>NC_139764.1:67563248-68233433 GCF_965231275.1 Zosterops lateralis | reverse complement strand
ACATTAGGTTAAAAAATATAGAACTATTAATGGCATGGAAAAAAGTAGACACTGAAACTACTGTTTCCACTGACTGTTCAGGCTTGCCAGATTATGCAGAAGTTCTCTCTTTGGAAAAGTATTATGTTTCAGGGGGCTTGCTTGTCTTGTTATTTATTCTTTATTGATCTCATTTTCCATAAATAAAGCTTTGCCTTGATTCAGGAGCAAAGGTAAAGAAATAGGACCCCATTTAAAATATACCCTATGTGGGGTATGTATTTCATAGGGCTTTCTAGGCATTGCAGTTCTCTTCTTTATTGTTTCATGAATGTCATATCTAAGACAAGTTTCTTTGTCCCAGCTACTATTAAGTGAGATTTCTGGGACTGCACAAAAATGTAATAAATGTGGTGATAATCTTGGCTGTAGTAGTAGTATTTAGAAGACTTGAAGATTTAATAAACAAACAAACAAAAAAAATCCCTCTTACAATTATCAAAAGGTGTGTCAGTCTAGAAGATACTTCCTCTTGGAAAATGAAGGCTTTTTGTCACAGCTGGATCTGTGAGGGTAAAACTTACCCAAGTTTTGCATGTGTTTCATGCTTTTGCATGTGAAAGACTTTTTATACTCAGATAATATAAAACCTGAGGTTTTTTGTTCATGCATTGTCTCCCAGGCCTAACATTATACAGCTGCCCTACTCCCCCCCCCCCCCCACCTCCTTTGCTTGGAGATGATAAATTTGTACTGTTTCTGTGATCTTACATAGAAGGGAAAGGAGAAGATTCTTATGTGACTCTAATAAACATGTTTATCATAAATGAATCATAGCATGCTTTGGGCTGGAAGGGGCCTTACAGATCATCCGGTTCTAGTGCTACTGCACTCACAGTACACAATTTCCTCCTAAATCTCTCCAGTTTTAGTTTAAAATCATTCCACCTTGTCTAATCACCACCTGCCCATGTAAAAAGTTGCTCTCCCTCCTATTTTGTATGCCCCCTTAAACTGGAAGGCCATAGGGAGGTCTTCCAAAGACTTCTTTTCTCCAAGCTGAAACTGTAGAATTAAGATAAACTACATATTTAAAATTTCTTGTACAAGGAAAAAATGAGTAAGCGAATGACTTACATGGAAGTATCTATTTGGCACAAATCCTGTGTGGCATAAATGAAAACTTTCCTGCTGGCAGATAATTTACTGTTTGTTTTATTTTTCATTAAAAGTATTGTTTTCATAAAACGTTTTTGTGCTCAGTGTTTTAAATGCATATTTAGCCTGATTTTCAGTTTCAAAAGGAGAAACATAGCATGATAGTATCGTTTAGAATCTTTTTAATTTATCAGCTTCGTTTAAATTGTTCTTGGCTGAAAGCATAGCACACTTTTCTGCATGATTTTTATATAAATCCTGAAGAAAATTAGAAATCAGTTGTAAGAAAACATTTGGTCTAAGGGGAGAGTGAGGAAACAGCCTGAACATGTCTGTTACTGGTATACTCTTTAAAGGTTTTGTTATATGCAAACAGAGCATGTTACAGACTTTTTTTTTCCCCTAACAGATGGGTCAGGACATTACTATGGAAATATGTATGTGCATGGGTTACACTTTGTTGTTATTAGTGATAAATCTAAATGTCTAATGTTTAAATAATTTTTTAGATTGTTAATGAATATCTAGAACTTACATGAAGACCAGTAATCACTGATGCTGTCTTAGACTAAAATGGAAATATATGAGTATTTGTGATTTAAGTGTAGTGTATATTTGGTTTCTCCTTTGGAAGAAGCCTAGTAGCTTAAAAAAATTAGCAATTAGTATAGAGTGCTAATAAAAGAGACGTGAGGTGGAAAATTTGTAACTATTATGGAACTAATTAAAAAAACCCTATTCTTTATTCAGCAGCCATTGCCTTAATATGCATCTGTGCTGTAACCATAAATCTGGGGACAGATACAGTTTTTGTGGACCATTTTTTTGGCCATTTAGAATTCAGATAGCAGTTAGAAAGTAGCAGCTACTTAAATCTCAGAACAATGAGGTTGTTCAATGTATTGTTCAATAGATATTTCTGATGGAATAGCTTTTTTAAAACTTCTGGAATGCTGCTTTGGACATGTTCAAAAGATATGTTTAGTTTTCAGTTAAAAGAAAAATATAAACACATTTTCAGTATTTGTAAACTGTTAACAGTTTCTGGTTTTGTAAAGCCTCTTTTGGAAATCATTTATATCATTTGCCATTATAGAATCAGGATCTGTTTATCTTGTTCAGAAATCTTTTCTATAAAATAGTACTGTGTTAAATATTAGTACAGATGGAAATTAAGGGCTTTCAGAAAATTCCTCTGTATATACAATTATTAATAAATGTTAATTATCTATCAGTTACAGCTATGATCTATCTCACTCCCTTCAGTATAATCTTACTATCCTGAGAATGCCACTTGAGACATTAAAAACTGAAACAACCCAGACCCGACAAGAGAGTTTTGATATATTTGAAGATGAAGGACTTTCAACACAGGGGGGAAGTGGTAAGAAAACACATCTAATTAAACTGATATTGTTGGTCTTAAGTGCATTTAAAATATGTTCCACTTAGGTTTACTTTTGAGAAACATTGATGTCTTCTGTTGTTGTTCAGTAGTGTCCTAACAATTGTGAGTTAATAAAAGATTTTGTAAAGTGCCAAGTACATTTCAATTTGAACAATTCCATTTCTAGAGGTGTGTAGTCATTGTTTTAAGTTACATTGTAACCAGGGAAGATGACTGAGCCATGCTGACATTTTTCAGCAATTGATTACTCAATTGACTTCTGAGTCTCCCAACAAGAATGAGCTACAAGGAGAGTGAGAAGTAATAACTGATTAAGTACCAATACATTTTTTTTGTTTTATATTGGAGAATACTGACAGAGGAACTGTATGAAGTTAGCATCATCTTACTGTAGTAACCCCTGTCAATAAATGTAAGAAAATTACTCATTTTGGTGGGAAACTTCAGCCTTCAGTTTAGATCTAACATATTCATAAGAGCATAAAGATGAGAAGACAGAGAGAAAAACTATTTTCTATTTTTCTTTGTGCGCACACACACACATACACAGAGGAAGTTTCTCCTGCAATTCTTAATATTGGATTTTATTCTGTTGAATGAAACCCTCATGGCCCCAAGATAAAGATACTAGTAACATGGTCATTATATCAAGATACCAGCAACTGGTTATCAAATAATACAATATCAGAAAGGACCATAAGAAATGACGAGAGCAGTAATTCCTCTTCTGGAAAGACTCAAATCTAGAGGATCCCTCAGGAATTCTTACAAGGGCACCATCTCTTCTACGTCTTTGTAAAAACAGTAAGAAATGAAGATGCCCTGACCTTGACCCCATCAGCAGTGTGTGCTAGTCACCTGTCTATTCATAGAACATGTGTAACAAATAGCCACTTGTCATTTAAGAATTAATTCTCATCAAAGTAATGCTCCTAGTAGTATGAAAGAGGAAAAGCTGGCTAAGTGCTTGTGATGAGCTTCTGCTGACTGTCTAAACTCCATGAAAATATTTTGGTTACATCAATTTTCCTTGGGCTTACAGTAAGTTGGGTCTAGGTAGCAACAGTTTGTTCAACAGCTGCTTTTTCACCTGCAGTCAGTAAGAAGAACTCCTTTTTCCTTCAGGAGAACATTTGACTGCTGTAGTTGTCTGCTGTAATTGGCATTCATACTGCTACAATAATTCATCCTGTCAGAAACTTCATGTGAAAAAAGTGTGAAAAAATATATAGGTAATAGAATTCTTGTCCTCCTTATTCTCTTTTAAGTTTCAGATTCATTCAGTTCTCTCTGCCACCTTTCAGTGACAGTCGTCATCTTGATCCTGATATTTGAAACAGAAAAATACTCTGATTCCAGATATATCAGAAACAGAATTTTAATTTGCAGGTCTATGATAGCTGTGTTTCTTGGTGTTAGTGCAAATTAGGAAAACTGTGTTGAATTGTGTAAAAAAGGATTGATGTGCATGATCTTCCAGAACCTAGTAGGTAATTAGAGGTGACCCAGAACTGAGAAGCTTATAAAGTCCTCCTGTAAGAGCATTTTTGCCTTAACTGGAATTCACAACTTTATTTCCCTTGTTATCAAATCCCTTGATGCTACTCTGTAGAGATCCCTTTTCAGTACTGAAGAATATCAATAACTTCTGCATGAAGGCACTCAAGTCACAACAGTGACTGACAACTATGGAAAAACTGCAAATCCTCACAATCACTGGACTTCAGCATGTGCTTGAAATTATCTGTGTTCAGCAAGCCTCGGGGATGCAAGTAAATGATAACACTGAGTTGCAGTCAAGGGAAAATCAAAACAAAGATCCAATGTCCTGGATTTTAAAGCAGATGAGCTTGTTTCTTAATTGCTAATGAATTTCCATTGTAACAACTTCCTAGGTGTATTTGGGATTTGCAGTAAGCCTTACGAAAAGTACGTGTGGAATGCCAAACTTCTGGAAGCAGTAAGAAGTGCTGTTCATCGTGACTGGCTGCTGTATATTATTCATGGATTCTGTGGGCAATCAAGTATCCTTCTACTGTTGTAATGAATTTTGGTTTATCAGTTTTGAAAAAAACCCATTTGAACATTGAATTATTTCTTTGTCATGTAAATACCATTCAATTTTATACTTATTGTTTGGCTTTTATTTTCATTACTTTCTAAGTAAGAAATACAGTTATTGTAAGAAGGCCGTAACACAGGTAGACTAGATTTTCAGTGAGGCTCTCTTTATAAGCATGGGGTTTAGTTGTAAAGAGGATTTTGAGGCTCAGCTGTATTTTTTCACAGATGTTTGAGGAAAGGGAGAAAAGCTAAGCAGAACTGAATTGCTGACTGATCTCGTTTCAGCTGTGTTAAAACCATGACATTGCCATAGAAATGCTGTCTTACTAATCTTCTCTAAAACATTTTTTAGTAACTGAGATTTGCAGAAATTCTTGTATTTACTCTCTTTCTGTTGAAGACGATGATAGAACTTTAACTCTGCTGTGTGAAGAGCACTAGGACCTGTGAAAGTCTCTTTTCTTGACTATATACTATTTTAAAGGGTAAAATGGGTCTATGTACATTGTAGCAGGAGGAGCAAAAGTCCAAATGCATACCACAGTCCAGAGAAATGTCATGTTATGCGTTAAGAATTTAGTATATTACAAAGACACTCTGTTTTATTCACCAACACTATTGTGTTAGCTTAAAATTTTTGGGGAAGCAAATACAATTACAAAGTTAACATTAGTGGTGTCTACGAAATTTAATTTTGCCTTTTTTATGACTGTTGGTCATTGGCTTAGTTCCCAGACAAAAAGCTCGATCTGTTTTTATATACCATTATTTCATTTGTGGTCTTACTTAATCAAAGCTGGACCTGGCCACCACCGTTATGCCTGCAGCTGCTTAGAGTGTGAGCAAATGTCTTCTTAACTCTTTCTTGTGCCTCCCTTACACTGAGGAAGCAGTGATTGTCACACTAGGCTATGATTCTGTTTAGTGTTAGTAAAATGGAAAAAGACTATAAAAAAGCCACCACTGCATCCATAGCCTGTTTGCCTCTGGCTTTCAGTTGTTGTTCAGTGGTTGCAAATTTATCCTTTTTTCCAAACGAATAATTAGAGGGTGACTAATATACTTCATCTGAAAACTATGCCCCAAGTTTTAATCCCAGTATTCACAAAATCAGCATTTGTGGTGCAAGGTGTATTTTGTGTCTATTTCACTTCCATTGTCATTTCATAAAATAGAAATACTGCTTCTCTTCTGTAGGTTCTGAAAAGCGAGTGATGTGTTACAATGTAGATTCACTTTTCAAAGTTCCTAAAACTGATTGTTGGAGTGGGCAATGTTCTCTTCCAGCTGCAAAATAAGTTTGGAAGTGATACTCATCACTGTTACGGTGATTTTAGTAAATCAGATTTCGTACACCTTTGTTAGAACTTGCCTTTGCTTGCATAAAGTAAGTGAACAAAAAATTGCATGTGACATGTAAACCTTAACTTCTCTTTAAAGAGCTGTTAATATATGGCCGCCCTATATATGTCACTCTGATAGCCAGAAGGTCAAGCAAATTTGCTGGAACACGTTTTCTGAAACGAGGAGCAAACTGTGAGGTAAATCAAGAGGTTGTTTCCTCCTGCTCCTCCCCATTATGAAAGCTTGAGTTTGACTGACTGAAAAGCTGAAATGGTTTAGAGGGTTGTTAAGGGTTTGGCTATAAATTATGCTATTAGATGATGTTATTGTTACATTTTTTGTTGGCATAATAAAATAATAAATTCAGTAGTTCCAAATTGGCACTTGTTTTGGTTTTTTACACTAAGAAATAATGTTTTTGCCCAAACTGAGGGGAAAAAAAATTACATATGGTAATATACATTAGGGACAAATGGGAATTTAACCTTCAGTGTTGTTCTCACTACTGTGGTTCAGTGTCTCACAGTTAATTGTGCTCTATTTGTAATGATCAATTCTCTGTACTGCATGCAGCTTTGAATGTCATGACTACATCATATGTGTATTTCTGTTTGGTTTAGGGAGATGTTGCTAATGAAGTGGAAACAGAACAAATACTCTATGATGCTTCAGTCATGTCGTTTTCTGCGGGGAGTTATTCTTCCTATGTTCAGGTTCGAGGGTCTGTCCCTTTGTACTGGTCTCAAGATATTTCAACTATGATGCCTAAGCCACCCATAACACGTGTGTACAAATTATTCTTTGTGATAGATTATGGTTAGTGCTGTGTCCTAAAGGAACACCTGAGAGAATAAGTGAAAATTGAATTTGCAAAAATGAAGAGATTGTCTGTTCAATTGTGTTTTGCCATAATTTAAAGTAAAAAATTAAGAAAAAAATCTCCATCTTAGACTTCACATTCAGAAATTAAATAGTTTCTGTTTGAAGATGTGAGTTTTCTTTGTATTACTTTGTATGCAAAGTTAGCTACATTTATCTTAGTATTGCGATAAAATATTAAACCTGTTGAAAGTGGTGGAAAATGTCTGGACTGAGATTAATGGGGTCAGAATAATTGTTCTTTATAAGCATTTAATGAAAATTTAAGAAGTTGCCTAGAATTCCGCAAAGGGAATATTTTTTTAAACAGCTTTTGCATGAAAAGAGGGGAAAGTATTTAACTGTGTCATTACTACCAGAGAATTAATGCATCTTTTGTGAGGAGTACTATTAAGGGAAAATTCTACAACTCACTTATTGTCATCTTCAATTTATGCTTGTTTCAGTGGACCAAGCAGATCCTTATGCACATGTTGCTGCTCTTCACTTTGACCAAATGCTTCAGAGATTTGGCTCTCCCATTATTATATTGAATCTTGTGAAGGTACAGTATTTTGAATATGTTCTATGTGTTTGGTTTTTAATATTATGCTTCTTTCTATGAGTCACTGTGTAATTTTGGTTATGTTCTAAAACTAATATTAGCTTACAAGTGGAATATTTTCTTCATAAATCTCATGATACAGCATATAGTACATAACTCTGGCTTCCACTACAGCTCTTCAAAACCAAAATTTCCCATGTTTAGAGATTTCTTACAGTAACCTTTCAGGTTTTTTCAGGTTTTTCTATTACCCATTAGATCAAAGTCCAAATGAATTTATCACTAAATTTAATTTAACACTAAGAACTACTGAAATAGTATGGTTCCATTCAAAGCAAGGTTGGAACTAGATGACCTTAAGGTCTCTTCTAACCCAAACCATTCTGTGGTTCTATGAAAACATGTATTGTATTCAGGCAATGGCAATATATTTCTAATTTTTAAAAATTATTGCAGAACTGGGAGATGGGAGCTGTTGTTCCCCATCTCTTGCCAGTAACAGAGAAGAATTTCCCTTTCCTTTTCCTGCCTGTGTTTTTGCTTCTCTTTTATGGTTCTCCATTTCATCTATATCGCCACTTTTATTTCTGTGTGTTCTTCTTTACACTTAAAGCATTCCATTTTTCAGCCAGTGATTATGCACAGTTAAAACAGGTGTCTTTTACAGTACAAATCAATGTTAAAAACCTAGAATGTTCAGATTTTTCTTTTTTCTGTTCTTAATTTAATGGTACTATTTATGAAGAACTGCCTGCTGTTGTTACAGCTTCCACTTTTGATTTCCATTATATATGGATATGTGTATGTGTGCATGTATATGGGTTATATATGTTTGTTAATGAAAATTGTGATATTACATTCCTTTTCTTTTTGCTAAAGGAACGTGAAAAAAGAAAGCATGAAAGGATTCTCAGTGAAGAACTTGTTGCTGCTGTGACATATCTCAACCAGTTCTTACCCCCAGAGCATGCAATTATATATATACCCTGGGATATGGCCAAATACACTAAAAGGTAGAAAAAGTCTTTTCTGTACTAGTACTTGTAGCTGCAATGCATGTATGGAAGCAAATGTTACTGAACAAAACAACAACTTGCAAACAAAACAAGGGAATGTGATTCAGCATAATCATACATCCTTTTCTGCCTCATTCATATTTTTGAATCACAGAAAGTTTAGGAGAGAAAAATCAGTGTGATATAAAAATCAAGGAGTTTTAGTTTTTTTATGTCTTCTGCTTCTAGTTTATCTAATATATTTTTAATCAAAAAGAAGCAAAATTAT
This sequence comes from Zosterops lateralis, assembly GCF_965231275.1. Lineage (NCBI taxonomy): Eukaryota > Metazoa > Chordata > Aves > Passeriformes > Zosteropidae > Zosterops > Zosterops lateralis. The sequence continues at coordinate 68,224,773 of NC_139764.1, read as the reverse complement.
TCCGATACAGTCAGTCTCTCCTGTAAAATCTAAGAAAATTATAGCCACAATTACTGTTGGATGAATAAAGCTGCGATATGGGCCTGTTTTATAAATCATTTTTGTTATGGGAAAACTTTTCAAGTACTGAATTTTTTTTTGTTTGTTTTTATGTATATTGACTGTCTCTTTTTTTTTCCCCTCTCCTCAGCAAACTTTGCAATGTCCTTGACAGACTGAATGTGATTGCAGAAAGTGTAGTAAAGAAGACTGGATTTTTTGTAAATCGACCTGATTCCTACTGCAGTATCTTGCGTCCAGATGAAAAGTACCTATCATTTATTTGATGCATAATGAATAGTACCTATTCCTTAGAAGGCTGTTTGGAATTTCTATGTTTATTAAATTATTTCTTATTTTAGGACCTACTAATTTGGAAACTACTAAGTGACTTCTTTTGAGGCATACTAATAAGAAAACTGTCATCAAAATATTACCGAGTCTGTTGTTAACCAGTAGATTATATGGTTTTATAAATACAAAATTTAAAACTTTTTTAAAAAAACAGAGACTGTATTTGCTTAGACTGCTGCAGATGAAGTCTCTCAAGTACCTGAAAATCCAGAAATAACTATTTATCACTGAGTAGATCAATACGTTATAGGATCTGTTATTTTATGAAACAATTTAAAAGTCATTCTGGTTTGTTTCTTTTTCAGGTGGAATGAACTGGGAGGTTGTGTTGTTTCCACTGGTCGCTTGCAGGTACTAAAATAGACTTCTTTTAGTTCATAGTTATACTGATATAGGTCAGCACTCCCAAAGAACAGTGAATCATTTCACTTAAATAGCTGATTGGTGACTCACAGACTGCTCTTAAAAAATTATTTATAGTACACATTATTATGGCTGTCCTTCCTAGAAATCTAATTGGGAATTAGGGCCTTAAGTTTTTGCATGGTACCCCAAAACCTTATAGTGTTGGAATTGTATCTTTGCTGGACTACTTTCCATTACTGTTCAGTCTGTAATGTTACCAATGCAGTGAAAGTTAAACCAGCAGCATTTTAGCAAACTGCATCATAAAATGTTACACAGAAAAAGCGAGGAATAAGCACATACTTAACCCTGGTAACATATTCATATGCATGAACATGGGCTACTGACCTTTTCACCAGTTCTGCATATTCTATGCATTGTTACAGTTTCCAGCACTAAAAGAAAATAAAACTAGAAACATGTCTTTAAGGTCAGAAAAGTACTGACTAATCTGCAAACCATACAGTACCAAATTAATACCTGAATGTTATGGTTAGATACTCTGAACACAGGGCATATTCTTAAGAAGCATTTGTTGCTTTGCTTTGCCATTCATAATTTTGTATTTCTTGTAAGTTAGAGAGCATGTGACTATTCCTGTACTAGCTGATCACTGGGATATGTTTGTTGAGGGTGGATAAACAGCAAAGCAGATAGAATTGATTTCTTAAAAAAACAAACCCTCTTTAGATTTTTTTATGTTAGTCTTACAGGTTTACCTGTAGTAGGAAAGTGATGTTTTAACTTTAATAATTTGAGAGTCAACAGTGACATACATGTAAGCATTCAGATCACAGTTCGTCTCTGATTAGACATCTTGTGAGTCACATCCAAGGTTGTGACTTCTTCAGGGCTGTTTGTGAGTTGAAGGAACATCCAGTTGGTGTGATGATAAAAGCAAGAATATTTTGAGAATAGGCATGGCAGCAATCTGATGTAGCTTGCTAGGGATGAATTGTTTTTGAACTTTTATTAGAAATGTCTTTCATCAAATTTTTGTGAAGACATAATTTGAGATTTGAAAAGATTTAGCTAGTAGTAAAAAAGTAATAATCATGAGTGTAGTAATTTGTTGATTAAGGTAAATCTTTTATTTGGTTTGCTTTACCAGACTGGAGTCCTCCGAACCAACTGCGTGGACTGTTTAGATCGCACTAACACAGCGCAGTTTATGGTGGGGAAATGTGCTTTGGCCTACCAGTTGTATTCATTGGGATTGATCGATAAACCAAATTTGCAATTTGATACAGATGCTGTAAGGTAAGATAGATTAATAGAGTGTGTCATGGTTTTAATTTTGAGTCAAGAATATTATGGAGAATTATGCCCATGTAGAAGAAGCATACAGTTATTTCTACTGGTATATTTTAATGTTTATTCATCCAAGTTTAAAACATCTTTCATCCTTGAAATCTTGAGAAAATCCCATTATGCTGAAAGTTCCATCTTCTGGAAAAGTATGTTAATCAGTCTTACAATATGACTGCTTGACTTCATTCTATTTATATGCCGAAACTTAAAGAGATGTGTTTTCCTTTGAAATAATTTTAAGGAAACCTCTGGCCCAGTCTTTTACACTTGTTTCAATTGCTTGAGGCAAAATGCTGACTGAGAGTAAAAACTGAAATAAATACGTGCTCTCATGGAGAATGCCAAACTGGTAATTGTATAGAAGTACATCTTACCTTGCTATTTCCTACTTTTTCTTCAGAAGGATTTCATGGTTTTTGATTTATTGAAGTTTTTCAGCAAAATTATTCTTTCAGATCAAGTGTCAATACAAGCATCCTCAAATCCCTTATGAAAACCCAGCATTTGTATTGAACTGCTTTGAGAGTCAGGGTGAACTAAGCTGCTTAACTTGTACACATGCTTCAGAAATTAATGTAGGAGTCTTTAAAGTGCTGTGTTTTTATTCCTTTAAGCTGCTGTTGTGACTGTGAAACTTACGGCTTCATTGCTGATTTTAGCTAGTGGTTTGATAGTTTTGGAGCATGGAGACCTAACCTGTATTCAGAAGCCACAAGTAGTTGGACTTCAGTCCCCTTCAACTGAGATATAACTTCAGCTCCTCTTTTTTCCCATTAGTTTCAAGCACTTGCCTGGTGCCTGGAGCTGGAATGTGCTGGTGAAACCACCTAACTTGTATCATGTTGGTTCACTGTGCAAGTGGTGGCTCCTGGCTTCTGTCTGGTGGCCAGGGAGAGCACCCACTGGTGGCTTCCTGGGTGTGCTAGCAGTGCCTCTCATCCACCATGTCCCAGCTGCTGGGAGCTGCTCATTTACCTCTGGGAATAAATAACTCCTGTTGCCAATACCAGTTGCTGTGCAGCCTCCTGGGGCTACTGGTCAAACAAAAACAAACCAACCTACCAAACCCAAAGAAACAAATGAGATTCTCATACATGGTGTATGATCTCTGTACAATTTGTGTGGAGGCAAGTGAGTTTGGGGTTATTTCTTGGGGGTTTTTTATCTGTTGATTTGGGGCTTTTCTTTTGTTTTTTGGTTTGTTTTTTTTTTTTAATTACTTAGCAGATGCTTTCTCCTAATTGATATTATTGTACTTGACCAAGGACAGAAGATTTGCTGGACAGCTATTTAGTTTTTTACAGAAATTGATTTGCTGCTCAGATAAATGTTCTTCATCCAGATCCTTTCCAGGCAAACTTCAGTCAGATGGTTGCTAGGTTACATATGCAGTACTGTCCCTTTTGTTGGAAATTTTATTAGGGGAATGTTTTTGTTGTCTTGTTTTGATGCCTTTTTTTTTTTTTTTTTTTTTTTTTTTTTTTTAATTTTATTTTGTTGTTTGTTTCTATCTTCCTTTTCACTCCTCAAGGACTTCTTTCCTCTGCAGGTATTACATGTAGAAGCCTGAATTACTTTGTCTTCCTATACTGATGTGAAATGCATTCCCACATTGGTGCTTGGGTTTGCTTTTCAGTTTTGGGGAGGGGTTGGGGCTTGTTTTGTTCTGGTTTGGGGTTTTTTGCCTTTTAACTAAACTTCCAGCATTTTTTAGCAAAATATCATCCTTGTCATCGTCTTGCTTAAGCAAGGCCATAGTCTCCATTTCTGAGAAGCATTTTTCAATCTTTTATCTTTTAGACTGAGCGCTGTCTCCTGAAGATAGTTTCTTTTTCTGAGACTGTTGTCTTGTTTTTGTCATTGTTAGGAAGCTTGTTTAATTTTTGCTCTCCCAGTTTGGATAGTGTCAACTTCTTGATGCCAGAAGACTTCTTTGGTTTTTTTAGCCAGGTCTCTTTGTTCAGGTCAATTCTTAGCCAATTCTTTTTGCTTTCTGCTTACATCAAGATTTTACAGCTCCAGCAAGTGTTACCTGACTGCCATATGCTTTTCTTACAAGTCATGTTTATTCATTTTGTACCTTTGTGCCATCGTTATTGTAACTGTGGAGGTTTTTGGAAGGTTATGCTAACTTCATTCCTGATGCACTTAACAGAAAATGTAGCCTTGAGATATTGATATGTTCTGTCCCTTTTAGAGTATTAAACATGCCTTGGTTAGTGAAGATATATTGTTTGTTTTCTCCCCATTAAATAGTAGGACATGTTAATCTTCTTCCTGAATCTGCAGAACTGCATACTCTGTTTGTGTGAACCTCTTCTTTTATATTAGAAAGTAATGAAAATCTTATAAATCTAAACCTTCTTAATAATTATTATGTCTGAATAAAATTTCCACATATTTATCTGAATAAAGAAGAAGAAATTGTATTGCATTTGCAGAAAGACTTTATTGTATTTCCTCTTTAAAAATTCTATTCAGTAGTTTGATAGATGACATATTTTGTTTTTCCTTCAGATTATTTGAAGAATTATATGAAGATCATGGGGACACGCTTTCTCTGCAGTACGGAGGCTCTCAGCTTGTCCACAGAGTAAAAACATACAGAAAGATTGCTCCGTGGACTCAGCATTCCAAAGATATTATGCAAACACTCTCAAGATATTATAGTAATGCTTTCTCAGGTAAATTTAAGTGCTTTCTTTCAAGCCATTGTTTACAAAACATCTTACTCATGATGTTTCAATAATCTACACTATGATCTTATGACAGAGTTCCTCTCTACTATAATTTTGAAATAATTCAGTAACATCTCAAATAGGTATTCTGGATTGATGATATATTTATTTATCCTATGTTGTAGCATGCAGTCCTCTATTTAGAAAATGCACACATGTAGAACTGCATCTGTCAGTTGCATTTGAAGATCGATAGAGAAGCAGGTAGGTATTACAGAGTTTTAAAATGTTGGACAGAATGTCTTCAGCAAATATAAGGAAAATGGTAAATATAAACATGAGTAGAAGGCTTCATGTGGAGTATTTCTTGTGGTGTTTCTGAGAGCACAAAACAAAGCAAGCTGTAATGTGTGTAATTGTTTTGTGTAAATAGGAGCTACAAACTGTTAAATCTGTGGTAGAAAAGACAAAATTAAATTCAAAAACCAAGTAAATAAGCAATTTTTTCAGTTAAATAAGCTGTAAAATATTAACTTACTCCATCACTAGCTCATATCACTTATTAATTGAACATTGGGTGTTCTACTTTCTTCTGGGCAACACTGCTAACAGAAAACTTCTTTGAAAAATGCTGAGCCTTATTTTATGCAAAATAACAAAAAAAAGAGTGTGGTGTGTTTAGAAGTCTTGCAAAAGATGTAAAAGAATGATCAAAGGACAGTCTAAGACATGTCAGAAGGGCAAACACTGAGTGTGACTGTGTTATAAATATTGTGTCAGTCCTCTATTACTCTTTTGCAGAAAAGTTGCATAGCAAAGGGTGGAAATACCTTTTTGTCCTAGTAGACTGCAATTAGTTAGAGACTGTGAACTTAAAAACAGTGAGTTGGACAATGGCTAGAAATATTTCAGTGATCTCTGATTTCTTTGGCTGAAATTATTGCTTTTGTGCATATAACAATGTTGAGAGCACACCATTCAGATTAACATTTCTGAATGTAAATCATGTAATTTGCATATCATATTTGTCCAAACTAAATGGGAAATGGAGAACTTGTTTATTTCAGTGATGTGGTCTCTTACTGTTTGCATTGGCAATAAAGTCTAGCTTCATGAATTCTTATTTGCCAAAGGTAGCACACTGGCAGTGTCACCTCTTCTGTGACATGGAGAATGGAACAAACCTCTGAGATGTTCATTTTTTTGCCAGCCACTGAAATGGTTGGAAGCCTGAGCAAAGTTCTACATCCACATTTGGGGTTGTGGTCTGATTGCAAGGATAGTCATGATATGCATGCCTTTTAGTAATAAAAGAATTAGTTCTAAAAAAGATGTTACTAAGAGAAGAAAAAAATAGAAATAAATAAAATTTATTTCCATCTTGTCATCTCAATGAACTTGTAGGAAAGTACACAAACAGACATTAGTCTTCACTGAAGTTAAGATTGTCTTTGAATGAAATTTTCTTAAAGGTGCTGCACACTTCCCTCAATTTACTTAATATTTTGGTATTTGATTCCGTTTGAGGCATGTATTTTTGATGTTGTATGCATACCTTGTGTTTGAAGATGACATTGTTAAAATGTAGCATTCAGTGTCACATTTACTTTGTTGCACTTTTATTGCATATTAAAATACGTTGTTTCAATGAAATTTAAAGGTTCACTGTCCAACACTGCCTGTTCAAATGGCAACAGCTAGCTTGTTAATGTGGCACATTGAGAGAGATCATTTTGTTCTTGAAGTTTTCTGAGAAAGGAGAGAAAAAGGAAACAGTTTTAGAATAAGATGGTGATTTGCTGCACTGCATTTATTATTGTTGCTATCCATTATATATCCTTTAAAATGCAAATAAAAATTTGCATTGAGGGCTGGCTAGTTCACGAATCAGCATTTCCTTGTGTTTCTCATCTGAGAAACTTCTTTTAATGCTTGTGTATTTTATTAATTAATTAATCTGAATTAAACAGACTCAGAAAATTTTAGTAATTCGCTTGGAGTTATACAGTAGGTAACATTCAGAGCAGGGTTAAAAGAGGCCTGCTATCACTGCCTCCTAAATAAATCTCTTAGCCACATGTACACATGTACTGCTTGTCTCTCATTCAAGATACATGAATCCAAAAATAATCTACTCAGATAAGAAAGTATTTTCATGTGTTGACCTAAATGCTCTTAAGATAATTACTATTAATTAAGTTGTACAGATGAGAAAAAGTAAGACAGGTGTTGAGTAACAATTTGGTGGAACTTAAAGTATGACAAGCTAAATTGATAATTTCAACCAACAGGAAACAAGACCAAATTACTAACAGGTGTTCGTGAAGTTTAATAATTTTACTATGTATTGGCAAGAAAATCCCAAAGAGTTCATAATTTGTATGTTTTTTGGGAAACTTGTGTTGTATGGATATTGTTTAATTTCATTAAGTCATTTTTCAGCTATTTAGGCTGCGGTGAATTCACTAAGGTATGTCAGATTTCCTGAAACATGTCTGAATCCATGCATGTGCTTGATGCACACACATGGAAGACAGAATTGCAGTGTGAGGTCTGATTTCTGCCAAGTCTGGGCTCCTGAGGGAGAAGCCAAGGGAAGAGGCAGCATTGGTACCAGCCCCACGTTCCCTGCAGCGTAGCAAGTTTGCTGTAAATGAAGTTCCAGGATGCTGCTTGAAGCCCAGAGGGCCCTGCAGCAGTCGTAGGACACAGACTCTGTCTCTGAGGAGCAAAGAGAAGCAGTGTCTGAATGGGCTTGAGCTGTGCAGTGCTCCTGGTATAAAGTGTGCCTCTTGTCTAACAGATGCGGACAGGCAAGATTCTATCAATCTCTTTCTGGGAGTGTTCAAGCCTGCAGAAGGAAAGCCACATCTCTGGGAACTTCCTACTGATTTTTATTTGCATCAGAAGAACACTCTCAGTCTGTCACAGACCAGGCAAAGGTATTTTGCTGTTTTGGTTTTTTGTTTTGTTTGGTTATTCCGCTAATAAATTCTAAAAAATACACGTTGCTAATCAAATAATTAGGTCAGCCTGTCAAAAAACTTGCTGTTTTTTATGTTTATACAAAAGCTTTAAAAAAACACCTTCAAGAGATTACAAAAAAATGCTGAATGTAGGTGTTTCAAAGGACTTGGTTTAGTATGTTATTTTCCTGTCATACTTAAAAAGAAGGTTAATTTCATATGAAATTTTATCCTTCAGTGTAAAATGCTTCACTGTTTTACTGAAGTACAGTTACTACAGTTTCATTAAGCAATATACAGGTGCATTCTTCATTGTCAGATTTATTAATGGTTGAATTTGAGATTATGTGATTAGGATAATATTTATTTTTCTATGTACTGCACTTAGACTGCAGCTGTGCATACCAAGAAACCCATGATTTTCTACCTTCCTTTCAGCATATCTAGCCTGTTTTGAAGACTATTTTTCTTCAATTGCATTCCACTGTAGTTGCATCGTAATAAACAGAAGTAATAAAGTATAAAAATTTTAAATTAATTTGATTGCTTCACAGAGGGAAATTATTCCTTTGAAGACTATAAATACTGTGCATTAAAAAAAATCCATTTTAACAAAAAGGACAGTACTGAACTTGTCAACTAAATAATCTCTTAGGATTTTGTCTGGTTTTATCTTTATTCATTCTGTGAGCCATAGAGCTCTTTAGTACAAATGGCAGATCTGAATATCTGCATTTAGATTTTTGTCTGGGCAAAACTGCAAGTGTTTAACCAGTGCGATCAGTCCCTGTTGTCTGCTTATTCTGTTAACCTGTCATAGCAGCTGGCACGTGATATGGCTCTTTCTGAATTTCAGTCCTCTTGTATTGTCTCCTGAGGCTTCTCTTAAAGGTAGCTTATATGAGCCATACAACCAAGGGCTATTTCAGGCATACATTTAACATGCAATATTAATTTTCTTGACTACTCGTTCTGAACATTATTGCATGTCTAAAATTAATTCAGCTGATATATTGCAAATATGCAAATGTTCTAGTCTCCCTTTCATCTGTTACTCTGTTAAAACAGCCATCTCTTATTTGTCACACATACTGTTCTCAAATGAGGTGGAATATTAAAAAGAAATGTTGCTACTGTTCATTTACTTGTTAACTTTTTTACCTTTCATTCTAATCAGAATTTCTTCTGAGCAGTTACAATATACAGTCAAGATGTTTCATTATGTGAATAGAATTATACCTTCCTGTAATAAGTAGGTAAAACAAATATGTGAAAAAAATCCTCCAAGTAATTTTTTGTTTCTACCAAACATTTGGACAAGTTCTTTGTGTAACTTTTTCCTGCCTGTCTGTGTAGTGCCTCTTGTAGGTTCCTTGGGCACAGCAGCAAAAGAAATAGTGACACTCACAATGAAATCAAAGATATAGGAGAAGGAAGATGATGTGTCCTGTCATCGAAACTTCTTTTGACTATCTGTGCTTTTCCTATATTGTAATTACCCCCTCATCAGGGGGAAAATATTTAATAAGGTTCATATCTTCTATGTAATTTATGATTCATGTGAAAGGACAGTGAATATGGAAAAGGAGACTTTGTGTTGCCATGTTACTTATCATTTATGCAGGCAACAAAACTGGGTGTGTCTGCATAATTTCTGAAGGCACTGGAGAAAATAGCTTACTAGCATGGGAGTTTGAGGAGAGGCAGGACCATCAGCCATAACTCATTCTTTACTGTCTAGGATATACACAATTCTTGGAACTGAAGTGTGTTTTCCTGCCTGTGCTGTATCATCTCCTGAATTCCACTAACAAGCCTATTCCTGGCCATGGGAATATACCCATTGTGTCTGCTGCAGATGGCTACATTGACAGGAGTAGGAGATAACCACATTAATACTCTGATTAGAGCCCTCATAGTATTGTGAATACACACGTATTTGAAATAAAAATCAATGAAGACAATTGTGTTTTCATTCTGTGTAATGAAATAGAAGGAACTATCTGAATAAACCAGAGAAGAAATTAAAGTATATTTGAGAAGAGATAATAAAAATGTGTAAACATGAATGAAAGATAAAACATGCTTTGTTTTATGAATGTTGCATGACTTCCTTTGCTGTTTTACAGGAATCCTGAATAAGCTTCCAGCAGGGCTTGAATTTTGCTGTTAGATACACCAATGGCACTCGCTCATGACAGCTGTTACATGAAAATGTATTTCTTTGTGTAGAAGTCAGCTGCTTTGACAATCATCCATTCTTGTTATCATTGACCTTCACTTCTTCCTAACTTTATCCTATATTTTGGGATCTGAATAATATGTGGGAGGGGATGCCTTCCCCCCACTCCTCCCACCCTGCAACAGCCAAAAGAAAAGAAATACATAAATACTTTTGTTATGTACTAAGACTTAATTTTTCAGTGCTGTAGAGGTAGTCACCTGAAACATATTTTTTAAATGAAACAAAACCACTCTTCTGTCCATACCTGTATTGCACTTCATGTGTTTAAATTTCTTCATTTAAGAGCAAAGTAGTTGGACAGGGGCCTCTTGAAATGCTCCATCCAATTCAGCAATGTTTATTGAAGTGACACTGTATGGATGAGTAAATGTTACATTCAAACTGGATAGGCTGGATACAAGATCCAATTTCCTGTATCGATTTTGCTTCTGTTTTTCCTGTACAGCTATACCTTCTGGTGGACCACAGGTGTGCTAAAGCATTTACCTCTTCCTTTTGATGAAGGTAGGATCTATATTTGCTCCTTGCCTTGCAGACTATCTTGAAAAAGAAGTTTTAGTCACAAATGCTTTTAAAGTGTTTTAGATTCCAAATCTGGGGAAAAAAACGTTTTTCCATAATGGTTTCTAAATACTTCTTTGCCTCCTCCCCCCGTCCCCCCCTCAAGGAGATATGATTTTTCAATTGCAGGTTGCAATAGTACCTAAGTGGCTAAAACTTGACCTTCATGAGCCAGGGCACACTTAATTATTTTATTTTTTTTTCTTGTCTATTAGCATATATAGTCTGTGCTGGTGAACCTATTCCTAATTATAGCTAGTGTGTCTTTTTTCTCTCTTTCTTATTTTCTGTCAATATAGCTAGTGTGTCTTATTTCTCTGTGGTGTTGTGGAGCATGTTTTATTAGGAATTGTCATCATAAAGTGAAATCAAATTACAGTGGTTGATAATGCATATTTATTAAAGATGTGCAATACATCTTCTTCATGTCATATTTCCTTGTCTCAGATGGGATATGAATGTAGAAAAAAATTGCCTGGCATGGTGGATAGGAGAGCAGACTACTGTTTGATTAGATTTTTTGCAAGAGTCAGTAATTGCTAGTAAAAAGATTTTTTTCTCCTCAGTGACATGTGCTGAAAACAGACGCAAGTTGACAGTGAAGAAATTCCACAAATATGAAGAGGAAATTGATATCCACAATGAGTTTTTTAGGCCATATGAGTTGAGCAGTTTTGATGAGACCTTCTGCTTGGCAATGACCAATTCTACACGGTATATTGGGATGTTTTGTGGCTCTAAATCCTTGACTGGAAGTTGATTTGGTGTGAATTAAATATGCATTTGATTTATTTGGTTAAATATGTGTGATTTCAAATTTAGCAAAGTTCTTGAAATTAAATCACAATGCTGTGTGGAAATGTTACTCTTAAAAAAAGTCAGTTAAAATAGCAATTAGATTTCAAATTATTTTTTGTTATGGAGTGCCTGGTGTCTGGGCACTTGATGGCTGAGAGATGAACTTTTCTCTGTTGACTCAGATCACAGAGGCTACTTTCAAAAAAATTGTTTTCTCATTGTTCTGCTCCCATTTTGCAGTTGTTTTCCTCAGTTCATCTGGTTCTCACAGCTGGTCAGATTTTTGTTATAATTATTATTTTTTATTATTTTTTTTTAATTGGCAGCAGTCAGCTGGATATTCTGAGCATAATCTGAATCATGGTTTGGCTAAAGACTTCCAGGCAGATTATGTTTCATGTAGCTGTTTGACCCAATTTGTGTGTTGGCAGCATTTTGAAAACAATATACAAAGCCCTGAGTTACCAGGCTTCTTCAGCACAGGAATGGAGCACAGTGCTTTAGCATCTTTGGCAAGTGGTGATACTTGCAGCTGTTTTATGGAACTAAATAATGCAACTGAAAGCTTTTTAAAAACTTTGGTTATGTATACATCAACTTAAAATGATAAAATTAGAACTTAATATCTCTCATTTATTTATTATTTTTTAGTTCACAGATAGATGTTAGAGGTGGTTCTTCCAGAAAATTTAAAAATTTTGTCTTGCACTTTGTTCATGAACACTTTTTCTTTTCTTTCTTATTTTGGCAGAGATTTTATGCCTAAGAATGTGGGAATTGATCCAAGTCCGTTTACTGTTCGTAAACCTGATGAAACTGGAAAATCTGTGTTGGGGTAAGTCTGAAATCAGGAATTTTGTTGTGGTTTAATAGTAATGAAATTGTAATGAATACATATAAACTCTCACGTGTGTGTCTGTGCAACATATTCTATGTTACATGGGAAATAAAACATTCCTTGGTGTTATACTGCAGAATTGTACACTGAAAAATCACATCTAATTTGAGATCTTTATTTGAGACTAGGAATTCTTAATTCAACTTGTTTAATATTTTCTGTTTTCTCTCATTCCTCAAAGTGAAAATCATGAGAAGATTTTACCAATAAGTTATTAAAATTTGATCATCTCTTCATCCTAGTGGCAGCTCTATTCTCTATTGGAGTTGACAGCAGTGCATATTTTCTTGTTGTCTTTTTAAAAAATGATAAATTTTTCATAAATAGTGCATATTCTGAAACAGCAATAAATGCCACTTTCAGCATAGTCTTTGATAAAATATGTTGTTAAAATATTTATGGATAAAATTATATAAATCAATCCAGCAACAGTTGCTGGGACAAATCAATGCTTCATTTAGCTGCTTTTACATCCTGGACGTGCTTTGTAATTCTGTTTATTCCACTGCTGTGTCCCACAAGGGCTGTGCAGAATCTTCCCGAATTTCTTCTCTCTTTGGTAGTTCATAATAAGGAAACCTTTTGTCAGTAGTTACTGTGCTGTGACAGCCTTATAAGTTCCTCTGAAAACTTGCTGTTCTGTTAAACACTACAACAGTTGTCTGTCTCATGTGCTCTGATCCTGAGGGTCTCATTGTCAATAAATGTTGAGAGTAGACTATACTTATCACCAGTAGAACCTCATTTCAGGCTGCTGATTCCCTGGGAATAAACAGGAAGACCATTTGACTGTTACACAGTTTATCTCTGCTAAGAATTTGAGTTTATGAGTATTTTGAGGATGAGCTTTATTCTTCCACTATGGTAGAATGTCAGATTTTGGACTAATTTGTCTCCAGGTACTCCATTAAATAGTTGACCATTATATAATTTTCTCAGGAACTTTTCTTCAAGCTCTTCATTGGGATTTTTAGGGATTGATGTGGGGCAGAGAATCAGCTCCATCAAAGCCACATTCCAGGACTGCCTGTGTATCACTTATAAGGCTTCCCCTTCATTGACTCTGTTGTAGAGTAAAAAATAGCTTCACTCTTGCACCTCACCCATACTTAGCCTTGCAAAAGGTGGTACCTTTGCCTTGCTCATTTGTCATCATCTTTTGATCTAAGACATTTCTGAAGGAAATTTGGTGATCTCTTTTTGTCTGTAGGCATTCAAGTCCCAAGGATGCTTAGATCTTGGCTGAGTACATGTTGGGACTGGGGTGAGGATAACACTCTTAGCAGTGTTGGGCTACTTGCTCCATTCCTCAATTTTCAGAAAGGACTCCTTTTCTTGTGACATTCACCTCATCTAGAAAAGTAGGGAAAAATCTCTTTATTTTCCCTAAAAAGAATGTTTGTCTTCATAACTTCCTGTAAATTTCAGTCCAAGGAAGTGTCAGGTTCTGCAGAGTCAGAAATCAAAGTCACCCATGGTGTTATTTTCCCCAAGGCATTTCCAGCTCCAAGATTTTTTCTGATACAATCATGGTCTTGCGGGTGGGGCATGCTCTTAGAACCTTTGGAAGGACTCTCCTACTTGTTTATATGTGTTTCTTGAGCATATGATGTGTGGCTAATTCAGTACAGGGATAAACTGCTGTGTGAATTTCACTTCAAGAGACAGCATCTGTAACAGTAATGGTGCTCCACTAGGGCTCAAGTGATGCTGAGAGCACCAGACCTGCATCTCCAAATAGTATTTGCATCAATCTGTGTGCTCTTTTCACAGCCTCTAGCATGCTGTTTCCTTCCTTTAGAATAAGTCACACACTGTCTGTCAGTGATACATGGGACAGTCACTGCAGCAAGGAAGAGATGTTCCTTCCCTATTTCCAGGGATTTGTCTGTAAACTATCTATTCATTAGCTAATACCTATTTATTAGCTGCCTTCTCTGAAAGATTGTGACTATGTCTAAGAGGAAATTGCAACTAAATACTCTTCTGTGGCCAGTAGGAAAGGATGCAGAGCACATAAGTCCAGTATGATTTCTGAGGGGTGAAGTAGTATGTATCTTTCAGAGTGCATAGAGTTAAATTCAGTGTTAGCCTGCTTACATAGAGATGCTGTATCTTGAAGGCTTCTTATAAATAAGGCACCTCTTTATATTGACTAGAATTTCTTGAGTGAGAAATATATACTGCATCAAAAAATGTTTCTGATTAAAGAATTAAATTGAGAGGAGATGTATGGAAAATAAAGGAAAAAAGTGACAATATCATTAAAATTTGGAATCAAGATTAAGGAAGCTATTAGAGTCACTACTGTTATTAATCAGAAAGTGAAACTTTTTCCAAGATCAAAACCAAAGATGTTATGTCTCAATTAATTTTTATTCCTTATTATTTATTCAGATATGGGGAGGAATTTAAGTAAAGAATCAGAGAATTGGTGGAGAAAGGCTGACAGAATCCTTTGGGCTTTCTTTAAATGCTCTGGAATAACAAGAGATTAAAGAAGAGAAATCAATCAGGGATTTAAAAAGATGAATAAAAAGTTGCCCCAGAGGTTAAAACTTATTTCCCTGGAAAGATTGTAACCAAGATTAGGAATTTTAAATATTCATTGCAAATATCCTGCTGAGTTCGTAAATACACACTGGCTTTCCTAATAGGAACAAAAATAATAGAGAAGAAACTGTGCTTCAGCGCAAAACAGCTGCTAGTGCTCCTCCTCCCCCAAGTGAGGAAGCAGTGTCAAGTAGTTCTGAAGATGATTCTGGGACAGATAAAGAAGATGAAGGTGCTGTTTCTCAACGTTCAACTCCAGTAAAAGTGACTGATGCAGGAGACAATACAAAAATCACAGAGGTAAGAAATTACTGTGTTAGGCAAGAAAGCTTGAAAGTCACATTCCCTTAAAAAAGCATTATAGAACAGTCAGAAGTAAAGCACTGAGAAATTTAGTGACAAAGGTCTCCAGTATATTTTTTTGTGCAGATATTAGCATAACTGCAGCAGCACTGCTTTTTAACCTTTTCTGTTCTTCTTGTCATGTAAGAGTGAAACACAGAGGAAAATAGCATTAAATTAAAAGAAAACTACTGTCAAAAACCTATGGCATTTGAAAGGTATTTGGGTCATTACAGAATGTAAAGTGCACCTGTATTAGTTGTGTTAATTCAGAGCAGTAGTGCACATCTGATTATTGTCTGTTACCGTGCTCTGGCACACATCATTAGGTGGCCTTGGAGCATACAAATAAGATTCCTTTTCTCCAGGAATATACTTGATCTACCTACTTAATCAACATTAGGTTCATGGCAGTTAATCTGGAGCAAACCCCTGGAAAGATATGTAGTATGAACCTGAGGTCTTGAGAACCACCTCTTATAATTACAAAGCAATTCGTTTTGGATGATGCCACTTGCTTAGGTCAATTAACTGTAAATTAATGTTCATTCTGTCTAAATTTCAACCTGATTTATGTGAACACTTTTAAAACCCCATAATTATGTGGTCTGGCATTTAAAGAAAAATTAACTTCAAAAATGTACATGATAATGTGCACAGGTCGGATGCTATTACTGCTACTAAGGTTGCAGATAATGGCAGTGAATAAAATAGTGAAATAAATTGCATTCGCCCAGTCTGGTGGAAAGAATGTATATTTTCAGTTGTGGACTATTAATCTCTTTTTGCTAGCTTAACTCCCATTTTGTTGGACTCCCTTGGGTGCTAATTTAATGAAAATATTGAGTTGTATGAAGAATTATGGAAGTATCTATTTTATTAGTTCATGTTATAGTCATTCAAATTCCTTGTAGATCTCCATTTTGGATACCATTGAAAGTGTCTTAGCAAAAGGTTATGCTAATGTATTCTATATAACGTATTGTATAGAAATATAAGGAAAATACTTATGTTGTTTGGCAAGGTTGTTTTTTTTAAAGTCACAGCTAATTTAAATGGTTATTGATTGTGCATGTTATCACTTCTGAAGAAAATTGAGTATTTATGACCTTAGCATGAAATGTAGTGCCTCATAGGCAACAGACAATTACACTGCCTTTTTTAATTTTTTTATTTTTTTGCCAAAATTCAAATTTTGATTCTATTCAGTCTTTAGCCTAGGGTCGTGTGTTCTCAGATAATGGATTTTCAGCCTTCAATAGTGCAGTAGTGTCTTATTCCTAAGTCAGTATTCCTAAGACTTTATTGAGTTAATAATAATAGAGTACCTGTTCTCCAGCAAATCAGATTGTTTCTATATTTTTTTAATAAAAATCCAAGTTGAAATTTTATTATTGATTCCTGCTGTTGCATATTTCATCTTACATCAGTTTTTCCCTCTGTTTTGAACACATTCAGCACTCAGACCTAAGATACCCTTTTTAGATTTTTAAGATGCTTAAATGAAAGGTGTGTGTAAACACAAAGTATGATTTGAAATATTGAATTTCAGTGGCTTAAAAATTGGGTGAGCTATTCTGACTTTTTAGTAATGATGTGAAGAAATATCTTCCAATTTATTAGCACTTTTTCATGCATTGTATTTTAGTCATAATTTGCATTGTTAATTCATGTCATTCCTTATTGTCTGGGGAACTCAAAAAGCTAATTCCTTTCTGTTCACATCTCTGAGAAGTTAATAAAAAATGCATTTATACTTCTGGTCAGGATATACCTTTCTGAAGTTCTTTGACTTTGAATCGTTTCGAACTAAGAGAAAATTGTCTTTCAATTTGACTCACAGTCATATGTGTCTTGTCAGAAAACTCCCCTCAGTTTAGCACTGAATCACTAGACACAGTTAGTGAACTATTGGATGTACATTGATTCCTTGTAATAGTTGACTGACATGATTGCATAATGTATAAAATAAAAATAGTTTTGTTCAACCTGAGGTTTGTAATTATTGCAGAATTGACAGCAGGAAATGTGAAAACGAATGTGGGAGAACATTCTGAAGGAATATGATTTATTCTATATTAAGTTTCAACACAGAACAGAATTTAATAACTACACCATTTTGTTCTATTAATATAATTTATTCTCCTAATATGTTGTTTTAGCTGATGATATCTTTCAATAATTCTTTACTTGTTGAATAAATGTGTTGATTAATATTTTTAAAAAATTATTTTCCTAAAAAAAAATGTGTAAACCAAGATTGCTGTGGATGTGAGAAACCTGTTTGTTTTTTGTCTGCACTTCAGAAATGATATTTTTGTTTGTAAGGAAGTTCTTAAGAGAAAACTTTCTTTGGATGTTGGTACAGTATTATTAACCTGAATTTTTCTTATTTCCCAGAATGTAGTGCAATCAACAAAAGATGTATATGGAGTCAATCTTTCAGATATCCCTTCAGAAGATGATCTTGCAATATATGCAAGGTGAGAGAAATTTCCAGTGGTAATCGGTAAAGAGTAATTTGAGCTAGTTAAGTGCAGTTTGTGAAAGTGCTGCCTTTGATTATTTAAATGAGAAATTTGCCTATACATGCTATCTCTTTCAAAATCAAACTATTTTCAGCTGTCTGTGTCAGTTCTGGTTTCAGTGGAAGCTCTGCAGACATCTCTAAAAGCAAAATTTGGAGCTTAAGTCAAATGAAAGATGCTTCAAAAGAAATACCTGTCACTTAATATAATCCTAGAAATTAATAAGTAAATTCATAGGAATTCCATATTCCATTGATAAGTAAATCCCACAGAAATGGTTCCATGACTGCAAGCTTTATAAACTGTTGGGTTTGCATTTTTCAAGTGTTGAATTAGTCCAATTCAAGTCAGTCATAATGAAATAGCTTATCCTGTAAAAATGCATATAAAATAATAGAAGTTGTCTTTTTGTTTAACATGATGTCATATAGGGGTCTAAAAAATCTACAGCTCATCTCAGGAAAGCACTGTGTGTATATTGAAGTGAATACTTGTGAGACATGCATTGAAATGGCCTTGTGTGCATTTGTTTTTATTTTCTAATGTGTAATAGCAGTAGCTACCTTGCAATATTTGAAACCTTTTCAATTTTTAAGAGAAATTTTAATTCACTGTGATGTCTATTTGGTGATATGTGGTTTTATCCTGACTTACTTCATTAATCCACTCAAGGCATTTTTTCTTTTTATTTAAAATTTTTTTTCTCCTAATTTTTCTTTGGGTGTGGCTATTTCTCCTGCACTCTTCTGTTCTTTAAAATTCGTATTTCTACCTATTTCCTATGAGCTGAGTCATTTGAGGATACTACACTTGAATAGGGTTAAGGAGAATAATTATCATTATATCGGAAAATTTTACCTTCATCTATTTTTATTTTAACCCTAGAAGATGGATGCAAATTTGACAATTATCCTTTGATACAACAGTTAGTTATTGTGGTTCTGAAAATGGCCGAGTGTGAGCTGTTATCTACTGAGAGTCTCTCTGTGCAAATGAACAACTCTGTGTTAACATCCAGCTACTTCCAATTTTATAATTTCTTCAGGCTGGACTAATGTTCAATCTCTTGTTAATGTAAAACTGTAAACCCCTTGGAGGCTTTGAAGCTCCCTATTTATATCTTTTTAAAGAAAAAATAAACCTTGCATTTATTTCATTTCCTTCGAGCAATGCAGGTTTTAAAATAGAAAAAATTACAAATTCTTTATCTCTTCTAGCTAACAAGACATAGTGCTATTTCTGGTCTGGTGTGCTGATTTATGCAATAAAGGATGTCAGTAAAATCTATACTTTCCAAAATGTACATCGCTTGAGAATAGCAGCAATTTGTTTCACAGTATGATTACAGTTCTCACATCAAGCCTTTTTCTGTGGCTGGAATAAGGGAAATGGGGATGTAAGATCCTGACTCCACGTGACAAGGCTGGACATGATACATGTTTTTTCATTATTAGGATTAAAGTCTTGCAGATTCAAAGTACTTGAGGTTAAGTTGCTTTACATCAACTGATCTATATTAAGCCTGTTTGCAAAAGCAAATTAAAGCAAATTTGGATCTATTCAGCCTGTTTTCACTGATAGCAGAGATAATACTCTTTAAAACAGAAAGCACAGAAGCACAGGTTGGTTGAATTTGGAAGGGACAGGAAGTCCTTCAAATAATTGGAGGCTGTACACTGCAGATCAACCATGCGTGGTTATCTTCCTGACATCAGGAAACTTGCTTGCATGCACTTAGGTCTTGTAATTTAGAAAATATTGAATAATTTGAAGCAATTATTGGTTTGCCTTTGGATTTTTAAGTCGGTTTCAATAGCAGGCTCCTGCACTAGAAGATCTTCATTATCTTGATTTCCACTTAAAATTCTCTTACTTAGTAATGTAAGTATTTATTCTTTTAACGGTCAAAGTGATGTTGCTTGTCTCAGAGGCTTTTGTTTCTACAGTATAGACTCTGAATGGAGCAGAAAAAAAAGCTGCAATAATTTGTTTAGGAACATGTTGTTCATTTGACTTCTGTACACTCTTTCATGCAATTGTTTTTGCATTGGTAATTATAGTTGCTTGTTAAAATGTAGTAAATATTCCTGAAGTAGACCAGTAAGACTTCTTAAGCTAAATGGAAGCTCGCTGTTAAGAGAAACCCTCTGCCTGAGAAAATTAAACTAGTAAATCACAACTGACATTTACTTGTCTCTTCAGTGACACAGATATGTTGGAGAGTGAACAAATTGAGTGCAAGATAGCTACATATATTTACATTTGAAACTGTCTGACTTTTCCTTCTATTCTGAGTGACTAAGATTAGTAAAAAACTACTTTTCAGAAGATTTTGTTCCACTTCATTGCCAAGAAAAATAACCCAGGACAGTATTTTCCATTGGCAGTGTCTTCCAGCAAATATTTGGAGATGGAGAAATTGTCCCAAAAGGTTGTGCTTGTAAATAAGTGATCTGGACTAACAGTGTTTCAGATGAACAAACTAGATTGAATTCAGCAGAGGACTGACTTAAATCTGAAACTTAGGAAACTTTGTATCTTTTGCTGATTTTTCCATAGGCTTTTCCTCTGACTAATTGCTTTGAGAAAGACATAGGAAGTTGACTGTAGAGGGCTGCCTGTTTCTTTAGGGAGACCTGTTTCTTCTCATGACATACTAGGTGACACCAATTGATAAGCAAATCTTTTTTCAAAGGAGGTTCTAAGTTCATGCATCCACCCTCTATGAATTTTTTAGAATCTCTCTTGTTCACCAGAGAGGTGCATCATGACCAGTGACTTACATAGCATGATTCAAAATCTCATTTCTTAGTGTCATTTTCTTTTGTTTGATGATTTTTGGGGGATAGTTCTTTTATTTCTTTGATTTATTCTTTGATCTACTGCTTTTCACAGGTTTGTTCAGCTGGGACAGAGTCAGCATAAACAAGACAAGGGCAGCCAGCAATTTTACTCAAAACACTCCTTGGACACAGTTATAAATTTGTAAGTATTCTTTTTCTTTTTTCCCTTTAGCCTTATTTTGCTTTTGTCATTAGATATGAATAGTGATCAGGTAAATTTGATGTTAAATTGCTTGAGAGTCATACTTCCATTTTCTTTACTGCATAAGGGGATTCAATGCATAGCATGAAGAACTGTTTTTTTGAGGGTTTGTGTATTTTGGGGTTTTTTTTTTTGTTTGTGTTCTTTTGGGGAGTCTTGTTTTTTGCTTTGTTTTTTTGTTTTTGAAGTATCAAGGGGCTTGTATTTAAGTCTTAGCAATCCTGAATTAACAGAAAGTGCTGCATCTACTGAGTTTAGAGGGCAATCTTTTCTTGCATATTCTTCACTAAAAAACATTCAAAGTTGCATTTCAATCTTCTTAGTACTAGTGTACTGGAAAGAAAAGGGTCATGCTATTATCCAAATGTCTTACTAATATTGAACCAGGTCTTACAATTTAGATGATCAAGTGCTACCTTTTTCTAGTTGACATCTTCCTGTACTGTAGGCAGCTTAAAGTTTCACCAAGGCAAGGCAGAATTTTATTTACTTCTGTCACTGGGGTACATGATCCTTTATCCAACAGCATGACCATTTCCTAGAACTGCAAGAGCTTTTCTGCAATCCATTGATTTACAGAAACCTCAACTTTGTTTTCTGCACTGCCTCTTCTCCACTCCTCTGTGCTGGTGAAGTGAGGAAACCTTGAACATAGCATTTATACCTAAGTAGGGAGAGACACTGGGTGAGTCTCAGTTCTCATTCTGAGAAAGAATGACATGAAACAGATGTAATGCTGTGTATGAGACAATACTGTCTAAAAGCAGTATTTAGTCACATGGTATTAGCTACATTTGAAGTGATGATACCACATTTGTAGGTAAGTGAGCCTGTAGTTTTATAATAAAACATGCCTAATGTGTATTAAATTAGTAAATTTAAAAGCTGTAAAACTGTTTTTCAGTGAGGGAGCAAGTCTCAATGTTTTAAGTGAGCATGTTTATTAAGAAAATATTTTGTAAGAAGAAGAATATTTTTGCTATGAATGAAGGCAATTTCTTTATTGCAAAATCTTCCAGCATGTAAGATAGTCTAGGAGATAATCATTCCTTTCTTACCTCTTTAAATGTAAATTTTTTCCCAATGCTGAGCTGCTGTAAAATTAATACATTAAAGAGAGTTTGTACACAGAATTCTGGTGGTTTGGGGATAGTCAGATGTTAATTTTTCTCTTTTCCCAATTTTCAATGTGTTTCTGAATAGTAGAAGTGTAAAAGTCATAGGGCACACAAATCTCTGCCTCCTGTCACTCCTCCTCTCAAAGTCATGTAGATCATCTCTCCTTGACAGTTCTACCAAACATGCTGCTCTGCACAGAGTTCGTAATTTCTTTTTTTATTACAATATATCCCTGGACAGCTTAAAAATTTTCTTTGTGTTTTGTTCTGTAACTTTTAAAAAATGTTTAAATACTATTTGGATGATGACAGATTGTTCTTTTAGTTAAATTCATAAATGTAGCCATTCTTAAAAGGCATGTTGTTCAACTCTGAAACAAGGAAGCTTTCTCTTACTTCAGAGTGTGAATTGCTGCTCTGAATCAGGAATTTCCTTGGAGAATACTAACTTTTTAGAGATAAAATAGAATGAACAAAAGTGTACTCAAGATCAGGGGGAGAGAGGGAGGGTTTTCAGTAACAGCAGCTGAGGCACCATTTGCACTTGTTTCTCGAAGAGCTCTTGAAGAAATTGAAAAATTATACTAACTTTTATTAATTTGATGTTAGATGCTTTTTAAATTGAAAAAAGAAAATCTGACAAATTTAAATCTCCAGTGGTTGCTTCATATATGTTACTAACACAATCAAACCCTAGTTCTTTTCACAGTAAAATGAATTACTCAGTCTAAAACTTTGATTTCAAATCAGCAGGGAGATATAATTTAGGCTTAGGTTAGCTGTCTTTTCAACACTTCTCAAGAAAATCTTTTTTAATAACCCCACATTTCACCATTTTAGACACTTGACCATTTTAATCAAATATATGAAGCCACTACAAAGAAGAAATATTTATTATTTTTATAATATTGCTGCAGTGATATTTATTAATTCAAATAGAAATTGTATAAATACTGAAGAGAAGGTTCTGGCTTAAATTTAGAAACTGCAAGTATAGAATAGAAATAAAAAATGGCTACTTGAACAGGGACCAAAGTGATGCAGTGAAATAATACTGAACTTGAGGGGAGGATGTGGAAGGATATTGAAATTCTTCTTTTTGTTCTTAGAAATTCCATGAAGGAAAAAATGATGTATTTTACTTAGAACTAAACAGAGCTAAACAGAGCTGGACTACTTTCAGCACAATCTGTTATAATGTGTATGAAGAGAGACTCTAAGTACTGTAGTGTGATTACTGTTGGCTGACACAATGCACCTGTTCCTAATTCCCTGGTATTAATTTTAGTATGATATAAATAATAGTGTTGTAAAACTACACTCTCAAAACCTTTTCAAATGTACTTCATACATTTATCTAGGAGTACAAGAAACTTTATTCCCTCCTGAAAAGGGAATTGAGTGTTTTGATTCCCTATAGCACAAAAGAAGAGTGTGGGTGTGGGCACGCTTAAACCTCCTTGTTCCAGAGTGTGGCTGGTGCACACATCAAGGTCCAAGCTGTCTTCGGTGCCTGTACTTCAGGTCAGGTCATAGAATGCTTTAGGTTGGAAGGACTCTTAGAGACCATCCAGTTCCAACCCCCTGCCATGGGCAGGGACACTTTCCACTAGATGAGGTTGCTGAAAGCCCTGTCCTGCCTGGCCTTGAACACTGCCAGCAATGGGGCAAACACACCTTCTCTGGGTGGTCTGTTCCAGTGCCTTGCTGCTCTCACAGTGAAGGATTTCCTCCTACTGCCTAAATTAAACCTGTATTCTTTGAGTTTAAAGCCATCACCCCTTGTCCCATCACTTCATGCCCTTTAAAAAAGTCCCTCTGCAGCTCTCTTGCAGCCTCCTTTGGGTGCTGGGAGGTGCTATAAGGCCTCCCTGGAGCCCCCTCATCTCTATGCTGAACAACCCCAACTCTGTCAGCCTGTCTTCATAGGACAGGTGCTCTAGCCCTCTGATCATCTTTGTGGATATTTGCTTAGGGTTCAAACAAGGTGAAAAGGTACATTTTGCTTACTGTTTAGGTATACTTCAGAGACTTGAGGAGAACTAATCAGTGTTGAACCAAATGCAGTGACTTTCTGGTAACTGCTAGGTGTCTGAGAGCTAATCTACATCACCATGCACTTTTCCTTGGAAGTGTGGAATATCCTCATTATAACTGAGGGTTTTAACTGTATCTTTTGCAATAGAGACATTGATACTCTTGGTGAAACCATAACCCCAGGAAGCCTGCTCACAAGTGGGATGAAAATAATTGAAAATTGCGTGTCAAGGGTGCTATCCTTTATGACATAAAGTTTATGTTCCTATCTACGTAATTTTCACTGGGAGGCCATAAAGCTACAGGTCTCTAGGGAAACCTGATAGCCAAGTCATAAATAACATGCTCTCCTTTATGACTATTGTAAGATATTAAACTTATAAAGTAGAATAGATTTTTACATTAATATGTTAGAGAAATGACTTTTAATTAAATGACTGGATAATACAAGCACTCTACAAATAGTTACAGCTTAATACAGGGTTATTAATCAAAGTTGGCATGCATGAACATGCGGGTCTTTCAATATATTTTTATCATGTTGATGAAAGTAGGAGGAAAATTGAGATTCAGTTATTAAATGCTCAAAATGAAATGCACTTTGCTGCCCAGCTTCCATTGTACCTAAGGAAAGGATTTTTTTGAGTCATTAGTTCTTCAGAAATGTCATATCTTTAGGAACCAAACAATAAACAGAGAAGGCATCAATTTAGTGTTATGGCTCTGTTTTGCTCTTTTACTTAATTTCCACTTACTAATGGACCAGACAGACCAGTTATATTTGAGTAAGTGACATCTTTTGTCATTATAAAGTGACAATAATAAGTTAGTACAGTGTGCTAGTGTCAAATGGCATTGCTAGAGTCTCAGCCTGGATGCTTTACACTGGTTAAATAAGTACTGCAGAAACGATGGATGCTTTGAAAAGCAATCTACTTTTAAAGCATCTAGACAAATGTTTTTTACTGGTTCTGAAAACACCCACCTTAAATAAACTAGAAGTGATGATGAGAAGAAACTATCACATTGTTGAGAAAAAAAAAAGTTTTAGTCTCTGCAGCCAAAGTCTGTGGGTGACCAGTGATTTTATTGTCTCAAGTTCAATAGTATATTTGTATAAATAATTCTATCATTCCTGTCAAAGAGTAATCAAATGAATGTATGGCTATGCAAAGTTGAAATATAAAATTGAAAAGTATTACTTTAATCTGGAAATCTTTTTTGTTTTATATACCATATTCCAGTTGTAGTGGAATATTAGGCACATTAGTATATCCTACATGACGTGCTGCAGTAATTTTTTAAGACTAATGAACTGTCACATGATGAAACATCCAAAATACAATATATTTTACTAAAATAAAAGGCTGCAAAATGAGGGAGCAAGAGTTTTTGGCAGTTTTAATGGAGATCCTCATTTAGAAACAGGGTCAAACATTAGTTTGTGCCCACAATGCAAGTAGGAGTTTATTAGGGCATTTTACTTATAGAAGGGCTTTCCCTTTGCTTAAGTGTTCCAGTTCTTACTTGTTTTTTACCTTCAGAAGAGGAGATTCTACACATAAAAATAACTTCTTGTCTCCTGAAAAGCACGTAGGTAGCGTAGCTTCTGTAGAATATGGCAATGATGCTAATATCTGAACCTTCATTGCATTTGGGCTGGTTGATGTTTGCCTTATGAAATAGCTTTGACAGTAAGTTGCCAGTTTACTTTCTTACCTGAGAAGTTTTGAGCCCAAAAATAGGTGTATATTAGGATTCAAATATAGTAGTTGTTGAATGAAGAAGATTTAAAAAATATTTTCATAAAATATCTGAGTGCTGTTGCTTATAATAAATTGTCTGTTTCCTGATAACAAGATGGAAATTTCTTACCTAATTAATCCTTTCCCTGTGTTGGCTCAGAGTATAATCACTTGTTATAATTGGTACTAAGTGAATAGCTCAATGAAGTCTTTATCTCCTGTAATGCATGGCACAGATCTACTTTAGCCGGGGTACTTACTGACCGTAGCAGATCTGAGGAAGGATGAAGAAATGAGGGCAGGGCAAAGGGAAGTGAGAAGGTATTCTGTAATGGGATTAATGACAACTTGCCTAATTACCCTACTTGGAAAGCTGGGTCTTATCAGGTCTGCAGTAGTGATAAAAATCTAGGTAAATGAATTATCTACTGGGAAATTGCCCTCTCATTAACTCTCCTATATATTTCAAGAGAAAGAAATACTCCTCTCTCTCTCTCTCTCTCTCTCTGTGTGGAAAATTTTTTCCTGAAGCTCCAAATATTCTGCATGTTTGTTTTTTTCCAGAATACCCATCTCCTCCTTTTCTCAAGACAATATTTATGAAGTCCAGCCTCCAAGAGCTGATAGGAAGTCGATAGAGATTTTCCATGCACACATTCAGGCTGGAAGAGGAAACATGCAGCCCCTGGGACGAGATGACTTCCTCATGTACAGAGAGTACATTCGAAACAGATATATGTAAATCCAAGCTGGATTCTCCTGCCAAATCTACCCTACTGATAAGGCACAAAAATAATTTTAGAAAGGAGATCTACTTTTGTTCTTTTGTAGAAATGAATTTATTACTAACTTTTCTATTTATTATTCTTTACTGTCACCCATTTATTGTATTGTGCTTTAGGAGAAAAGGTGGTTTAATATCTAATTTAAAAGGTTATTTAATATCTTTTTAGCTGAAAGTATATCCTAAGAGACTAAGTGAATAATGGAAGCACCCAGAGTCACTAGAGAGTATGTAACAATTTGCGGCAAAGAAAATATGGCATCTTTAGTTTTTTTAATACTAATTTCTTACATTGTTATGTTTGTTAATAAAACGGAAGTGATTTGTACACAAGAATCAGAAGAGAATAGTTTTCTTCCTCTTTCTTCCATGACAGAAAACAATCTTCTTTTACAGCAGAATATTTTCTGATATTTCTTGAGGTTTTTAGCAAAGTGAGTGCTAGAATGACTGCTTGCAATTTTCTGCTTTCTTAAGCCAAAGTGAAAAATACATGGCTTATGTCAAAATCAAAATTTGCATAAACACTAATAAACTTTGTAACCCTAATATGTGTCAAAACCTCACTGGTGCTGGTAGCTACGGGATCTGTGCCACATGCTGCAGGATGAAGATGGCTTGTGACTAATTATCACAGGTTTCTAGTAGGAGGCTGAGGAGAACCCCATAATGACTGCATTTGCAAATGAGGGAATGCTCTTCACATTACTTGGTTTGGACACCTAGAGAGTGCCAAACCCTCCTGTCATTTTTCTGTATGACAGGAATTATCCTTTTGAAGCATACTCTTCCCATTCCTGTGTTTCTGCTCCTGTGAGATGCCTTCGGGTTCAAGCCTAGAGCCTCTAGGGAAAGTGGTGTTGGTAAGTGACTGGATCAGCTGGGATGATCATGCAAGAGGAAGCAGTAGTTGGGTTCGTCAAGACTGAACATCATGTCCTGTGCTGGGTAAGAGGTAAAAGAGGCAGCAGATGTTTAAATAGGTTCTTTTGGGCTTGTGAGTAAATCATTTTTCAAATTTAATAAAAAGGGACTTTGCAATTGTGAGCTAAAATTCCCAACACTTTGTAGCCCTTTCCCTTGAAGAATACTGACAGTATCAGCAGCATTCTTGATAAAACATTTTGTTCTACAAGCTTGTACAGACCACATTTCAGAATTTTGGAATAGCAGAATAACTCTTTTAGGGATGTAGCCAACTGCATGTAACAGATGTAGAGAACATGTTTGTGTTCACAGTAAATTGCTTCTCAGGCAGCTACTGTAGATTTGTGGCTGCTTGCTCCAAACATGTTTGCATATCTTTGAATATTTTATGCAGTAAGTTGCACCTCTGTCAGTAATTCAATATAAGAAAAGATGCAGTGGGTAAAGGGAAAAAAGGTTTCTTGTGATACAAGTTTGTGTGTCTCAGGGAAGGACTTGCTTGTAGTCAATGAGAACATGGTACCTTGAGCAACCAAAGCATTTTGGTGTTCATTCCCTTTTGTTAGTTCTTTTGAGCCAAATGGTTGTAATTTAGGAGATGCAAGAATTAATTGTCACTTCAGATAATACTTCATTGCAATTGTCAGTGTTTTTATCCTCTGGAAAAATAAACCTATATTGAATTTTTTTTCCCAATATAAAAATACTTAGAAGGAATAAATGCTTTAGAAAAATGTAGAGCTGGAGTTCGTGTCTTAATGAGACAAACACACATTTCCCTTACTGCACGTAAACTATTGAAAGGAATATTTTCTAGACTATCACAGACCTTACTTTTACTTTGGATAGATACTGGTAATTCATAAAAGTTACCCTTGAAAGTGTACCACTTACCCACAGATAACTCAAAAGATGAAACTCCCTTTTCAGCAACCAATTATGTTGTTGCAAAATTTAGAGATAGTAATAATTTTACAGCTCTAGGAAAAAATATGTTCAGCCCTCAGCAATTCAGACACTCCTCAAAGAAGAGGATTAAAGGAGATTGGTTTACAGTTCTGAGAGCTGAATGACACCTCAGTGATGGCTTCTGTGATCTACCATCAGTGTACTCTGAGCAGCCATTCAGAATGCTTCAGGGTGCCAATGTCAACTTTCAATAGGCTTGTTTAAAGAAAAAAAAAAAAGGCCAATGCACAAAGCAAAACTCCCAGCTTAACCCTGAGTAAATTCAACAGTCTGAGTGGACCTGTTGCCTAATGCACATAAACGACTATTTGAAATAGAAATACACTCAATCACCTCCCTAACAAGTTTGGCTGAGTGAAGGACTCCCAAGGTGCTGCCTCTGCATCTACCTACTTTATTCCATTCTTGTGATAATAAGGTTCAGTTCTCAAGAGTGTTAGAAGCTCTCAATAGATGCATATATTTCCCTTTCAGAAGCAGAAGAAAAAGAAAAATAAGAATAAACATGAAAAGAGTGGGCTGTGTTGGCTCTGAAGAGTAACATGGTGCTCTTTTTCACTCTTCAGTGCTAATAAACACCTTTAACTTTAAACCATATGCGTTGCAGCAGCCCTCTCATTAGAGGGTATAAATGAGCCAGGCACAGACTTCTTGTTAAACACAGCATAAAAAGGGTCCTGGTTTATTCCTCTTCACAGCTTAGTCATCTTAACTCCAACTATTCACTGGCTCTGGCTGCAGCAAGCTCTTAGATTTCCCTTCCAGCCTCTGACTGCTGGTTATTTTCTGGTAAACTAAGACTGCATGTATTGGTTTGCAGACTCTGACTGCAGTCTTTTACCCGGCTAGACTGTGGCTGCAGGTTCCAGCAACAGACTCTAACTGCAGACCCAGACTGATCTCACAGCAGTGATTCTCTCTCCCCAGGGTCCTGCTTCACAATTACTTGCTCTCCTTCATACTCCTCAAGGTTCCTCCTCTTACCAGCTAACCCGCTCTTTTATCACACTTTATTGGATATAGCCGTTACTCATCAGGGGTGAGGCTGTATTGGTTAATTAGCACAGCTGTTACTTATTGGGGGTGAGGTCACCTGTATTCCCTTCTCCTACACATATGGACAAAAGAAATATATGAGAAATATGTTGATTTTTCCTCCAAAGTATGTTTCTTTTGTTTCAGTGTGTTTAAATGTTACATTGTGATACAATCCCAAAATGTACACCTGGAAAATAATGACTTCAAGTTCTTTTCCTGTAGAATCAGGAAGCACAGATATCGAATTAGGACTGATTTGGTCATTTCTGTGCCATTTCTGTGCCAGTGGATTTTGATGCCAGTCCAACAGCTTAAGCTTTGTGCTGTGACTGCAGGAGCAGTTCTTTTCCACGATTTTCATTGGTAGTTTCCCCTCCTTGTGAGTCCTGTGTCCACTTGCAAAACCCAGTGACTTTTTGTTCTCTTCCTCTCATTTTCCAGAGGGACTCATCTGTGGTGCTGAAGTAGGACCTTTCAATGTTCACACAGCTACCAAGGGGAAGAAGAAAAAGAGCTGTGAATAATTCTGGGGTGACACTTGTGGCAGCTCTTAGTTTTGTTACTGACTTTCTGAGATTTTTCTTCATCATCCAGGAAGGTTCTCTTGGCTTTCACAGACTTGGGCCAGCCTTCACTTGTATAAACTCCAAAGCATATGCCCTGTCAAATAGTCATGTTTTACAGTCAGAGGAAATACCTGCTTCACTCAGGAGATCATTTCATTCTCCACGGGGATTTCACCCTATCAGTAATTACATGGACAAGTCCAGTTCACTGAGGGTAAAACTGAAGTATGTACACAGGAGTGTTCTATTTGCTGGCATAGTAGGGAAAAATACAATGTGCTTGGCTTCCAAATGCCTCCCTCTGTCTTGTATATATTTAAAAACCTAATTAAAGTTGTCATTTTTGGTGGTGATTTAGAAGTAATGTGAAACTAGTGTGTAAAGTTACAAAATGCTACTAATTAAAAATCATATATTGAAATGACAACCCTTGCAAATATTGATAATCAGCAGTCCACTGCTGGAGTTATTAAATCTACCTGCTACAAAAAAAAATGATTGCAGCTGCTGATCTGTCCACTGGAACCAAGCAAGAGATTGCTGAGAAATGGCATGAAAAACAATATTTAGTATTATTATGTATTGCTCCTCCAGAAAGACATTCTCTTTGCATGACCCAGGGTTTGACTAGAACATTTATATTCCTTTTTTTTAAATACTTTCATCTTTGTAGCATAGATACAAGGTAATCAAGGTAGGACAGCCAACAGCATGATAAAAACCATCTCTGATGCTCCATTTGCATTTCCCCATTCTAGGGGAGTTGTGCTGCCAGCACTAAAGCCCTGTGTGGTTTTCAATCATTGCAACAGCCACCTCTCATTTCCAGCGAGATTCAGATGTGGCCCTGAAATAGGTGTTATTTTGTAGTCCCTAACAGCTCAGGTACTCTTTTTTGTTTTGGTTTGGTTTTTTTGGTGTTTTGTTTTGTTTTGTTTTGTTTTGTTTTTGGGGTTTTTGGGGGGTTTTTTTGTTTGTTTTTGTTTGTTGGTGGTTTTTTTTCCCTTTCTTTTTGTTTTTCTCTCTCTCGCTTTGCTATTTTTGTTTGTTTATTTGGGTTTTTTGTTTGTTTGTTTGTTTTTAAGGGGTTATCTCTTGTTTATTTCCCTTTTTCTTCTTCTGATTTTTTGGTAGTGTGTTTGACTTTTTCAGCATCTGTGGTTCAGAATCCTTTTTCTCACATGTAATTGTGTCACAAGTAGTTTTCCCACTACATCTATCTCCTCCTTTTGGAGTTTTCACTTCTTGAAGCAAAACTCTGTAGTTCCAATACACTGTCTTGCTTGTTTTATTACTGATGTATTCTGAGTTGCCATCAATGAGACAATGTAACTTTTTTTAACTTGTTTGATTTTCCACCTACTTCCCTGGAAATACAATGTGGATTATGTAAAGAGGAGAAAATAAAAGGAGAAACTAAAGGAAGTGGTAGGATTTTGAGTCTCAATCAAACTTAAACCTTGCTTGGAGACATTCTCCGCAGGCCATAATAGCTTCTCCAGTAATAAAATTAAATACCCTGTGCCACCCTCTTCCTGGGTTTTCCCCAGATCACATTATTGGATAATTGACTCAGATGCTCACAAGCCTAAACTATGAAACTTGATGCTGCGTTTAAGGTTCCACACTATATTTTGAGGGTTTTTTTTATTTTTCTCCTCCACAGCTTGCAAGGGTATTTTGTAGGCTCATGAACTTCCTTCTTAGCAAGAGAGGGACCACTCAGTAAAACCTTTCCTAAGAGAGGCAGGATTTTAAGAAAGAGTTAGACAAGTTACCCAGTGGAAAATCCTTTTCCCTGGATGTTCTGATAACCTTTCTACAGTAAGTTCCTAAGGGAGGTTTTTAGACATTTTTCCTTCTGGTCTCCCTTCTTTCCACGTAAATTACAATTTTTTACCAGGGGTGAGCAAGAGCTGAAATGCATCTCAGTGAGGCAAGAGGAAAGAAAAAGGGTAAATAAAGGAAGAGCTGGAGCCGTCTGGGTGAAAAGAGAGGGTTGGATGCCAGTGAGGTATATTTGAATAAGCAAACTGATGCACAGGGAAGAGCAGATTGGCAGGGAGGCTGCAATTCAGTTGCTAGGAACTGCAGAAGAGCTGAGCACAGCACTCCCTCTCACGTTGCCCGCCGGGTGGGCAGGTTGAGGAAGCAGAGATGGAGCGTACGGAGGGGCAGAGCCCAGCTCAGTGTGTGAGCATGGCCCAACACGCTCAGGGACACGTGGAGCAAAGGGCTTTGTGCTGCTGTGGCAGGGAGGAGGTTGGGTCACAGCACGTGGAAAGTAAGTGGCAGGCCTGCCATTGAGACACACTCCGAATCCACATGGGCCCTGACAGGAGTCACAGCAGTCATTTGGAAGACACATGTGTCAAGCCTGATTTGAATTTCCAAAGGTCACATTTCTCATTCTCTGTGTACCAGGATTCTCATTAACAAGTGTCTCCAGCTGGCCCTGTGCAATGTCCTCAGGACATGCTGTTGTAACCAAGTTGTGCACACAGGGCTTCCCCCAAGGCTTCAGTCTCATCTCACTGCTCTCCACTTCTGGGGTGTCATAGGAAAGGGGGCTGTGTCCTGAACACACTATGTAGGGGATCAGATTTTGACCTAGCAGGCACACCCTGCTAAGTGTTGCATGAAACCTATAGAGCAGCTTTCTAGAGGTGTAGGCTGGTTTGTAGCACCCTCTGATTGAATTCCCCCTTACCTGGTGGCAGTGGTATCAAAGCCACTACAAACAGAGGCTATAAACAGGGAGGAGGGTTTCCAGAGGTGAGTCAGATCACCTCTCTTGGGGCATGAGAAGTCACCCCTCTGCAGAAGTTTATTTCTCCCCATTCTGCCTCCTTGGAGGAACATACATAAATGGCTGAGCCAAAACACCAGCACTTAAAAAATTAAAATTAGATGAGTCCCGCAGTAGCCTTTATAAAACCTGGCAGAGCTGTGAGAGAAGTAAACAGCTACATTATAGGGTCCCTTACAAAAGAATTCTATGGTCTTAACCTCTGTCTCATCTACTCCAGACACAGGTAGGTACTCCCCTGGTATAGTGCTTCTCTAAAATAAGGGCATGTGCCACCTCAGGGCTACCCTGTGTTGTCAGGGGTAGATGGAACTTCTGATCTATTACCAGCCAGGCCAGAGAACAGGCTGCTCAGAGTTAGGGAAGCTTGTCAATCATCACTGGCTTTGAATAATACAGAATTTTGTCTGTCTCCATTGCTGATGGGACATGGTGACCTCTCTACCCATGTCAGGAGCCTCATGCAAGAACCAACTCTCCTTGACTCCCCTGGGACTCACAAAGCTTAGCTCTGCTTCTCCTCTGCCTGCTGACAGAATGTTCTCCATCCGCTTCCTTGGCTTGAATCTCTGACAAACATTATGTTATGGAATGGCTTCTCCAGTAACATTTATACCATTAGACACTCCACAGAATTATCCACTTCCCACTCAATAAATGCTTTCCCTTCGAATGCTGGTTTTGGAGAGTGTTTGCACTGCATTCTGCTGAGCAAAAGCCATATGGGGAAGTTTCTGAGAGCTTCACTCTGTTTGAAGCTCAGGAAAGCATCATTCACCTGAAGATGAGTTCTCTGCCTTTTTGATCAGAAGTAATTGTTCCCAATTAGGAATCTTCACTTACCTGCCATATGAATGCTACCTGATCCTCATCTACCTCATGTATCCTGCTTCTGGATGTTCAGTACTAAGTGTCCTCCAGATCACTGAATGTGTTGGTCTGTTTTAATCATCAGCACTCATCTCCATTTATTAGATGTTGGTGAATTATTATACTCCCATTTATTAAATGCAGAGCATATGGTGGTAGCACAAATACTGCATTGGTTAGTTGTTTTTGCAGATGTGCCCTTTAGATTTCTTTTCTTAACTTATATACATGGGGTTTTGCCTGATTTCATTTTGCATATTGTTGCCATTGTTAATTTTATTGATCTTTCTGCAGATCTTCAGTACCATAGATCTGAGCACAGGGTCACAATTCCTGCTCTGAGCAATCACAAAATGTCTCTTCACCTTCCAGGTCTGCAGTTGCAAATGTGAAACTAAAAACTTTAGTCAAGGATGTGTTTCTTACTAATTCTTCTTCTAGGCATCAGTTTGTTCCTTCATTGTTTTTCTGGACTTCACATTTGGGCTGACTTGGAACTAGATGTCTCTGATTATATCCCCATATATTTTCCTTCTTTTAATTTTTTTTTCTTTTTCAGTGATTTGGCTATTAGCTGTGCTTGTAGAAATA
This sequence comes from Zosterops lateralis, assembly GCF_965231275.1. NCBI lineage: Eukaryota > Metazoa > Chordata > Aves > Passeriformes > Zosteropidae > Zosterops > Zosterops lateralis. The sequence continues at coordinate 68,190,596 of NC_139764.1, read as the reverse complement.
GAGGTTGAAGTTCATAAAGGCAGCTAAAATCCTTTCCATGCTTTCAATAGGTTGTCACTGACTGAAATTGCAGCAAAATCCAAGTGCTGAGGGTGTAGTCCCAAAATACCCTTCTAGGGCCACTTCATCACTTGTTAAAAGAGGAGAAGCTATTCAGAAAAACTCTGAGGAGACATAAACACAAAGTGTCTCTTTCCCCCTTTTATCAAAGGCTTGTCTCTCACAGTTGTCTCCCTTCTCTCCTATTATCCCTTGAAATTCCCCGACAGCTCTTCACCCCCGTGCTCACGCAGGCAGCCGGCTTGTCCTCTCCCGCAGACGACGGGAGAACATTCCCAGAGCCCGCCTGTATTCTCAGTGATAGGAGCGTGTTCCAGGCTGAGCATCTCTGCACAGGTGTGTGTCAGCTCACAGGGACAGGCGACAGAGATGGGCCTGCCTGTGTTCGGCCACAGCAGGAAGTAGGAGGCCTTTTGAGAGAGCATCACTTTTCCCACAGAATTCCCTGAAGCTGAACTGCTTTATTTACTGTTAGAGCATAAATTTTCCAGTGCAAAATAAAAATATCATTAAAGCACTGTCAGTATTACAAAGTGTTTGGTACAGTATTAATTTTTTTCAAAGGAACTGTTTACCTTGAGCTGATTATTAGCTTAGTCTGTAAATCCCCTGAAAAATATTTATCCTCAGTGTAAGTGCTGTAACTCTAGGAAGGATACACGTGCATTCCTCATAAGCCTAAGATGTTTTTCAGCATCTAATTATGGAGCAATCACAACACCCTTGTAAAGAAATTAATGAGCTTTGGTATTTGTATGAAATGACTATTTCTCTATTTCCCATTTCCTTTTTTGTTACTGATGAAAAAAAACTGCCAATGCTTTTCAGTGCTGTGATTTTAGAACATACAATTGCCCTCAGCTTAGGGTCATTTTGCACATTGACCTGTTTGTAACTCAACAACTGCATGAGCAGGAGCACGAGCAGGGAGCTTCCAGTTCTCATCTATGCTGAGAGCTGGTCCTGGTGTTCTGTACTCTCAGCCTTACCCTACCTCAAGGGGCTGTAGTGCAGACTCAATCCAGCCACTTGCTCTTTGAATCCTGACTTCAAGAGTGTAAATATCCTCTTTGCTGATAGTCTGGTTCTTGCCAACATGGCTGTTAAGCTTCCTCACGCTCACTCTCCCTTCTTCAATCTCTCATTCCCTTTTTCCTCCTCTGCTTTATAGTTTGCTCATGCTGGCGTGCTGCACTCCATGGTGTCCCTTTCAGATGGTCTTCCAATAACCTCAGTGGGGGCTTGGAGACTTGCTACTTGCTTTAACATGCTAAAAATTGTTGCTCTCACTTCAGCCTAGGCAGAACATTCTTCATTTTAAATGATACCAACATGAAGGAAGGTTGCAGCTACAAAGGGTATGATGGAGTTTTAACTCTGGAAACCCAATGGCAGAAGGAAAGTGCACACATTGCTTGGTCTCTGGCTCATCAAGAATAACTCACTTTTAAGGACACTGGTATCTAGTATCATGTGGAGCTTTGTGGGAATACTGCTTTGAGTTCAGTGGGAATAGCATCAGGCTTAAAATGTGAGCATAAAAACTTCCTAAACCTGTGACACATGGGTAGAATTAGGCCATACTGTGTCAGAGTCCAGGGCATCCCTCTGGGCACCCTGGAAAGTCACAGACCTCGGTAGAGAGACCTGGGACCCGAGAAAGAGGGTCTGGGATCTGGCCAGGGGGGTTTGCCTGGCACAGAGCCCAGGAAGAGACAGTCTTTGATTTTAGTCCACGTGAAAAACTCCCAAGCAGAGAAGAATTGCAAGTCACAAATGTGTAACAGACAGCAGTGTAGTTTATCACCATGTAGAAGATTTTGTAGTTTTGGGATTTTAGAATGTAGGTGCAAGGGAACAAGATGGTGGAATTAGGGTGGAACTCTGAGTTCTTCTCCCTTGGCATCCATCTTCTGCAGTGATGTGGGCACAAGGTAGTTTGATAGGATTGGGTCAAAGTAGAAATGACCCTTCTAGTATAGTTACTAGGCATTGGTATGGAATGGTAAATAATAAGTATGTAGTTATCTGTATAAAGGCAGAGTGACCTCCCATCATGGGGGAAGTCACATCATGTCCAAGCTGCTGTGAACATCTTGGCTGGATACAAAGAATTTGTAAGATAAGGATTAATAAAAAATGTGAAAAACCAAGAAAACCAGGACCATGAGACTCCATATCATTCTCGTGCCAAGCACAGACTCAGACTTAAAACTTTCAGCGGTCTGAGACAGCAGAGACAGAAAAAACACCCACACGAACCACCAGCCTTGGAATCCTGGGAGAGAGAAACCAAAACCTGAGAATACTGTATGTGCACAGTATTTTCCTCACATTGTACAGCAGTACCACGTTTAACAGCAGCGAGGTTACAGTTAAACCAGGGGCATCATTCCAGTGACACCCTGAAGATTCTGCAGACTGTAGATGTCTTTTGCTGGCAGTAAAAGTATTGTTTTCAACCTATACTAGGCAAGAATAACTGAGAGAATACATTGCAAAGCCTATCTTTCATTTACCTCATTTCCTAGGAAATGCAACCAATAAAATCAATTTCCATCAGAAAGGTATTTTTAGAAGAAGTGGCCTCTTCCCTGGCCAGACTCACAGCTCTCCAGTCATTGTTTTTTGTGCACTTTGCTTTCCCATCTGGTTCTTTTTCTCTTCCTATCTAACCATCTGAAAATGATTTATTTTCTGTGCTCACCTGGGCACAGCACAGTGGCTAGATACCAAAGCGACCACTCCTAGGTGGGGATGTAGGCAGGGAAGAAAGCCCATGTGGGAACCTGAAGGAAGAAAAAGCAATTGCCCAAAGTCCTGGTGCTGTGTTTGTGGGCACTGCCTTTCACAGCAGGGTGAAAGGAAGCCTCATGTTCTCCCTCAATTGACAATTCTGTTGACTTTCAAACTGTAGTTTTGGGAGCCTGTTCAGGTGGTCCACAGCCTCACTAAGTCAGTGGGTCCATGGCCCTGGTCTTTAGTGCTTCAGATCACACAGCAGCCAACGGTGCTGCAAGGTGTGATTTTCTGCACCAGACACAAGGAGAGCATGAAATACACTCTCTGACACAGAGGCTTCAATTCTGGGGATTTTTGTTTTTCAGATTCCAGCGGGAATGTGGTGTAATTGTTCTCATCTTCTATTTTTCACCATGGCTTCTTCTCATCTGCCTGGTGTTAACAACTCACTTGCTTTCACCCAGTTATTTACACTCTCTTGTCCTAACATCTCCCTGCTGTTCTCTATCTCCCTGTCAAACAGAGCTGGCCTTACGTGCTCCTGGGATGTGCTGCTGGAGAGGGCAGATTCTGAGGCACTCTGAAGTATCCCTGTCCTTAATTCATGAGCTTTCTCTCCCCTGTCCACCTGAGGAGGGGTGGACACTGTATCCCTTTTTGAGGGATACAGTGGCTTTTGGTGGGCAACTGGTATCCAAGCAGAGTCAGCCCATGTCTGTGGGAAATGTCAGTAGAACCCAGAAGGAAATAGTCCAGGTTAAAGATGAATCATCAAGAGTTAATGACAGAAATTGCATCTATTTTTAAGATTACACAATAGGAAAATACTGACCTGCATTTGGTTTGAATTTGAAGTGGTTTGGCTTACCTTTCACTTATTTTGAGCTAAAATTGTGCTTATTTTAGAGTGTCTATCCTGCAGAATCTGTGACACTTTATCCATCATCCATTGTACACAGTGCACACAGGTATTTTAATCACCAGAGCATACAACCTGTCACAGTCCCTGTGCATCTTCCTCTGAAATGTATCCCAGGATTGTGCAGATTTATGAAACACTCAGAAGCACATGCATCTCAGACTGTGGTTGTGTTTCCGGCTGTCTTCTCAGCAGCAGTGTAGGTGGCAGTGACATCCATCATGCTTCCCTGACCATTTCCAGAATCCTGATTTTGGTTGCTACATCTTTGCTGAATTTCATTCTATGGGCTAAAATTTTTTATTGCAGGACAGCAAGATATTCAAGAGTTGCTGTTGTTTTCATGTTGTTGCTTCAGCATATGTTACTGTGGGCCATGAGGAAGACGTGTATTATATATCTAATAAGTGTATATTAGATATATAATATCATATACATATTAGATATTATATTTATGCTGTACTACAATACACTATCTTACATTGTGCTGTTTTTTAATGTGTTTATATAATAATAATCCAAACTAGATAAGCTGTGTTGTTTGTCCTAGCACTCTTAGGAGAGGGGCCAGATGGGCAGCCTTTCAATGGGAGAGTTCTGTTTGTTCATTTGGGTGAGTCCTGCATCATTGCTGGAAAAGGGAAAAAAAAGCCATTTTAAGATCTCCCATGTGTCATGTAGCCTTGATTTGGATCCTGAGGGCTCTGTACTACGGGTATTTCTGTCAATGGTTCAATACCTACAAACAAGCAGGCCATTAAGTGCTTTGTTGATGGTGGGCCAGAGCACTTGGGCTGAGCCCTCTCCCTCTCCTCCCTGCAAGGCATGGTGCTGGGAGGAAAAGAACTCAGCTATGTCCTTCAGTCATGAGTATTTTAAAAATTCAAGAGAGGGAAGAGAATGAAACCAAACCAGCAATGGAACACCTTAAAGGGAGAGTTCTATTTCCTTTATCCTCCTCTGACCACCTTAACATCCTAGCAATTATACTAATTTCTGTGGCAGAGGCTGCTCTTTGACCCAAATCCAGCAGACTGGGGCCATGACTGAAATCAGTACACTGAAAGTAACTTGAAGATGACTACAGAGAAGGCCAAAATCCATCTGAATTCCAAAGATCCACACCATGGCCAGGCCAGTGAGCATCTCTTTTTCCGCATAATCTGCTTTGAATCCTGTTCAAATGGAAGAAAGGAATTTTACTTTTTTGACCATTAGAAGAAATGTCCAGCCCACACAACAGCTGCATTTGGCATGGGTTGGGTTCCCCAAATACCGTGCATGTATTTCCAGGGGTGATTTTCCACATAAAGAAGCAGGAGCACTCCCAGGTGCAGACCTCAAAGGCACTTAATGCAACGTACAGTGTGCAGTGAGAGCTTCAAAGGATGGAAGCATCAAAAAAAGCCTCTGCAGCTGCTGCTGACTGCAGCAAATACATGAAAGGACAATATCAAGAGGATTCTCTTTATTTTTTATTTCTTAGCAGGGGATCAAGTAACTGATCAAAATTTCACCTGCATTGAAGTGATGGACTAGACTGCAAAAGACTGATATTTTTCCAAGCTGACTGTGTGAATTGATTTTAAAGCCTGGTTCTTAAAGCACTGTCCTGGCACTATAAGAGAAGGGGGTGCACTGGCATCCCTGGAAATGAGGCATGGTTACCCCTGAAGAGCTGTTGAGGAAGGTGCTGTCAGCAGGGAGGGACTAACAGGTTTGCAGCTATCTAATAGAAGGGAAAAGATGACCATAATCAGCATTTAATAAGTTTATTCAGCATATTTTGAACTCAGCTTCCCTATTGATGCTTTTTTTTTTTATATCACAGTCTTGGAAATAATAACCTTTATTTAAGTGCTTATATTGAGCCATATCAGCACTGCATGTTCCAGCACTAAGGCTTTGAAAGGGATATTTGATATGAGATGATTATTTGCTAAGCCATCAGGTTCAAAAGTAGATTTTTTGGAAATAGGCATGACCAGAGCTGTTTTTTAAAAGTGACCTGCAAACAGCTTTTTAAAACTCAGCAGCTTTGCCTTTTCACAGTACGCTGCCTGATGTTCACCAGGAACTGAGTTTATTTCTGAGCAATTCCTGATGTCCAATAACTTGATTTTCTGGGTTTTTCAGGTGCCCCACCTGTGACTTTGTGAAACTCAGACATATTTAGGAATTAATAATATCATAAACTATATCATGCTGGTTACAGTTCGGTCTTCCTTTTGCATTTTGCATATGCTAACAGTCAAGTATTCCAAAAGAGTATTTTGTGTGTTTTGGTGATAAAAATAAATGTGTAATGAAAGGCATTGTAGTTAGCATTACATTAATCCTAAAGGTAATTAAAATGCATTCCTAAATTCTTTAGCTTGGATTTTTGGTGACTCACCCAGTGCCTTTCACTCTGTACCTGGATATTTTTGGAGCATGGATGAATTCCAAGTATGAAATCTCAATTTAGACAGGACAAAAAAGATAACAGCAGGTTGGGGAAGTGACCAAAATAAAGGCAAATTTATATCTGCTGCTTTGATTAAGAGGGTTCCTTCTTTTCTGCCTCAGTATCTTGACTCCCTGCCCTCAGGAGATGAGGGTGTTGCAGCCATAGCTGGGGCAGGCTGCTTTTTCACATGTGCTCTTGAGTGAGAGTTTGCAGCTCCCCTCCTGATGCAGCCAGTGCTGTGCTGCTCAGTGACCATGTCATGCAGCAAGACTAAAACCCACTGAAAAACATGCTCTGGGATAACCACAACCCAAAATCTCTGTTCCATGTACCTCTGTGTAGCTGCTTGGATAGGTGGCATCCATGGCATTGACCTGCAAAACTTATGAGCCTGTCTGCTTCTGTGTTTATATATATATATATATGTATGTATATAAGACCATTATTTCCACTCACCCAGAACAAGCAAATAGTTTATTAACACTTTTGAGTCTGCAATTTGAGGCTCAAAGTGTTAAAACCCTATGTGGTTTAGAGGTTTGGAGTCCACACCTTCAGAGTGTGATTAAGGTGATGGTACCTCTGTGGGTCCTACTGGTACAGCAGAGTTATTTTATGAAGTTCCTTCAGGGTTCAAACAAATTCCACATCTCTGCTTCCTTCCCCACAAGATGATCTGAAATAACTTTGATTTCAGATCTTGATTTTCTGCAGAGCTTTGCAAATGGTTGAGGTGTGATCTGTGGGAAGTTGGTGGCTCAAAGGAACCAGGTGAGGTCTGGGAGCAGGCAATGGGAGAGCATGTATGGAGGTTTGCTGCCTCTTGACATCTGCTGCCCAAACGGAAATAAAATTATCCCCATGCCAGAATTTCAGGCAATGCCTTGAAGGCATTGGCAGGGGCAGCACAGCACAGGTTCCTCTCTCACCACAGTGAGAGTGGTGGGGGAAAGCCAGTGGCTCCTGTCACTCTTTTTCTCCTCTGGTAAGAACAAGAGCAATGGGTTATGAGGGAAAGACTAAATCCCTGCACAGGGGTGCACTGATTGTCCATCTGCAACAGGCTATCAAGAAGCAGCTCCTGCATTTGGAGAGGTCCAATGGGTTAAAAAGCCATGTGCCCAAGCAAACAGAAGGTTTTTTTGTGCCAGTCACCTTTGCATCACATTCCTCCCCTTGCTCATCAACTATCCACTACAGTCAGCTGTTCACTTCCCAGCTTTTTCAAAGTCCACAGTGCTGCCCAGCAAAGGAATAAAAATGAAGTTATGTGTTAGAAATGGAGGCACCTAATGCAACCCAGGAGAGCATCATTGGACTGGCAACTCTGATAATGTTCAGGTCCATACTAGAGGCATGTATCCTCGCTATTACAGATTAGATCACTTAGATCACTTACTGGTTAGAGTAACAAAATTGTGGCTTAACAGTGAGTATTGTTAGAGGAAGGTGAGATATAACCAACAAAGAAAACACCACTAGAAGGCTATCAGTGCACCAAAAGAGGCTTGTCCTTACTTTTGACTCTGCACATGAACTCAAAAACAGCAAAAAGGACATCATTACAAATACACTAAGTGATGCTTCCCTGAAAATCAGCTTCCTGTCTTTTTCAACCCAGACCTGAAACCTTCCTCTGCTCACAGAGCAGGGCAGCAGCTGGTCATGCTGTGGGGATGTGTGGGAACGCAAGACTGACTCATCTCTAAAGTTGCACTGGCTACTTTCAGATAAATAAATGATGAATTTGTTTTCACCTTGAGAATCCAAATTAATTTAGACTGTTGTCTGATCTTGGTGATCTACAAAATGTCTTTAAGTAGGGATCAACTCTAACCATTTGGGCATTTAAAAATAAATATTTCTATGCCTTTAGATAATAAACACAAGCAAAAGCATATTACCATTTTAAATGTCAAAAAGATAGCAAGCATCGTTTTTTGAGAGCTCTTACAAAGTAACTGGGTTTTTACATCTTTTGACTCCCACAGGGAATTCACAACAAGGTTTTCTGAAATACTTAGTTTAAATACCAAAGTAACTAAACATTTGAGAATGGTATCGGAGCATAAATGGTGTTGTCCTTTCCCTCAATTACTAGATTTTTGTGAGATACCTTAATGTAAAGTGCCAGTGTTTTGAAATGCTAAGAGAAGCAAAGCTCCCTCTGAAGTTTATTTGGCTAATGTGTAACTGCAAATAGCAGAAGGTCAATAAACAAGAAGAGCTTCAGGGCTTACAGAAATCGCTGACTCATGTTTGATGATGCAGAGGTTGTCCAAAACCCCCCGGGTCTGGGATAGAACAGGCAAAACACAGTGAAATTCAGTGTGCAGCATCCTCCCACAGCACAAAGGAAACATGGATGGGACAGAAATGTTGCCACCAATCCACTCCTCTGTGGGGAGCACACAGGGAGAGGGACTCTGCTTCCCTTCTGGCACCTCCTGCCTGGTGAGAGGTGGCACTGAGGTGTGGACAAGCAAGAGTGGGGGTCTTCCATCCTCCTCTAGTGGTATCCCCACTCCCAGCTGTATCAGTGGTATGAAGTTGGACCCCACTGTTGTGGGGCTGTGCTGCCGATGTTTTTCTGGTGGTCGGTCAGCTTTTGGGTTTGTGCCTGTAAAGTGAAAGATCAGGTTCTTGCAGTTACTTGAACCTCATGTACTGGATTAACTTCTCATGGGGATCTTCCTGAAGAGTAGGACTCGCTCATTCTCTTTCTCTCCATGTGCATGGCATGCAGGTGTGTGTGTGCATGCATGTAAATAAAGCCTAATAATGCCTTTAAATTAGTTCCTCCTGTTGCTATGGGAACACACACTACTGACTGAAGTATGTGCAGCAGAAGTAGGTGCTATGGCCAATATCAGAGCAGACCTTTGGATTTATCCTCTAAAACTTGGCGTTTTCTCCCAAAGCAGACTGCAAAAAAATTCGGCTGGAGTTCCTGAGGCTGGGAAGTGCAAATCAGGAATTGTCAGTCTTTTCCCAGCTTGCAAATGAACCAGTCTTCACACCTAATATTAGCAAGCCCCACCTGGCACATCAGCCTGTGCCTGGGGCTGGTTCCCGAGGAGATGAGCACTGGGCTGGCAGGGTGGCAGGAGCAGGCAGTGCTGAGCATCAGCACCTTCAAAACCTCCCAGTGATCCCTTGGCCTGAAGGAGAAAAATCCCAGTCTCCCAGACCCACTCGAGGAGCAAAGGCTTGCAGGGCAGCTAAGGATTCCAAAATCACACTCCCCCATGCTAGGCAGGGTTTGCTCCTGAACTGTCTGTGCTTTCAGATCAGAGTCCCCTCACTGGATGGCAAAGGGGCACAAAACCAACAGGCACATTGATTCTGAAGGTGTCATGGTACAAAAGGCCTCATGGTGAGGAACCCTCTGCTTTGACCTCCACCACTGCCTGCCAGGTTATTAGTAAATAGCAACAACAACAACAACAGTAATAATAGTTAGGAGACATCAGTGAAGGCACAAGCTTTGATTTCCCCCTACAGCCATTTGCTGCAATCTGACAGCCAGTTTGACTGTCCTTACTTTTGACTCCATACACCTTAAGGTCACAAAAATCCCTAGTGTCATGCAGTACCAAATCACACACTTTGGAGACATCCAAGTGCATTTTTCTGCATAGAGGTGTTGGTCTCATCCTTGAGAGGTGTCTGATCCTGTAACAGAGGGAAAGAAAAATTATCTAGAGCAGTGTCTTCTGAGAAGGCATGCTAATGACATTACTTAGGTTTCTAGTGTATGATTCTTAGCTGCTAAAGCTGTCTGCACATCATTTTTTTAAACCAGGAAGGCTTCTCCTCAACAAAACATCCCATGGAGGGTTTGTTGTTGTTGTTGTTTTGGGTTTTTGTTTAGTTGTGTGTTGGGGTTTGCTTTTTTTTTTTTTTTTCTTTTATTTTTTACAATGTTTCTGTAACTGCATCTACAGGAGCTCTCATAAAATGATCTGAGTGATATCTAGTTGTCATCAATATTTCTACCATTAAACTCACAGCCCCAGGCACCACATTACACTTTGGAAAACTGGCCACTTTTAAAGCCCTAAATATACATCTGAGTGCTTGGTATTGCATTCTGTTTGCTCAACATAAATGTCAACACAGTCTGACCAGGGGTACCTAGGCAACAGCTAATTTTGAGGTCAGTGATTAACTCTTCTTTGTCAGAGTGTAATTTACCATCAAATTATCTCCAGCTGAATATAGCACTTTCTGGATTAAAAAAGGTCTTCTTGCTATTTTAAGACACTGAGAGCCTTTATTAATGGTGGCAAGTGATGCTTGCTGCATTTTCTCCTTGTCCAAATATGGATGTTCATGAGAGAAGCAGCCTCTTAGGGACAGTGACCCCCTACTCTAGTATTCCCAAGAAGAAGAACCAAAGGCTGGGCTCAGCCACTGCACACCATGCCTCAGTGTTTGTGGCCATAGAAAGGAGCAATCGATTTTTATTTTCTATGGCACATATACACACTTCCTTGATTAGATAAAAAGTGGATGCTACCAATTAGCACATATATCACCAGGGAAGTATTGATGCTCAACTTGGGCTTTGCTGTTTCCCTTCCTGCACAGAGCACCTTCAGCTCTTCAAAACCCCTCATTTTTTTATTAACTTCTAGCTAGTGACACAACCCATAATTTTGAGCTCTTTATATCCTAGCACTGTATTTCAGACTCATATTTCTATCTCATAAGGCTTTTTGGAAATAACAGTGAAAAACCTGACATATTAGAAGGTCCTTCTAATGCTCATGCCAATTAGCAGGCCCTTCTGCAGGGATTACAGAGGTGAAATAATTGTCCTTCTGCCTGGAAAACTACTCATTGGCAGTCTACACCATCATGAGCATTTGTATGTGTCCTAGGTTGCAGTGTAGGATGTACACAAAGTATTTATTTTATCACTATCTTCATGAACTGTTGAAACCAAGTGGGGCAGTGTTCTTCCCAGGCCCCCTTCCATGGGGCTGTCTTCTGCTAATGGCCCATCAACGCCTGGCCCATGACTCACAGATAACTGCCTCCAGGAGTTATCTCTGTTAATGGGCCATCAAGGACCCACTTCACAACTCATCATCCCATTGTGAGATGCTCTGCCCAGGGGGAGGAGCCAAGCATTCTCACTTGGATATAATCTGGGATTTGGGACGTACAAGCAGCCCTTACCTACTGAATTCCCAGAGAACCAGAGCTACCAAACCTTTCTACAGGATCACTGCTTCAGGAAGAGCCCCTCACCTGGACTGCTTCCACCATCCTGCTCAGGTTGTATTCTGACTCTGTCAGTGGTCTTTTGTATTATTGCATTTATTTTATTTTATTTTACCTTTTTTCCTTTCTTCTTATTAAATTTTATTTCTGACTTGGAGCCTCTCACTTGTTTTGCTTTCAAACCACGACAGTATGGAAGACTCCAGAGCTATGGACATTTCACTACTGGGTCCCTGCATTTGGTGCTGCCAAGCTGAGCACGAGTTCACCTGTTGGGTGAGGAGAGCAAGTTGGATGTATTGCTTTGTCTGTGGATTTTTCCCAGCCTTTCCTCTGCCTTGGGAGATGTGATCATCCCTGCCCTTGTGCTCTGCCCTGTAAGCACCCTGCAATGCTGATAACTTCAGCCTTGCCAGCTCTACCTTTGGTCTTACTATCAGGGGAGAAAAAAGCAAAAAAACCCAAACAAAACAAAATAAAGTTTTCTGACAATTTAATACTCTCTGTTACTGACACAGCTAAATATTCATCACTTTGTTTCTTGCTGGCAGCCACCCAGGATGTTGAGCAGTAACTGGCTTGTTTTAGACTTGCTTTAATTTGTTCTCTTAGAGGAAATGTCTTCTCTAAGGTTTGCCAAGCTGGCAAGCAAAAAATTTGGAACTATATTTGTATCTGGAAGACTCATATAAATTATGTAAAGAACTAAACTCTATAATAGCAAGGGTAAATATATGTAGATGCTATTGGTTTACACCTGAGTTATTAGTATCTCTGGGTAATATCTAATTTGATATTGGCTGGGACATATGGATTTGTGCCTGTCATGTGAAATTCCCAGGCCAAGCACCCCTGGACAACATTCCCACTGGCAGGCAAGGACCTTACTTTCTCCCCATAACATGCCCCACTTCTCTCTGGAGAAGAAAGCAGCAGCTCTTTGCCCCCTTTTCTGCCATTACCGGAAAAGATCCCACCTGTTCTACTGTGTCCTTTAAGGATGCAATCTTCTGAGATGCCTGGAACTCCTTGCAGTTTAGTGACTCAAGGCCACCCAGTGTTTCTTGGCTTCCACCCTGTAATTAGGGAAATTAGTTGAGCCCTAGAAGAAATTGCCTATGGAGATCAGACCAACTCCATCATTGAAATTTTAAGGAAAATTTTAAGGGGTTTTTTTTGAGGGCAAATTGGAAAACCAGCTACAGAGGATAGCTTGAGTACAGTTCATCTTGTACTGAGGCTGTGTGGAGATGTACCACAGCAAGCACAGGAAAGAAAGCCTGACTACAGCCTCAGAAGGTGAGTGAAGCTGGAGATTTGGTCCTGTCTCAAACTGGATGTTTCTGTATTTCCTGCAGTGGCTGCTTAACATGGTTATTGGCCCAAATTTTAGGTGGGGCATAATTCATTCCTGTGGGAGATGTGGGGCAGAAAACCAGACCTCCCCTACCATTTCCACAGCAACTTGTTCAGTCATTACATGAGCATCTAAAGGGCTGTGTCTGGGCAAATCTTCTCTCCTAGATTTTATAAAAAATGGATGAATAAGCCCTGCTTGGGTCTCTACAAACAAAGACATGAGTACCAATTTTTAGGGAAGTGTTCTAGGGAAGACCCTTCCTGGGCAGAAGTGCAGGACTGCCATCTCAGCCCATCCCTCTGGCCATACCCATGGTTGAGCTTATTCCATTTTCCAACTGGACCCTATTCTGAGCTCTACCTGCTCAATGGATCCTCAGCATTGGGACTCCTGGCTTAGAAATATTTTTTCCCATTTTGGGGGGGCACATACTTTACTGTTGTCCCCCAAGCCCTTTAATGGGACTGGCCCACAAAGTCACTTCTGTTCTGCAGGCAGGGAAATTACCCATGGGTCATGATGGCTGTCTTCTTGCAATTTCCAAGAAAGCAGTTTCAGAGAGGAAGATGGGGACAGTGGTTTTTCCACAATGAAATTTATTTTTAGCTTGCATTCTAGTATCTGGAAAAATTGTTCTCAAATTCACTATTAACTTCAATGAAAAAAATCTATCTACACCCTCCTGTGTAGCCACTGTTCATCAACTTATAGGATCACATGAAACAACAGAAACCAGTGTTTTTAGTTATTTTAGCGAAATAAATTTGCAGTTTCTTTTTACAAAGCTGCAAAACAACATTTGTTAGGTGAACTCTAAACTCTCTCTCTCAGATGTGCAATTTAAAGGCCAGTTTGAAGCCTTTTAAAAACTCAAGCAAAAAGGTTTTGAGAAAGTTTAAAAAGAATAAGAACAATACAAGACCTTGTTCCATTGCACTTGATGACATATCTAGTGATGAATGACCTTTGTTGCTGCTGCTTTCTTTCCATCAACAGAACAAGCAGGGCAAGGAAGGAAAGGTTGCAAAATCTGTGTATTTAGCTTCAGTTGATTCATCACTAATCTCCAGAAATAAATAGAGTGGACCAGAGGCTAACTTTTCCAATAAGGGTAAGCAATGACCATACAAACCCATGTGCAGCTCTTTCCACATCCAAAGTTGCTGGCCTAAGTTACCTCTTTGGAAGCTAAGCCAGCTCCTCTGCCTTAGCCTGGCTGGCTGCTGGCAGTGGGCTGATAGATGTGGAGATTGCTAAGCACATGTGTTGGTAGCTCTCATAGTATCTGTGCCCTTTCTAAAGGATGATATGAAGCACTACAGAAAAAAGAACCCAAAAACGTATCTGGTTGGTGAACACCCAGAAAAGGCATCTGTGTCTGACTAAGCTTAAGAGGTCAAAGCGGCATCCAAAATTCATCCTGTCTGCTGTGGGAGTGGGAGGAGGAGGAATCAAAACCTGGAACCTTGCCACCATCAGCCAAGGGCAGAACCAGCAGCTGCTGAAACTGTGAGTGGGGCAGGGTCAGGGGAGGTTGCATGGGAATTCTACTTCAAAACCAAAATTTCAACCTAAGCTTAAGCCTGGATCCATTCCTGATGACTGGTTCTATTACTGAAAGCAGATTTTCACCTGCTTTTATGAATTTTGTCCCTGTACTTTCTGCTAGTGATTCAGAGACCACACAAGAGGCAGCACCATTTTCCAAAGTACCCATAAAATCCACTGGAGAAATGCAGTCTTGTGAATGCAACAGAGTAAACCAGGATTTTCAACCCAAGCATGTGCTAGAAAAGGTGTGATGGTTGCTTTCTTGTGCAGACCCATGTAGCCTTATTGTGCAAGTGAAACAGATTTTAGAGACATGCAGGCTGCTCCCTGGAATGTATTTTTATGAAGGACACAGCAGCCAAACAGCTGGAAACTTATAAAAAAGCAGTGGTGGCACATGAGTGCTCCATCAAGAAGCACAGTCAAGATCCATGTGGGAAACAAGATGTGTGGTGGAGAAACAGGACTGTGTATGATGAAAGTGAAATTCTAAATGGTGTTTGAACCCCTCTGAGGTTTATGTCACCAGTAGGTTTTGCAATGTGGCCTGTTTGCAGGTGGACACATGTCCAAATATGAAGGATCAAGCACAGGGTATCATTAGTAAAAACCTAGAAACTGGTGTCACCAGGTGACTCAGCTGAGTTCACCAAGTCAGGAAAATTGTAAACTTGAAGAAGTGCTAAATGGATTGCTAAGGGCTTAAAACATCTTTTCCCACCAGCTGCATAGACATCTCTGAAATGCCAGCACTGGTTAGCTCGCCATCTGTGTTATCCCCCCCTCTCTTCCCCTCCTCCTGCCTTTATTTTAAGGCTTCTTTATGTTGCCAGAAGAAAAATGAGTCTTCAATATTTTCAGTGTGCTATTGGAAAGATAAATTTTGAAGAGAAATTTTTGTTGGTTACAACTCTTGCTATGTAAAGCACATTTAATAATACTTAACATTTACTCAGCCTACTTATTAATCATTAAAAATACCAGCTAGAATAATAATCCATAGTTAACTGAAATTAAGTAATCACATATTAAAACTACACAACAATACTGCTCAGCTCTCAGAACAGATGGAGAATTCAAGCAGAGAGATTTTTTTAAATCATTTGTTTCAGCAACTTTTTAATTTTGTTGCTGTTTAATTTTCAGAAACTCACTAAGATAATTACTGAGCTATATCATGCACGATGCTTAGGTATGCACTGCTGGAACATAGCTTTTTATATTTATATTCTCCTAGGAGATCTGCAGATCCAGCCTCAGTTAGGAGGGCAAGATGAAAACATCTTGATGACAATGCAAGAGGTCTGACCAGACTTTTCTCTTTGCTGCTCCTTATGGTGCTGTGGGAAATGTGGTGGCTCTTAGGTACCAGCTTTGTATCTATTCTCTGAACCCTCTTTTTTCCTACAACCAGTTAAAATAAAGAGCAATCCAGATGGCTCACCTTTTGTTGGAATGACTGATGCAAGAATCTCTACTAAGAAGATAAAGGGCCTCTAATGACAGCTCTGGAAATACAAACAGTTCCCAAGTAGGTGTAACCATTTTAGTAAGTGTGGAGTTGGTCCCTAACCCTGCCAATTGATACTCAGCAACATGAGGGAGATGAGGAAGACACACAGTACTGCTCCCTGGGCTCTGTAAGAACCTGATGAGGACTGTCAGAGCATCCTCCTCTTGAAAGGGTAAAAGTCCAGGGAAATGAGGGAACTACAGAGCTGGAAGAGCTAAAAAAAACCCTGACACAAGGAGCAAAGACAAGCTGGACATGTGCATCTCCCATTCAGAGATACACTACAGTGGTTGAACAATTCTTTCTCAGAGTGAAATATGTGACCACAGGCACGGGGTGTGAGACTAGCCCACTCAGGCTAAAAACTCTTCCTACATCTCCCTCTGAGACCCTAACACTCTCACAAGGTTTCACCACACATGAAATTACTTCTGCCTTGGCAGCATGGGCTCTTAATGCCTTCAGTTAAGGAAAACTGTTTAAAATCCTTAATATAAAAAATTCACTGCCCTATGATATACATGCTGTTGTAACCAAGACTTGCCACATACTTGTTTCCCAGTGATAACAGGTTGGTCAAAAATGTGACAAATTGCCCACAACCAAGACTTTCCACACCACATCTCATTACTGAAAACCAGGTAAATTACTTTTGTCTTTCTGCTTTATAGATGCCATAAAAATACTGCAGATCTTACAGCTTCATAGTGGACCCCAGCTGGTTCATGTTTGCAAACCTGACTTGCTAAGTTTGAATGGCAGCATTTTTAATCAATTTTGAAAGATGTTTGGAATAATTTATTCTGCCACAGTCACATTAATAATGTTGAAATTAACCACTTCTGTTTGAGGAGTAAACTAGAGGATTTCCTCTGGGCAAATACAAAATTTTACTTTATCTCAGATTTTACCTTCCCTTCTGCTGCCTTGCTCTGTAGCAGCCCTTTTTGCACTGGGATTCTTGTGTTTTCAATATTAATCTTAATCCAAGTTTACATTGGCCATGCCTGTTCTGCAGCTGGCAGAGGGTATAGGGTAACTGCTGAGTTCTGAACTACAGTTCAGTACTCAACCAAGTGCTTGAGTTGAGGAGATGTGCAAACTCTCCTTAACTCCCCTTGAAACGAACTAGTTTTGCTGCAGTTACTAATGCTGTTGTAATGCCTTTGTAGATATGGGAAAACATGCAGATGGCAGGACACCCCACAGGAACTGTGGACACAAGTTGTAGTGAAGCCAATTACTAAATCAGAAGGAAAAATCTTTACATTTGAGGGTGAAGCAGAGCCACAGGTTGCCCAGAGAGGCTGTACAATCTTCTTCCTTGGTGATATTCAGACTTGACTGAGGGAGACCCTGAGGAAAATCTTTGCACAGTTGATGCTGTCCCTGCTCTGAGCAGGTGGTGGGACAGGAGACTTGCCCCAGACCTGACCTCCACTGGTCCCTTCCAAATTAAGCTTTTCTGAGATCTGTGTTTCAGAATTCCTGGGGAGCAATGGCTTCAGTTGTTTACAGAGGTACAGAGTGTCCACAGCTTGTCTTGATGATAATGTTTAGCCTGCAGGAGGACATTGATGGGGGTGGATGTAATGAGTGCTGACACTAATTCTCTTTGAATGTGCCCACCTTTTACCGTGGCACAGCCTGCATGCTTTCTTTGTTTGGAGTGTTCAAGACAGTAAAAACATTTTCTTCTAATATATTTTTCAAAATTGTGTCTAGATGGTGTGCATGCTGTTCCCATAACTGAGAGGTTATTTTATTTCCAATTCTTTTGATTGTCAGTCACAGAATGAACAGTCTCCCAGACTGAGGGGGGGACACCTTTTGGCTTGTCCCCTAGGAAAGCTGTGTTGCTGCAGAGGGAAGCTACCCACTGCCCACATTTGTTTGATACTGGTTTTGCCAGCAATGAGTGCAAGAGCATCATCCTTTGACCACAGCAGTGTGTATAAATAAATGTCTCCAAGGCAGGTGTCAGGAGGAGGGTGCCAGGCTCTTTTCAGTGGTGCCCAGTGGCAGGATGAGGAGCAATGGCTGCACACTAAAATGCAAGAAATCCTACCTCAACCTGAGGAAGAACTTCTTTACAGAGAGGATGGCAGAGCACTGAAAGTGGCTGCCCAGGGAGGTTGTGGAGTCTCCCTCTCTGGAGACATTCAAAACGCACTTGGCCATGTTTGTGTGTCCTGGGCTCTATAGTGACCCTGCCCTGGCGGGGGTGGGAGGGATGATCTCCGGAGATCCCCCCAGCCCTCGTGATCCTGATCCTGCTTCATCTACTCGTGCTTTAGAGAGGAAACCTGCTGGCTGCTGCTTCGCTGTGAGACACAAAGGGTGAGATGAGGAGAGAGCTGATACCTTGTATGCCCACGGGATTGAGTCTTCTGTGGTTTGACCTTAGAACTTTGGGGACCTCAGAAAACAGTGCGGATGCTTTCGGTGCTGAACAGACTGTCAGCCCCAGAGCTCGGAGCGCCTAACCGTGGGACAGGCTTTTCCACAGCTGTTTGGAGCGCTATTCGGGCACATTTCCACCCGGCGGAGCCCGGAGCGCTCACAGCAAGCGCTGCACGGACGGCACCAGCGCGGGGGAACCGGCGGGCGGGGGAAAGCAGCGGGAGAGGCGGCTCCTTGTGTGTGTGTGTGTGTGTGTGTGTGTGTCTGTGTGTGTGTGTGTGTGTCTGTGTGTGTCTCTGTGTGTGTGTGTGTGTGTGTGTGTGTGTGTGTGTGTGTCTGTGTGTGTGTGCGCGCCCACTTCGCGCTCCGGCCGCCCCTGACCAAGCCCTCCGTGCCCGGGGCGGGCAGGGCGGGCCGGTGCTGCCCCTGCTGCGCCCCCCGCGCCCCCCGCCCGGCTCAGCTCAGCCCGGCCCGGCTCAGCCCGCCCCTGACGTGTGCGCGGGGCGGGGCGCGGGGGCGGCCGGGCCGGCGGGAAACTTCTGCGGTTCAGCACCACAGACAGGGCGGCCGCCGTGCCGCCTCCCGGCATGCGCGCCCGGCCGCCCCACGGCCGCCCCACCGCCGCCCCATCGCCGCCCCATCGTCTCCCCATCGGCCCGCTCCCCGCCGCCGCCCCGCCGCGGTCCCGCACAGCCCCGGCCGCCCCTCCCGGGCGGCGATGGAGGCAGCGGCAGCGCTGAACGAGAGCGGAGCGGCGGCCCCGCGGCTCCCGGGCGGCGGCGGCAACTCCTCGCTGGAGCTCTCCTCCCGGCCCCCCGCGCCCGCCGCCCTCAACCCCTGGGATGTGATGCTCTGCGTGTCCGGCACCGCCATCGCCTGCGAGAACGCCCTGGTGGTGGCCATCATCTGCTACTCGCCCGCCCTGCGCACCCCCATGTTCGTGCTGGTGGGCAGCCTGGCCACGGCTGACCTCCTGGCCGGCCTCGGCCTCATCCTCAACTTCGTTTTCCAGTACGTGATCCGCTCGGAGACGGTCAGCCTGCTGACGGTGGGATTCCTCGTCGCCTCCTTCGCCGCCTCCGTGAGTAGCTTGCTGGCCATCACGGTCGATCGCTACCTGTCCCTCTACAATGCCCTCACTTACTACTCGGAGAGGACGGTGCTCTGCATCCACACCATGCTGGCGGGGGCCTGGGGGATCTCCCTCTGCCTGGGGCTGCTGCCCGTCCTGGGCTGGAACTGCCTCCACGACCGCACCTCCTGCAGCGTCGTCAGACCCTTGACCAAGAGTAACGTGACGCTGCTCTCTGCCTCCTTCTTTCTCATTTTCCTCATCATGCTCCATCTCTACATTGAGATCTGCAAGATCGTCTGCAGGCATGCCCACCAGATTGCTCTCCAGCAGCACTTTCTGACTGCCTCGCACTATGTCACCACCAAAAAAGGCGTCTCTACCCTGGCTATCATCCTGGGGACTTTCGGGGCCAGCTGGCTGCCCTTTGCCATCTACTGTGTGGTGGGGGATCCCGACTACCCCTCTGTGTACACGTATGCCACGCTCCTACCCGCCACCTACAACTCCATGATCAACCCCATCATTTATGCCTACAGAAACCAGGAAATCCAGAGGTCCATGTGGGTGCTCTTCTGTGGCTGCTTTCAGGCTAAAGTGTCCTTCCGCTCACGGTCCCCCAGCGATGTCTGAGTGACTTTTCTCTGCGCCCAGTGACAATCTACCCAGTGAACTATAACAGTGCCTGTTCTAAACTTCAAACTACGTCGTGAAGTCATTGGAAACATGCTTAAGTATTAGCACTTTATACATATTTGTATCTCGGAGAGTGGTTCAGGGTATGGAGTTTCGGGTTCCCTGAAAAAAAAAAAAAAAAAAAAAGTAATGATGTGGTTGTATATAAATTTGCACATCACATTTGTAAAGTGAAGACATTCCGGTACTGCTGACTTATAGCACCTTATTTCTAGCTGCTGACCTGCCAAAACAGTGTTGCCTTTCTGAAGGGCAGAGAGAAAGAAAAGTTGTGTTCGTGTCGTAGTTCTAAGTGTGTGTGTTGGGGGAGGGAAGGGGGTGGGGATGTATGTATGTGGTGTATGTGTCTATCTATACTTTGCTGCACAACATTGATAAATTATAAAATTTTGTATACAAATAAAAATGTATAAAATGTAATATAGCCTTGTGTGTTTAGATGCATTTAGAAAGAAGAGAGTTGGCAAATTTGCCAGTTGAGCAGTCTCTTTGTTTACTTTTGAGAGCTCCCCCTGCAATTCTGCCTAAAGAGATCATCATTCACTATGGAGATGAAATACTAGACCAAGAAAGACACCTTCCTGCTTGTTTGTTTGTTCTCTTTGTTTATTCTCTTCTTTAGTCTGGCAAAGAGTAACGAAGGGGCACAAACTCTTTTTTTTTTTTTTTTTTTTTTTACCTTCAAGAACCAAAGAAATAAGTAGCCTGGTCAAATAGGCTGCTTGTTACAGTTACTCACCAGGTTCCCTGTAGCTTTAATTTTCAAGTTATAAATTTACCCTTTACAATATCGACCCATTTAAAAATTATCATACTGTGGGGAAAAGCATTCTCTAAGCTGGGCTCTTTTTGCTTGTTTTAGTCTAATGCCAAAAGGGAAAAAAGGCACAGTATTCTTTCTTAAAAGCCTGTAAAATGCCACAGTATGTGGGCTTTCCTTATCATCCACAGTTCTGAGGGTAATCTGAATTGGTTTTCTGCCTCCTTGTTTTTGGACTGCATGCTGTAGAACAATCATTTAAGTGTATCTGTGCTGTCTGCCAGTCTCAGAGCAGCACACAGTCTTCTGACAGTCCCGTGGCTTACTGGCTTCCAAGAGTCCATCAGAGGTCAATGTTGTTTGGAGTTTGGAACACTCCTTCACTCAGGTTCAAATCCACCAGTGACTGTTTTATTCAGAACAATAGCAAGTGCAGCAGATTTCAGGAGCAGTGTTGCTGTTCATTTATTTATAGTTATGCTACATTTACCTCCTGGTTATGTTATAGTTTATCACTACGATTTCTGTTTGTAGTTAAGGGCTGAAACAGATTACTTTGCTATGCATGGTACCATTTAAAAAGTTTAGACTAGTGCTTTTCCCAGTTTATGACTGGGCAATGGATCAAACTTCTGCCTGCTGGAGCAGTTGGGTCCACAAGGATCCAGCAAGCCTCAGAGAGGCTGTGAATCAGTAATGCTGTATTATGTACAAGTGTCTTAAAGCCCAGCATCATTTCACTGATAATACAAAGATATTTCATTTAAAAGAAGAATTAGTATTCCAGACTGCTAGTTCCACTATTTTTATCAATTCTAATAATCACAAATCTGACAATGTAATTGATGACTACCTTCAGGCATGCAGTTCATCAAGGAACTGTTGCAGAGGTGTTACAAATATAATCCAAACTAGATTTTATTATAGGTCAAAATATTGCTCAAATTAAGAACTCTCAAGTTCATGGTAAAAAAAGATTTTTTTTTAGCCCTCTTTCTAAGCCCACATCTCATATGCTACGTCTAAGGCAGCAAATAAAAGAGGGACTTCCCTTCAGCCCTGTGGCTGGGTGTGCTCAAGCTCCCTGGCCCTTGCAAAGCCAGGGGTGAAACTGCTGGCTGGAGCATCCTCACTGTGCTCAGATCTTGCCTTCAGGGACCCAGCCAAAGGTGCTGCAACACCCACAACAGTAACTGCTGAGGGAAAAGACCAGTGAGTGCCTCAGACAGGTGAGATGTGGCAAAGCTTTCTGTTAAGACCAGAAAACATGCCATCTGCCAGGCTTTAGCCTCAGAATTCTTTGTCATTCCTGTGTTGACTGCAACAAAACCACGGGAGAGGGTTGCTGAGTGCAGATCCTCACACTCTGGCACTGACCCTGCACCCAGGTGTGAGATGTGTAGGACCTGAGCAGGCTTCTGAGAGCCCTCTACAGGCTTTGAAGACCAGCATTAGATCTAAAAGTCCTAGGAGAAACTTCTTATCCTAACTTTTAGTCCTTAGGGGGACAGAATCTGTTACAGATTGCCTCTAATGCAACCTCCCTCCTTTAACCCTGTGTGGCATGGGAGAATTTTCACCATGAATTCCTTGCACAGTGACATTCTGTATAAAAGTTAGATAGAGAACTTAACTGAATAGAATCGTACTTCAGTAATAAACCACTTAATCGAGGAATGTAAAGGATGTAGGTGAGTTACTCTTCCAATTTTAGTCCATGTTGCTTTAAATGAGACTTTGTTCCTTTTTTTTTCCTGTTATATGATCACATTTTCAATTACCACTTTCTCCAATGATTCACTCTATCTGAAAAATAAAGCTCCTGTTAAAAATGCAACACTTTCAAAGTGTTTCCCCAAGCATTCTTCTCTTCCAGGAAAAAAGTTCAGATTACAGTGATCTTAACCATTCATTTTCCTGAGACAATACAGATGCAAGATGCATTTTCTATATGCCACATTCAGAAAGAGATGCTGACTCATAATTTCTAGAAAAAACTAAGGTAAATGAGTAGAGAGTATTTTGATAGGCTTTGGTTAGCCCTGACAGTGGAGTTGACATCAACCCACTTGCAGTAAAATACAGCTTTAATTTTCAAAGTGAATCCAGACCTGCAGGAACACCTGAGTGGAATAACATAAAGGAGGCTTCCTAATCTCTTCTCTCCCCAAACAGCATCTCATTTTAGATGATGGAGGAAGTCCAAGAGTTGTGTATAGCATGACACCTGTATTTTCCTTTCTGAGTTCTTTCTTGAAACAGCAGATATTTATTTGAGAAAATGGTGTTACATTTGCAGTATCTGGTTCCACAAAGTCCTCCTGTTATCAGATGATGGCACTTTGACCTTAATCATGCAAGTATTTGGGGAGACAAAAATTCCTGGAGCCTCATTTTCAGTCACTGGGCAGAACAGGGCTGTGACTCCCTCACAGCCCCAATGGGAAACCAGCCCAGGGGACAACCACACATCTGCTCAAGGGGGACTGTGTCTGATCTTCCATTTCCAGAAGTCTGTGGGCAACTTTGCCTGCATAGAGACCAGGACTGCAATGGCAATTGCCATTACTATTTCCTTTTCCCTGCAGGCCCATGGGCTCAATGGTTTTCATGTTCTCATGTCAGTGGTACAGTCTATGAGGAGAGAAAACACACACTGAGTGAGGTGCAAGGATTAAGCCCAATGTTTGGTTGTGGTGTATTCTTTGTGGTCTTTTCTGGAAATGGAAATGAAATTTCCTGCTTAACCACTCTTTAAAAAATCTTTGCCTTATTCCTATTATCTTTTTCTATGTAAAAAAATGACAGACTTGGTCTAAAGAGCTGCCAGCCTGGTCCCACTGAAACCAGTGATGCTCTATAGCACTTCAGCCAAGATAATGGCAGTACCTCATTACAAAAACATGACCATTTTGGGACAGGCCTCAGCTCCAATCTTCATTAGAAACTAATGGTTCATTACCACTGAAACTCTTACAGGACTTACAGTGCCTTGCAAGACCAAATCCCAGTTATTTGGGTTGCTTGAAGTACCTCTCACTGTGATGCGCTCCCTTGTTTCAGCAGGAGCAATTACAGAATGAAGAGCACAGCTCTGGTGAAGGAAGATCTAGTTGGGAGCTGTCAGGGCCAAAAGCCCCACACACTGCTTGATTTTCTGTGGGGCTTCTGCCTAAATCAGCAGTAAAACAGTGGAGAAGAGACAGGCTCTGCAGGCTGGTTTGTATGAGTCACTGTATATTAAAAAGCCAGCTGGATTCAAAATCACAGGTCAAACAAAACCTCTTTATTTAGCTAAGCAAACAAAAGGACAAAACACTTTTAAACCTGAGAAGTGAGTCTGTACATATTTTTATCAATGTAATGGTCCAGAGGTACTAAGTAACACCCAACGAAGCACTGGAACCTCTAATCTTCCTTCTGCCTCTCTCCCTTTAAAATGGATAATTTTTTATAATGAGGGAAACATAATTTCTGATATTGCAGCTGCTCCTCAGCATTTCAGCTAGCTGTGTTATTACTAATGCTGTAGTCATTATTAAAAAGAAAAAAAAAATAAAAAGGGAAATAATAAAAAATGTTTTCTCTTTCTTACTGCTTTATGATGAGATGTGTGACTTGGAAGGGGTGACCAAGCAGGTGAGATTTAGCTCTGCATGGAGGATGGGCACATAGGATCTCACCTTAACAT
Source organism: Zosterops lateralis (assembly GCF_965231275.1). Lineage (NCBI taxonomy): Eukaryota > Metazoa > Chordata > Aves > Passeriformes > Zosteropidae > Zosterops > Zosterops lateralis. The sequence continues at coordinate 68,166,148 of NC_139764.1, read as the reverse complement.
TTGCTGGGTTTGCTGGTTTGGGGGACAGTCTGTGTTGTGAGGTGTCTCCCCATCACCTGATCCTCCCCCAGCGAGCTCCTCCCTTGAAAGCTCACAGAAAGCAGCTCCCAGGCTGCTGCATTTTGCTCAGGAGTGCCTCACAAAAATCCCCTTGGTAGAAAACCACTATGCCTTTCCCTGCCCTCTTGATGCTTAGGCTATTTCCTCTGACTACAGAAAGCTCTCCCAGGGACAACATTCCCCCAGTGGCAGTTCCATCTATTGAGGGCAGTAACTCCAGTGTCCTGGAAATAACCCAGCTGCTGCTGGGGCAGCTGGGGATCGGTAAGCGCTGACTCAGTGCTGACACTAGAGGTGGCAGCCGGTTCAGCGGAGGCAGGTCTGCTCGTGTCAGCTCTGTCTGCTGCAAACAAGTGACAGAAGGCAGCGAGAGGTGAAACAATGGTCAGGTCTCTGTGAAGGCTCCACATGTTGCAGCAAAGCCTCACAGTGAAGGGCAATTTCCAGCAGATTCTCACCCTTTTTTAAAAATTAATTTCCTTTGTTGGCATCACAATACGAGTGGTGGGAGAGAAGAGCAAGAGAAAAGGTGGATGTGCTTGTATCTGGTTAAGGAAAGAGTTCAGTTGTTCACAGTATGACTCATGGCAGGGGGACAGCTTCTCCAGCGGGTACCTCAGATACATCAGCTGGCTGTGGTGTTCCCTTCCAGCAATGGGTTGGGGACACATACAAGACAAAGGACCAAAAATATTTCTTCACTGCAGCATTGTTTGAGTTATCCTCAATCCTAGACCTCCTGAGCTAAAAACTGCAAGTGCAGGCAGATCTCTTGAGCTGCCCAATTTGCCATTCAGCCAGTGAAAGGTGAAACGTACTCCAGATTCAACTTTTGTCCTGCTTTTGAACACCATTAAACTTCTAGCTGCAAACCCAGACTTGGAAGTCACCTACAGGACAACATCTTTTCCATCCCCTGTTGCCATCTGTGCCCCTGACACAAGGTGCTGGGGTAGGACATCTTTGCATTGTCCCTTGCACCTCCCGCTGTGGCACAGGCTCTCCCTCCACCTGTGCAAGACTGGAATTATATCCATACAATAGCACATTTTTAAGGATGTGTCAGCACTTTAAAGTGAGAACAAGATGCTCAGGAAAAGAATTAGGAAAAGGATTTAAGCACCCATACTCCTAAAGGTGGGCCTCTCAACAATCTTGCTTGCTGAGTGGACATGCAAATACCAAATCACACACAGCTGCTCTGTGCCTTTATCCTCTGTGCCTTTATAGCCAGGCAGCACCACGTCCACACAGTGCTTTGCCCACCAGCAGCCTGAGAGCTGCCTTTTCCCACCACACTTGGTGGGGATTGAGGTGTCTGTACACCTGTGTTTTCCACACAGCTTCATTTACTAGGAAAGCATAGAAATACCACATAGAATAAGAATTATCCAGGGTTTTTGTCTCTGCACTGTCCAGCATTTCCACACACTTAATTCACTCCAGCAGGGAAGGGGGCTGAGCCCAGGACACTGGCAGATGGGGGTGTTTTTATGCAATGGAGGTTGATCAGCACTGCTGGGAAAACTTGCTTCTCTGCAAGGGGAGAGGGGACAAACTGCTTGCTATGCTTCAGGCACAGGAGAGGGATGGGGCCAGGAGGAAGCAAATTGGCTGTTGGGGAAGGAAAGAAATTCTGAACTGGGGGAATACTTTGAAGTTTTGGTTCTTTTTTTTCATGCTACTCACTGTCTAGCTCCTGGCTGGTTTAAAACAATGTTGTTTTTCCACAGAGGGTTTTCTCCAAGCAACCTGCTTGCTGTGCAGTTGTTTCATTTCATAGCTTAATTGAAAGACTGAGATTTTTCAGGGAAGAATTGGAAAAGATATTTGAAAATTGAGCTTGAATTTCTGTATTTTTTGAGATAAGGCATACTTCATGTGGATCAGTGCTCATTTTATCCCCACCAAGAAGATGGTATGCATACTAATAATTATATTTAAAGCCAAGGCAGAACAAGTGGTTCTGGAAATATTCTACAAGAGATAGATTGTCTAAATAAAGGTTTAGTTTCCTATGAAATGTAATTAAATCTGTGACACTCTTTGAATGGCTGAATTGTTTTTTTTTAATCAGCACCTTTGCATCACAGAGAGATAATGTGATTGTATACCTGCAAGCAGATATAATTTGTCACTTCTAGCTGTTGCTGCTTTTTATAGAAAGAAGTACATCTAGGTAATATTATGATGCCATCAAAAGAAACGTGTTCTGATGGAAAATAAATGTGTCAGTTAATATGGGGATCATGCTACATTCCAGTATCAGTCTGATTTTAGATACTGTGGCCAATTTTTATTAGTAAGTAGGAAGTTGGGTTTTTGTAAAGAGTTTATCTGATTTTCCCAAGCATGAGTGTATTTTGTTTTAAACCTCATTTTGCAGTGGCAAATAAGGAAAATGGGAGAGAAATAAGTTGTCTTCCCTCTTCCTGTTCTCACTGTTCTACAAAGGTCTCAAAGAAAATAATAAATTGTATTGAATTATGCTGCTGAAATAAATGCATGAGAAAACCTTTGGCAGGGAGAGTTTGAGTATGGAGTGTGATCTGTGCACTAGGCATAAACCCAAGACTTTGAGTGGCTCCCTTACTTGGACATGGCTGAAGATGGACTCCTTCATGCCAGGGATCTCAGTGCAGTCCAAGGCAGCCACGTGGGAGAGAGGCATTTGCATTGTGCAGCCCTTTGTATGAGGCCTCACCTGTAACACTGGGACAGTGAGCTCAAAGACTAATCAGACACTGCCTATTCATGAACAAGAACAGCTAATTGCATTATTTTTATTTTGAATGAAACTGGGGAGATTAGAACACTCTGCTGTATTTGCTGTCACAGCGTTAGTTCCACGTGAGAGGTGTTGGTGGGAAATAAAGGCTCTGTGGAGCCCCACGACTCTCCCAGTCATGCTGAGGTAAATACCCTGCTGCTATCTCATCTGCTGAAACCCATGGCTATGTTAGCAGCACACAGCTCTTAACATTTTTGTCTTTCATAAGACATTTTTAGAAGTTGGAAAAGGCTCTGTCTCTGCCTTCATTGTCATTAAAACTGGGACCTTTTGCCTAACCATAGTGTTCATAGTATTGGTCTGACCCATAAAAGCTTCCTAATAATACTCCCCCATCCTGCCATGCTTGGTCTGAAATGAGCACTTGTTACTTTATCTGAGCAGACAGGAACACACTGGATGTGTCTGATACTTGACCTGGCAATGTCAGTCCAGCTTCTCTATAATGCCAACAGCAGAATGGGTTTCTTAGCCCATTTGTCTGCCAAGCTATGTGGCTGTTCCCACCTTTCCAGTGATTCCTCAATCCTCAGCTGGTGCTGAGCAGGGCACGAGCCCCCTGACAACCCCTCCCCTTTAAATCCCTGCCACAAATCAAGGAGTGTGTTGGTGGCACTCAGTGCTGAGGGGTCTCCCCACTTCTCATGGGTACAGCACGCCACTGGGCAGTGCAAGGCATGGAAGGTGTCTGATATTGCTGTGTGTAGTCAGAGGTGACAGCTGGACATCTGTGTGGAAACCTGTGCTTTGTAACCTCTTCTTCTGCAGGGCAGAAAATGATGATATGGGAAGATAGCAGTGAAATTGCCTGAGAGCTACCAAAGAACATCAGAAAAGTCTTTTTTCCTGCTGGAGAAAGGTATCTTCCTACAATACACAGACAGGACGCCTGCTTTCTCTTCCCATTTTGGCAACACTCATACACTTCTGTTAATTATATTTCTGTCTTAATCTGTCTTCTTCCCCTGACACTCCCTTCACGTCCCTTTCTTTTCCAAGAGTGGCCTTTCCTTCTCTTTTCTCTGAAGGCCCTGTGACAATGGTATGTTTCCTGCTCTTGGCATGAGCTGCCTTTCCTCAAGCATGTCTCCACTTCTTTTTGTTTTCAGGTGGCATTGCTGCTGCTTCCCTCAGAAGGGTTTCACATATGAGGAGCTGGGTGGATTTTATTTTTCTTTCTACAAGTCTCCTCCCTCAGAGGAGACTGCTCCAAGGGGAACAGCATTAATTCTGTGCCACTTTTGTTCTTGCTGCATCTGGGGAAATCATAAATAATAAAGTTCTGTGGGCCAGTCTGGCAGAGAGGCAAACAAAAATTACTGCATCTATCAGACCTGCAACTCGCTTGTCTCACAGTGCTCCTTAAAAGCACCTGTAAGTGACTGGTGGAGTTTATTCCCTGCTTTTTGAAAGTCACCTACAACCAGAGGTGAAAAGTGACAATGGAAGTGGCATTTTTCAGGACATCCAGTGTATTACACTCCTAAGGGTTTCAGAATGAGCATTGAATGCTTAGATTGCCTCACCACTATGTGCTGTTTTATGGCCAGGATAATTCTGAAGGGCCTGTCATGCCATTGGGCTTCCAGAAGGACTTCTTCAAGACCTGTCTTTGGGGTGCAATAGGCAGGGCAGTACCCTGTGTTTCATTTTTTCATCGCATCAGGGTAGGACCAGAACAGGTAAATGTGGGTGTAGCAATACAGTCCCACTGACAGAGCACAGCCAATATGCAGGCATGCTCATATTGTTCTAAAAACACCCCACAGCTGCTTTTACACGTATCAGAGAGGTCCATCAGACCCTTTGGTGGAGGTAAACACTCTTACCCCACAGCAGGTAGCCTCCTCTGGCTTCTGGTGGTGGCTCTCATTTGATATGGACACACAAGCCTGAGAGCAGGAAACAGATGGGAGAGATCAAAACAGGCAGGATGGGGAGGGCAACCAAGCTCAGGGGATCTGCAGGTGCCAGCTCCACCACAAGCCCTTTTGTGACTCCCTCAGGGAAGAGGGTGTCTTTTCTCTCCTAGCTGGGTCACACAAGCCCCAAGTCTGAGGCAGGTGGTGTGCTGTATTGCTTGGAAACCTTCCTCCCCACTCTGCTTTGCTGCTTCTCAGAGAGGCTCCAGACATGGTCTGGAGTTAGCTGGCATTTTTAATCACAAACTGAGACTGAGAAATACACATTTATGTCCTTGAACATATCATTCAGAGGCAGTAAAAATTTCTTTTAAACAACCTAAGGCAGCTTTTACATCATCTTGCCTTTCGCTCCATTCCCAAATGCCTTAATATGATGTTTATAACTTTGTCTGTCCTGGTATCACCTCTCTTTTCTTCCACATAGAGGCTGTTCCTGCTTCTTAAGATTACTCTCAGGTGGCCTCCCTTTAAAATGTATAACCCTATATAAATCCATAGCAACAATTTCTTGGCTGTTCCAGCACTTGGGGCTATCGATTGGCTGTGATGTGCTCGCTGTGCTGTGGTTAGCCAGGTCCATAGCCCCACTTCACCCCAGCAGAGGTGAGAGAAGAGCTATTGCTCAGCTCGGTTTCCCATCGAGCTGTTTCCCAAGAGCTGCTTGCACACTCCATCTATAACAGAGTTGTTGTCTTTCTGCAAGCTCCTTTATGCCATGACCCAATAGCAGAGGTTTCTAACTTTTTAAAATGTTTCTTTGTAGAGAAAGCAAACCCTTCTATGATTTATATTATTCTTTCCAGCTTTAATTGCTAAGGTCTTACCTGAAGCTGATAGAGGCGGCATGACTGAAGAATCTACAGAGCCTGGGAACCTTATTATTGCTTGTTTGTGCCTTGTTTGTGTTTATTTTTCTCTCTACAAGTATGACAGCTGCTTTGTGAAAATATCTTTCACAGCTACAGTGAAAGAAGAAAGCCTGACACAACCCCCTTTTCTTCTGTGTAACCTCTCAAAATCAAGGGAGGAAACCTTCATTTGGGTGAAATTCCTGTGTAAAGCCCCCTGTGAGGGCACTTACTGGGGGTGTGCTGCCAGAGCAGGAGGATGTGCTGAGTCACAGGTGTCTGTCTCACCCGAAGTGTGATTCAATTTTCTCACAAATGACTTGGGTGATGGAGCAGGGACAATACTCACCCAGTGGGCAACTGCCAGACATCAGGGAGGGGCTGCAGTTACCCTAGAGGGTTGACTTGGTATCCAATCAAGTCAAGATCTTATCAAGTCTGAAAGAGATTCTGGAAAAAAAAAAAAGAAAAGAAAAAAAAATACAGAAAACATTTTGTTAGAGGCAAGCACAGCAAGCCAGTGTGAAATCAGCAGTGGAAATCCAGATGGGGAGTGAACAGCCATGTAGCAAACACATGGAGGAGTATGGTGAGCTGAGCTTGGTCAACAGTTTCTCCTCACCATTTCTGAGGGGACAGGGGAACTCCTCCAGTATGTGAAAGCTGCTGTAAAAAAGAGAAGAAATCTTGTCCATCTAAAATCCATGGTTTGTAGAACAATGAATGATGAGCTTAAATGGCAGCAAGGAAGGGTCAGGCTTGACACTGGAAAACTGCCAGAAACAAAGGAGCACATGAACAATCTGTGTCAGGAGGTTATGGAGAGTTCGTCACTGGAAATCTTTCAAAGCAAGTTGCAAAGGTCCACTTGAAACAGCACAGACACAATGATCCTGTCTCCAGAGAGAGTGACAGGTTGAGTAAACCTGTGCAGTCTCCACCCAAGGTATTTGTTTGTCACTGTTACAACCATGTGTACTTCTTTAATTTGCAGTTTGAATAGCAGGTGATCAGATGCTACAAATGCCAGAGTTCTCTGCCCTCTCTTCAGTCCAGACTCTGTGATTACTTTCCAATTTGTACCATGTCTGGACAGCAGAATGGAGCCCATAGAAGCAGAAATGATTATGAATAAATATGGCAGGTTCCCCCCCCCCCGCCCCCAAATATTTCCTGCAGTGTGTCAGCACCTTCTTTATCAAGTATTGAATTAAGCAACTCTGAGGTTGCCTGTGTATGTGTATATACGCACCTTTTAAAATCAGCTTTTCTTCCCTTGGACTTCCTTTTGGGCAAGCCCATTGCCAGGAGAGAGTGCTACCTGAGCCCTTCTCATTTTCATGGTGTGAGCAACTGCTCACCAGGGAGAGTGAAAGGCCCACAGTGAGCAGGGGCTAGTGCTACCCAAAATATCAAGGAGTGGAAGAAAATCTCCTTGAGAAGCTGATGTGTGCAGTATGTGCTCTGTAGCACTAGAGAGACTTCCAACTAAGTCATAACAATGTGGGTAAACAAAAAGGGTTAAATTCTAGTTTAAGTCCTTGGGACACTGACAACAATTATAATTATTGGTAGTGACAATTAGTGGTGTCTGACTGCAGAACTAAGGTAGGTGTGCACATGCATATGTACACAGGTCAATGTCTGCAGCCTCAGGGGACAGACCTTAGGGCTTTGACAGAAAGGTCAGAATAGGAGGGTTCTTAAGGGATCACCCAGATTCTGTCCTGGTCAGGCTGTTCAGGGAACCTGTGGAGAGTAGCAGAATATAATGCAATCCCTCTCACAAACTTTGGCCAAGTTTTGCTGAAAAAGCTGGAGTAAAGCAAAGTGTCTTCTTGAAAGTCAGTCCTCATAATTGCCAAACAACTCCACCAACTTCTACAGCTGGTAAATAAAAGCAAATAAAGGAATCAATAAGTAATAATATAGCAGATAAGCTGACGAGTGAGAAGCTGCATGTGTTCATATGGGACAGATCACATCAGACAAAATCAATAGCTGCCATTGTCAAAGTTATAGGCTTGGTGATGGCAGCAGACATTTATCTAAATTACAGTAACTTTCTACAAAGAACCTTGTATAAAACCTGGGGAAAGTAATCTGTTCAGGCAATCATGCTGCTGAGTTTGAATTAGACAAACTTGGTTAGATTAAAAAAAAAAAAAAAAAGACAAGAATGCAGTTTTCTGGACTCACTCAGGCATGCTGACATGTCAGAATAAGGATCAGGGCACAGATGCTGTCCAACATCCATACAGCTGTAGGGTGCACTGATCACCCTGTGTAGAAACATACTCATTCACTACCCTAAGTAATTGTTGTCTGAAAACCTATAACTTGTTTTAAAAATCTGTGTTACAGAGCAAGTCCATTACCCATTGTTCTTTCATTTTTGGCAGTGCACACCTGTAACACTCTGTCTCTCTATTCTCTCTCTCTCACTGAGCACACCCAGGGCTGCTGGTAACCACCTTTAAAATGCTCATAGCAAAACACTTAGGAGACGTGGAATCCAGTGCCAAATAAAATGTTATCCTTCTTGATATCCTCTCAGAGCATTTACTTTTGTGTGAACATCAGGTTAATACAGACATTTAGCACAGCCATGTGACTTTAATAAGAGTTAATATTGTATTACAGTTGGTTCTTCATGTTGGTTTTGCCTTGAGGACAAAGCGTGAGATTACAGCATTTTCTTCCTGTACTATTAAAAAAATCTTCCTGTTAGGAAGGTATGTGACACAGCAATAGATGCAGTTACAGCAACAGGAAATCTCTAATCAGCAAATAACTAGCCAAAAGAAAACTAATAGTTTAGCCAACATCATTGGCCACACTTACTGCAGCCTGTAAAAGGAAAGTCTGCTCTTGAACAAGCTGCCAAAAGCATGGGCACAGATACCTCAATATTCAGTCACTAATAAAGGTGCAGCCCCACTGCTTGCACAAAAAACTTTATGAGAAGGGGATCAGTTACTTAATTTAAAGTGACTCAGGGGGCTGTTTGCTTTGCCAACCACGGTTATTTCTGAGCAGTCTGGCCCCTGGGCTGAAGCCGTGCTGGCTCATGCCACAGCTCAGCCCTGCTCCACTTGTCTGGGGTCACTGAAAGGAGCAGGACAGGCACAAAGCACCCCAGACACACATGGGTGCTCTTGTGAGGCAGCAGGCTCTGAATTTATACACACTCACTGATTTCTTTTTGTGAAATATTTGTTCTGCTTGCTCCACATGGAGAAGTGCCTCTGTGAGCCATTCTCCATGGACTAGCAGCTTTCCTTGGATGGAGGTTGGGATTTGTGCCGTGAACATGAGACACAGAGGTCTTAGCGTCGTCCTTGCTTTTCTCCTCTTCTTCTCAGGGGTGGAAAGAGCCACTCTGTGCAGGTTGCTCCTCCCCAGATCTGCTTGTGCTTTAGGAGAGGATTGCTGCAGCCCAGGGATGCTCCTGCATCGGGCTGCCCGCTCTAAAGGGGGTTGTTGCAAAGCTCTTGCTACAGGAAACAGCCCAAATACACGTTTTTACTGTTTTCCTGTGGTTTATGGCCTTCCTACTGGTTGAGGTGTCGAGGATGGTGGGGCTGGCATCCCTGCCTCTCTCTGGGGGCACGGAGGGGGGGTGTGGGTCTGTAGGTTGTTGTGCTGAGCCCACTGCGGGTCCCTCCTCAGGGCAGTCCCCAGGCTTCGTGTGGCTCAGGGCGGCCGCAGCGCCATCTCTCCTCCCGAGGTGACCAGAGGAGGATATCCCAGTCACCCTGGGGGCTTCTGCGGGACTTTCTCCTCGCTGAGCAGGAGGCTGGGGCCATCCCCACCACAATCCCCACGCTCCCGAGCAGGTGGGGGCTCCGGTCGTGCCCTGAGCTTCCCGTGGGTGACACGGGTGGCCTGGGAGTGCTCTCCTTTCATGTTCTCGCCAGTACTGGGGTCACCAGCACCGCTCAGCACCCCGGGATGTTACTCCGGGTGCTGCAGGTGGTTTGCTGCCTTTTTTCTGCCTCTTTTAACTCCTTCCCTCCCTTAAAATAAATAAATAAATAAAGAAGGGAGAATGCAGGGGGAAGGAAAGTAAAAAGAGAGAAAAGGAGAGAGCTGTAAAAGCAACAAGCAGCAAACAGAAAGTGTGGCGTACTTGGAAAACATGACAAAAGGATTAAACCCTGGCGATTTTCCCTCGGACAGAGCTCAGTGGCCGGGCAAGGGGCTGCTCTCCCCAGCGGTGAAATGCTGCCACCTCCCGATGCGCATCCCCGGCTCGGCCCCGCATCCGCCCCGCCCGCCGGGAGTCCCGGGGGCCCGGCTGCATCCCAGTTTGTGGTGGTTCATCAGATGTTATCTGATCGTGGGTGTCAGTGAAACAGCAGAGGAAGAAACAGCCTTTCCATAGCAAACAGCCAAAAGGAAAATACTTCACCTTAAATAGCATTTCTTTCATTATAATTACCATTTCATTATCATTCTTGCACTGAAATAAGAGAAATGAGGTGATGAATAGCTCTTACTGGTCAGCATAAAGGGGCATGTATCTTATAAAGACATATGACCTGCAAAGGGAGAACACAAAGTTAAGCATTCTAAAGGGTGGCCATCCTGCACAGGCAGATAAAAGCCTACTGGTGAATCCAGGTGCCCAAAACAGAAAGGCTGAAACACACCTGTGGACATTATGGCAGGAATGGGGGCCACTTCTGCAAACACTGTCCCTTCAGTGGGGTTCTGCATTGCAGCGTGTGGGGCACAGAGCCAGGATGTTTCATCCCCTGGGGCACTTGGGAACAGCCAAGGAGACACTTTTGCATTCAGAAAGGGACTCTTTACTAGCGAGGGGGATAATGTAGACTGGGGGACAAGGGTAGTGTGCACTTACGACAAAAGTTAAAAGGCTTTCAAGGCTTTAAAAAGGGTAGACTAGATATAAGGAAGAAATTCTCTGGGGGTGGTGAGGCACTGGAGCAGGTTGCCCAGAGGAGTGTGGATGCCCCATCCCTGGCAGTGTTCAAGCTCAGGTTGGATGGGACCTTGAGCAGTCTGGTCTAGCAGAAAGGTGTCCCTGCCCATGACAGAGGGATTGGAACTAGATGATCTCTAAGGCTCCTTCCAATTCAAACCACTCTTGTTCTATTATTCTATGAAGGAACAGTATTGCCCCATATTTGGGCTGAGGGAGCTGTCATGACTGGTACTGACCAAGAGGACAGGGTGCTTTTCTGGAGGCTCCCAAAGGGATGCTGGTGGTGCCAACCCTTCATCCCAGAGCCTGGATTTGGCCCTGCACTGTGTCATGATGAGGACGGAGCTCACACGGGCTGCAAGTGCCATGCAATCTTGATGGATTCCACAGGTGCTACTCACCCCTGCTTCTCTGGTCTCACACTCCCAGGGGTGCAGGAAGGCATGCCTGACACAGAGGGCTGTCTTTTGGGCTGGCAATTAGAGTGCTTTCCCTCTTTCTCCTGTTAGATAAAGTACTGGCAGCTGAAAGATCCCAGCTGGCACGTGGGCTGAAGCAGCGCCAGTCAAATGCACCCAGACACTGTGGAGCACCCAGCCATGCTTCTTAGCCTGCTCTGACATGGGGTGGTACCTCTTAATCCAAACCCCAGCACTTGCTTTTTACTTAAGAGAGTGTTGCTATGTATTTTAAGAATAAATGCAGTATGCAATCAGGCCCTGGGCACAATGGGAGTGAAGAAGCTTCCCAGTCAGGGAGGCAGCCAGAGGCAGCAGGAGCAGGGTCTTGCTCCCCATCTCTCCATTGCAGAAAACATGGTCTGAAATTTTGCTCCAGCAATGCTAAGAATAGTATATGAGATCAAAAGGCTAGTTTCATCCCTGGGGATTGCAAGTGTGCTGAAGTTTTGCTGTAGGAAGTAAGAGAAAAGCTGTTTTGGAAAGGCAGGAACGTCTGAGAAGCAGTGGTGATGCTCTGCTCTATTTTTGGATAGCTTTCTGTCAAAAGCAGCGGTTTGCTAACCAGCTTCTGATGCCTTAAAGCATAGTGCTAGTTAAAACTGAAGGTTCTCTTAGGGCCTGGTTGTTGCACTGATTTGGAAGAAATGCTTTTAGGTGCATTTTGAGCACAAATGAATTGATACATCCTCTTATCTCCACCTGATGAACAGGTGTGAAAGACAAAGGGCACAGACCACCTTCAGGCCTGCTGTTGCCCCAGTAAAACCAGCCCTAAGCACAGTTTATGGGGGCAATCTTGGGAATGTGAACCTGGTGCTGAAGAGCAGCACAGAAGTGGCTGCAGCTGAGGATGGATGCAAGCACAACTCTCTGCTGGCTCCTTCCCACTGCTGTCCTGGTCTGTGCAGAGCTCTGCTTCCTTTCATGTAATCAACAAATTAGGTTTTTGTAATTTGCCTTACAAACAAGACTCTCATATACTCACTGCCTTTTTTTTTTTTTTTTTTAGAGGTTTAGTAAGCAAACAGTGGGAGACCAAAGAATTAAAGCCATAAAGTAATCTGCATATAATCAGTAATTACCATGAATCAAACCCTCCTTCAGTTCAGCTGGTTATTATTTCCCTGATAATGTAATTCCCTGCACTGACAAAACTAGGAAATACTCATTTTCACCAGAACAGCAAATAATTTCCTGCTGTGCCTATAATAGTGTATCATGCAGTTTAGTGACCACATAAATCCAGCTAATGAAATTTATGGAGAATATGAGGACTACTAAAATCAGACTAAAACCCTGAAAAAGTAATTGCTCCCATGTGTGTTGGGAGGGGATGATATTTTGCCAGCAGACCTCTGCTAAACACCTCTTACAGGTGTCACAGATTGGCCCAGCTCCAGTGGGAGCTGATGTGGCTGACAGCAGGGTGCTCCAGCAGGAATTTGTGAAGTCTGAATGTGGGGTGATGGTCATGTGGGGCTGTGAGAGCCCCTTCACCCTGGCCTTGTGGGATCTTCTCAGGCCTTGTGGCAGAGGCCACAGCAGCCACTGCTGGGGCACAGTTTCAGCACACATCTTCCCAAAAATGACTCCTGGTCCCAAGGGATGTGAAGTCAGCATTGTGGCAACACTGTGGGGATTGGGCTGGCTGTACCCCCACTGGCAGGTTCTTCAGGAGAACCTCACATCCTGGTATTTTGCAGGCTGCAGAGATGTGGCAAGTCAGTGGAAAGCTTCAAAACCCAAGGAAGAATCCAAATTTGGCCTTAAAATTTATGGGATTTAGGGTGGTAACTTTTCTTTGTGACCTTAGAGGTCTCCATCAGAGAGATCTACAGAGAGCAAGCTGCAGAAGCTGTCTGGGAAGCTCCAATGCATTTGGCTGCTCTCAGAGCTGGGCTGTCTCTCCTGAGAACAGGGACTGAGTTGCTCTTTCTACCTCTGGCTCATCCAAAGATAACCATTGGCACTGAAACTTCCCCTGGCAGGTGCTGGTGCACTGCCATTGTGCAGAGAGCAAAGTATGCAGAAGCAAAGGAGTTATCCTAATGTTTTCTTCTAATTAACCACAGCTGAATTTCTGCCAGGATTCCTACTGACCAGCAAAGGATGCTGGCTTGTGGGGAGCACCTGTCCTGTTTGGGAGCATTGCTAACAGCTTTGTGCTTTTAAAACCCAAAATATGCATCCTTATCTGGGGTGCAGCCCCTTGCCCAGGCTGCTTGATGGCCTCCTACACCCCTGCATGGGGCTGTGTGTCCTGCTGGTGATGCTTACAAGCTGGTTTTGGCTTTGCCAAACTGCAACTGGGAAAAATCCAGCCTCCAGCATTTGCTTGGCATGAAGGGGGATTTCTAAACTACACCAGCATGCCAAGACCCAGGCTGTGAGCTGCTTTCTCACAAGGTTAGAAGTCTTGGGCAGTTTCTGGAGTTATTTCTGGCTGATACTGAAGTGCAAAATCAAGCTGTGATAATATGACACTGAGCATGGATCTTGCTCCACAGGAGGCACTGTGGTGGATTGAGAAGGAGGCCTGCTCTGAGATTTTAGAATTGTGGTGAAGGAAATGTCTTGCAGAGGAGTAGAGGTGGCTAAAACACAGTGGAAGATCTCATGAAAGGGAGGTACCTTTTCAGCTTTTCTTGGAATGATACTGCCGTGAAGCTGTGCAAAAATGTCACAAGTTTTGCAATAAATAACACTCTGACATTAAAGGCATTAAAATGGGGGAGGTGGGAAATGAAAACGACCTGTCTGTAGGGGGCACTCAGCTGTCTTGTGTCTGAAAGTGGAGACATTGAACCATCAGATAAAGAAACATAAGAAGGGGAATACTCAGCCCCGTTTGGTGAGAGATGCTTGATGACTTCTCTGATCTGTACCCAGACACTTCCAGTTGCCATAAGGAAGGTAGCCGGAGCAATTGCTCAGAGCCTGCAAATATGGTAAAAATAAGAATTTAGAAGAAATAGGATGGATGCAATTTTCTTTAGAGGCTGTTACTGATGTTGCTGTCAAGGGTTGCTGGCAGCTGAGGAACATGAGCGATGACTAATGTGGCAGAACCCATTCTCCAGGCACAGGAATTAGCAGGGGGGAAAAAATGTCTGCTTGTAGAGGGCAGAGATCAAATAAAAAGCACAGGCTGTGCAGTATCCATCAGTCCCATGGCAACAGAATGGGGCGCACAGCTCCAGCCTCGCCGTATTTGCTCTGTAACCCCAGGGCCCATTTCCTGAGGTTTGTCCATGTGTCCTCTTGTAGCAGTAGCTGGGATGGGGATGAGGTCCCCATCCTCTGGCTGCTCCTCAGTTGCCTGGCAGTGTGTGCCAGGCCTCCATGGAGCCTTCTGAGCTGACAGCCCCCGGCTTGCCAGGAACCTGCTTTTTAAGCACTTGAACACGACACAGCTCATTTAGGACTGAACGAGGGAAGGGAGAGCAGCCCCAAGCAGCTCAAAGGACAGATGGATGGAGGGAACTCGCATCTACTGAGGGCTGGTGTACTCAAGAAGCAGTTTGGGAATCAGGGAGGTCTCTCCCAGCTGCAGCCACAAAGAGCCGTGTGGAAAGTCTCCTGTGGGCAGACTACCACCCCGGGGAATGGTTCAAGTGTGAAAAGTGGTCTGGAGGGGAAAGGAGAAGGGAGAATTGGCAGAGGCCCCAGAAAGGGAGATCAAGGTTGCTGCTGCCCCCGGTCTCTGGTTGCGATTCCTCTCCGGGTGTTAAATGTCCCCACTTGGAAAAGAGAATCGGGGGGAGTAAAACTCATTCCGGCCTGTAGCTGAGGAGACAAAGCGGACACTTGATGGAGCTCGAGTCGAATTCCTGTCAGATCTTTTGCTGATGCAGCCCTGGGCGGCAGAGCCTGTGCGGAGGCTTTCCCTCCGTGTCCCCGCTTGGAACCGCTGCGGTTTGTGGCGATGCTGGGTTTGGGGGCTCAGGCTGCTGCTGTGGGTGCGCTGCTGTGAGCTGAGCCTGCCTGTCAGGCAGGAGCTTCTGCACCATGTCCTGACCCCCTCTCCGTGGGGATCCCTGGGCTGGGGACACTGGGATACGGCAGCCCACAGCAGAGTCTGCTCCCGTCTGCATCCTCCAAGCAGACAAAGGTTCACAGCCCCCAGGTAAATCACCTGGGGATGCACTTTAAGGGTGGCAGCTGCATCCAAGCCAAGATGGTCCCATCATCCTGACGAGTCTGTTGTAACGCCTTGGGGACTGTGGGTACCTCTTGGCACAGCCGGGCACCTTTTGAGGAGCTTTAATCTCTGCATCCATCAGACAGGCAATGCTGTGTCAGTGTCCACCTAAATGCTGAGGGGTGCACTCCTGTGTAACATGCAGAAAACTAAAGGTCTTTTAAAATGCCTTCTGGTTTTGAAATCCCAGTTTACTGGGAGATAACATAATCCCTTAATAATATCTAGTATTTAATGGTTACTGTTCATGTCATACCACTAAAAAAAAAAATCCAAAAATCCCAAACAGATTTATGTCTTTTTAATTTTTGCTTCTTCAGTCCTTGTTCTCTTCCATTTAGTGATTTGTTTTTGGTTTGTCCATGATGGCTGCACTGTTACTGTTTTATCTTCTGATAAAACCCCTGAGTGACAAATTCTGCACCTCCCTAGTAATCTGCCACCAAGCAGATTTTGTTTCTAATATGCACTTTACATTGTTCTTCCCCCCTCCCCCCCCCCCCCCCCCCACACCCACCAATTCTCAGTAGGAGATGTAGATAATTTTTAACTCTCCCAGATTAGTTTGAGAAAAGGGTGAAGACAAACAAAGGTTTCTCTTCACTTATATGGAGCATTACTGACACATTATTTTTGTGTCAGACTTCAAGCCTTGGTTTTAACCAGCTGCTGCAAATGTACAGAAGTAAACAACAGACTCTGTAAACAGTTCAATACAGAAGACTTGATTTAGTACCTTACAAGACAAAGCAATCAATAATCTATTACACATCTAATCACAGGCATGAAGAGCCCAGCAGCCCTCTGCACAGCGTTCCAACAAACGAGAAAGGAGGTTGGAGACCATAGTTAGAGGGACACAAATCACCGAGATTGCAAATGCACGGCTCAGAGTTGATCTACAAACACAAATATTCAAATTCAACAATCACCTCTTGCTACTAGTGAATCATGCTATTGCTATCTGGAGACGAGTTGCTATGGCAGAAAGCTGTAGCTGTGGCAGAAGGCCAAGAATCCTGCCTTTGAAATGTTAACTGAATTTAACTCTTGACTTTTCACAGACAAGGTTCATTACTTTGTGTGACTGTCATATTAAATGAGTGCTTTGTCTGCCCTGGGTACTGGCTTGGAAGGGATAGTATTAATCAGCAGGACAGCAAAACAGGTCAATAACAACCATTTGTCAATAAGGATTTTTTTTTCAATACCTTCAAGTCTGCTATGTGATAGCTACAGTTACATAAGACCAGTTTTTTGCTCTAATTTCTTCCCTTTTTCTTCACTTTATGTAAGTTATATCCAGTTCACAGTTCCTGGACACATTCAGAGCACACCCACCAATGCAGGCATGATGGTGAGATGCTCTAATTTGAACAGTTGCAGCCTGGGCACAGAAATGCTGCTGCTCCATTTAAGTGACAACGTAGGCTGCTCTCTGTAAGATCCGTCTGAAAAATCAGTTTATAGAGACTTGAGCAAGGAATAGGTATAAACATCAGTTGAAATGTAATTTTGTGACTGGCAGAACTAACTACACAGGAAATTCAGGAACAAGCTTTTCTTTCAGCTGCCTGGAGTGCAGATCTGGGTCCCTGGTTAAAGGGGAGCTGCAGGTGCATACAATGCACTTTGCTTTATGATCTCAAATCTTTACAGCTGCACCAATAGAATCCCACATTTAGCTCCTGGACAAGTTAGTTAGATTTGGTGAGTTAGGATTACTGAGATCCAAGGAAACACCATCAAATATTCATGCAGCAGTGCCTTTGACAAGCTTTCTTTACCATTACAATGAGGGGTTAAGAAGGATGCACTTCAGAAGTCAACGGAGAACAACAGAACAAACCAAATGGTGTTACTGTGAAGAAACTATCAGAGAGAACAGGGCTCAGAGACCTGCAGCCATAGTTACTAAGATGCAGACTCACAAATTGTGACAATATTTTTTCTTCTGCAAAACCAACAAAGGTGTAACTGTTGCAGTTGAAAAAGTCTTGAGTATAGCAGGGCATGTGCAAAATTGCAGTGGGGGCTGAGATAGTGACAGTGAATTTGGAAGAGTTGCTGTAACACTATTCCTACCCCAGACTATACCACGGGAGTTTTGCCCAGTTCCAAGAGAAGGCTAACAACCACATGTCCCTGTAACACTTAGGACATTTAATGTTCCACCTTCAGAAATCTCATTCTGACTTTCAAGACTTATTTTCCTCTACTATAGGATTCCATCTTCTAGGAACAAGATCACAGGATAAAAGAGCTCTTGCACTCTCTCATCCTTCCCTTCTCAACAGGCTTTTGACTATGTGCTCGGAATTGAAGGAGTTATTCCAGGGAAGAGAAACACAAAAGCTGCGCAAAACATGCACTACACTGCTAGACAGCACTTCAAAAGTCATCTTTCATCAACCGTGATATTAACTGCTGCATCTCCTCAAGATACACTGACAGTAAGGTACTTTAGAAAAAAACCCAACCTTATAAAGCCAATTAGCCACAAGTTCCCAATTCTGTATTTGTATTTCTTTTTTAAACTAAGATCATTATAAGATTTCAGCCGGGTTTTTTTTCCAGTCAACATGCATATAGATATCATTTATTGGTAGTCTCTTGTTAGATCATATACAGAATATTTACTTTGACTTTGTACACCACAGATTAAATACCTGAAGTCCAAGGATCTCTCAGGTATACCAGTGAAAAGCAGGCTTCATCGAAAGAGCAACACCCAGGAACATTTAAAATGAACCATTTATTAAATCAAACTGTTATTTTAACAGTTACATAAGTTACACAGCATGTTTAAGTCAAAAGATTTCACAAGGGAAAAAAAAACCTTAAAACTTTTATTATGCAGGCAAAAATAGTACCACACAATATGTACCTGGGAGGGAAGAAGGGAAGGGGAATCTCTAAACATTCAAATAAGGCCATAATTATTTAAAAACAACAATAAAACAATAATAACCCCCCCCAAAGATCCATTTGCTTTTCAGTGTGTTCAGTGCTGCTAACTATATGTACTTTTAGTGTACAGGTGTGATCGAGGCAGTGATATTTTGATAGCTAGGTTTAATGTTTTAAAATACTATCAGAAGTGGAATAAGGCTCATTAGTACATACAGCTGCCCTTGGAATGTCAATCTCAGTTGCCTTCATCAACTTAAAATTCACAAAGTGCACAGTTAAGATATGCCAAAAAATTGAAACTGCTACTCTACCAACAGCTGCCCATGCTTAATACTTAGTGGTCTATTGGAACAAAGTATGTTCTTTCAAAAGAGATGTGTAAGAAGAGCCACTGTAAAACATTTAGTTTTGAAGATGCACTAGGAGCTCTTTGTAAACTGAAAAGTAGAAAAACATGGATTAATTATGTTAAGAAAAGAATACAAAAAACACTAGAAATGACCATCAAACTTTCAAAGAACAAGCACCACAATGGACATTAGCATTCGATTTTGCAGTGTACAGCAATGTAATAATTTTACTCTAGCCAATCTACTTCATCAAATTCTGAATCATCTTCTGAATCACTGTATTCCACAGCAATGCGACGGGAGAGGATGGTGGCCACGTCATTCTCAATGCGCTCGTGCTTAGCTTCCTGTTCCCGCTGCTCCTCAACTTTGCGGAGCTGAATACCTGGAGAACATCAGAACACAGATATGTCACTCTCCTCCACCACCACCAGAAATGTATTTAACTCATAATTCACAAAGTGCTTTGCAAGCAAAAATGAAGACAGAAGACACTTCTGTCTTTTTCTGCCCTGCTCAGGTAGAAATTGTTTTGGAAGCTTTTAAAGAGAGGAATGTCAGAATTGCAGTGGCAGACAAGATCTCGAGTCCTTCTACTATAATATCCTGGTTCTGATTTCCCATTAAAATACATTTTTAGTACCATTGTAAGTGATTAAGCCATTTTGCTCTTTGCATTTCCAAACCTTTTTTAGACTCTCTGTTCATAATTTTAATGAAATTTTATAGCTATTTGAGTATCCTAACATGACAAGACCTCTTGTAAACTGTTTTTTATTGTGTAATGATTTGGTTTGGGATAAAGTATTACTTGGAGATCAAAGCTGTGGAAACTCAAGCCTTTGTTTCTTGGGCATGACTTGGTCAAAAGCGTTTTCAGCAGTCACCTAGACTATGCCAGCAGGCTCTATTTTCTCATTTTGCTGACATTCTCTATGCATGTTCACACACCCCTGTTGTACTCAACTGTTGTCAACATTTCCTTAGACTTCAATGATCTTATCAATTCATGTGCACATAGACATGCAAAAATATTTCGAATTAGTGCTATAGCCTATCTGCTGATATTACAGTATCATACAGATTCTGTGCTGTGCTGCAGGTGTAGGGGAAGAGAAGAAGAACGTAAGGCTTGAAACATTTGAGAGATCTTAACTACTGAAAGATACCCCACTGTCAAACAGCAGCACACACAGTGCAGCGGGGATTTCCTGGCCAGGGGCATCACAAGCTGAGAGGTACAGCTGGCACACAGCTCCTCATGAAATCATCAGGAAAACACTGCCCTGCAGCTCTGCCCTTCCCTTGCACTCTGCCATGGGCACCTTGCAATGCAAAGGCTCTTCTAATACTGTGCTGTGTCCAGATCAAATACTCAATGATTTCTGAACATCACTGACATCTTGTAATACAGTGACAGATAATCAAAATTCCAATGCCAATTGATCCGTTTTGCTTCTATCTAATAGTCTGTAAAAACGAATGTTTTTGTCTTTTACACAATCTGTAGACGATCAGAAGTAGCTACATTGGCAGGTAAACAGAAATGGAAAGATAATCTCCACAGATCATCTACAAACACTTGTACTTTTTTTCTGTAATCTAACTTCTACAGAGAACCAGTTTTGCCATCCAAACTAAACATCTGATAAGTGCAATTACAAATTGAAAAAAACCTGTTTACTTGGCAATGCATGTAGAAGATAGAAAACAGAAACAGACTTAAGATGTATTCCTCTAACTTCTTACACATGTGAAACATTCTATCTCTCAAAGACCAGGTGTATTTAGCAGGTTTCTGAGATGGTTTTTTTGCTGCTTAATAGCCAACGTTACCTTTCCGTATTGCTTCCAGCAGAACGCTTCTCGCATCACTGATTACAGGAAGAGTTGAAGGATGGCGTTTGGGCTCAGGAGCAGGAATCACTTGGGATGGTGGAGATGGAGGCATTATAGGTGCATGAGGGCTGGGGACAATGGTTGTGGGAGGAGGGTGCAGAACAGGAGGAGGGTGAGAAATATTTGCAACTGTGACAGGGGAAGAGGGTCGAATGCCAGGAGGTGGCAGGGGAGGAGGTGGAGGTGGTGGAGGAAGTCCCTGTACTTCAGCTTGTGGAGGAACTGGGTGAACAGGTACAGCTTCGCACACTTGGGCTGCTCTAGTGACAGGGGGAGAGGGTTGTGCTAGGGGAGGAGCAACTGGAGGTGGAGCTGGATGAAGAACTCCAGGAGCTATCTGGAGAGGAGCTGGTGGAGGTGGCACAGCTGGGGCCTGCAGAGCAGCTGTGGGAGGGGGTGGTGGGGGTGGGACTGGGGGTGGAGGGGTGGAAGTCATTGCAGCTCTTAATGATGAAGTTGACAAAGCAGATGGAAGAGGTGGTGGTGGTGGAGGAGGAGGAGTGGGGCTCACAAACACAGGTGTTCTGCCTGTTGCTGGTGACTGAGGACGATTTTCTACCAAGCCAGGAGTAGAACTGCAACATCCAATAACAGAACAAAGTTATTAGAACTAGAGAGTGGAAAAAAAATAGTAACAGATTCATTTCTGCAACTTAAAACATTGAAACCTGGGCATTAAAGAGCATTATGTACTATGATGATTTCAGGGTGTTTGTCCACACCTCATAAACAAGGATGTCTAATTTTCAGTATGGAGCATGCATCAGGTTTCCAAGTGACCTCTGCTGAAATTCAGCTATTAACCAAAATTTATGTTTTTATACAATGTACCTGCATCTTTATCAAAGGTTTCCTATACTAGTATAATTCTTCCCTGTTGTCCCTAAATAAATCCAAATTATTTTCTCAAGTGAGGAAATGAGCAGTTGATTAAGTGTTTTGATTCACAGAACTTGAAAACCAAACCAAAACAATGCAAACAATGAGGACAAGTTAATTTGAAATACATATTTAAGGGGTGATGACAAAATGAGTGAGACTAATATCAAAGGTCATCAATACTGCGTACAGAGGTACAGTTATATGCTAGATACTCCTTATAGGACAATGAATAGGTGAACTGAAGAAAACAAGAGAGAACAGTAAACTTATTTTCCTGAAGGACCAGTAGAGTATTTCTTTAAACCATTGTGATAAATTAATCTAAAAATTTATGCATTTTTGAGTATGCAGTAAGCAGTAAAAACCATTCTTTTCAAGAGACTAACATCTTACTGACGTAATAACCCCATCTGCATTAACTGTCCTCTATTCTAAGTTGTATGTACCTGACCATAAAGTAAGACTTTTGGTATAAAATAGGGGAGTGACAAAGAAATTTTCGCTTCTAGAAAACATTCTATGTATGTATTCACTTCTGAAAAGGTATAAAGAAATAGAAAATAAAAACACTTTGGGAGAGGGAAGCACTTGCAATTTAGCAAATGTGATGAATGCAGAGTTTTGACAGCTGACTGTCTTACTGTGATATATTCTTCTTTTCATGTAGGCTGAAACACAGCTCAGTTGTACTAATTTCCAAAGCTCCAAAGCTACATCCTGAAAAGCCAACATATTTCACAGAAACATCTTCCATACAGTTATCTGTCTTGCCATTTAACTCAGAAGGCAACATGATCACAGTATTAATGCCAGGGGAGGCCTGTCTCCACTAGAGCAGCCTATGGGATTTAGGTGCCAGCCTTCCCATCCAGCTCCTGGCAGCCCTGGGGCTGTGGGCTGCCATAGCCCCTGAGATGCCTGGGATTTCTGGGCAGCACAGAAATAGTGGGGTGACATAAAACAAAACCAGCCCCAATAGATCCTCAGGTGGCTTTTCTGCCCGTACCTCACGCAGGGAGGCACAGGCTTCACCTCCGCGGCTCCGTGCATGGGCGGCGGCGGCGGCGGCTCGTGGGGCCGGACCAGCACGCGTTCCTCAGCCCTGTTCAGCAGCTCAGACATCTGGCTGTAGGGCAGCGCAGAGAGGGAATACGATCCATCGATGTGGTCCACATATGCTTGAGATCTGGAGAAAAACAGGGAGAAATGATCCAACTCCACCTTTAGTAGGAGTAAGTATTCGTGCCCTCAGCTACTGTTCCATACTTCAGTCTGACTTCTGAAGTATCTTCTCTCCACTAGTGCTGCAAATTATACAGTGTGGCTTTTCAATAATTTATCGCACTCTCCCTGTTATTACTTCTAGCAGCTCAAGGGTTTGATTTTGACAGGTATATCAGATAGTTTCTACAGTATGTGTGTGACCTTAGTGTTTATTAGTAACATTATTTTGAGTTAAATAAACACAGCAATACAATCAGAACTAGTCTTCTTTTATAACATTCATGAAACATCCATCGATGTTAGAATAGTAGAATTTACAACTGAATAATTTAGCTGAACTTCTGTCAGCTAAATTCTGTCAGGATCTTTATTCCAGTATATATAGAGAACTTACTGCTTTAATAGACATAGTACTCAATCAACACCTATTATTGAGTAGTAGCAGTAAATAAAGATGATTCAACTTGTTAATGACAACTTTAGACACACCTCAAGGACCTGATCAGTTAGTAAATTTTAATTAACTATTCAATCACAGATTTTTATTTTAAAAAATCTCAATTAAATTCAGAGCAAAAGTGTTTGTAGAACACTTTCCAACAAGTAGAGCAAGACTTTACATTTGCACACACTGCCACCACTGTAGTATCTAAGCCTACTAAATTTCAGGGGTGAAAATCTTCCTAATTTATTCCAAAGCATGGTGCTATTCTGTATCTGAACAACATGTTCTGCACATGTAGTGCCCCCAAGAACTTCAGCATTATTAGTAATTGCATTACTAGTAATGAGATAATAAAGGTTTAGGCCAGGGTCCTGGATATAAAACAAACATGTCTAAAGTGGAACCCAACATACAAAACACAACAAAAGGACAGCAGAAAAGCAGAAGTTTCTGCCAATGACTTGACACAGCACTTTACAGAGATACTGTAAAGCTGCTCCTTGAAAAATGCTAATCACCATAACTTAACTTGTACCCCACTGAGTGAAATGTACTGAGAGCATTTTCACATTCTGAATTGAGATAAGTTTTCTACAAGCAGGTTTTTCTACTTTTTTCTACTCTCTCCTAGAGTTGTCATAATTACTCACCACCACTACTGAGCTTGTTTGACAGCCTTACAAAGCTAAACAAAATATCCCCTTATGGTGTGCTTTTGACCACAGAAAGATAGGGGAAAAAGTTAACCAGTTTTTGAGAGGACAATGAATACTTTTTAATTACAAAAAAAACCCCAACAAAACAAAACACCAAAACTCCCAAACCAAAAATATATCCCTAAATGTCCTAACATTACTTGTCAGCCCTCTTTTCTATCAGATGTTTCTTGGCTGGTAAAATGAACTTGATTCTGCACCAAGACCAGAAGCATAAGCACAGCAGGTGTTTACCATGTGAAATGCTACTTTTAGCCACCAGCAAATACGTGCTGTGAAATGAGAATTCAACAGGTTGGATTTTGTAATAGGCTATAACCAGAAATGTCAATCAAATCATAGATTTGTTCAAGAGTAAAGAGAAGCTCAGCATTCTCATTTGAGTTCCAAGTGGACGTTTGTTCACATCACACACACAATAAAGTCTTGGCAGTGTCTGCTTAAGAAAAATCAAGAGGCTGGAATAATGGAGATTTTGTAGGTCAGGACTGGAATGTAGTGACACACTTGGGTGCAAGCTTGCAGCAGTGACAGCTACACCATCAACATCAAGCTGCAGAGGACAATGGAACCATAAGGATACAATGAAGATACACGCTACCCTTAAAAAAAAAACATAGTAACTACTCCTTTAAGGACACATTAAGAATTTTAAAACTGAATTTTGATTAAGCTAAATCAGAGATTTCCAGTGTGTTTCAAGAGGAGCAGTAGCATTTCGTTATTGACCATTTCTCATGCGTGTTCACTATGCAGTACAAATACACTTCATAAAGGATAGAGAAAACAAAAAGGAACCTTGATTCGAAATGTGAAGCTGGGCCATTAGCAACTTCAATGTGCTTATGCAAGAGGTTAGCATCATCTTCTGCGAGCTCTGGACCTTGGGCTAACTTCTGCCACTCTCTCCGTCTGTCATGAGGTGCCCTTGGCACTTTCTCTGGTTCATGAGGGCGATCTAGATTTTTCTGCTGTAGGAGAGTTGTGCAAACAAAACTGACAACTGAGACAGTGGTTTTTAATTACTTGCATACAAACATCAGCCACAAAATTATGAAAAACAACCCCATTTCAAATGAAGGAAAGATTTGTTTTTAGGCTAAATATAATATGTAGACTAGAAAGAATTGTAAGAGCCAGAAACATCAGGCTAGTGGGTAAGTACCTGAATAATACAGAGAAAAACACCTGTTTAAGCAGCTTTTTATTCTAAGTCTGAAATCAAATTATGAATCTGACACTCATATTTACTCTCCCTACTATGTATAAAACATAGAGAATAATGGTCAAACAAAAAAGTAGCAATACATTTTGCAAAAGTGATTGTTTACTTTTAAGAAAATATAAACAAAGTGTTTTATTCCTACTAATTTCTTTCTAGTTTAAACATATCTATTAGAATGTCATTCAAGCTTTTTCACCTGTAAGATTGTCAAAATTTTGTCTTACAAATTAGTGTTCCAGTGAAATTCATCATTCTTGCTGCATTCCTCCTTTATGAGTCATTGCTAGAATACTTAAGAGTTTTGGCAAAAGTTGGTTACATTAAGACTGCATGAAAGCTTTAAGTGCTTCTATATTATTTTACCACTACTACTACTACTGCTACTACTTCTTCTACTACTATTAATACTATTATTATTATTAAATTATTAAAGTTGATAGAACTGAATGAATACAAATAGCTTTAGTTGAATAAAGATGACTGTCAAGTCTGGATTGCTATTAAAGTAGCATATCTGCAAGTAAACCCTTTTAGGAAAAAACAAAGAGAAGCCATATAAAGTTAACATACATACCTTCTGCTTCCTCTTCTCTTTTCTTTTGTCCTCAGTGTCCTGCAACATTTTTTCCTTCCACAGATCAAAGAAATACGAAGGATTGGTATAGAACTTCAAACCCTCTTTTCCATCATCCCTGAAACACAGTGACACAAACAGGACATACTATTTATTTGACTAGACATGAATCCAAACATTAAGACAAAGTAAGGGCATATTAAGGAATATATGGTATTTCAGACCCTGAAATGTTTTATTGAGGAACACAAAAGAGATGATCATTGACCTCCTGGACCATCACTTTTTACTATCTTTCCTGGCATTCAAGGTCTTAATTTTAGAAAGATAACTTTAACACAAGCCCCAGACAAAAAAAGTGTCACAAATCAGAGAATTCCCACCTCAATAACTCAAATCTTGCTGTTAAAATATTGAACAAATTTGTGTGGCTGCTCACGTTCAGCTGCTGATTCAAACTGAATCTCTGGGACAGAAACAACATTCATTTCCATTGAAGATCCTTCTTTCTACACACTTACCTGTTGAATTTCTTCACATCCAAGTACACTATATGGTTTAATAAATACAGAAAATTAAAATTACTTTTTCCTACCATGTTACACTGAGTTAAGATTTTAGAAATATGGAGTCAAGTTTTAATGCTTATAATGTCTTCTGCAGCTTTCATTCCTCCAGCAGCTTCACAGTTTTCTAGTCTGGCTCCTTAAATATTCAAGTGCTCATTGTGAGCCTGGATATATCCTCTCTATTACATAAAATAAACCAGAAATTGGTTTTGATTAATTTGGTTTTACTAACCTGTAAGGGGTGAGAATGTTAAGTGGAGGAGGCTGTTCACAAATGTCGTAAGTTTCTTGCAAAGGAATTGGCAGAGTTTTGCGGTCAAACAGCTGTTGGTCTTGAATTGTGGAACTCCGGAAAGCTTTTCTCATTGTTATGTCCTGCAGTGACACTGAAAGAGGATATCACCATTTAAAAAAAACCCACCGAATAAATTTTGTTTGGATTAATCTGGAATTGCCTAATGTTGGTTAAAATATAAAGTACTACTGCTTGCATCTTGGGCATTTTACAGCAAATAGAGATTCATCTAGCACCATTGCCATTGCAAGACATTGTCAGACTATGTGATAAACATGGCTGTAATGTTCTAGCACATTACCCTCTATTTAGCTTCACAGGATTTTTTTCTCACCTAAATAGATATCAGAATTCTGTCTCTTCTAAGTAGTTCAACAAATTGAGTACTGTAGCTGTAAAATACCACTCAACAGTTCAGAAGTACCTGATAACATTTACCAACTCCATTTCACAATCCTTTTGCTACTAAAAACTGCTCTCTATCTTGAGGTATAGATTTTACCTTTATGGCATCAGCAAGCCAACTTTGCATTCCTTGCATGTAGGCAGCAGATCCACTGAGGGCCCACTTAGATGCCAAACCAGCAAATCACTTAAACTTATGCTGCTGAGATCAATGGGCTTTAATGGGAGGTGATTCTATGTTCCAACACATGAAAATAGTCAAATGCTTTTTAATCTGTTTAATCAACATGAGCCTTCTCTGTCTAATTCAGAGCCACCTTGACTTTTAAGCACAGTCGTTAGGAATAATCAATTACCTTTATGTAAGATCCAAAGGAAAACAATACTACACTAACAACACATTAAACAGGGATTTCAACTATTTTTACCCACTCCTGGTAAAGCCTACATATCTTTCTCGATTTCAAAAGAGTTTTTTCTATTTCATTAAAATTTAGATACAGATTAATGGAAAAGTGACCACAACTGATAAGCTTTGCACTTTTAATTCTGGAAACAGTATACCTATTAAGTCTCATATTTCTCCCCCTCCCTGGTCTTCAGTTACCTCACCTGTGAAGTCCAGGTGTGCCTCGAAGCTACCTTTGCAACTAGTGTGAGACTTCCATTAGATAAAACAGCAGATCTTTTCATTAGTTTGGGCTCTTTTTTTAAAATCACAAACAATACTGGAAACAGTTTTCTGACGTAGTAGCAAAGAGTATTTTCAGCACATACATTTTATCTAAAAATACTTATGTTTCTTTTATAGAAACAGGACTGTTGATAGTAATGCCCCTTTATGCAAGATGAGAGGACAACTCCACCCCTGCCCCACTATCAGTAGGGCCTTAGGCAACCATTTAAAGAAAAACCTGTTTAAGCTGAGAACTACTTTTTTACTCAGGTTCCTGTAACACACAAAATGTACACATACATATGTACATACACCAAGTTGGATTTCTACTGTGTGATCACAAAGGGGCAGAAAGCAGGATTTTTTCCAGAAGGCTTGCAGTTCTGGAATGTTCTGTCTTCTTACCTAAGCATATTGGCAACATCCTTTGTGAGGCTAAAGATGGGATTTATTTGATTTTCAGCTTGGCTTTTGAAGTTTGTTACACTTGGCAAGGTTGTGTATTCCTGGAGAAATTTCCTCCTTTTTACCCTTAGGTTCTAACTCATCACAGTGTCTTTTATTCTTTTTAATAGCTTTAATTAGCTGCTCAGAAGGCTTTTTAAGTGTGTGAAAGAAGTATTATAATGTCTGAATGTCAGCTAGGAGTCTCAATTTCTGTAGGTATTTTTTCAGTCATAAATAACCCTATATATTTTGTACCTGTCATGAAGTACAGGTTGTTATTAGCTGGCAAAAGTTCAGTTAGAATAACTGAGGTTTACCTCATCTAAAAATTTAAGTATTAGATCTTTCTATATTTCAGCTGCTTTTCCTTTGGGTTGTCGGTTATACAAATAACACCAAATGTACTTGCTCAGAGTTGCTTGGCAATCCTGCAAGATTTCTGTCTGTCATGTATTGGAGACATTTCCAACAAAAGTAAAACTTAGTATACTTCTCTTTGCACCTGTGTACATTCTGAAGACAATGAACTTAATCAATTTATTCTAATAAGTAAATAGAGTACTTTGGTTTAATATTAAAATGCTCACAGAGTATGTGACACCATATTATTGACACTGTTCTACAAACTCCTTATCAGCATTCCATCTCTTCAGTGAGCAAGCACAGCCAGACTAATTGATAATTTCCCTTTTCTTGCTTAAAACCGCACATTTTGTACACATGTACAGGTGGATAGCACACAAGAGGATAATCAATCAATCAATCAATCAATCCCCAACAATAAGCATAATAATTTTTCCTCTAAACCTAAGACACAGCAGAGGGCTTCATGGAAATGATACACTGTAGAATTTCAAGCAGCATTTCTTATGCTGGTAACCTGTAACAGGCATTCCCTGGAAAGCACACTATTATTCCAAACAACAGACTACATGAGGACAGCATTACTCAGGGAATGGAAGGATGTGGCATGCAAACCATGGAGAACTGTGACATGGATATAACTGGCCTACACAGACGGATCAGGTAAATCCCACGTCGCACACCCCGAGTAATCCTGGGCTGTGCATGGTTTGGCTTACAAAGCCATTTGCTCAGCTTGCCAGCTGGCAAAGAGACAAAAGCCCTGCCTGGTTTACAGCCTCAGCGGGGGGAAGATGTGAAAACCTGGCTGGTCCCACAGCCACCTGGCTTTGGCCGATTGACAAACTGGCAGTGCAAGGGGACAGGTCAGACAAATTGGGTGTGTGAATTCAGGTGTGAGAAGAGATGAGCGGCTGAAGGAGGAGTTGGAAAAGCTGCAGGCATTTGACTTCATGCTGTTAAATTTATGCTTCCAGTTGCTTAATTTCTAACTACCACCAGAATTTTTGTATAGCCCAAGATCCTAAATTTGATATGGATATATTTTTCTGAAATTCCACCTACTACACCACTTGTGTTCACTGCAATTAGCAAAAACAGGGTTTTTAATAATTTCCTTAAATGTTGAGATACTCCCAATTTAATTTGAAGATCTGTTCAACAATCTAAACAAATGCCTGTTTGTCTTTACTGTGTCTGTTGTTTGGATTGTATGAAAAGATGCATTATATCAGCCAATCTAACCCTCTGCACACAACAATATTTTCCGCATAAGCAAAAACTGTCTCTCAGAAAGCGAAACTGTCAATCTTTTGTACACTTGGTTTTGAAAAAGAGATGCAGTCCTTTTTTACTTATAATCAAATACAAACTGGGGAGGGAAAAAACGGTATTTAAATTGCACGGTGGTGAGGTACAATAATTGTGTTTCTTTCGGGGTGAAGTAAAAATTAAATAAAAGCACATTTGTAATGTGTATACTAAATAATGTTTTATCTCTTGGCAAGTATCTCATTAAACTGCAATCCCCAATTTGTAGTAAAAGTCAGGTATAGAGCACACCAGTGCACTGACAGAAAGTAGCTACTTTTAACTTTTCAAATACATTAAATATTACATTTTACTTCACCAGAAGAAAAAAAAAAAAACAAAACTAGATTTATTTCTATTCTTTTACACTCACTCAACTACACAATTTATGATTAGGTTCTAGGCCAAAAAATACCATTCTCCTAAAGACAGTAAATAAATAAGTCAAATATATTCCTCTTAAAAACTTGCTGTCTTAATACTTCATGAAGAATTTCATCCTGGCAAGTTTCAAGACTCCCCCATAAACTCTTGAATATCACAGCTGTGACTCCCTGCAGAACTAAATGACATGGGGAAATTTCGTACAAATCAAGGGACTCAGTTGCCCACGATTCCCTTTCTCTGTTCAAATCTTAGCCAGCAATTTGGAAAGTGCAAAGAGTGACACTTTCAAACAAAACAACTTAGTTATAAATTTGCCCATTAAAGGTAATCAATTCGTTGGGAGTGGTGCTGTTGAAAATTCTCTAAAGGTAAAGATTTGTATGATTCAGTTCCTAAAGACACTGAATTCTCAAAGTCTGATTTTTACAGTATTTATTTTAAAATTTTAATGACTATCCGTTTAAACAATGACCAGAATGCACACTTATTACGTTTCAGAATACTCTGACTGTGGTTTTGATAGTTGCTAAGGAGAGAGATTATTTCTGTAGATCAGACATGACTCTTGGGCTTGTTCCCTACACAAGAAACAGAAATTTTCTGAAATACTGTTCTAAAAAATGCCAAAACAGCTCAAGAGTTCTTTGGATAGAGAATGTATGCAGCTTAACTATTACAGATAAGCAAAAAGAAGATGTAAATATCAGAGCTATCATTTTAGGCAGACTCAGAAGTTGCTTCAAATGTAGCATGTAGAACAAGCAAGCCACATTAAGATGTGAATTACTCAAGCACTGAATCTGCTGGTGAGTCTCAACAAAACCACCACATTGTTCAGCAAATGGTATTTTGTGAACAAAAACTTTTTATACACAAAATATGCAGTATCATGGTCTTACCATGGAACTATTAAGCCTTGGACACACTAATTTAAAACTGATTTACTTACTAAAAAACCCACAAATTTAATCAAGGCCTTAAGAAAACTGGAGAAGGAACATGAAGAGCAGTTGAAGCCCAGCCCACCTGCTCAGAATCTTAAGAGGGAGACACACTCGAATCCAAGTTTCTTTAAGAAGAGATATGCAAGGAAAAGTTACCTGCTATATATTTTAACAGTCTTTATTTGCCTTTGAGGGTAAAATTTCTAATGAATGAATTGACAATAGTGTTAACTCTCCACTTAATATAGTACACGTGGAGATCCTGACCCAATTTTCATGTGCTCCCTGTTCTTAATTTTGATTACATTTGCACTCTTTTATACTCAGCAAAATCTTCTTCAGAGGATAAACACAGTGAGCTGCCCCTTAAACTGGGATTTATTATCCTTTCCTTTCAAGTCTCACAATGGGCTGAGTATCCAGACTTTAAAGTTGACCAAGTCTCCCATTTCCAGCAGTATACAGAACACAATTATCTGCCAAGCTTTTTAGGTTTCTCCCCACCAAATGCCATCTTCTTTTCTCATAGCAAAACATCAAATCTGTTTTTTGGCATTAGTCCAGCCAAATGTCTGAACTACTATTGTTTTAATGACAGGGCAATATTTATAGAATGTTTAGAAAAACAAGGAACACATGTATTCAAAGGAAGAAGCCTACTGAAACACAATTCACAACACTGATTCCTTTCATGAAGTGTGCCAGGCAGCTCACCCACAACACTTCTGCCATTAGGTTTATTTTAGTTGCTTATCACAGTTGTAACAAATATGCTATAGAAATCAAGGATTTGATACACTGCCTTTGAGATTAAAATCCTCTCTGGTTTGAGGTTTAAATAGGACCAGGCAGCTCACATTGTAAGAACCAATGTTCTTCAGCTCACATTGAAAGAACCAACTAAATACCAAAATAGTCTGATAGTCTGAGTGATACAAAACTGTTTTCCAATACCTCATGATACTACACATCAGAGCTGTACCATGTATCAACATTTCAAAAAAGAACCACATTTGGTTAACATTTTAGCCAAAATGTTAAAATTAATATTCTTTTCAAAACTGTCAGATCTCTACAGCTATGACATTATTCACTTATAGCAGTACCTCACACTTAAAAGACACAATTTAATTCACAAAAAATTGATCAATTAAGAAAAATATTATTTTACTTTTACATTTGCATATGTATGGACAGAGTTAGTAATTTACTAACTTACTTTACTTGTAAAGTAAATACTGGAATAAAAAATGGTTGCAAAGAGACTATACTCAGAATTTATTTCTCATCTAGGAGGACACCTTGTATTGCAGGGCTAGTGAAGCTGTCGACCTTAGTTCAGCTTTATAGCAAGAATGTGTTTTCTCAGTCCTAAAAGGACCCCAAATATTACTCTTGTGTACATACAGGCTTGTTTTCTATACAATTGAAATAAAGTTGAGTTTACTGATGGAAAGCAGAGGATTTCTTTTTGTCCGCATACAAGTTTGTTATCTCCTGAGGGGAAAACTCCACGTGTATATGAAAAGAATAAAGTATTTTTAAAAATCTATCAAAATATGAAATTAATAATACTGAAAAATCAAGAATTTGAAAACAGTGTAATAATTCAAACCAAACCAAGTTCATTAGAACCTTCTATGACAGAAAAATTGTGCACAAGGAGTTAGGCTCCTAAAGATAAAATCTTAACCTTGGTTTTATTCTTTCACAGAGATACTGTAATAATTCAAAATGAAAAAACACATAGACTGTTCAAACAAATTCAGAGCTTTTTATCACTCTGACTCTACCAGAAACATCTTGTCAAGTATCTGCATCTCGTTTAGTCAATCTGACTTGGGCTGTTTTTGTTCATGCCACTTAGCTTTAAATGAATCTTAATTTCTTTCTCTTGTGTAATAGCATGGGCCCAAAGGAACCCATTAAATCTTCTATTACTGCCTCCTGGCAAAGAGCAGATGAGACTCATTTCACAAGTATATCCCATTTTACTCATGCTGTTAGCTGAGTAGAAGTACTGAAAGTTGCTTAATTCTTGCACAGAGAGCTAAAAAAGGTAAATTCAGATATTCCCCCCTTCCCTCCCCTTCATGCATTAACATCCTTCAGCTATTCTAGTCCACACTACTACTAAACCTAAACTATTTGTGATGGATTTCTAAAGTCAAGCCCAAAATAATATACTGAAGGAAAAAAGTTTCCTGATCCCTAACTTTTAAGGAAATAGAATATCAAATGTCTCCTCGTTTCTTTTATCCTCATCTGGTGGCTTATTCCAGGCAGACACTTGTGAATAAGGAGCAATGGGTATAGCTCAGGGACTGGATAGTCTTAGGTTAATAAAAACAGTAATTTAACAGCTTCTGACACTGAGGACTGCACGTGTTCCTCCGAAGTACAAGCAGTCACTGCTATTTTATGGTGTGAGACACAAATCCAAGGGATCAGATTCAAGTCACCCCAAGCCATGCTGGACTTCATTGTGTGGACCTATTCCCAGCCCTGTTTCCTTAACTGCAGCGTTTGTACCTTTCTTTAGCGAACACTACAGCACACACAGTTCTGTGAAAATGTGTTGGTATGGTGCACTGGGGACTACACAGTATTTAAAACTATTCTAACAATTCTCTAACATCAAATAGTTATGGATTCTTGGTCCTGAAACCTAGACCCAAACTTGTCAAAGGCCTTTTACATAGGAAAGCACAATTTTCCATCTTGCTATTGTGTAAGATCTCTGGATACTTTAACTCAATGGCTTAATATGGTCTCTCCATTCTATGGAAATGTGAATGATTAACATATTAGGAATGATACATCAACATACATCCCCCTCTGTGGCTATTAGCAGTTGCTCCAAGAATGAGAGCAAGACAGTGTGCAGGATATTCCTACTAATCTTTCTGCTTCCAGCACGTTTCAGCCTGGAAACCAAAACTAGGCTGTCAAGAGTAAATGCAGAAATGCCATTAACACTCTGGAGTGTAACAGTTTTTACAAGATTACAACTGCTGACAATTTATTACCATACATAGAAAGGATTTTTTTATCATTATCCAATCATAGCAAAAATGCCCTGGTTTGGGCAGGAGGAGATTTCATTTTTTTTTCCTAGTATCTGGTATAGTGCTGTGTTTGGGATTTGGGATGAGAATAATGCTAATAACACACTGATGTTTTAGTTGTCGCTGAGCAGTGGTCAAGGACTCTTCAGCTTCTAACTCCAGCAGTAAGCAGGATGGGAGGACATAAGGAGCTGGAAAGAGACCCAGCCATGACAGCTGACCCAAACTGGCCAAAGAGACCTTCCATGACTATATGGTGTCATGCTCAGTGTATAAACCCAGAGGGAAAGGTGTCTGGGGGCTGGGCTGCTGCCCAGGAACTGGCTGGGCACCAGTCAGGAGGTGGTGAGCAATTGTACTGTGTGTCACTTAGTTCTGTATATTCTAATATTATTATTGATGTTTTCCCTTCCTTTTCAGTCCTATCAAAATTTCTTTATCTCAACCCATGAATTTTACTTTTTTTTCTTTTCCCCAATTAGCTTCCTCCTCCCACTGTGGAACAGGGGTGAGCAAGTGGATGTGTGCCTGCCAATTTAAACCACAACTGGAAAAAGAGGTTTATGGGGGTGATTTATGCTCAGTTATCAAGAGACTTGGAAAATCCCATTAATGTAAGAATTCCCCTAGGCAAGTCATGATTTTGTGGAAAATCTGCTACTAGCTGTGAACAGCTGTCTTTCAAAACCTGTTCTAAAATTAATGTCACACGAAATACAGAATCAAAACTTCTCTTTGCTTAATCTTGCTACTAGTGAAATTTTGACATCTATAACCAAAGACAGCTTGAAGACCACTCTCCTGGTTTGACACCTCAGTTTTTCTGTATGCACAATTGTAATCACACAATGTAATAATACACAATTATTATATCTAGACATTCAGAACTGAAACAGCTTTCTATAGTTTAAAATTGGATCCCACAAGCAATCTGAAGTTATTTTTTGTGATAGGATATTCCTCTATTTTCTAGGTCTTAACCACATAGTGTAGAACACCCTAAATTGTTTGGGGTTACAAGATTTTTCACAGTTCCACCTACAATCAACAGATATCAAAGAAGGCAAAAGAGCTTTTATGCATTAGGTGGTCAAACAAAGCCTAGGCATCCTTTAAAATTTCATACAAATTCTATCTTATAGGCAGGAGCTGATGACTTTCGAGAGTACTTGTTTTCTCAGTGCTAACCCAATATTTACAATACTTAAAGTTATTTAGAAAGAATCCAAGAGGTTATAAGCAGCAATAAATGAAGCTATACAACTATAATGTCATACAGAAAGTAAGATGGTACAAGTTAAATGCAAAAATCCTACTTGGACAAATGTTTACATTCCATGAGAATTAGTAGAAAGGTTTAAAAAAAGTGTAAAGACTTATCTCCAAGCATTCACATAATATTACATAGTATTATTAATATTCCAAATACATAACACTACTGAAGTGACAGATACTCCTGTGGCCATTTTAATGTAAATTCCTTAGTATCATTCAGTAACCATGAAAACACTGAGCTCAGAAAGCTGCTCAAGGCTATTCTTTTATAGCCTGTAGCAGAAATAGAAATGGACCTTTCTTATGATGCTTTGCTCTGTGTTCTTATAAATATGATTTAAACTATTAAATTATTATTTCCATTTCACCTATCAGAGCTGCCTGAGTGACGAAATAAGAAATCCTCCCTGCAGGAGGTAACTTACATTCCTCTTCCTTTGGATCGAGTTGTGTAACACTGACAGATAAGCGATCTACACGTTCTTGTAAGGAGTTGACTCTAAATGAGAAACTGTGTGCTTCATTGAAAAGTTCACCAAATATATCTTCAGCATATTTACCTGAAACATGGGGGAAAAAAAAATTAATTCAAGCATACCACAAGACAGGCAAATGATGTCTTACTGTTTTAAGTAATTCTATGATGCATGAGTATCACTTGCAACAACCTGTACTTACTGAGCTCATTAAGAGTCCTTTAGAAAAGCAAATAACAGTTAAATACTTAATATGCAACCTATTTATCAGAAATGAAATTATTTAATACATTACAGGACAGATATTCAGCTTCTATAAAATGATTTAACTATGCTGACATGCATGGAACTAGACTGCACAGTTTCTTGGATATTTCTAAAAGGACAACTTCCAGCATCTGAAGCTGCTCCTGTCTGAGCGATGATCTTTAAATTTACCTCAACATAAGGTAAGTTCTCAAAATGAAGCACAGCTTCCATTTCTGCTGTACAGAGAACTTTACAAAAAAAAAGGAAGATGATATATTCACATCTAAGTAAATTAGAACCAGCCTATTCAAAAATGCACACTAAAATAATAAATCCTACTTTGAATTCTAGTAACTGACCCGTTTACACTGAAGTTAAAAAAACCCAAACAACAAAAAACCCCTCTTTTTTTCACATCAATGGACATCATATTTTTAGCACAAAAGAGCAGGAGATTCAAATATGAGAAAAGGATGAGTAATGAGTTTCTTTTCCACAGAGTACTCCACATACTGCTTCTAATGCTCTCAAGACTCCATTTGAGTAGTCTGCCAATGTCACTGAAAAAACCTCACCAGATTACACAGCAGAATGTGTATCCACACTTCTGAAATACAATGTGATAGCTTTCAAAGCCTTCTATGATACTGTGCATATGTAATTCATGTACTGTTTGTGCACTTATGTTGGTTTTGGAAGTATAAATCTCACAAATTCCTAACTACCTGCTTTGCACTCAGGTTCTGACAAGCATAAAAGGAAAGGATAGCTGTGGAAATTCTGCCTTTGGTGAGCAATACATCTGGAAGTACACATAAAAACAAGGACATTTTTATATAAACACATCAAAAGAAAAAAAAAATAAATCCCTACAGGTACTGTGGAAACTACTTAAAGATGCTGTGTAGTAAGCACAAGGCCTGCACATACCATTTATTAAGACTTAGGTAACAGCAATAGAAAACCAGCATGACTATAAACAATGGAATATGAAAGAGGATATCAGAAGAAATGTACAGAAGAGAAAATAGAAGAGGAACAACTAGTAAACTAACAATAAATATTCTTTCAAAGACATGAGTAATAAGCCTGCCAGGGAGTCTGCAGAGCTGACTGGCAATGAAAATATGAAGGAGTACAGAGAAGACAAGACCCCTGTGGACAAGCTAATTTAACACTTTCCACTGGTGTCCACTGAAGGGAATTAGAGAGATCCTGATGCTAGAACTCATTATGGGAGGCTCAAAGAAACTGAAGGGACTATATAAAAATTACAAAACTAAATCAACAAAATGATCAGCAAATATTAGGAACAATTGTAAATCTCTTTATACACACTGAAACACGCAACAACAAGGGTCAATTTTTTTTTCATGGAACATCTTGAGAGCTACAGACCCATAAGCCTGACATCCATGCTAATTACTATAGATCATTATGAAGAACTGAATTAGCAGACACTTGTTTGACTCATGACAGAAGAGGCCGCAGTGAGAAGCAGATCAAAGGCATTCCCATTCTGAGAACCTTTGTCTCATAGCAAAAGTCCACAGAAAAATACAGATGGAAAGTCTGTAAAAATCTTCTCAGCTGCCAAATCACCTAACGTAAGAATTTCTAATATATGTCTTGAAACTCTGAAAAGTTTATGTTCTTTAACCTGTTCCTGAAGCATGTGAAATTACTTAAAAACGTGATCCACTAAGAACAAGATTGTTGAGGTTTTAATGCACAGATACTAAAAATTTAATGCATTTCAGATAATATGTTCAGAAATATACATTTTAATTAGGTAACTCACATAACATTCAGAGACATACATATCAAAATTAAAATAAAATACAAAATTTCACATATAGAATCAAAAATTCATTTAGAAGCAGGACTTTAAAATCCAGTAACTTCCCTTTTATAGGTGTATTTTTAAACTAAATTTTTATCTGTATCATTTCAGCAGGCTTAAAATTAATCTACCTCATTAATGAGCTCCAATTGCAAATAATCTGTCTTGGAAATCTTCTCATTACGTTGCATACAGCCACAAACATACTGCAAGGAATAATTTGCCTATGCTTATGAACACTAATCCTCAGATGGGAAATACATTAAAAACAACCTGTCATGTTTGAAGCGGTATGCCAACCATGACATCTCCACCTACCTGTGTGTTGGTGGTCTCTTTATTTAGCCAGACGTATATTTAACCAAATGCTTCCTCTAGCAAAGCAAAATGTTTGCTTTTTGTGAAATGTACAACTACCATTCCAAAGAACATTATATACGAATGTATAAATATGTACATAACACACATAATCTGGTATTTGTGTTGCCATCTCTGTGTATTCTATAGGAATCTATCTTCAGTTTTGAATGGATTACAAAGCACACAATTACAGGTGATAATACTGAACAAAGTGTCACAAAATTAAATAAGTAAAAGAAAGTGTGAGAAAAAAGAACATTAGTAAACAAAACTGTTCTCATTCTACATAATTTATAGGTAATATGTCAGAAGGGTAAGAATGCAAAATTAATTCCATTATACACAATGAATATTATAAAGTATTATTAACACTTCAGAAAATTTACAATATTATGGGCCCACTGAAAAACTCTACTCTTGTTTCACATAATACAATAAAGAGAATTACAGTTCACTATGACAATTAAAATATTAACACCTTAGGATCCTGCTCACAGTTGGATACATAATACCAGATCAGAGAGATCAGTGGTCTTGTTTGCCTACTAAATTAAATGACAATATAGACTTCTGCAATTCAATTAATTCAATGTCTCTGAAAAGCTTATTTTACTGTATTTGCAAAACCTGCTTGGCATTTATTTTTATTAACAGAGCACTTAAAAGAATTCAAATAAGAGGCTACATTATTATTTAGTTTTAATTAAGGCATTTATTATTCACCTTATTATTCTTTTCATAATTTTTCCTCATGTATCAAAGTCCTCTGATGACAACTAAACCTTCACTAAGAAAGGGATACAGGAATGCAGCTCTCTCTGGTGTCAGTCGGTATTCTTTTTTGTGACAGACAAATAAAATGTTTTGGAAAAAATGTTCTGTCCTTCCTCCCCTCAATAACATGCACATACTTTGATGGTTTTTTTAACAATTATTTTTTTGACTTTTAAAACAGAGCTACGAGTTGAAAACAGAACAGTAGCTAGTAGCTATTAACAGAAAATAGAGTAAAAATTAACTCTGTAACTGCCTTCTTCATAATTAAAACCACCAAAACATGTATCATCCATTCCATTTCCATTTATTACCATGGCAATAAGTGCACAATATTTTAAAAAATGTAAAAAAAAATACTGATCAGTTTTGCAGTGCTCAGTTTTCATCAAATGATCCTTCTAATTTATCTCCTAACTCCACCCCCCCCCATAATTTCTTAACCATTTGTCCAGCCTCCCTGGCTTCTAGCCACAAATGAATAATTGCTAATTATGCAACACACTAAAATGAAGACACACTAAGGTAAAAGAAATGGGTTTTTTTTTGTCTTGTTCTGAGGGAGTGGGTATGTATCAGATGAACTGAAGTCAACCACAACCTCCACATCAGCTTCTGGACAGTATTTCAGCCTAATTAACTAAACCATGACAAAGAAATGTCTTCAAAGACTTTAGTATTGTGTTGTTCAAATTCTTAGAGCCACAACAAGAATCAGGGCATACACTAGCAGTGCTCTCAAAACTCCAGTCCTTATACACACCTGAACACTGGCATCCTCAATGCTGTATCTGTTGGCAAACCCTAAGGAAAGGCCATTTAAATTAATCATTTTGCAACACTAGATCAGTTACTGACAGATTTAGTTACAGGCTCTCAGACAAAGAGTAGGACATGAGTCCTGAACCAGGACTTGTGGAAGAAGTCACTTCTTTACTATCCTTCAGCACTGTTAAAGAAAAAGAATTCCAAACCCTTTAACTGCATCCCAACCTGAAGCAGCACCCTGCAGATCAGTTATGGCTGTGGCAGCCTTTGTGAAACATGGTCTGAATTTGATGTAACTACCTGGATAAACACATTGACCGTGCACAGTGCTCAGTGCCATAAACCAGCACCATTTTTTGAAATTCAAGAGGATGACTGGCAAAACTCAGGCCAATGCAAGATGCAGGACATTCAAAATAAGACAACTGTTCAATCTTGCCAGAAGTATTGATCTTAATTAACTCAGCCTTAAGTGATCTGTCAGACTTCTGGAGCCCAGTGGTGTGTGTGTTTGTGTGGGTGTATGTATTTGCATATTTTAAAATTTACAAACCTAAAATCTAATCCAACACATTTATCATTGAATTCAATTATAAAAATACATAATATATTAAATATGTGGTAATATTATTAAGTCCAAAGTACAATGAAGGGTTATGTCATTAAAATTAATATGAATACTATTTGATATTAAAATAGTAAATATGTTGATATATTAAATACATAAACCCCAAAATATTATTAGTTTAAAAATATGAGTTTGGCAATTTTTTAAAAAGCATTAAAAAACATAAAAAAAACATAGATTGGTAAAACACCTCAAAGAATAAGCTTAGAATTTAGTCTGTTACCCACCTATAAACTATCATTCCTTGATTTCTATTATTTCATTCCTGTTTACACTCTATTCAATATTTTTGTCCACCACATTTTCTAAAAAATAAAGGTGCAGAATAAGAGTAACTGTAAAGCCTGTCATGTCCCACTGCTCAATCCCTTCCCAATATACTTACACTATGCAAAATTGCATTATTCACTACTGAATAGTTCCTTTCTACACAGTAATAGTGTATTTATTAAAAAATATTTATTAAAAATATTTTATCAGGATTAGTTACCACATAAGCCATTCACAATATATAAACAAGGTTCCTTTATAAAGCAAAACAAGAAAGATATTCTAAGTCTATTAATACCTTTTTCCTCCTCCATTATTTCTGACATAATTTAACATGTCCATAGCCTGTTGATTTGGCTTCAGATCTTTACTACATAATCTACTTTTTAGGAAAAAAAGAGATGCATCTGAATTTGAAAGTCTGGGCTTATTTCTCATCAGGATCATTTCAATCTCAAAGCTCAGTGATTAGAAAACAGACTAAAAGCTAGGAGACTAGGAGACTGAACTTGGAGATAAGAACTTTGGTTGATCCTTGGGAACTTCATTGGTTATGGTTGAGCAAGCCCTGAAAAATGACCTACTAAATACATAGCACTGATGCTAATTAGGAACTTCCATTATGAAAGTCTGAGGGCAGTCCACAAGGATTATAGCAGGAGTATCAGAGTACTGAGGAGACAACCTGATTCCTTTAGCCAGGAAAATTGAACCAGATGTTTATCAGACAACCTGACCAGGGCATCAAAAGTATCAAATAAACTTTGCTAAAGGCTTTATTGAGAGCAGGTCTGATGCTTCTTGTTGATGTTCAAAAAGAAAAAGTCAGCCTTCAAAAATCTTCTGCCATGGAAGTCTGAGATATCATTTGTTACCACCCACTGAGGACATTATCAAGCAAACTAGCTGAGATTACCATTATGTATTCAGAAATCTGTGAAAGAGACTGCTGAGAGCTGAACTTCTGTGGAAAGTAGCAGTGCTAATGATCATTTCACGGGGAAGTCTTGCTCTTCCTTTCATTTCTAACATAACTTGAATTCACTGCTTTATGTAGGCAAAAAATTAATGACTTTTTTTGACTAACATATTTTTCTGCTTTCAATGAAACTTTACTGGCCCCCTGCTCATCCTCTCATTACCATTCCGGATGGACACAAAACAGCGTTGCATTGCCACTGCTGCAAAGACAACATCAAGAAATCAGACAGAAGATTTTGAGAGAATGAGGTTCTCTCAAGCTGAGTTAGCCTTTACTTTTCAAGTCTATAAGTTTCCTTAACCCCTTGTGCACAAGAATGCTTTCTCTTGTGTTCCCCGACAATTGTAGTAATAATGAATTAAGAGGAATGACTAATAAAGAAAATTCACAATTAATGTCCTCCTGAACACAGAGAAGGAGGATGGGCAGGGCAAGATGCAACACAGGGGTTCTGCAGTTCCTGGAATACTGACTGAAGCTCTAGCTGCAAATCTGCAGAGACTTACTTCCAATCATGCAGTATATGGGAACCTTACCACGTGCCGAAAATGTTGCCCACATAGGGTGAAGAGAGAGGCTGCTTTTTGAGCTCAAGAGACCTGGTTCTAGAAATTAGTTGCAGTCCCAACACCTTGCGGCTAAGTATTTCTGGAGAAATATTTCCCACTTACTGAATGTTAACACCTTAAGCAATGACAAACTGGAAGGTTTTCCTGAGCTGAAAAAGTGTTTCTCACAAGATAAAAGTGTCTCTCACAAGATGAATGCTTTTGGAGAAGGCACGGTAAGCAAAAAAATAAGAAAGAAAAGTTAAGCGTGCCTGAGAAGAAAAAATAAGGAGGAGAAATACTTTGCTCCAATGTCAGGCTTTCACTCCTGAAAACTAACAAATAAGGGGCAAGGAAAAGAAAGAATTAGAAGAACATGGTAAAAATAGATATGCTACACAGAAAGGATAGAAAGAGGGAAAAGGCTACAAAAGGTTCAATGTTAAGTGAAAATTGTTTTCACTTACA
Source organism: Zosterops lateralis (assembly GCF_965231275.1). Lineage (NCBI taxonomy): Eukaryota > Metazoa > Chordata > Aves > Passeriformes > Zosteropidae > Zosterops > Zosterops lateralis. Next base: position 68,123,577 of record NC_139764.1, on the reverse strand, counting down.
TATAAGGCACTCCAGCTTAGCAGAATTATGCAGCATTCTCTTTGGTTAGGCAGAGGTAAAATAAAAAATGGGGAATGACATCTTGCTATGATTGAATAAAAGGCCTAGTCTGAATGCCTGCAATACAAATACTCATTAAATGCACATACTCAAAAAGAGAAATGTTCTCCTCCCTAGATGGAGGTGTCAGAGACAGGGGCTGAGAACAAACCCTATCAGTTAGGTTTCTTATGTGGTATCGAGATTCTGTGTCCATGGAACAGCTGAATAAAAGGAAAAACAAGATTGGTCAGTATCTGTGAACAAAATGATGAGGCTACATTCACACAATAGAACTATTTATCCTCCTTCTAACAATGGCACAGCTGCACAATGCTCTCAGTTGTGTTTCATGTATCCGGGAATGTTATGGCCTGACACACCAATGTATAGAGAACTGGAGTGCTAATGTATGTGCAATATTGCTGCAAACATTAGGTAAGCACTTCCTCAAAGCAGATACTGTTAGAAAGAAAGAAATACAGGGAAGAATGGCTAGGAAACTAAGAACAGCTGTTCTCGTTGTCCAGAGAGTTTCTGTTTTGCCACAGTGCTAAGAAAAGCTGTCAGAAAACAGATCCTTTTATGAAGTAAGAGAAGACTGGGAATAGACGGGGGAAAAAATTACTTACTGGCAGTTTTGTATGTTGCATCAAGACAGACTGACGTGTTTTCATGCTCCAGGGATAAGGGCAAGGACTATCACTCATAGCAGAAACAAATATTTCGTCCTTTCATCTCTATTTCTTTTAAAGGTCAAAAAAATTCTCAAACTGAACAATTAGAAGCAGCACATCAAATAAGCTATGAAAGGTTTGATAATTTTCATGGAGACTAATGTTAGTTATTACTGACATACTGATGTAAAGCTCTTTCAATTTTATACTGAAAAACAGGAAAACAGAATTTCTATCATTTCATAGGTATTGTTTCTGTTTGTATATCCTATTTCAATGTAGTATCCAAGATCATGGAAACAGGTTACAAGACCTCTAAAAGTCATCTAGTCCAACACCCTGTGCAAAGCAGATCCAATTAGATCCAACTGCTTGACTAATCCAGTTGAGTTGTTAATATATCCAAGAATGGAGATCCAATGACTTACATGACAAAACTCTATGCTTATTTTTCCTCAATAATGATTTCTTGTATTGTTCAGAGTACTGGAGACTCCAATTCAATGATAGCACCTTTTCTCCATATCATGTCAGAAGGAAAGTTAAAACTGCCTGTTCATGAGAATCATAACCATAATGGCAGAAGATTGATCCTCTATTTGAGGGTTAGTAAATGAAAAATCTTAGAGGCAGAGATGACTGATTGCTAAACAGGTCAAAGAACATTCATTTAAATTTGCATAACTTTACCAGCAATAGCAAAAGCAGCTTTAGTTTAAAGGAAATGAAACCCTACCAGAGCTTTCAGTTTCCACTCTGAGAGTAAAGCCTCATTTCATCTACAACTTAAAGGCTGATTCTCAAACACACACATTATCCATGGAAAACAAAAAGGGAAGGACTGCAGAGAAGCTGGTTGCCAGGGGACTGCTGCAAAACCATGCCTGCTGGCTGTGACTCACAGGCAACTACTAAAATTTATCTGCATGTCAGCAGACCTCGCTGTACACCCCTAACAGTGACACACCAAGTGAAGACTGGTTATTTGGGTTTAAGCACGAGACACAAAATTCCTCTTCCAGAACTCCTGAATATTTTTGAATTTGTATTGTTCCTAGCATAAACAGGCAGAAAAGCTAAAAGAATTCTGGAAAAAAATACTTTCACAAGTACCCAAACCTTTGTAACATGATCCCCATTTTTAAAGAACAGTCCTTAGCACTGCTGAGAAATAAGGACTATTTTGCAAAACATGTTTTATTTTAATTGTAGGAAAAAAAGTTTGGTTTATATTTGTTGAAAACATAGACAGGTAAAAACGTGGTATAAACACATAAATGCATGTTTTAGGGAAGATCCACACTGCTTTTACAAAGAGGAGCTACACACAATTATAGTTACATTCCCTTGCAAGTGTGTTCCCCTGTGCTATATGTTAGGCAAACCATGTAACGTGCGAGCATTGAATCTATATTCTTAATTTCTTTTTTTCTTCCTTAATTGAGTTCTTTCTGTTCTAGTATTGCTTCATCCTGACCTCCTCATAAGCAGCAGTACATACAACATCAGATATAATCTCTGTATACCTGGAAAACAGCAAAGGCAGCTGAATCTCAATAGATTAATCTGAGACCCATGATGTTGACTTAGAAGTTATTGTTGAGTTTTTTAGGGTCAAATAATACTTCCAAATGAAAATGCCAAATAGATATTTGGCATGCCACCTACAAAAGCAAATTCCCCCAGATGAAGCTTATAATCAAGTAAGAATTTTTAAAATAGGCAAACTAAAATAAAATAATACAACATTAATAAGAGTGACTGGGAAGGGGAGGCTAGTACATGAGCAGCTAGTCTGGAAAGGGCTTTAGGCAGAACGAAGCAATACCACAGATGGTGATCATATACTTCATCCTGATATGATATGCTCTTGGTTCACTAAAAAGTATTCAAATAGTTATTTTCCTTTGTTACTGTAGCTATATTAATAATGTTCATATTTATGTGCTGTAAGCATTCCTGTCTCAATTCCATAATTCAGTGTCCTCAATTAAGTCTTCCACCCAATGGCACCCTAACAGCTTTGAAAGGCTGCCACAACAGGCTCACCATACAGCATATCATCAAACCATTAATTAAATCAATCTAATCAACAAATTAGGCTACATCACCTGTGACTGAGAAAATGATGGAGCTGAAAGACTTTTCACATTGTAGATATATATACATGCACACTTAAATATTGAATGTGTTGGCAGTTTTAATAATGTCCTAGTGGTTTAAAAAGCACTTGTCGTATTGGGAATTCAAAATGTGATCATGCTGGTTCATCTGACAACTTATTAAGTTGCTGTAACTTGAAGGAAAAACAAGCCAGAGATCATCCTTTTCAGCAAAACTCCTTCAGAGTTTCAGAGCTTGAGAAGTATTCACTCCTCTCAAGTGCACCAAGAGTACAATTGTTGACAGAGAAGAAGGAGGAAAAATCTTTATTTTAAATACCATATAATAATTACATTTCTGGGTTTACTATTTCAAAAGGTAATTTTATTTTTCCTGAATGACCACAACATGACCAAGGGTTTAAGCTGAGAGAATTAAGCAACTAGTGATACATTTCTCATTAAGTAATATTCCCTACTCAAGAATTGCTCAAAAGTTAACAATTACTGACTTCATTAATTACCAGCTTATCTTTTCCTGTTATATTCCACTGGTAACAGAAATGTATGGATGAAGTGTTTTAAGATGTGCTGCTAGAAAAGGTCCTAGTTTTCTCTCACAAACGCTACACACAAAAGCACTACACATTCCAGACCCAGTGACAATTTTCTACTGAGAATCTGAAAAGGTGTTCATACTTCAAACACTGTGACTCTAAAATATATTAATTCTAAATACAGCTATTAAGACAATGTACTTACTTAGGCTACTCAGTTGTCTGATTATATTTGCTAAGGAGATATTGGTGACACATTCCAATTCATTCTTGATACCTCGGGGCAGAGCTGTGTGGCACAAGTGCCTGGGGTCTATGTTCCTTTTTACCAGAGGCATTCTGAAATGTATCAGAGGACCAGCAAACCTGCAAAGAAAATAGACACAGTACTGTTATAATTTTAATTGTAAATATTTTAAATTCAGGTTATGTCTCAAGTTAAATTGACTAATCCTAGCAGATCAAAATAAGTCCATAATACTGATGGAATTCATTGCTCTGTAAGTATCTAAGTATTTTCTTCTTTGCCCAAAGAAAGATTATTTCCTTCTCTCTCTTTAAATCTTTACCTGATTCAGATTCCAGTGAAGTGACAATTTCTTACAGTTCTTGTTTTTTTCTAAACCCTCCACCCCCCTAAAAAAGACAGGAAAATCTCTGCAGTACAAAACCATTACAGAAAGAGTGTGTTCTTGATGGAGTACTTCCTTATTCAGGGCAAGCAAAGTCCAACAAAAAGTCCTTTTATTATCAGGTCAAAGTCGAACCTGTTGTTTTCTATTACAGTCAAAAGGTAGATATGATTCATTCATTATGTCATGTTACCAGCAGGAGTCACCCTTCTAATCTGAACATCACTTCTAAATCATACATAGTCAAGGTAAGAAGAGATGTTCTCCTTCCTCCTGCACTGGTACTGACAATTAATTCAGCTAACAATGTATCTTCCAAATATGAAAGCCTCCACAATAGACTTGTAGTGCAATGTCCTCCAGAACTCAGAAATCCTACCCCTTTCACACTTTTCAAATCCAAATGGTAAATACAGCAAGGGGTCTTTACTGGTTCTACAGACAGCATATGAATTGTCTCAGGCTGTGAATCCAGGCTGGTAATTTTCTGCACCCATGACACTGATTAGAAAGACTTTCCCAGAGGGCAAGTTACATCCCTCATCTTATTACTGCTGCTTATTAAGACCCATCTACTCAAATTCTTCTTCACAAAAACCTGATTCCCTAAAATTCTGTATTTTTTCCATCATTTGTCACGTAACACTCTGACAAGACTTCTACTTGATATACAGAGAATGGATACATTTAGCGTTGGTATAACTTATTCTCTCTTCCCACTGCAGAAGAGATTACACTTTTTCCAGACCAAAAGGAAAACGGGATTTTCCCAATGCAACCCATATGCAGTCCTAGTTCCTCAACCATCCAGCCTGCCTGTTTCATCTGTCCTCTGCTTAGAAGTTTTACCCCAAAATGTTTTCAAGATGCAGCCAGGGTTTTGTGTTGAGCCACAGAATACATTTTCCCTACAGTATATATTCAGCCACTGTTATCCTTACTTGGTCAAAAGTGAGAGGGTTTTTTTTTGTATAACAGGTAAAATAGCTGAAATTTTGCTGACCTAGAATGGGGCTAGTGAATTACAAGAGGCAAAGGTGACCGTAAAGGAGTACTTTCACCTCACAGACTGCTTAGATTTCTCCTTGCCTCATTTCCTGGGAGTATATTCTTTCACTGAAGCCAAGGCTCACAGCTGAGGGACCCAGGTGGGATCCTTAAGAGGACCTGAGAAACACCTCTGTGTTTCCAGGATCTAACTGCATCTTGTTCATTGCATTTTAACATCATGTCTACCACCCTTATTTTCCTGACAGAACAATAAAAAATATTCTATGTTTTTAATTTACTTTTATTTTCTAGAAATATCCCAAATCTTTCTAGTCACTAAGTACCTAAGTACTGAAAAGCTAGACTTTACACGCAAACTAAATAAAATAAAAAATGCAAATCTGAACACTGTCTCAGACAGAAGCAAAGAAAAATTGTTCATGAATGCTTAACTACAGGTTTGTTATCATGGTTCCCCAACAGAAAATAAAGGAACTATTCTGTCCCTGTCAAAGAAACACAACAAATGATACGTGAGCAATGTTCTACAGAACCAATTAAATATTAATTCCAAAGTTGAGCCCTTTCTTGATTACTGCTTTAATGACAGAGTTGCATAAATACCAAGTACACAAGTCTTTTAAAGATGGTCCAAACAAGTATGTAAATAAACATTTTCACTGAAAAATTTCACACCTTCAACATTTTCTAATATCTGAATAATGCTGTTGTGACTGTCCTACACAAACACATAGTATAACAAGAAAAGGTAGCAGTAGGAGCAGTAAGTATGCTAAAAGGTGTAGTTTTCAAACAGGAATAAACTTGGAAGGGAAATAAACAGAAGATATAACTGACACCTTCGAAAATGTGCCTGTTTGAAAACTATGAAAAGCCTGAAGAGAGGATATTTACCAGATTCCCACAGAAACAAAACAAGGGAGGCGACAAAGGAAAATACCACTTTAACATGCTTAAAACAAAGGAAAAGACATTTCACACAATGTTTAATAAATTCTGGAACTAATTGCCACAAGATCTTTATACAACAAAAGTACCTGCTGGTAATTTGTCCCCTATGGACCTCATATTCTTTGCAGTTTGTTGCAACCACTAGAAGGTCTTGGTGATTCCTTCCCAATTGTAACTAGTGATCCCAACACAGGGAGTAACAGGTGTGCAACAGCAAACGGAATTTTACCGTACTCACACAGTTTCTTCACTCCTATAAAAGATGTTTTTCCTAATGTAGTTCATAACAAGAAAACTGAAAAAAACTGAAATCGCTATGTTTATTATATAGCTTTAGAGCTGTGATAGAGGAAAAAACAAAAAAAGACATTGTTACAATCTATTATATCCTTTAGGCAAAATGCAAAAAAACCCCACTCACCCTCCTCCTCCACCCCAGCTCCCAAACCATGCATTACCCAAGCCACTGGGGCAGCAAAGGAAAAATTCACTCCTCTGAAATGAAATCCTGTTACCATGTCACTCCCAAGTAAGCCCTGGAAAGCGTTCATAACCCCAGCCAGGCAGAAGAGAGAAGCAGCTTGTGCATAAGAGTGCATAAGAGGATCCCTCGGTTGAGAGGTTACATGACACCTCCTCAGAGGTTTACAGCTCTCCTCCTGTCACACAGGTCTCCCTTCCCTCAGCTCCGCTGCTTCCCAGCTCAGAACCCAGGAAGGCAAGGCAATCCTCAGACACACCGCCTCTTCCCTGCAATTCCATGCAAATCTTTGGAGGCAGCTCTTCTGAAGTGAAGCAGCACTAGTTTACACTCAGTTAACTGAAGTACTTTACTCCATGGTGATCTTAAAATGAAACTTCTCTTTACAAAGAGATGCCGATGTCTTTTGGAGAGCCACTATTGAAAACTCTTCTGCCCCACTTCCTATACATCCTTTGAAGCACTCTAAGTCCACTTGAGGAGCAAACTCTAATCTTCTTTGCAAAACCCTTTGCTACTTCAGTTGCACAATGGCTGGCACAAACTCATCCCCCCACAAATGCTTCGAGTATGAGTACAGAATACAACTGTGTGTACATAACACCTGCCTAATGTTTTTGTTTTCATGTGTGATTTTTCCGGAATTAGCTAAAATGTTCGAGTAGTTTTTCAATTAGTTCCTATTACTTAAAAAACTAGCAGAACAACAGCACTAAAGAGAGCTAATTAAAACGTTTTCAGAAGAACAGGCTTAATGAGATTTGACCTTACTTCTTATCAAAAAAGCAAGTTGTTGAGTGTGTTGCCCAGTCCTCTTCAGCTATTAGGGGTCTTAGGGGGTGAGTGAGGTCCTTCTCTGTCTCATAGTTCTCAAGCACTGCAGAAATCTGTTCTCAGGACACCTGCCCCCCATGCCCACAGCCCCTGGCTCTGAGCAGCACAGTGTCCCCGGCTGCTGGTGCTCAGAGAAGGCCCTGGGGAGCACTGGGGTAGGAAACAAGCTACCACTTTCCCTTCAACACCCTCCCACAGAAATAGTTCAGAATTGAAAGATGTGGGGAGAAACACTACATGATTTACTAGAAGCTTGTGAAAAATCTGAAATGTCAGTAGTCACAGTAACGATTCAGATTTTCTAATGAAAACAGTGAAACAAGCAGCAATGAAAGCACAACAATAAGGTGGGGAAACCTGCCCAACAGTTTAACTAGAAATTAAATTACACTTCAGTTTCATTTTCAGAAGACTAATGAAATTTTATGATCACATGGTTTTTATTAAAGAAAGTTTACTTCTGCTTAGGTTACATTTCATCCTTACTAAAATTGTAATTGTTTTCTTAGTATTAATGAAAGATATTAATCTATTATTTTTTCTAGAACATGCTAATAATCCAGCACTGAATGCCCTTGCTTTGATGGAGTCGAATTTATTTCCAGCCATTTCTAGAGCATATCTTTATGAGGCATAGATTTAGAAGAATTAAAGACTGTAGTCAAAATAGATAGTGCTGAGATAATGTAGCTAGGACTTCCCTTTTGCTAACAGAAGCCAGACTGAAAGAACTGATAATCCTTGGAAGGAACCGATCAATCAGAGGAGCTGTCAAACTAGGGCTTCTGCATCCTGAATAATCAATAGACCCCATGAATACAATACAATCATAAATCAAACAGTCCTGGGAAAAACAGGATTTAGCTGTCACAAACACTAAAGGTTAAAAAGTCAGAGCTGAGGAAGACAATCTTACTTCATCATTTTGGGACCCCACCCCATTAAAAAGACCACCGACCCATTTCAAAGAACAAACTACGCATGCTTGGTGGCTTTTTGGGCTAATTACCATACGAAGCGGAGAATGGGAGGTATCAGAGCTATGAATATGCATTTGTAGTTTGTGTATTCAATACTTCTGTAGATAAAAGGCCCTGTGATGATCTGTAAATTGCGCGTGTGTTTCTGGGAGCTATCCCGCACGCTGCCCGGCGTCGTAATAAACATACACTTTCTAACTTTAAACTGTTAGAGAGTCTTTGTCCGTCATAGTTGGATATTGGTATTAGATCAATGTCCATAGTTTTTTTAATAAATCATTTTGGCGAGCCAGGCAGGAGAACTGCTCTTTCTGGCCGTGGGGCCGGTGGGGTCTAGGACCCCTCAGGGCGCCCACCCGGAAGTTTTCGGGGTGAGGGCTCCTCAGACCTTACCGTCCACCCGGGGAAAGACCGGAACCTCCTGGACTACGGACAAAAGGTATGTTTAAAGAAAAATGTATTGAATGAAGGTACCTTTGAATAGAGGCGGCTTATAAGTCATAAGAGACGTCTTATGCAAAGCAGAGGCCTGGGTTTTGGAATCTCCGAGGAGTATTGTTGTTGTGTTGTTGTGTTCCAGGTAGAGCTGGTCACTTGTTGGCTGCATTCCAGGAGGGGAAAGCAGCAGCAGCATAGAGATGCTGTATTGGGGGCGTAGTGGCCCCATCTTTGGTTTGTCCAGGTAAAGCTGGTCACTTGTTGGCTGCATTCCAGAGAGGGAAAGCAGCAGCAGCATAGAGATGCTGTATTGGGGGCGTAGTGGCCCCATCTTTGGTTTGTCCAGGTAAAGCTGGTCACTGTGGGCTGCATTCAAGGAGGAAAGCAGCGGCAGCACAGAGCTATTGATATCGGGAGCGTAGTGGCTCCATCCATGGTTTAAAAGTGCACTTTGGTAAATTCATAATCTGAGAGGCTAGCCTGAATTTTTGAGGTGAACAGGGTCCCGTTTTGAGTTGCGGTCGCGAACGCTGGATGTGTGTGTATTCGTGTCTGTTTGGGTTTTCTTTAGTGCTTAATTTGTGTACCGTATGTGTGTGAATTGTGAAAGTTTGTGTTGTGTTTTTGTTTTTACCGTATGTGTGTGAATTGTGATTGTTTAAGTTTTCTTTGTGATTAAGTGCTTAATTTGTGTAACATATGGGTGTGAATTGTGAAAGTTTGTGTTGTAAGTGTTTTTGTTTTTAAGAGATTTTAAAACCCCCGCCGACCCGCGGAAGGATATCTCTGCTGAAAAGCAGAAGAATTCAGGGGGGATGTGCTTGAGCCGTGACTGGAGGGTGTCACGGAGAGCGCTGTAATTTCTGACTGCATAACTGATAGTGTGATTTTAATCACTGTGAATAGGCTGTTTGTTGTTTATAAGAAAAAAAAAGTTTTGGGTGGTTTTTTGTGACATATCACAGTGATCAGGCAGGAATCTGGGTTGTCCCGGTAACCGGCAGGGAGCCGGGATTTGTCACCTCCGTCTGAGTCTTTGAAATTCTGAAAAGCCTGATGTGTTTGTTTTAACTATTGTTTGTTTGTAGAATACAGTTTTAATTGTAAAAAGAGCCAAAACTGCCTGACCGAGAAACCCCCCCGCTTTTTCCTCAGTGCAAAAATTTGTGGAGTGTTTTTGAACCCATTGTTTTGTGAGCCTAAAAAAATTGCTATCCCATAAACAGGTTTTGGTGAAGGGGGACAGTGTATAAGAAGTTGATTGCAAATTTTCTTCAATTGTTAACTTTTTGTTTTAAGCACAAGAATTGGAAAGCTGGTTCAAAGAGTTCCCCTGCCCAGAGATGGAATTTCAGAAACCCTAAAAATTAATAACCAGTAATTTGAATTATGTGTCTGAGTAATCGCGTGGGTTTTTCTTTTAAATAAAAAAAAATTTTCCTTTTTTATGTAAACACAAATTCTTTCTTCAACAGCTGGTGCTTCGAGCCTTGTTTTAAAGAATACATATTGCTAACTTTTTGTTTTAAGAATAGAAGGAACAAGAATTGAAAAGCTGGTTCAAAAAGTTCCCCTGCCCAGAAACGGAATTTCAGAAACCCTAAAAATTAATAACCAGTAATTTGGATTAAGTGTCTAGGCAATTGTATGGGGTTTTTCTTTTAAGTACCTCTGATGGAGAGTAATTTAGAGATTTGAGAAAAGGGTTGCTAAGAAAATGAAGTTTGTAATCAAGCAGCATTTACCAGATCCCAATTGTTGCTTGATGCCATAACAGAAAGAAAAAAAAAAAGAAATAAAATTCTTGATAAGACACCGGGGCAATAAAACCCTAACACCTGTAACCAGTAACTATGTAATAATAAAAGAAGCGGCTGGCCAACCTAAAAAAGGCTTACATTTACAAACCATTGAAGTTTAAATTGGGGAAACAATAGAGAATCCATCGATTTTTATATGCCTAATGCTCCATCTGCACTTTTGGGCAGAAATCTGCTAAAGCAGCTGGAGGCAAAAGTAATATTTAAAAATAGAAAAATTATTTTGGAGGTAAAGAATGTAAAACTGTTAAGTTTAATGAAAAAAAAAAAAAAAAAAAAAAAAGAAAAAAAAATAATAATAATATTCCTGGAGTGTAGGCTCCTGACATGCTGGCAGGGCAAAGAAAACTTTTTAAAGATACTGAAGGAGTGTCAGTTTAATTTCAACACTCCTATCGTGCCAGTAAAGAAGCCTGACAAGATAACTGAGGCTTGTATTCAGTAGTTGCTAACCCTTATATCTTAACTCATTTACTGTTTTAGATGTGCAGATGCTTTCTTTTGCCTCCCTCTCCATAAAGCCAGCCAGAAAATCTTTTCATTTGAGTCCTTTGAAGTGGTCCTTGCACAGGAGAACCTCAAAGTGGAAAATATTTGGGGAGCAGCTTGCAAACAATTGCTCCAGTAAGACCTCCTAATAGCTACCCAGGTCCAGAGAACATGAGTGGACCGGACGGTAAGCCTCCTAAACTTTTTGGGCTTGCAGATCCCAGAAGAAAGCCCAGCTGATGAGGCAAATAGTCATTTACCTGGGTTAAAAAAAGCTATTCAGGCCTTTGACCAGCTAAAGAAGGCTGTCATGTCAGCTCCAGCCCTGGGACTTCCAGACGTGAGTACACGGCTCCTAAAGGATGGCCAGAGTGCCTCAGAATTCACTCTAGGCCAGAAGATGCCTATGCTAGTGTCCCATACAATGTCTGCAGTCCTTGAAGAAAAGGAGGACATTAGATCTCCCCACAGAGATTCCTAATGTACCAAGCTAAGATTGTGGTAACTAACATTGTGAACCCAGCTTCCTTCCTCAGCGGGAGTATAGGAGAACCAGTGATCCACGACCGCCTGGAGACCATCGAAACCACCTACTCCAGTCACCCGGATCTGAAGGAGACCTGGTTTACTGACAGAAGCAGCTACGTTGTCAGTGGAAAGAGGCATGCTGGGTATGCAGTTACCATCAGCAGAGAGGTAATAGAGTCTGGACCATTGCCCACCAACACCTCTGCACAGAAGGCTGGATGCCTTTGAGGTAGTCCTTGCACACGGAGCCATTTGGAAAAAAAAAAAAAAAAAAAAATCCTAAAGCTGCTAGATGCTGTGCAGCTACTTGAGAGGATGGCACAGATCGCATCAAAAAGTGAGCTTTAATTGGAAGAATATGCTGGTGGACAGAGAGGCAAAAGACGCAGCTAAAGGTGAGATACCCGATGAGACAATTGAGGCAGCACTTCAAAATAGATAGTGCTGAAAGGTAAGCCAGTATATAATATAAAGGGTAAGAAACTTATTAAAGCAGAAAAAGCAAATTATAATCAGGAAGGGTGGGCCATGACAGAGAAAAAGAAGCTTGTAGTACCATCCTATTTGTTATGGCCATTAGTGTAAAGAGAACATAGGAAAACACACTGGAGAATAGACATCTTGTATAATTATTTGAAAGAAAGAATTGTGGCCAGAAAGTTACAAGGTACAGTGATACAGGTAACCCGTCAGTGTAGTCTTTGCCTCCAAATTAATTCCAAAAATACACCAAAGCCTAAAATGAGACAAATTGTAAAAGGCTGTGGACCTGGGCAACAATAACAAATTGATTTTACAAAGCTGCCCGGGAAGGGAGGATACCGTTACCTATTGGTGTTAACTGATACCTTTTCAGGATGGCCAGAAGCCTTGTCTACTAGAATGGCTAAAGCCTGAGAAGTAACCAAAGCACAGTTGCAAAAGTACTGGGGGTAGAGTTCCAGCCACCATATCCCCAGATAGAGGACCACAAGTATATGGTGGCCCTAAATAGAGAAATTAAAAAATATGTGGCTGGAGCTCAAAACAAAAATTAGACAACCTAGAAATTAAGTCTTTTGCAGAAAAGTTCTTGGAACCACAGTGAGAAGGAGCATTCCAGATGCTTCTTACTACTTTCACTACAATCAAGATCAAAGAACAGAAGGCCTGGATCCATCACTCCCGAGTGAAAAAAGCTCCAAAAGGAATCTGGAAGATCACACCAGGCGACGATGAACTAAAAGACCACCGTGAAACTCACTCGGAACCACAAATAGATGGACTAATAGTTATTATAGACACTATGTGGAAAGTTGTAATTATTGCTATAATAAGCTTAACCATAACAAGGGTCAATGCAATACTGCGTAGGTACAATGTGACTGAGATAAACAGGTGCCAAAGAAAAGCTTATGATGCTTACTCTCGTAAGGCTTTAAATAAGATGCTAAAGGTTATGAGAAGGAAATGTCCTCCATTTAGACTCAAAATAGAGGGGTGTGCAATAAAAGAGTATGACTCAAATACCTGTAATAGAAAGGCTGTAATCCCCAAGTGCCATCTAAAGATCTCTCACTGGGGTGCTAGGAACAAGGTTGAGAGTATTTCACCTATAACCCTGTGTCTAGTACAGTGACAGCCTTTGTTTTAACGATGCATGCCAATAGTCCCCTAAAGATTAAATCATGAGAGAACTGTATTGTACCCTTCTGAACACCAAATGTGAGCACAAGAAATTGAAGGAAAATAGCAAACTGTTAATCTAGAGCCCTGTACTGCAAGAAGACAGTTAAGATCTGTCACTTTGAGACAAACAGAAAACTTCACTGGTGTATACAGGGCAAGGTTGTGTCTGTCCAAAGAGAGCATGCCACATCATAAAAATAGACAACCAAATTACCCAATTCAATTTGTGTATTTGCAATTTTGTCAAAATTAAAGGATGTGATTTTTACTATCGAGCACCTGTAAGATACTGCCTGTACCCATAGGAACATCCCAGATTGAAAGAAATCTTAAAGGAAATTAAAGAAGAGGAAAGAAGGACATTAATTACAATTCACTATGACACAGAAACCATCAAAAGAGTATTTAAGAAGCTTAAGAAACATTTGTCTCATCACTAGTGGGATGTGCTTTTTGAGTGGTCTCCAACAGCAACTGGTATACTAAATGCCTTGCTCCACCCTATAGTTGTGTTGCTTATTCTAGTTAGTATAAGTCTAGTTTTATCTGTTGCGATGCTTGTTTGGAATTGAAAGATGCTACGACGAATAGCAGCCTTAACCTCATTATCAAAAGCGTATGGCTTGATCTTAAGAGACACTAGCTGTACAGATTGAATTGATGAAGAAGACACTTTTGAGTAAAAGAATTTACTCACTTTAAAAGGAGAAGTGGGGAAAATGAGGCATAGATTTAGAAGAATTAAAGACTGTAGTCAAAATAGATAGTGCTGAGATAATGTAGCTAGGACTTCCCTTTTGCTAACAGAAGCCAGACTGAAAGAACTGATAATCCTTGGAAGGAACCGATCAATCAGAGGAGCTGTCAAACTAGGGCTTCTGCATCCTGAATAATCAATAGACCCCATGAATACAATACAATCATAAATCAAACAGTCCTGGGAAAAACAGGATTTAGCTGTCACAAACACTAAAGGTTAAAAAGTCAGAGCTGAGGAAGACAATCTTACTTCATCATTTTGGGACCCCACCCCATTAAAAAGACCACCGACCCATTTCAAAGAACAAACTACGCATGCTTGGTGGCTTTTTGGGCTAATTACCATACGAAGCGGAGAATGGGAGGTATCAGAGCTATGAATATGCATTTGTAGTTTGTGTATTCAATACTTCTGTAGATAAAAGGCCCTGTGATGATCTGTAAATTGCGCGTGTGTTTCTGGGAGCTATCCCGCACGCTGCCCGGCGTCGTAATAAACATACACTTTCTAACTTTAAACTGTTAGAGAGTCTTTGTCCGTCATAGTTGGATATTGGTATTAGATCAATGTCCATAGTTTTTTTAATAAATCATTTAGACCTCAGTATTACACTACTACTTGTAATTTTCCTTTAACAATGTGCAACAGCAATGCCTTTCATATGCCCCATTTAATTGATCACATTCCAGCTGCTGGCAGAACAGGCCATAGTTTCAAATGCAACAATCAATTTAACACTTCCCCCACCCACTCTAGAAAACACAAATAGAATATATAATAGTTTTTATATTTGCTTACATAATCGTGTACTAACTGCATCTATGCTATATACAAGCTAATTAAAAAAAAACCTTAAATGTGTTAACAAATCTGGTAAAATCAGAACTGCATAGCTTAAAAAACCAAGCTCATTCTCCTGGCAAATTTTCTTTTAATTAGATTACAAAACATCATATGTCATACCAGTTGCAGAAAATCTAAAGATGAAGTTCTTATAATGCACATCTCTACTATGAAAGGCAAATGTGCAAAGAATTTGTGTTCCTTGTTTTTCTATAGATCTCACTGCAAGATCAAGATCAGGTACAAGTTGAAAAAGAAACAGACACCTAAAGTGTGGTGTTCTTCAACAAAGTAGGCCACAACCACCTACTGCTGAGTCAACACAACAATTTTAAAACTCTAAAGGCAATTAACATCCCTTAAAGGATACATAGCAGAACTGACAAGATGACAATTGGCATCTTAAATTGGCAATTCAACAGAAATGTGTTAAAATTACAGTTTTGAAATCCTTTTTGTTGTGAACCATGTCATGGAATGGAAAACCTTCTCCTTGGAACCTTTCCCTCAAATCTCAGTCTTCTGAAACTCATTTTCAAAAAATTTTTCTAACTCCAACTAACTAGGAAAAGACTTTATTATAACTAAAATAAAAATAAAAGAAAATAAACGTGGAATGTATTACTGGAATGTGATGTTGACATCACTGCTTTTTAAGAACGAACGTAAAATGAATTACTTGCATCTTAAGACCTTCTATACTAGATTGCCTATTTGAAAAAGTTGCTAAACATTTATAGAATCAAAGAATATCCTGAACTAGAAGAAATCCATTGCAACCATCAAGTCCAGCTCCTGGCCCTTCACAGGAAGAATCACACCTTGTGCCTGAGAGTGTTGTCCAAATTTTTCTTGAAATCAGACAGGCTTGGTGCTGTGACCACGTTCCTGGGGAACCTGTTCCAGGGCCCAATCATGCTCTGGGTGAAGAACCTTTTCCTGATATCCAATTTAAACCTGCCCTGTATCAGTTTCATGCTGTTTCCCGGAGTCACTGGTCATAAGAGTTTGGTCTACCTAAGGACAATGCCTATAGAGTGCATAGAATGGAAGTTAATAATTTTTTTTTAAATTAAACCACAGAGTCACTACTAAAATATTTCATATTTCATTTGCAGTCACGAATATAAAAAATACTGTTCCCCAAGTAATAACAACAACAGTCTCTCAAAATGTTCTCTAAATATTCTGTTGCTCAAATGAAGGTAAGATTATTCAGGGATAGATTAATATGTCAGTGGGTCACAGAAGGCTCTAGCTCAGTACCATTGTATAGGGAAGCATTTGATTAGCAAGACAGTAATTAACAGATTGTGAAAACAACCTACTACATATAGCTATAAAATATTTTTTAAATTAATTTGTAATATTTATTCTGCATTTAATATTGACTGATTTTGTATTGTATTAATTGTCTGTGGCAATTAGTATTTTCCTCCTGTAGAACAATCTGTAATCATCTCAGCACATCTGTCACACCAGATAAGCAGAAAAGAGAGCACAGTCACAAATATGGGTAGGACTTGAGTTGTACTCAATCTCTAAGGCATAATTACAGTGTTAAAAAAATGTATTTTTTGGCTACTATCAGCCAGCCAATTTTCTCTCAGATGTGTATCACAAGACTTGAGTCTCTCCCCCATGCCTGTATGCACACCTGCACACACAAGCACACACTCATCTTTAAAGCACATGAAAAAAATATTTGAAAATCAAATTGGATTTGATTACAGACACAAACTACAGCCACATCTACTTCCTTGTCAAAATTTTAAAGTTTAATATTTATTCAGCTAAACAAATGAAAGAAGGGCAATAATTTTTTACACTGGAAAAAAAAAAAAGAAGCTGTATTTTAGGCCCTATGTAGCTTGTGACCACCATGAATTAGTATTGTAAAAGTGAAGGCAATTTTGGCAAGCTATGCAGGGAAAGAAACTGAGTGATTAATAATTTGTATGCTGACTTTTAAGAGCTTTATTTGTGATAAATTAGCTTTTCAAGAAAATCTTAAATAGCCACTGTCACTGAGATTACTCTGGTGATGGCCGTGCCAGCAGAGTCCTCAGTATGGGCAACAGTGCAAAATATGACTCCTCAGTAGCAATGCAACAAGTACAACCTCATTAACAGAAACAGCAGCAACATTTCAAAGGAGAAAGTTGACATATCAGTTCATAATTACAGGGACTATCTCAAGTTTGAGAGGAAACACCAGTATATTTTCAGCAAGTGAAACTGCAATCTGGGTCAAGTCAATGAGCTCTGAGTAACAAAATGCAACATCATAGCAGGCAGCAACCACTTCCCATCCTGTGAGTCCAGCCCTCAGGGCTTGCATACCATTTCCCATTCTGCTGGGGAAAATCATTTACCTTTCAACTCCAGCTACAACCCACTTTTTAACTTTGGGCTTTCCTCAGTGTCCCCACTCACTTGTCTGGAATTTCTCCCTTGTAGCCACTCTTGTTCTAGTATGCATGTGGGAGAGGTTGCCATGATCTTACACATTCCCCTCCCCTCTCCTCTCCTCTCCTCCCTCCTCTTGAAAAATTTCACTCTGATTACATGTACAGAGCAAAAACTTAAGGTATCCTAAATACAAGGAGAGAATATTCAGGTCAATATTGGTTTCTTTTTCCCAATAGAAGTGCAAAATGCAATAGGGTGAAATACACAGCATGTGAATTTTGCAAATCTCGTCCCTATTGTTAAGCAGAATTCCTGTTAATGAAGTGGAATTCAAACACAAACAATTCAGAGAGAACCAGCTTATTAACTGTGGCTATTCAAGACAGGTTCTTTTTACAAGGTTAAACTCAGCTTGATTTCACATAACTGAAGTTTTTTCTTTTGTTTTCACCTACGATTTTCCAGAATATGAAATAGTACCTACTGATTTGTCAATTTATTAAGCATCAAAAGTTACTTCCATAATTTCTGACTACCTTCCCAACAGCTTCCATCTTACTGTGGTGTCTTTTAAGTCATTCATGTCAACCTTAACAAATTTACTACAACTACAACAACAACAAAATCCAGCCACCATTACTGCAGTTATTTATCTTGCTAATAACTGTAAAAATATCTCTATTCATCCTAATAAAGACGTTATTTTAATCAAATTGTTCTTGGAAAAATAAAGAAAAACATTAAAAACAAATCAGGTCCAACACTATCTACTCTGAACAGCAGGACTGCTGGGGGCAATAAGGCATGAAGCCTTACAGTTACACTTCTGGCTTACAGACAAAATTCAATGAACAAAGTCAGACATCACACCGTTTAGCATGTTTACAGCATGAAACATTTAGACTTACAAATTTCCTTCACACTAAGTATGTTAAGCAAAAATAGAAATAAGACAATTGTAATTTTTTTTTATAACAGCTTACTTCCAAAACACATATTATATAAAAAACACAGAACACACAAAGACTAAAATTTCTGATAAAAAAATCTCTCATACATCTATTAAAAAATTAAAATAACATCACTAAGGATTTCCAGATGTTAGATGTGAATTAATTGGTATTTTGGCTTGGTTTTCCTTATAATTCTACTTCCTAATATCTCAAAACTAAAACTTTTGTTACATGTATGATAACCCAAAACCTTCATGACTTGTCATATTTTAAATTGACAAAACAGGAAATAATCAGAAACTGGACAGAATAGAATTGCATTCTTCAAATCCAAATCCTAAAGGCACAAAATACTAATCACCAATTTCTTTCCTTACAATAAGGCACTAAATTACAGTGAAGACTTACAAAATCAATCTTGTGAATAGTTCACAGAAAAAATGAGAATCATTATACCCAAACAGGCATAAATTGCAATGATAGTTTACAAAAAAAAAAAAAAAAATAAAAATTAAACACATGTATCCATATATTAAGGGAGAAATATTTAAGTCATATGGAACCACATCTCACTTCATTGTTAAGACATTAATCAAGAAAAAATAGTGAACTTCTTGCACTTGTATTTGTATTAAGCTTTCTGAAGAAGCTAATTTAAAAAATATAAAGCATTGCACAACATATTTGTATAATATACACATACAGACTCATATGGCTACCTCAAAATAGAAATATTTAAAATTATTATATGTGAGACTAGAAAAAGGGCTGCAAAATTTCTTAGCAGCATTACTAAATATTATTCAGAATAGCCTATACTCATTAATTTTCTCCTAGTGAGCTCCTGTCAGGTCATTTGATTAATAACAATTTTGGAAGTATCCTGGGTTCTAATTTAGGTACAGCCAAGAATGCTTAAATTAATTTTTGATTACAAGTTTTCCTCTTTTCCCCAAAGGCTAAAAATGTATTAATGCATAACATAGTATGGAACTTGAAATTGCTTTTTGAGACCTATGTTTTATCTGATGACATTTTTTCTCTCTGCATTAATCTAGTCTTCCTGTTAACAGTTTCTATGTATAGTGTATAACACAAAAGCCCTATGATAGATTGCAACAAAAGCTCTTTATTATAGTCTTGACAGAGACAGATAACTAATCCAGTGTTAATTTAAAATCAAAACCTTAGTACCAGAACTAAAGGTACCTTTTTTGTAGTTTAAGTGTATCTTATCATAACATGCTACCTTTGAAAATTTTCTACAATTTTCCTTGAAAAGAAATATTCCATACATTAACAGTTACCTTTGTTACATAGTCCTTTGCCAATCCAGGATAAGATCTA
This sequence comes from Zosterops lateralis, assembly GCF_965231275.1. Lineage (NCBI taxonomy): Eukaryota > Metazoa > Chordata > Aves > Passeriformes > Zosteropidae > Zosterops > Zosterops lateralis. The sequence continues at coordinate 68,104,055 of NC_139764.1, read as the reverse complement.
TTACAAGCACTCGTGAATTTTATACAATCTTACAAAATCTACCAAATGCACATAAAAAATCAATGCCAATATACTTCCGTCACACGGATACAACAACCTGCTTTTGAATGGACAATATTTTGTGGCAGCAAATTATAAATATTTAAAGAAAAGGTACCTGAATTTCCTGGCTGCTGAGCAAAGCAGCCTGGTAGGTACTGGGGGGATGAGGTGTTTCACCCTGGCTACGGCGCTGAATGGCCGCGTTCCCCATCGGCACGGTCCGGACAACTTCCAGAGCTCCTCACTCCGAGGGAGCCCCCGGGCTGGGGCTCTGCTGATCTCAGCCAACACCTCCCACGCTGCCCCTTCCAAATAGGCTGGCTCTTGCACGGAGCCATTAGAATTCAACACACAGTGTCCTGCCCTAACAACAGGGCTGTCCTTACAAAGGAAACATAGACACGCTCCCCACCACGGACCAAACTGCCCTTTTTCCCCAGACACAAGTGGAGAACCCCCTGAAGGCAAAGTAATCAGGAAATAATCATTCCTTTGGTGCCAAGTTACAATGGGTACATATTAAATTATGATGTGCTAAAAATGAAAGAAATGAGTTGCTGTGCATTGGTGAGGAAAGGAAAGAAGGGGAATACAATAATCTGGGCATTGTGTTGATCTTACTGATGAATCTGAGAAAGATATTGCATATTATTCAAGAAAAAAAATGTAGGGAATCTACAGGACTAATGAGACCAACGTACCGAGGGCTGTGGCTAAGAAACATCACACAAGGCAGGAGCTACTTACGCAGTTCCTGTATACTAATTCAGCAGTGATATACATTATATTAACTAGTACTCCCTTACTAAACTAAGTAACAGGTGTCAACAATTACTATCAGCACCAGATTTTTCACACCTCAAAACATCATTAGAAATTTGAAGAAGTGATGCTAGTACTGCAAGAGCCACGAAGGAGTCATGGCACTTTATGCTATGACACCAAGTGCCAAAATGCATTTTATGCTTAGATATCAAACCCACAAATGACAGATTATTGAGTTTGATTTTCTTTTTCACAGTTTTAAAGAAAGAATTAAGATATACCAACTATCAAGGGGGATATAAAGACGTGTAATAATCATCTTATTACTACTAGCTGAGCCTCTTTGTAGATGAATTTCCCCCCCTCGTGAACAATGAAATTCTTGAGGATTTGTGGCAAAAAATGCCAATGCAGAGAAACATTTTTCCCTGTCTACTGCCATTTGTTACTTAACACGTTTGAAGAGTCATGCTGCAGAAAAAAGGTATTAACATCTACAGAGTAGTTTACTTTTGAACTGAAATGTTATTAAATATTCCACAGTCCACAGATGATGATTTAATAATGATTTATATCATTATAATATATAAAATATAAAAATAAATATTATTTTAATAATGATTTATACTGTGGCAGGCTAGAAACAGATCATTACCTCCTTGGCTTGGTGTAACAACAAAACTCCCCACTGAAGTGAGTTAAAAACTTGCTAAGTAAAGAACTGGAGGACTCAGATGTACCTGTTTTCTATGCAGTGAAGTGCTGTTTGGGACAATAATCTTACCATTCAGATATCATCTTTTTAAACAGGTTATTTCCAGTAATTTCTTGGGTAACCTCTTACAACCAACTACATATCACACATACAAAAATGTGTCAATTAACCCTCTTCCCTTCTGAACTTTGTTTGCCTATACTTTCAGATTACATACATTAATTCTTACTTCTCATTGTTCGTAACATTCAGGTATTTATAGATGTCACACCCTTTCTATACTAGCTATTCTACTAAGTTACAAATTTTTGTTCTTATTTAGCAGAAAAAGAATTTGAGAGGTCCAGATGAGGACCACAGAGGTGGATCAGAGGGCTGGTGCATCTCTCCTATGGAGGCAGGCTGAGAGTTGGGGTTGCTCATTCTGGAGGAGACAGCTCTAGGGAGACCTTAGAGCACCTTCCAGTACCTGAAGTGGGCTGCAAGAGAGCTGGAGAGGGACGTTTTACAAGGGCACATAGTGATAGGAGAAGGGAGATTGGCTCTAAACTGAAAGAGTTATAGTTAAATAGATATTTAATGTTTAGATTAGACATCAGGAAGAAATTCTTTGCTGTGAGGTTGATGAGGCACTGGGACAGGTTGCCTAGAGAAGCTGTGGATGCTTTATTCCTGGAAATCCTCATGAGCAGACTGAATGTGGCTAGGAGAAACATGGCCTAGGGGAAAGTGTGGAACTAGGTTACCTTTAGTGGTCCTCTCCAGTACAAATAATCTTATGTTCTGTGAATACTTTTAATTATGACATCATTTGTTTCTATTGCCTACTCTAAATTTGCAACTACATAAATTCAACCTTGCAAATTCTTTCTTTCCCCAATTAAGTTTGTTTGGATGTCCTTTGAAGACTGAGGTCTGAGTTCCAGACTCTCAAACTCCTGGTCCTTTAAGTAGCTATTCTGGAACGAAATAAGATTCTGTACAGGACAACACTTAGAATTTGCAATAGGAAGGTTTTTTTCTATTAGCCTGATTTATATGACTTCCTGTGAATAAATACATTTTTACACAAAATCAAGGAAACTAGTCATGCCAATATTTATTAAGAAGAAATGTGAGCTATTTGCCCTTCTGCCATAACACTGATGAAGGATTATATAAATGAATCAGTATACATTTAGCAAATTCATGTAGCAAGTGGGGATTACATGCATGAAGATTTTTAAATGTGCTGTATTTTAATAAATTAATTTTAATATTCTATATTTTTGCAAGCATAATTTAGACACCTTAAAATATCTCATAAAGAAAAACTTATTTTCCAGACAAAATTAGATTTCTTTGTAATTCTGTAAGCAGCATTTAAAGTCCTCATATTTACATAAGTAGTTTCTCCTAAATTTAAATATTCATTATAGCTAGCATTTGTTTTCACTGTCCATGCCTGAGTTTGAGAAGTATTCTTGCTATGAAATGAATAAGTATTGATGAGAAAACTAATTTTTTTGTGAAGATTAGAACTAATTAAAGCTAGTCCTCTCAAGGCTTTCATTTCACGGTTGATTGTGAGCTTTAACTAAAGCTGTTCCCATAATTGGGATATCTGTAGAATGCCTTCCCTCTAAGGTTTCCTCCAGCTATTTACATGTAAACTAACACTGTCACCTTTCCATTGCCCGTAACATTTGCAAAGACATACATTTTAACAATATGTACAGGAGCTCAGCAACGTTTCAAATATCTGTTCCCTAAGAAGTTTCTCTTACATTTGACAGTCACTTCAAAATATTGAGATGAAATAGGAATCAGACAAACAGACAAAGAATGACTGTGTTCACCTCCTTTTCTTGACTCCAGGTTTGGAAACTTGATTTTTAAAATTTTTAATTTGGTTTTGTGCTACACATCAAATAATCATTATTTAGAGCTATCAGCTTAAATAACTGAAGGTGCAAACATGAAAGAAGAATATTTTGAAATTCACACATCCTTGTACTTTATGATTTTGGCTTGGAAATACAACATCCATGCAAATGAAAACTACAGTCAGCAAATTGGAGATGCCATCTCAGTTTCAAGCAGAGAGAAACTAGTCCCACTTGGAAGCTTTTCAAGGGAATTTCACTGGGTCAGAAGAGTGTTTTCAGTTGTGCATTCATCTTACATCAGACTTCTTAACAGAGAGACAGTAAAGGTACACCTATATGGCTTATGGCATCAACAAGATTAAGTCACTATGAGCAAAAAACCTGCAGGTACATATTTATCAAGGAAATGAAGGTGTTCTCAGTCTGCAGGGAAACATCCTCAGGCCCATTACATGTGACTATCATAGCACCTTCTATGATAAGGGAAACACTGACATCACAGATCTCTGTTGGCTCCTTCAAGGGATTCAAGGAAAAGAAGGTAAATCTGTTTATTCTTGATACAATACCGCAAAAAGATTAGCCCACCCAGCCATGGAAGAGGAGAAGGGGAGATCTAGTAAGGGAGTTAATAAGGTTGGTTCTTTCTCTCTTAACAAATATTTAGCAGAAAGTAGATAGTGAAAGAATAGGGATGTAGAAATGAGATTATCTTTAGTTGTCTCTACAGGGAGCTTTGAAAAGACAGCTTGGAATTGTTAGACTTTGAACTAGTACATATAATTATCAAGTAATAAAGATGCCTCAAAGGTAGATAATGTAAGAACTCAATAATTTCAGTAATTAATTTTGCAATTAAGATATGCTAACTGTAGAAATTCAGAGAATTTAGGACACAGTACTAGACCAGAACTGTATAAAATGCTACTTATCAAATATTGCTGCTGCCATCAAAACACTGTTTTCAAGCATAGGCAAAGACAGGAAATGGATGTGTCTGGGAAGACACCAACATAGTTGCTTCAGCTGCCTGTGAGGATAGCAGTTGGAAATCACCACAGCCAGGTCAATGCTGGAGTTTCCACAGAATCCCCAGAAATTGCAAGTGCCTAAAAAGAGGCATTCATTTAATTCACTTTTTTCTCCTTTTTTAACCAAGGACATATGGAAACAAACAGGAAATCAAAAAGGTCTCCATGTGCTTCAGCTTAACTCTATCTACCCTCTTTGAAGCACAGGCACCAAAGGTAGGATGATTCTTGCTTCCTGAACAACAGCCTGATGTCTGAAGAACTCAGTCAAGAAATGGAAAGACTGATTAAAGGATGGACACAAGAGGAATGAATTCATGCCTTCCTTACTGCAGTAATCAAAGGCATTAGGCCACAGAACACTTTTGTGTGAAGGCACTTGAAACTAAGCAAGCAAATAAGGAAGTTAAATCTTATCCAGAAACTGGGATATTAACTGCAAATGGCAGAACTTACTTCCCAGATCTCAATCTCAGAAAAATAATTATGCATTTAAAACATATATATACATGAATATATTTTTATATATTCATTAGATAAAACCATTTTCAGAATTATTAAATAGAAAATTAGATATGTGTCCTTACATTTTAATGTCCTGGTCACTTGAAAGGCATTTTTCCACTTTTCCTCTATTACTTAGCCCTTTCACTCCTAGAAAGGGGAAGACATAGGTTTAAATCACCTGTCTTGAGTGTTGTACCCATATTTTCCAGTGTTCCAACGTGACATAACCAACCAAATGTTCTCAGTCAGAGACCGTAATGACCACTCTCAGATGAGATGAAATTGGTCATAGATCTAACCCCCAGCTCATCTTTTCAAGCTTCACCTGGGAGTAATAGAGAATTCAGGAGGCCATGCACATACCTAGACAAATCACCACCTCTAGGCATGTGTGAGTGGCTTAAGTTAAATGTCTCAATTAGGCAGGGAGGAGCTTAATGTATTTATAAACATAGCATTAAGCAGTCTTGGAAAATAAAGAGATTTTACTATCTGTGATGTATATATTTTGAGTAGGATATGTCATGCTTAAACCATAAATTTAATCCTATGTAATGCAAAAGATAATAATGTACAATCCTATTTATGAACTAAACTAATCAAGCTCCACCTTAAATCTAGTTACAACCTTGACCCTAACCTTAAATTAAATACAATTCACTCCCTAGATGACAAAAGACAATATGTCAATTCCATTCTAGATTAATAATTAATATTAATTTTTTCCCATTTCAGAAGCATTCTTCACTGACCACTTCCCTTAAAAAATTCTGTCTCTGCAACTGTACTTTTATGCTTTATTATCTTTCCTGTTTTACATAACTAAAACATATTATAACTGAATTAAAGTTCATTAAAACCAGGAAACAGTATGCCTCTCTGAGAGAAGGATGAATTGTTTAGTCAAGGAAGTTCAGAATACTTTGATTAACATGTGAACTTTGTTTCAAGGGAGGACGTGTTCTTTGGATACTGATTCAGGTTATTTTATTAACTTACAGATGAGAAAACTGTCCCGGAGTCTAGAATTAGTGCACTGAAACACCAATCAGGAACCCATACAATCTGACGACACCCCAGAAAAAGAACAGATGTGGAATTTAACATGGGATTCAGGATAATGATGGGCTACATGGCACAGAATACCCAAGTCACTTAGTGTATGGGAAGAGGATGTAGGTTTGGAGGTGTTTAAAAGACATAGAGATGTGGCACTTGGGACACGGCTTAGTCATGACCTTGGCAGTGTAAGGTTATTGATTGGATTCCATGGTCTTAAAGGTATTTTGAATCAAAATGATTCTATGATTCATACAAAACTTCATGGGAATATTCATCCAACAAATTAAGAGTTTTTTTATAAGTATAACTAGCATAATGAAATAATAAAAATAATATTTCTATGTAGTAAAACCCTGATTTCAATGCTAATACAGAATATTTTTACACCACTAAAATTCTCAGCAACAAATTTGAAATATTAAAAAAAACTCTAAATTTCTATTTTTCCCAATAAATATTACAAATAAAAAATTGCAAATAAAATCCTTGCCTTACCCTATATAGCACAATATCAGATGCAATCAAATAATAATAATCTGCTTAGTTATTCTTGGTTATTCTGCAAGATCTTCAATCAAAACCTTTATCAAAAGACCAGAAAATAACGAAGTAGGAAAGTAAAAACTTGCTCAAAAAAACCACAACAAAACAATACTACCTTTAATGCAATCTGAAATAAATGAATGCTTCTGAATGCAACAAGTAAAAACTAAAGCAGCCATCAGATGCCATTTATATTACTTGCAGATCAATGCTACAAGAGACATGGCTATGCACGTAATAGAGTAGATAATGAGTTCCTACTAATAGTCTGGAGATGCTCTGCATCAGTCAGCAGGAGAAAATACCACATTGGTGACAAAACAGATGCTGATGTTTATTTACAGAGAATACAGTTTTATATTTATATATCGATGCAATGAAAGGTCTCAAAGACAAGATTGGAAAAAGAAAACCTAACTTGGATTGGCATGAAACAATTTCTGCACATCTGAAAAACCACAGCAACTTTATCTGTTTTTATAAGCCATAACCTCATTTTGGTAGTCTTCCCAAGGACCTAGATTCTCTTGTGGTGAAAAATACTACCTGCTGAACTCACTGCTGAACCCGGACTAAAAAGGCTAACGAAATTACCAGAGTTGGTAATTTATATTCAACTCCTACATGCTGGGAGTTCTATAAGAACTCAGATGATCACAGCTATGTACATGTTTAGATGAACTAAGATTGATCTTGCATGGCAACTCCTACGTGCTTGGAGTTATTCTATGAGTGTTGAGATGATCATTCCAACGTACATGAGCCAGAGGGAGGGAATGGCACAGTAATCTAAGTATTAGAGCAACAAGAAAGGAGGCTTCAAAATTTATATCTTGATCATATACTGAACCTACTTTCCTCTAAAGAACTAATCAGAAGGAAACTAACAAAAATCCTGGAACAAACAACAAAACAAACAAACAAAACACATACACACATTAAAAAAACAACAGAAAGAAGACAACTCCTCTGTCTTACAATCTAGCTGTATCACAAGTCTAAAGCATCTTCCAATACTCAGTTTATATCAGGTATCACTACAGGGATAATATTTTGCTAATACAAGAGAAAAGGAAGAAAAAAGTAACAGTGACGTTGTACAATAATTTACACTTACACCATTAAATTATCTTGTATAAATATTTGGACAACATTGTCCATAAATAACAAGGATTAAAGTAATTGTTCAGCCCTTGTAGTCATACAGTCACTACTAAAGAAGGCTACAAGTTTATCTAGCCATAATTATTCCCCACTACTGATATCACTCAAAAATATTACTGCCTACTGAAGAAAGAGTAGCATCTTGTCACCTAATTAAACAAAGTAACCAAGTGATTATGAAACACTTGGAGCATAACAGTTGATGATGGAAATTCTCGTTCCTTGTAGACCTAGTCAACATAACAGCAACAGTTAAACTAAAAAAAAACAAACTTTAGGAACAGGCTTTTCTCACTACAAAAGTAGATAATTTCAATGTGAATGTGCTTTGCTGAGAATGTTTCATTTAAATAGTTTTAAATCACCGTGGTGTTTTAAAAGAAATTTCTAATAGCCAATATTGAATGAGCAGGAAAAAAGTTCCCACACTTCCCAGAAAGACTTCATGAGACTGACATTTTTTGTCTTCAAGGGGCCTCAGTTTCTTCACAGCTACTTCCAACTTTCTTGAAGGTCACCTGTTTTTCCAAAAGTAACTGCAGATGACAACACTAATTCTAAAAAATCTCGCTCCTTTCAGGTTCTGGTCAGGATCACTGAAATAGTACTGAACATACAATGATGGGCACCCCTGGACATCAAGCATGGAGCCTGCTGAAACAGCTCTACAGGGTGAGCTCCTTGGCATGAAAGCACTCTTACCCAGAGACTCCACCTTCACTCCAAGGAACCCTGACATTTCCTTCAAGACAAAGTCACTCCACTCTGTACTTCTGTGCAAAAAATCCACAAGGAGCTCTGCCAGGACTTCTCAAAGAAGAATTGCCTAGGGACAGCTGGCAGAATTTCTTGCTGGTTTGAGTCACTTTGGAGAGACCCCAACTTGACAGTTGAACTGTTTAATCAGCCATGCTCAACAGAGCACATTTTGAATCCCTGTTTGCTTTCCTAACCCCTCCCAACTTTCTGAGGGGAAAAGAGGCAGCAACAAAGACAATTTCTGCCACTCCTCTCTTCAGCCTGCTACCCTGCAGAGGTCACTCAATAAGATGTCTCTGTTGAACACATCCAGATGCTCAGGAGACTGAAAAGAACTGCAAGAGAAAAGAAAACTGCAAGAACCCACAATGAGCAAATCATGAGTGCTCCTGTGAGAGCTTTAAAAGACTCAAAGAATCATAGACCTGAGTAAAAGTGAGGGATAGTTTCAGGTCATCTACAGTCCATTCTTCCACTACAAGGGAGGATCAATCATGATCAAGTTATTACTGGCAAATGCTCAGTTAACCCATCCTTAGAAACATCCACAGGTGTCTTAAGAAGTCTGGCAAACTTTCCCAAAGAAAGTTGTTGCAACATTTCACAAAACACTACAGGTCATCTGCATACTTGAGCACAAGTATATTTCACTACACCTGTGAATAAATATTATTGCCCCAAACAAAAAATGCTGGGGAAACACAGGAGAAAAGATGGAGGTGTGGTGGGAGGCAAAGGGAGAGTTATCACAACAAAAATAGCTCATCTAAGGAAACAACCTAACCCCCAGAAAAATGTGCCTTGGTTTTGTGCTGACTCAAAGCTTCAATCACACAAGCTCTGGCAAATTTATCTTAAGTTGTCAGTGGTGTCTGCTGATTTACTGAGCTGACAGTAAATGTTTACTACCTGTGAGGCAAATTCCAATTGTTAGAAATACTATACATACAGAAATTAAATTGTGAACTGCTAATGCTACTGGATTATTCACTTACATTTGCCTATTGAAAAGAGGAAGTTAACATTATATTCAACAAGTTTGAAATTATCATCTTTGGCTTGGTGCATACTATAGTATTAAAAGGCACTCTATTTAGAGATGCTATACAAATTAAACATGATGTTACTGCTTGCTCCTCTGTACTACAAATTACCTCATGTGTTACTGGAACTATGTATAAAATAAGACAATTAGAAAGTGACAGTACAAAAATATAAAGGAAAGGGGAGGACTTTATCATAGAGCTCTGAAGAGCTGGCTGAATTTCAAAGAACTTAGTGGGTGGAGGAGGGAACCCAGAGAATACTTCTGTTATTCTCATTATTTAAACTACAAGCTTCCTAGAGCTTGTTCACTGAAATGAGGATGGTTAATCTTAAGTATTCAGTAAATTCCACAGATCAGCTGAAAAGTCTTCTGAGGCATGGATTAAAGAACTTTCACAAGGCATCCCTAGTTCATGCATGGGCTAACTGCTTCAAAACACCATGTGCTAAGTCTGTATAGGTAGAGACCACACTCTACAAATCCTAGGATAATTCTAAAGTGTTCAGGGTGTTAAAATTGGATAAAATTAATCCAAAGAAGGCCAAATTGTTTGAGTAAGTTCTCCTAGTAGAGCACACAGAACAAAGGATAAAGAAACAATGTTTAAAATTGTGAAGGTTCTCTTTTTGTGCTTATTATTATTTTTACTGCAGTATCATGTTGTGATACTATTTAGTGCTAGATGGGGAATTACACAACTCCTGCCCTGAAAATCTCATTTAGTTTTAGAGGTCAAGTCTCAAATAACTGTGGAATCCTGACCTACTGGCACTGGACTCAATACTGGAGATCGGAAGGAGGAAATGCTTATTATGTGACATGGTTGTTTCTTGTGGTTTTTTCCTAATTAAGGTAAAATGCCATTTCCCTTTTTTGAACAAAACCATTATTTTCCCCATTAAATGGCAGGGATACGCATTTAAAACAAAAACGTTCTGTCAAGTATATTATTCTAATGTTACTATTCTGGCTGATCTGTTCAGCTATTTGTTCCATTTTCCTATTCTGGGCTCTCAACAGAAGAGCTGGAAAAAGTACACATTTGCATATTTCTACATTACCAGTGTTTCTACATTAACAGCATGAACTATACAGCTCATACTTCCAGTGGATAGCACTGAAGACATATAATTTTGTACTTCTCCTTGCCAATTTTTTCTTTTCTAACTTTCATTTTATATACAAATACATTTTAAATTGTTTTAAATGCTTAATTTTATCAAATTATTAATGACCATGTTTCAATATTTATGGATGCATTAATAATTCAGAATACATTATTTATACTTTCAGCATTAGAATAGGAATTGAAAATTCAGTGGACCATTTTACATCAATTTCTTGTCCTAAATAAAAACATTAATATACCAGGCATATTGGAAGCTTTGTGGAAGGAAGCTTGGGAACAAAAAAATATACCAACAGTGATAATAGAATTATATAAGAGAGTTTGCAGTCAAATCTAAGTAACAAACTAGCATTTCAGTGACTAGCAAACAAGCTGGACTGATATTTTAGACAGGACTAAAAGGTTTTGCTGCATATTGCTACCTGCCATCCATGATAGTGACACCAACTACGACAGAAGCATCACTTGCTAATAGACATCAGAGATGTAGCAATGGCAGAGCATTCAATTGCATTAAACAATTATGTAGATGGAAAAAACAAAACAAATATGACATTTTTTAGGTCTTTCACATCAGAGGTTTTTTCATGGTTAGCATGACAAAACAAGAAACCATTGGCATGTGACCTCACCAGTGTTGAATATAGGTGGATAACCACTGCCCTGGTGGGGCTGGCCACACTATTTCTGATACAGACCAGAGTGGCCATCTGGGCACAACTGACTCTTGTTCAGCCCCTGCTGACCAGCACCCTTAGGTCCTCTTCCACTGGGCAGCATTCCAGCCACTCTGCCCCAGCCTGTAGTGCTGTGACCCAAGGGCAGGAGTCACCACTTCACTCTGTACGACCTTGTACAATTGGCCTCAGCCTCTACATCCAGCTTGTCCAGATCCTGCTGTAGAGCCTTCCTGCCCTCCAGCAGATCAACACTCATGCCCAAGTTGGCGTCATCTGCAAACTGACTTGAGAGAGCCTTGTCCAGATCTTGAATAAAGATATCGAACAGAACTAGCCCCAGTGCTGACTCCTGGAAACACAAGTTACTTCCTGAAGTAATACTTTCAGAAAGTTAAAGTTATGTAAAACTGAAGATGGCTGTCAAAAAGCCTGAAGGGGCTCCTAAAACAACTGAAATGTTCTAAGAAGAAGTAGAGCCTACAGAAGGATATCACATCAGAAGTGTAGTGCCAGAGAACACATGTAATAAAGCAAACTGGTACAAGGTAAACTGCTGAAATAACAACTAAAACATTAACCAAATCATTAAATCAAAAAGTGGAGGCTTAAAAGTGAAAATAACTATGGAACAAGCTATGGTGCAAATACAAAAATTAACATATCACCCAGACTCCATGGTATCCATGCAAGGGTTCTAATGAAATACAGGATGGAACAGCCAACTTACTACAAGTTCTTGGTACCAAAACACTGGAGCTGACAAATGCCGGGCCAAGGTTGAGTAACAAAGAAATTTTGGGGAGTACATTTAGGTAAGCATGATATTTGATAATAGAATGTATCATAAAGAACCGAATTCGTGAAGATTTCACTAAATATAATCCATCAGTGAGGAGCCAATACAGCTTCTGTAAAGGCAAGTCTCACAAGAGCTGAAGTTCTTTGCAGGGGTTACAGTCATGCACAAGGGTGATCCAACTCATGCAGCCCATTCGCCTTTTAAAAAAGGCTGTAAAAATTCCTCACTAAAGATTTTTCAGCAAAGTAAGCTGCTGATACATAAAGCAAAGGTTGTGGAAAAATAACTGATTAAAATAGAGGAATCAGAAGATCACAGTTCAGATTTAATACGTTCATAAATAACGTGGCAAGGGAGAAGGAGAAAGAGATGGCAGTCCTTCAGAGGCGAGAAAATCTACTGATGGTACACACTATAAGGTGTAGGAATGCTTTAAAGACCAGCAAAAACACTTATCAGTCTGAGGGACCAGGCAATAAAACAATGGTGAAATTCAATTTAGATTCATGTAAAATTATATATGCATGGAAAACTAATCCTGTCTTCATATATAAAACAAGAAGCTCTGAGTAGTAACACTAAGGAGCAGAAGAGATAATTCCATGAAAGTATCAGTTTGGTGCTTGGCCATACTAAAAAAAAATAAAAGAAAACTCAAGAAGCATTATGAAAATCAGGGAATATTAAGAAAGCAAAAGAGTATCAAACAGAAAAACACTTGTTCCATACTTTAAATATTGCATGAAGCTTCTGCCCGCTCCTCTCAATAGAGTAGAAAAGGTTCCAAGAGGGCAAGAAGGATCTATGGTATGAGTGTCTCCATACCTGGAGAGCTCAAATGCATGGAATGCTTCTGTGCGCAAAAAATGTGAGTTTGGGAGCTACTATAACAGAGACCTTCAAAATCTTTGGTGGAAACATCTTACATAAAGAGGTATTCTTGTTTTCTTCACAAAAAGCAAACAAATGGATAGCACAAAAAGGTAAGAGGAGCCAGGTTCAAAGCAAACATGGCTGGACTTCAAACAACGAGCAGCAGTACCACGGACTTTGTGCAAGGGACACTGAGTCCAAGTTCACGTGACAAAATCAAGGGACAGCAGACAAGTCAAGCACCTATGAGAGTTCACTGCAGGTTCCTAAACAGACTAATTCCCAAGAGTTTACAAAACCTTCAAGATGAAAATACTCAGAAGCTGAAAGAATATTAGGAAGCATCATATGGGCTGATTCTACTCTTCTCCAAGCATCTGCTGGTGGTGACTGTTGGAGCATGAATACTGAGTAAGATAGATTGGTGCAGAATTCACTTGCTGGTTAGATGTTTGGAGGCAATTTTCCTCCAAACTAACAATCACATTAAAAAAGGCTGAAGTAAGAGAGTACAATCATAGCTAATAACTTTGCAGTAGCTTAAGTATTTAAAAGATAAGCACTCAAATTGCACTCTGCTGTCCTTGAACTCATGCTCAGGCTGAAGTTCTTTCTCTAAAAGTTGCAACTTAGTCATTGAACCTATGAAAGCTAGGTATGATTAGTCCTACAGTAAATAGTTTATGTATAATCCTTTACTAGAACCAATCTTTTCTCTGAATTTTAGGTGTTTTCTTGTGTTCCTTGCTCTGTGTTGCTCAGCCAGTACAGCAAGAAAGCCAGATACAGCCAGACTTAGGCAAGAAAGTCCAATATGGCCAATCCCGTCATGTGATTCTTCTTTAACCAAGTTCCAGTTGGTATCTACTGCAGGGCAATAAAACTTTATTGAAACCTATTTCAGAACTACAAAACTGTGGTTAAACACCCCTTCCAGTTTCCAACCTAAGCATATTCATGCCCACTCTTATGGATACTTGTTCTCTTGCCAAAGCCATCATTTATCATAAGTAACTCTTCTTCCTCCAGTGTTTACCCTCTGGTGTACACAACATGGGGGTGTGTCACAACTCCTTTAAACTTGTGTACATCAAATAAATCAAAATCAAACTCCTTAGCTGCATGTATTGCATTCACATAATTAAAAATATATAATACTATATAAAATGATATTATAATAAATAATAAGATATTATAATATATAAATTTAGAATACAAAATTTTACATTAGATCTTTCCACTGTTTTGTAAAATGCCACTATTTTATTTCTAGCTATTTCAGAAATACTTCAGCTGATACAGACTAATGGCAAATTTGCCTTTTACAGAATTGAGATTAATTTTTGCTTGGCAATTATTGTTTAGGTCAGTCAGGATTTCTCAGGTTTTCTCATGCACTCTTCTATGGATAAACATAAAAATGCTTCTTTTGACATTTGGACTTCCTATTACATTTCACCCTAATCAATTCAATCTCCAATCTTTCTCCATTTAATGAGGCTTTTCAATTTCTCATGTACAGGTGAGAACATCAACAGCTTCACAGTTTCTGTCTGCTGATTAAGACTGGTATCTCCAAGTGACTTAGAAGAGGAAACAAGAAAATAATACAGAAAAATAGAGGCACAAATTTTAGCATTAATACTGCTGGTACCTGTTTAGGAGAGTATTTGACAAGAAGTTACAGGAAGAGCTTTGGTGGATGATCATGAAATAATTTTACAGATTAATGAATATCATCAAAAGCAATGTGACAAGCAGCACAGTTCTGTATGACTGTGCATGCAAATTGCACCTGGAAAGTTTTCTTTACACATGCACTGTCCATACTGTAATATACTGTGCACTGAAAACCTTTTAAAAGGTTTTTTTTCTTCCTTTGGTTATGTTTCTTTTCCATTAAAGATACACTCATTAGGAATCAAAGATAGGGTTGCTTTCAGAATGTGCATATGAATTTTTTATATAACTGAAAAATGGAATATTTTATTCTCTACGTACAGAACTATCAAAAATAACAAATGTGCCTTAAGTATCTCACTGAATTAACTGTATCACTTTTAAACTGCTCTTGTTAAAATGTATCCAAGGGTCACAAAATAAAAAGGCCTGCACTAAAGGTAGCACAAGGAAATAGCTGGCTGGTTCTAGAGATTGAATTTACAGCCTCCAGTAGATACCTTAACTGCCTAGACACTGTGTACAGCTTCAGGTATAGAAAAAAGAGTATTCACAACACTCAGTACCTAAGCAGAGGAAATACCTTCAACTACCAAAACAAAATGTGCAAGACAAATGTGTTTCTAAAATTGCACCTCTTTTATCTTTTTATATACTCAAGCTACACTAGAAGTAAACATCCAAATTATGTTAAACATTTTCAACATTTAGTTTTTTCAGGCACATTGCCTGTGTTCAGATGATTGGATTAACTGATGCTATTGCCCATATCTCACATAACATCTAAGCACTGATGCACTATCAGGAAAAAAACATTCGCTAATCAGAAATCCCCATCTACTTAGATCCATCCTTCCAGGAGATCCTCCTTTCTAGGAGAATGCCTTAAGCACCTGGATAAAGGCATTGTTTCTAAAATTTGGCAAAGAAAAAAGAGCTGTGGTTTGGGCTTGGCACCCTACTGTCTCCTTGCATTAAATGTACTCACTTAATTCCTCCTGGTTTATATTCCTGGAAGAGTGAAGTAGCACAAATGTTCAGCCATGATTTCTAAACAGCCTCTGCTGGAAGCTGGAGACCTAAGCATGATGATAGCTCTACCTCTAGACCTGGAATTGGCACAGATTTCAATATGAAGTTTTTACTAGAAACTTTTAGATACTAGTGACAGCTAATTAGATTTTTCAGATTTTTCAGTTGT
Organism: Zosterops lateralis; assembly: GCF_965231275.1. NCBI lineage: Eukaryota > Metazoa > Chordata > Aves > Passeriformes > Zosteropidae > Zosterops > Zosterops lateralis. Next base: position 68,088,189 of record NC_139764.1, on the reverse strand, counting down.
TCAAATCACTCTCTTGACTTTGGAAATCTGACTCCCACACAAAGTCAAAACCAGGAAGGTATTTCAGAGTAGAATAGCTCTGTAGAATACATGCCTTCCCTGTTCTTACTCTTACCCAGCTCCATTGACAGAGAATGAGATTTTTTTCATCCATTTTGCCTTAGCAAAATCTCAGTTCTGATGCAGTACTGCACATATCTGTTTTTCTGCAAATTTGCCCTTTGGTTCTGTTAATTTACATAAGTTGGATATTTTGCATATATTTTTCCTACATTTGTGATTTTTTCCCCTAACATTTATGTTACTCTACATTAACAACCAGAGAATTAATGCATGGTGTGGAAAGATATTTTCTAGTCCAGAAAAAATTTCCAGTATAAAACATAAATCTATCACATCAAAAATATCTGTCATTTGTCATGAGAATTAATTTTATGTGTAATGCAGTGATGATAGGAAATGTCAATAATAATTTCTTTAGCACCATACTTTCTTAAATTCTTTTTAACATACAATGAACATAAAGATAATTACATACTCATGCTCAGTCTCTAAAATGTTAAAGTTCCATTTATTTTTAATACACTTACTCTCTAATGTCCCCTGCCCTAATGTCCACAGCAAGACACATCTCAATAAAACTGTACACTTTCAAGACTTCTGACAATTTCTATTTTACTTCTACCTTAAGTCAAGGTTGTACATATCCTGTATGTAGAATTGTGTATAAAGAGATTTCTACCACCTCTCTTTCTCCTCATGAAGAGAAACATATGGAACTTACTATCACAGACAAAAGCAACTTTTCACCATAAATGAATTTTTAAAGCTTATGAAAACAAAACAATGCAGGATAACAAAAGCTGTACTGTTGTAACTATAGGGCATTCTCCAGCTCTACAACACAGAAGATATATAATCATAGAAACGCAAGTGTATCCACACACACACACACAAGGAAAACCAGCTAAAAGACAGATTGCTTGTCACAACACAGGGATATGCTTGAAGCCATTGATAGATAAGATAGGTGAACTGAAGCCATTAATATATAAGATAGGTTTAAGAATCTTGTGGTCAGTTTTCTGCCACTCACACTTTTCCAGAATTCTAGAGCTTCGTCTACACTTGAATTATAAAAAAAAAAACCAATGAAACAAGACCACAGGCCCGAAACAAGCAATCCTAAACTATTATTCACTTTACTTCCCAAAGTTCTGTTAATGTTTAGGTTTTCTTACAGGTGAATGCCAACACACTTTGCTGGTAGGAAGTAAAAATAGCTTCTATCATTCACTTTTATCCCTCCATCTATTAACACCATTTCTCAGTGGTAGTACAAGATTTGAAACAAAAAACCAAACCAACCACCAACTAAGTGTAGATCAAGGCATGGAAAAATATTTTTGATTTGTGACTTGTGCAGGCATACCCTGTGAAAATAAATCTGCCTTAATCCTCTTGGCTGAAAAAATCTGAAAGTTCTTACCATGCACTTTAAAAATGCAGTCTCTTTAATAACTTTAAACTGCATTAGCAGTGAAAGAAGCACTGTGCAATGAACATTTCAAACAATCTGTTTTCAGTATTCTCTGTATATCTACAAGGTTCATGAAAAAGGAATAAACATTTGCATCTGATAAGATGTATCTACAGGTAAAGTTAACCTTTGTCTAGGAAGGTACTCCTTCCACAAACATGCTGGGAGCTTTCTGCAGAGAAACACCAGCTGATTCTGAGGAGAAAAGACAATGGACATTATGAAGATGATCTCTCCTAGATGCAAATCCATGGGACACAGTTTGCAAAAGAACTTTTTTCTTTTTAAGGCCTAAACTTATTTAAAGGCTACAGAAGCAGCACTTGGTCATATGTTTGAACAACTGAGAACACAGGATGATCTCATGCCTAACACAAGAAGTGTTATCTTTATTACAATAAAAATATCTTAAATAAGATTAATTTATCTTTATTTGAGACAAGCTCAGAATCTTTAATCAAACAATTCCAACAATCCTTGGAAACATATGTATTTGAAAAGTTTTGCAGAAATTCTGGACTCAATCATATGCTTCTCACTATCAACCAATAATAGAAATACTACAGTATTTTATAACATCAAGACCAGAACACATAGTGAACTAGCAATGACAATGATTTTTTCCAATACAAATAATGTATCTCTCTTGATTTTTCCTGTCACTCTTCAACCTGACTCCAGTGGAAGGAGTAGTTTCAAGAACAGGGACTCATTAATGGTACATGTACCTTACAGTACCTTCTTGAGTACAGTCCTTGAGTTGCACTTAACCCAACACAGAGCTGAAGTTTTAGATTGTGGTTTCCATTGCCAGTGGTCTGCTTAACATCAAAAAACCCCAACCAACACTACAACAAAACTGCTCAAGAAACTGTATCTTAAATGTGGATTCTGAACACTGATACAGAAAAATCACCGTCATCTACCTTAGTTGACTACAGACAAATGCACCAACAGAAAAAGGTTCACAGTTATAAAAGGCCATTTTACCCTTTCCTTGGGTGATGTTACCAAAATAAAAAAATATTACATGCCAAGTCTAAAGAACTGAGTTGCAGTTACACAATCTTAAAGACAAACAAAGATTAGAATTTGCGAAGCAAAAAACCCCTACCCTACCATTTTTGAGCCTTCCTGGAATGAATGGACTTTAGAAAAGTAGTATTTCCTTTCCTCTCAAAGTCGTTCCCATCAGTAGAAGACAACAGCATCAGTCACACTCCACTTACTCTCTTCTGTTGCTGATACTCATGCTTGTCTAAAATTTTTTAATACAGTAGTATTTACCAGCATAGCTTGAAAGGTAGGTTAATAGACCATTTTACAACCTAGGTGCCAATTCTGCTAAGCAAGATTTTTAAAACAGGCACAGACACCAGGAGTGTAGTCATAAATACAAACAAAATTCTTAGTGTGATTACTGTTATCATGCTAAGCAGCCAGAGTAAAAACAAGTTAAATAGTTACACTGTATTTTTTTAAAGCCAAGGAAATATACAAGGATTTTGTTAAAAGAAAAAAAGGTTCAAATGTCACAGCTAAATTGGCAGCAGATGCAAACCACCTTTTAAAATTGCTACTTTAAGAAAAATCAATTGAAATTATAAGTTTGCTGCAGAATATACACAAATAATGAAAGAGAGAAGGTCATATGTCTTTTTTAAAATTATTATGTAATGCACTTACTCAATATTGCAATACAGTCCCTAAACTGGTTTAGATTGAGGTTACCAGCTCAAGTCTATTAACATAATGTCATGATGAAAATCAGGAAAGAAAAATCTTTAATGTACATCATTTTAAGACCCACTCTATGAAATAAGATACATTTACCATGTCACCCAAAAATATGAAAAATGCATTCCAGAGAATAAACGCTGAAGTTTGCTTTTGGCACATTTATGGAAATATAATTACCTTTTTCTTCCTGCTTTCCTGTTAGCAAAGGAGAGCTGAAAACTTCAGATAGCCAACACAGGTATAATTTAAATATCAAGAAAATTTATATGACATGAGATCCCAAATATCATATTAAAATGTCTGGAAATAAGCCTCTCAATGAGAAAGCAGAGCTCACAGATTTCTATCCTATGGAAATCCCAATCCTACTAAGTCATCTAAAAAATAATGTTTTTGGAGTTCTACTCTATCAAAACAATTTGTAGTAACGGGAGCAAAAGTCAAATGCATGTAAACATTAAAGACAGAAGAAATTTTAAAAAATAATGAATCCTGTAATAATTAGTCTATGTTTTGTACATACAAGACATTAATGATAATGGGTTTTGTTTTGGTGTTAAAAAAATATGGGTGGGAAGATTGTACTCAGGGGTCCTGAGTTCCTAGGTAGCACTACTCACTCTAATTTTTACCTTCTACCTGAAGGATGACTAGTCTGCAATTTTGCTGTATTTCATCGCAATTACCACAAGCCTCCATACTTAGGTCCATTGGGGATTGTTTTTGTTTTGTTTCATGCATTTGGTGGGGGGTGGAAGTGGAGAGTGTTTGGGGTTTTGGTTTGGTTGGCTATTTGGGGTTTTTTTTTTCCATTTAGTTTCATTTGTTTGTCTGTGGTTTGGGGTTTTTTTCTCCTTTAAAAAGAGTTTTTTAACATCATTATTTGTTGTGCAGAGCCCTTCTTTGCACTATTTTAAGGTCTTTCACAGAAAAACAGTCACATACTCTCAAATTATCCAGCTCAGGATCCCCTCTTTTTTCCCCACTAAAATACTGCACGGGGGGCAGGAGGGTTGGGAAGGTGCTGAAGGACCATCTGTACTTTATACCTCAGTGAGTCTGTACATTTCAGTGCATAACACAGAATTTTATTAAAGCCCTAGAAGCAAGATCAAACAAAGCCATGCTGTCATTTCCACCAGTGGTCCCAGCCACATCATGGGTATTTATTACAGGGAGCAATGCCATCTTCTTCCTACTATGCATAGCTCTCAGCTGCTCACCTCTCCTTCTTTTTCCAGTCTTTGAGCACAGTAAATTGAAAATCAGAACTAAAAGAAAAGCCAAACCAACCCACAAATAAAACACTTCTGTACAGAAAGACAAAATCCATGTATTTGAAATAATTATGCTTCTCTAAGGAATTTCAATCAACTAAAAATCCAGCCATTCATCTAGAATTAAATAACTCATTCAGGCTGTGAATGGGCATGGGGGTTATTTCTAGTATTCTGTGAGTATAAAAATCAGAAAACAACTATTGCCTTTGAACTAGGCAGGAGTTCAGCTTTTTCACAGTGGATTACCTCTCCTTACAAACCTATAACATTGTCAGTACAGAGGCACTATAAAAATTTTTAGTTTCTTTATTAGTGTCTGTTTAGAAAAAAAAGTTAGAAACCCCCCAAGACTGTAGGTAAATAACCTATAACTATTAACATTTTGTGTGCTGAAGTAAGTATGTCCTACTCTTCTTCTGCCTTCTAATCCTACCATTGCATATAAATGCAACTGAGGTGCTTTGTGCAACACAAAACAAGTTTCCTTGTACATGTAATTTTGCCCACTTCAGGTCTTCAACTAATTTGCTGATTTTCTAAAGAAGTCAAACAATGCTGATTTAAAAATTAATTTAGTTTTCTAACTCCTCCATTACTATATTTAATGAAGATGAAAGTGAAACCACTTTTACTGGGACATAAACTATTCTTCCTAGCAGCTGGTAAGTTTAGCTTCCTTATGGCCCCAGATGATGCCAAATCAGCATTTAAGTATTTCACTTGATATTATTAAAAGGGAGCAAATGTATTTACAATCTGTTTAAACAACAGTTTGGGATGATGGTCTTTAATTTTCCTTTTCATTTTTTTAGAGTTATGTAACCCATTATTACAACAAGAAGTTTCAGAGACACCTTTGGTGGGGACAGAAAATTGGAAGGTTTTTTCATTTGGTTTCATTGCTGGTGTTTTTTGTTGGTTTGTTTTGGGGAGTAAATTCTTTTTTTTTATTCCAACAGCTTCTGTTCATCTGTCTTGAGAACAATAAATGTGATATAAGATAAAATTATTTAATTTCTCTTTCTCCATATCCTTATAACCCATTGGTTTGGGTTTGTTAATAATAAATTCAATTAATATTTCTAGCCTGTGTTGCCCATGACAATATTTGGTGAGTGATCTCTTCCAACTCTTAAGTAATGAATCCTTAATTATATTTTCTCTCCCCTGTTCAACTGCAGAGGGGAGTGAGAGAGAGGTTTTCATGAGTGCCTGGCATCCAGCCAGGGTCAATACATCCATATTTCCCTCTTCATCTTATTTCCTCATGTATTCTCTCTCTCCCTCTCTCTCTTTGTTGTTGTTGTTGTTGTTGTTGTTGATGATGATGATGTTGTTGTTGTTGTTTAGTAACTGTTTCTTCTCTGCATTTCAATTCTGTTTTGGCAGCTTGTATCTCTGACTTTTCCTTCTTCAAGTCACCAAAAAGATACATATTGCTGGATGAAGAGAATGCATTACTTCACCCAGCGTGCCAGAGGGACAGAAAAGAGGCTTACATCTGTGATCTGTTGTAAGAGCTTCTGCAGCCAACATTAGAACGAAGAAAAAAAAGAAGAGTAGAGAGGTATCATCTTTTTGAAAACACCTTTGCTTTCCTATGGCAACATTTTCTCTGTATACACATGTAGATCTTAACTTTCTAAACCACTCAGTTTTTTCAACCATGTTCTCTATCTGTTTAAACTAGGCTCAAAACCTTAAGATTAACAAATACTGGGCACAATGCAAATTACCTAAAGCTACATTTACCAAAGTTAGTTATACTTTTTTCTTTTTTTTTTTTTTTTTTTTTTTTTTTTTTTTTTTTTTTTTACTGAATGATTCTTCATGATTCCTCTTTTGTTTATTGAGATAAAAAGATGAGTAATTCCTAAATACATTAATTACTGGGATGAGGAGAATAAGTCTTGACTTTACATAACTTGACAGAATTCTACATAACTTATGACATTTCAAAAGTATTTTAGCAACTGTTACTGCTTTTACATACATCATACAGAAAACAGAATTACACGCTATATATAGAGGAACACGTGCCAAGACATACAAACCGTGCTTTTCAAGATTTCAATCAAGACACTTGTCTGAAACTAAAGTAGGCATAACTATAATTAGTTGCAAATGTGAAAAACATTTTTTCAGTCTTTCACTTCAAAGCCATATGTACTAATATGATACATTAATTACAGTAAAACAAGTAAATTTAGACCTACATTCAAGTGTGTGCACAACTACACACTGGGTCACTCAGTGAAGTAATCATAATTTCATTGGCTGCATGGTTTTATGTCAGCTTCTGAAAGCACAGAATCCTAAAACGTATGCAACCTGAAGCCACCCACCATTTCCAGAAGATGATGTGCTGCAACATTATTTTCAGCATTACCTCATTCCTCCTGCCTTCCCCCACCTCCTGCCCATTTTCTAAGGGAGGAGAAGATACAGGACAGAGCAGCAAGGACAATCTTCTGTGATAATCAGTATTAAAAACAAGCAAAATAAGCCCACATGCTATAACTTCTCAGATATGAAAAGCCATGAAAATGTATCATTATCTCATGATATATCCAATGTGACACTAGCTACAGCAAAAACAAGTTAGCAGCTAAAATGAAGGGATTTGATTACTCATTACAGTTCATTCACTGCAGAGAATCATGAAAATGGATCAGCACCATGATCCAAATGATCCTTACTCCAATGACAACTTCTCCATGTTATTGCTGAGGAAAAGAGAGAGCAGTGGAACTTAGGTACTTTTGCTGCATAAACTTCTACCTGTTCTGTAAATGGAAAACAGTTACTAACCCAGACACTATTTTATATGTGTTGACCACAGACTTTTCACTGTTGGTCCACAAGCACCCAGGTAAACTCAGGCTTCTTTTTACCCAAATCTTCTTTTGCTGCACTGTCTCCACGTTATGATACCTGCTCATACAACAAAGTTGTTCTTTGTGCATGTACAGTGGCAGGAATTCTCAGCTGCAGAAATTCCAAATGCAGGGATAGAAGGTATGTCAGCACATGCATTACGACAGCCCCTCAAAGTATTGCAGCTACAGGAGGGCAAGTTGCTGGGATCACTTCATCATTCTGAACTCATTCACAGCACTTAGCAAGAGTCCTTACTCATTTTACCTTGTTTGATGAATACATGGATCTAAAATTCACAGGGAGACACAGAATCACAGAAATATTTCTTTGGGACCACCGGAGATCATCTAGGTTAAGCTCCCATTTAAGTGGAGATTATTACCAGCATTAAAGCAGGACAGCCTTGGTTTTGATCTGTAATGGTCTAGAAACCTGAAAGTATGAAGACTCCTATCTCTCTGAGCAAACTGTTCCAATGCTGCTCAATTCCTCCTAGAATGTTTCTAGAAGGTCTAAGAATGACCATGTTTGAAGATTTAAAAACTCAGTTCTGCAGAAAGCAAGTCAGAAGAACTCTGGCCAATAAATCATAGAGTCAATGCAGGTCAAAAAGACCTCTGACAATCATCTAGACCAAGTTATGTTGCTCCAGGCTTTTCCAGTCATGTTTTGAGTATCTCACAAATAGAAAGTCCACAATGTCCTGACAACCTTTTCCAGTGTTTAACTAAACCCACAAAGAGAAAGTTTTTTCTTATGTTTAAGTGAAATTTCTTGTGTTTCAGTTTGTGCCCACAGCCTCTTGTGTCTCTGGGCACCATTGAGAAGAGCCTGGCTCCATCTTCTTTACTGTTTTCTGTCAGGCATTTATACACATTGATGAGGTTCCTCTGAGCCTTTTCTCCTCCAGGCTAAACCTCAGCTGCTCGAGACAATCCCCATGTTACAGACACTCCAATCCCTTAAATCCTTTTGTGGCCTTTCACTCCAATACATCTCTGTCTCTTCCAAACACCTGGATGAGACTATTACACTCCTTTCTATAGCTAAATGTTGAAATAAATAAAACCATTAAAAAAGGTATCCAGGCAATTACAGAAGGAAAAAGTTGATCAAAATTTGTCACCCTCAGAAAGCCCAAATTTCCAGAAACTTTTATTGACATTAGAATTAAATTAACATCGTTATTTAATACAATATTCAGAGACTTTTAATGGCATCACACTGCTACCCTAGTGCTCTTTGGGTAATGATTGTTGATAGTGCATGCAGCAAGCAAGTGTAGTGCATGCTTTATAATTCCACAGAAAGCCTTCAGTAATTTTTTTACATTCATGAAAAGTAGTTAGAATCAATTTCCCCAGAGAAGCTAGGAAAGAAATCTACCTTTAGTAATTTCAAGTAAACTTCAACTATGCATTAGGGGGAAAAAAAATTACCTTCGATCACGAAACATACAAAATGCATGCACTTTCTATTCTGTAAGCACAACATCTCTCTGTACAAATGAAACAATTTCACATACTTGCTACAAAACAAGCTTTTCAGCTCTGAATAACATCGACCATTGTGGTATCTTCTGCTCGCTTAGAATTTATTATGCTAAGAATATAAATGCAAGCATGCAGACAAATTCACTCTGTTTGCTTCAGGGATATAAATGCTATTCAAGCCCATAAATGAAGAAATGTAGCAATAAAGATTAATGATACAATCCTCAAAGATTATGTAACCTTCAAATCCATTTCAATGCAAATCAAGATAAAATAATTTGTCACAAGCTTATTTTCTAAATATCATCCCAGGCACACAAAACCCTCAAAAATCCTAATTCTCTGCCCTGCCTCCAAGATTGCAGGCTAAGAAACAAGATTCAACATTGTTCTTGCCAATAATTTTCAACTCTACATAGTATGTGGTTGGTTAGATACAGATGCTGAGAGAAAAGCAGGATCACCAGAATGCCTTCAGCCTCACAGAAGCATCATGATTTCCTGAATGAGGTAATTCAAGATACACATGCAAACTGCTATCCCAATGTGCTTGACAGGTAGTCCACACTCTGTTTAAGACTTTCAACCCTGGCAGGGGAAAAGGGACTGCAGATAACCAAAGTGCTCTGTATCTGCAGTCTGCCCCTTACTGACACCTGCCTCTCCCTCTCTCCATATAAGAGATGCACACCCAGTCCTGTAATGCTCCCAAAGACGGAAACAGATTGGCTGCCTAATATCAATATAGTGTTGATGGTTCTGAGGAGTGATTACAGTTGTGAGCATACTATATAAATTGCTTTGGGGCCATTTCTGGTTGCTGACTTTCTGATAGACAAAAGGAATCTCTGTTGGTGCTTTTGCTGTACCACACATGTAAAATTAGCAACAGTTCTGTCAGAAATACACAGATTTCATGTTCTAAAAGTGAGTCCACAAGAAGAGGCCTGTGAGAAATATCCCCTATAGCTGAAGCTATATGGCTCATATGGAAAATAGGGAGAAAAGCCTGCCTATGATAAGTTTTGAGAAAAACAGAGCTCCTGTACAGCTAAAGGAATTTGTCTTACACATCAAACTAAAAGCTGTATCTTACAGAAAGATACACACTTCTGGTGATTTCATTTCTAATTTGTAGCCTACCTCCCCTAAGGCTTTTGTCAGCAAGCAAACTGTCCATTAGATGCTCACTGCTGACTGGTAACATCATCTTTGACTTTCATTAGTGAAACACCAAAATGATGCTCCCTGCATGCTCTTCAGCCTCTCTCTTTTTTCTTTTTTTTTTCTTTTCCACTGAAACTGTAGACTATAATAACAGTATCTGTTTCTGTCAGGAAAAAAGAAACAACCAAACCACACCACAAACACAATACAGGAAGAGACCCTTCCTTCAATTATAACTAAACTAGCTTGTAAAATTTCAGGTTTAGTATCAAAGAATCTTTTGAGCTATATGATATTTATATCAGCATTGTCCTGTAAGCTACAATTTTGCAACTGTATAAAATTAAATTTTGAAAATAAATTCTGAATGCCAAAAATTAAAAATAAGAATTTTGAGGTTAGGGCATAGGAAGTCTGCAGACTTTAATTCCAAGCTTCTCACATTGTGTTAATTTTAAGCAGTCCACAAAGATTCTCCATTCCTTTAGCTTTTGCTTATGAAAGAAAACATATACTTCCAATGTTTCTCATATGTTTTACTAAAATCCAACTAGCCCTGAAGTACATAAATACCTTTAAACAAAGGACGCTGCATAAACAGAATTCTTAGAAGACCAAACTGCAATACAAACTGCAGAAATATTTCACAGCAAAGTAAACATTCAGGTTGCAGTGTGTTTAAGTTTTTTATAAAATAATTGTGATATAAAAGTTGTTGACATTTTCTATATCTTATTTTAAAAAGTATACATTTCTTTATATTAGGGTGAAAAATACTCTGCTCCTTTACATACACAAAAAAGCCCAAATCTTGGAACTCAACTTCCATAAATATCCAGTATCTCTCTACAGCAGCTGTTTATTTTCATCAAAAGCTACCCTCAAAATGATGCTGCCCACACATAAGGATTACTCACTTAAACCAGAAAGAGGAACTTTAAAATAAGGGTAAGCATTATCTTTATACCAAAAGAAATTGGAAGAAAAAAAACCCCACAAAGTTAAAAATCACACTTGTGGTCATAGCCAGGGAATTTCAGCTTCTGTTTCCTGACTGACCATCAAAGAAAATGGACTGTGGCCTGTGTGCCGGGTACCAAAGATATTAGTGTACATCAGGTTTCCCACCAAAAGGATTTTTCTGTTCAAAAGGTTTTGAGTTTCTCTGAAGAATAATTCACGACAGCAACAGATTTGCGATCACAAAACATTTGACTCAAAATTAGTCCATTTTCATGGTTTAAGCTTAAAAATTTCAATTCATACATGCATGCACATCTCCCATTACAGTGCCCAGCTGTCATGTACTGCAGCAGTTGCTTCTTTCATGCTCAAAAAAAAAAAAAGGGGGGGATTTCCCAATCTACATCTTCTCCACTCCATGAGCTCTGACAGGTTTTTTATAGAGCTATACCAGTCCCTCAGATGATCTCTCACTACCTATATATGAACATCCCCTCAGTCTGCTCCTCAGTCAGATTGGTTCTATTTGCATATACCTTAATGTTTACCTATATATTTAAAGTATCTACCTTTTCTTCTTTTTATTTTGTATTTATATACATATCTTACTTTTGAATGTATTTGAAAGTACTTTTATCTTTAAATAGATTTTATGCTTCACATTCTCTCCAAACATCAATTCACAGCAATTCGTTCTTGTGCAAAATATTGGAGACAGAAGAATATTGAAAGAATTTTATGTGCTCAAAGCTTGTGTTTGCTTTTGTTGTGAGAATTATTACATTTCTTAACTAACTATAGACAGCGAAACTAAATTAATACCAAACAACTGAGATTTCACACACAACACAGCTTCCCTTATGCACAATGTGCAAGTGAATCACCTGTACCTTCACAATAGCACTGACTAGTTAGTCTATGCACTGGAATTTACACGGTGAAAAAAACTGTAAATTAACTTGGCATCCAGAGAATTCCCACAACATGCACATCAGGAATACATCACATGTTCTCATCTATGTATCTAACTGAAGTGTTCATCTGGTGACATATCAAAATGCAGAATTGTTTTTCTTTTTGCCTGTATTCTTATCCCCACACTGATTTTTTTAAATGGTCACTTCTGCTCTTCTCCTGATCCCATTTCAGGTTTCATCAAAATTATTTTTGCTAAGGAGAACATTGGTAACTAGGAAAAGAAACCTCTCTCCACTAAACTCTGAACTTTGGAGTAGTATTAAGTAACAACAAAAAAATGGGCATGATCTGAAATCCCTATACTACAGCAATCTTTGATCTATCTCAGAGATTTCCATAATTTGCTTTGGCTGCTAAGCAACAAATTAAATATGATTTGGTATATTTAAATGCATTATTCCTCCTACTGCTCTTCTGACTGAAAAAATACAGTTATGACGCTGTTGGCACAGAGCAATAGTCTTGAGCAAAGGTCCTATATTTCAGCAGATGTACTCATTGTAAGCCAAAGAATATATATTTGTTTGCCCTGCAGTAAAAATAAGAAATACAGAGAATGTAATGTCCTACAATCTATTTTCAGAGTCACTATTGTTTGGATTGTCATCATACCTACAGGGATTACAATTTTGCCTGAATTAGTCAGCTCATGGCAAAGTAATAGGTAAGACAAACGTAAGATGGATAATTAACTCCACCTGGGGGTCTCTGAGATCAACTAGTTTATTGGGAATTCAGCACTCCATTCTGAGATTTTACACATGTGGACACTATACTTCCAGCTGAGAAAGTCAACTGAACAAAACCAAGCTTAGTATAAATCAAAAATACCCCTTGCTCAGAAACTAGAATCACAACACTAGTCTTGAGATTCTAATACGCTACTACTGTAACAAAGCACACAGAGAAAAAAAATTAATGTGGAGTTCCAGTAAAAGTGCAGTAAAATCATAACAGACCTTTGTTTTCCAATTTGTGTGCACTATAAATTCATAGAATCACAGAATGATTTGGGTTGGAAGAGACCTCTAAAGATTACTATGTCCAACCCCCCTGCCTTTTTAGGGAAAGGGACACTTTCCACTAGACCAGGCTGCTCAAAGCCCCATCCAACCTGTCTTTAAAAACTCCTAAGGATGAGATATACACAACTTCTCCAGAAAACCTGTCCTTCACAGCAAAAAACTTCTTCCTAATATCTATTCTAAACCCACCTTCTTTCAATTTGAAGTCATTCCCCCTTGTTCTGTCACCATATGCCCTTGTAAAAAGTCCCTCTCCACCTCTCTTGCAGCCCTCTTTTATGTACTGGAAGGTGCTGTGAGGTCTCTCTGACACCTTTTCTTCTCCAGACTGAACAACCCAGCTCTCTCAGTCTGTCCCCATAGGAGAGGTGCTCCAGTCTCCTCTGATCATCTTCATGGCCACCTCTGGACTTCCTCCAACAGGTCCATGTCCTTCCTATGTTAGGGCAAGTCCAGAGCTGGATGCAGAGTTCCAGGTGGGTCTCAGGAGAGCAGAGCAGAAGGGCAGAATCACCACCCTCAACCTTCTGGCCACGCTCTGAGCACACATTGCTGGGTCACATTGAGCTTCTCATCCACCAACACCTCAAGTTCTTCTCCTCAGGGCTGCTCTCAATTGAATTGCTGTCCAGTCTGTATGGATTGGCATTGCTCCAACTCAGGTGCAAGACCTTGCACTTGGCCTTGAACGTCATAAGGATCAGAAGGTTTCTCAGAAGACAAGAGAAGAGACCAGTCATATCTATGCACCTTCAATTTAAAACACAAAGTACTGTTAAAGATGGAAAATAACCTTTGAGTTTGGAGAAGGAAAGGAACACCCAGCTTCCTTTCACATCCTTAAAGTGATTATGTTAAATGTGAATTGAAAGCAAGTAACAGCATTTGGTGTGTGGGCAGGAGGCTTGCTTTGCTACTACCAGTGTTTGTCATATGTCTACCAAATATAAGCAGTTTTGGTCCTAATCTTGCAGTATTAATTGGTAAAACAGTAACAAAACCATCAGAATCACAGGAAAGTTTTATTTGTAACATCTTAGTGTCTGTTTTTGAGACCAAAACACTCTTGCATTCTTTATCTCAGTCACAGTAACTTTCTGTGCACACATTATTCAAATTATTCTTTATTATCTATGTCATTACTAGACTTTATTACTATAGTAACACCTTTGCAAGCAATATTTTCTTTCTTTATTTATATTATTATGATGGATGTCTTTAATTTCAGCTGCAATATTAAGGAAAAATAAACTACCAGATTAAATTGTCAGAAAACATCTTTTAAAATTTCCATGAACAAAAGATTAACAAAATTAATTTCTTCACACAGAAATCTATCAGACCTCATTCCTCCACTCTCTGTTCAAATTGTATCTTCAAAAGAAATACTTAAGATGATAAGAGGTTTAGTTTGATCTCATTATTTATGTAAAATAATCCCAATATTAACTATATTAATCAAAACAAATTATGATGACAAATATATTTGAAATACATGGGTATAAAGCAGGTTTTATTGCAAATATTCACAATGTGACTGTAATGCCATTCTTGATATATCTGTTCATTTTTTTCTCATCTGAAAGGTGCTGGTATTCACATCCCCAAAAAGGAAGTATTTATTTGTCTATAAAAGAGATTGAACATGTAGTACATGGATGGACGGTCTCTATAGGGATGACATCCTCAAAGGCCAACAGAGAATAACACTGAGTTAAAGTGATTGTATAACCACTGCTGGGACTACTACTAAGAAATTCCAGAATTTTCAACATAGAACTGTTCAGTAGAAATAAATTCTCATCACTGAAAAGATGAAAATTCAAAGAGACATATTCCTTTTCTTGGCAATTTACAAGTTTGGAAATTTAGCTTTCTTCTCTAAGACATAAATCTAAGGAAGTGCTTTAGGGACTGGGCCGTCAAGATGTTCAGGACCATTTTTCTTTCACTTTTCCAAGTCCTTGATTCCTGAATCATCTTTAAATTATCACAGATTGTAAGAAGTGTTGAACATATAGTTCTGATCCTATTTTGGCATGGGAAAAAAAACCACAAAACCCAAACAAAATCCCATCGCCAAACTCACTGTATGATAGTGGAAGGAATGACATGGAGATACTTGAGGAATGAGTCATCTGACAGAGTGTAAGTACAAGGAGATAAGGCTGACAGCTGGAAGCTGACTGGGCAAGTGGCAGCCCTGCTGAGAAGACCTGAGGGCTGCAACAGACCCAGACCCTCAGCTGAAGACAAGCCAACAATGCCTTTTCATCATGAATATGGCAAATGGCATGCTGGGCTGTATTAAAAAGAAAAATAACAAGCCAGAAACAAGAACAAACAACAACAAAAAAATTACCATTCTGCCTCTAACTCAGTACTAGAAGGGAAAAACTAGAATACT
The DNA here is from genome assembly GCF_965231275.1 of Zosterops lateralis. Classification (NCBI taxonomy): domain Eukaryota; kingdom Metazoa; phylum Chordata; class Aves; order Passeriformes; family Zosteropidae; genus Zosterops; species Zosterops lateralis. Next base: position 68,072,716 of record NC_139764.1, on the reverse strand, counting down.
GGTTCTGGGGTTCCAGCTTCAAAAAGACTACTAGGAAATTGGACAGGGTCCTCCTGGATGGTAAAGAGCTGAGAACTGCTAAGGGATTAAAAGAATAGGGAAAGGCATATATGCAAAAATTAATCAAGTTTTCCTAATGTTATGGTAATTATCTTAGAATTGTAGGACTATTTCCCTTTACAGAAGTTGTTTCAATACAAAATAAAACAGGAAGGAAGACTGGAATTGCTGCTAAAATAAAACATGTCCCATCAGCTGAGACATATAACATATGAAGAAATGGTCTGAATTAAATGAGTCCTGATGATGTACTAAAGGATTACTTTCTGAGAAGAATATAATGTAAAATAAACTCCCTGCCCTCCCTCCCCATCCAGCACGATCTTAATGCTTTATTTTAAACTACGCACTTATTTCTTCTGGAAAAATAAACAATTGCAGATGCCTGTCTGACATGGCATCAGATTACTTATAACTAACTTATGTATGCAAACTGCTTATTAGATTTTAGAATAATCTCTTTCTACTGTCTTACAGAACTGAGAGCATAAAATCTTATTTTATTTGAACTGTCACTATTATTGCCTATTTTATTTCAAACTCCCTCATCCCCAAGTTCATTAATAAAGTTTCCCCATCAATAATATCACATTTACAATTAAGAAGTTAATTGAAAGTATTCACAGGATAGAGTGTCTCCAGTTTGAAATAACATATTTACAAGAATTATTTTCCTCTGAAAAATAGTCCAAGTTTAAGAAGAATAAGGACCAGTTACAGCTGAGATTCTAGAAATAATGTTCTGTGTAGAATACTCATTGCAATTATTTCTGACAAAAGCCCAACTGTAAAGTCCAGTTCCAAATCTACACAGATGCCTTATTTTCTTACTCTGCTAGTTTAAAATTAAGCATACTGTGATGAAAATGAAAAAGACAGCTTGTCTTGAAAGAGAAACTTCAGGAATTCCCTGCAGCCACTCAGCTTTCTCTACTTCTTCTTATAAGGAGCATGATTCTACTGAAATAAATTGCAAAACCTCCTTGATTTCACAAGTGCAGAAAGAGATTTGACAAGGATTTTTGGAAAAGTTTTGCATAAATCTGCAACGAATACTTTGGGAATAATTTAATAACCACTTTTGAGGCAGGACAGATAGAAATCCTACAGTTCCTGCCTCTGTGTTTCTGCTTCAAGCATGTAGGTAAAGTGAAAAGAAAGAGAATATTAATCCAAGGAAAACATAATCCAGAAAACAAACAAACAAAAACCCTTGGATGACTATCCAATCCTGCTTACTGTAAGACCACACAACTGCAGGGTGCCTTGAATGCAAGAACAATCAGCAGGGAAATGAAATGCTTAATGAAATTGGTACCTCAAGAATTTATTGACAATATACATTCTAACAAGCACATTTCTAAAAATCAATGAGCCTTAAAGATATCAAAATAAAAATATTGTCTATATCTATTATATATTACAATTATCTACATAAAATCCATAATTTTTTCAAAATACAGATATAGAAGGGAAACAGAGACAGATTTTCTGCCTCAATTCAGTGTCCAATGTGCTAGAATTTTATACAACATACTAGCCTAAGTTAGTCATAAAGCTTCAGATTGCATAATGTTCTTAAAACCAGACACTGCTGAGGTTTTGCATAGATTTTTTAATATAAGGCACTGAAGCCTCATACTCACACTTAAACAACTGGCTCTGCAAAACCTTGTGTTGCTATCTTTAAAGAAAAAAGCATCTGTCCAGAGGTAAGATGAAAACCTAACTGATATTCTAAGACTGTAGGATGAATAACAATGGCTAACAAGATATTAGACTGACTGTCTGGAACTTCTTAAAAGAAAACAAATATTGCTTATAAATAAGCTCTAGTAATAGCTACAGGTCTTTCATTTCTGCATGGAGTTTCAAGCCTCAAGTTGCAGTTTAATCTAGTTTTGTATCCCATAAACCTCATCCTTCCCTCACATTTTTTAAGATTGTAAATTCAGGTGGTTTTATTTTCCTTGATTTAGGAAGCATCTGCATTTTGATCCTCTGTATCCTTGGTATTTTTGTTACCTCTCTGTGCTTGCTTTTTTCCTTCCATTTTGTTTTCAATCAAATTTTCCAGTTGTATACATGATTTTGTTTCTCATAAGGAAGGCTATTTTTCTTTCCCTGTTATTCTCTATTTCTTCTTAAATGTACATTTGCTCAAGCAAGCTTGAGCTCTCATCCAAAGCTCCTTCACCTCTCCTTTTTTTCCTAAATGGTTATCAACACACTACATTTATCTTCCTTTCTCCCTTTTCCAGCTCCCAGATTCATTTCCTCCTTACAGCGTATGTTCTATCCTTCAATCCTTCTCCACTCTTTCAACTTCCTTCACAGTGCATACAAACTATATATATTATATATATATATATATAAAGCTATCAACATTCAATACATTATGAAAGAAAACCTTGAGAATTTTACTGCCAATTTCAAAAGGGTGGGGGCTTTAAATAATTTAAGAGAAAAATTGGCAGTTTTAAAAGTTAATTTTCCTAGGGGAGAAATCACACAGAAGCCTCTAATGCCCTTCAAATTCAGTAGGCATTTGAAAAAATCTGCTAATGTTCGGGGTTTTTTCAATTCCATCTGACCCCTTCCTACAGTTTCTTGCTGCACTGCTTCACCCATCTTAACTCAATGATTAAACTTCAGTGCCTTCACAGATAATGTCATGTATTGATCCCACTCATCCATATGTCTTGCAGCCTCATCACACCAGGATGCAATCACAGACAACTACAGATATCATAATTTTCATTTCATGCTGTAGGGAACCAAAAAATCTTTCTCTTTTTCACACATGGCAGACTGGCCACAACAGGGGTTTCCTCATGTCTGCAGAACTCTTGTCATCCCCTTCTCATCATTTATCAGGTTTAGCTTTTTGCCAAAGAAGGACAGAAATTAAGTAGATAGAACACACTTTGAAAACAAAATAAAATGTCAAATTAGTGGATTCAAATTGTGACTGACTAGTCTGTGTTCTTGTTTCAGCCTTGTAGGTGAAACAGAGGGGGCATTTTGCTGATGCATGTTTAGCTACAAGTTTTCACTCACCTCTTACTTAGTGTTTTTTTCTTCATAGTACTCATCTAGTTTCTTGCCAAAGACTAGGCTTGGGAAAAAAACTTTGAAATCTCCCCATCTCATCCCCAACCACAGCCCATCTAGGTAGTTGCATTAAGACAAGAGTCCCTTAAACAAAACTTTTTCTTCTTGTGGCAAAACCTTTCTATCCATAGTCTGTAACTGAAAAGGAATATGACAAGGTTTAGATTCTGACTTTTCACTTTGACTAGTTTTCTAGTAACTTCTAATGAGAAAAATCCAAACTTACTGAGAAGCAAATACAAAGCTTCCTTTTTCAGGAAAATTATGTATTCTATGTGAAAAGCACAAGTTTATCAAAAGAGTCAGGATTTCACTTGAATTTGGCAACTGATACAGAAGAACAAACCAACTAAAGCAGTCTTTTTGCACACCATCTTAGCAGATTTTGAGACTGTATTTTATTTTGCTAAATCTGGTTCATTACAAAAAGCTGTAATACTTTAAAAAATGGTTTGCTGAGATGTCCACATAAATTGTGTTATAATGGTGATTTAGCAATATCCAGAAATGAGACTATTATTGCAGACAACACCACTCGAGGTTTCCTTTAATTTGGTGGCAGAATTTTTAAGACTCAGTTGGGAACCTGAGCAAATATTTTTCTGAACATAACGGCCAACACAATCCTGAGGCTGCTCACTGTTCTTGTTAGTAATTTCCTATACTTTTCCATATCCTATTTTTCACCTCTTAAGCCTCGTTTGTAGTTATTGGTTTCTTCCAGTCTCGAGACAATAATAAGATGAAACCAGATAGTTCTCTTCCATAATAACACTGCTGATCAGGTGTTAAAGAGAGCAGAGAAGCTCTAAAAGTTCTGTTTGACTTTCACTAAAACAACTATAAATGCTATGAGATGTTACATGACATTTATTATAGTTGTGAATGGTTACACAGGAATCCCTTAGGATTTCACACAAATCACCTATTACTGAAGATGACTTGTCTGACCTTGTGGATCTTTATTTTAATAAAACTGTTACAATGAAAAAAAAATCACTCAGGATTATGGTTTTACTTTGTTCTCTCCAAATACAGTTCTGCCTACAACAAAAGCATAAACAAATCTTTTAAACAGTAACTGTAAAGTTTTGGTTAGAATGATTTCTTTTGTGCCCTGGGTATAAACAAATTAATTGAGTCAGCTAAAAATTTCTTCCCTGAGCAAGCTTTACATATCACTATATAAAAACACTCCTCCAAATAATCCCCATACGTATCAGCATTGTTAATAATTAAAAAACAAAACAACCCCATATGACATAAGATTTCAAAATTCTGACAGCAAATTTTACCTTCTCTTCATACCACTGAGTCATAAATAACAGAATATTTTGAGTTGGAAGGGACCCAATAGGATCATCAAATTCCGAGTCCTGGCCCTGCACAGGGCAGCCCCAAGAATCACACCATGTGCCTTATCATTGGCCCTTTAAATTATACTAGTTATTACAAATAAACCAAAATGTTTAGTCTTTACATTCTAGAATTTATTGGTCACACATTATTCTTTTTCTATCTTCTTTATCTTGACACAAATTTCCAGCTTTCAGTTTAAAATTCAGTTCCTATTAAATGCAGTTTTTTGCTTAGAAACATAATAATAAACTTATGACAATAAGAATGGCACAACACATCATTTTAGCAGTCCAACCTTTAAAATATTTGAAAGAGTGATATGTCTCACAACTAAAATAACAATGGACAGAAACTCTTTATTACTATTTAGAGCAATTAGAAAAAAAAAATTCAAGCAATAACTGTAATTTACAACTCATTACTTAGGCTGTTAAAATGATTAAGCCTTCCAGGTCCATTGAAGTGACCAATTTAAGCAAGTATAGCTGACACCAGCTGTAACAGTTTGTAATACATTTACTTGCCTAGCCTTGTGTATGATATATACACATTAAAGCAAGTCCTGCATGTCATCATTCTACTTTATCATGCAGACAACACTTACCTCTACCACAAAAGGAGAACAAAACACTTTATTTACTGCCTCAGCAAGGAACAAAAAGAAGAACCGTGAACAGTAACTTACTCCACAACTGAGCATCTTTTCTCTTGCTCAAATTAGAGCCTCACAAGCATCACCATTTTGTACAAATCAGGAGAACACAATGGTGAGATGAGGGAAAAAAAAAATCAGAAAACTAATTAAATGCTTATTTTTAGTGTTCACCTGACATAAGAACCAGAGAAGAACAGTGAAAAGAGTTTAAACTTTTTTCAATTATTTTTTCAGTTATTTTTTGCTTACATTTTTTATCTAAAAGCTCAAAAATTAGAAGTCAACATTTGTCAACATCTGCTAAAACATGCTGTCAACTTATGTCAATTCTTATTGTTTGGAGTACAGTTATTTTTAGAAGAATTATATTTAGGAGTGAGTTAAACTAGCCTGTTCACATTGCACACTACTGCTTAATACTTCTGACAGTAGCTTGTTGTCTTTCTTTTATGGCCAACTTAAAAAAAAACATTAAGAGAACTACACTCTTGAGATCAGGGTAGAGCTCTAGAAGTTGTTTAATGGCTGAGTGAATGCAACTACTATTTCAAGCAGTACCATGGACTGCAGAGGTCAGCAAGGGCTGAAGTGAAATGTTCACTTCAATTAGTTTCTAATACCTTAAGTTCAAAATGTTCTGACAAAGAGCAACTTATGAATTCCATGAAATATCCATTATATACATGTCACAACAGACCATTAAAGTGACTCAAGGCTCTTCAGCTACTAAAAAGCAGCAGTCACACAACATCTGCAGAGATCTCTTTCTCCATGACAGCAGCTGTCAATCTGAGGGACTTTTAATGTTGCACTGAAGCATAACGTCCCCTTACAGATGAGACTCTCTCTGGGGCCATTTGGGGTAGGTGTGACAGACCATGGATGGCAAACACTGAGGTGAGAATAAAGGCATTAGATGACATTCTCTAAGGGAAGGTTGTCACTGCCCTTTAGAAAATCAGCATTTTTGGGTACTTTCCTTTCTCCACTGAAAGACATTCAACCTACTGCCTCTCTGCATTCCTCGTTCTCGGCTCTGTTTTGCAGATATGCACAGAGGTACAACTGAGCAGGGACAGTCAAACCAAGGCACTGTTTCTCAAACTGCAGTAAACAGATGCTCAGCAGCTTCAAGGAAAAAGGTTTGAAAACCACTTGTTTTAGAAAAAGTTCAATATACACTCTTTGTTAGCTTCATCGCAGCAGTGAAGGTTTGCAGCACACCACCAGATTCAGGAAGAGATTGCTTAAGCATATCAGGCACTGAAAATGAGGGAACAATGCTGATAGGTGTTGAATTTTTTGCTCAGTCTCTCTGCTGCCTGTAGGAATAAATCACCTTCATAAATTCATGCTCCATCGCAATAAAAAAAGCTGACAGTAAATCAGCACTTACGGAGGTGCTGTATTTAGAAGAGCGAGAGGGAAATAGTGTGACTTTAATACACACAGGGACAAACATGATCTTTCTGAGACTGTAGTTTGGGTGAAAGAGAGACGTTTGTTATCACAATGAAACGTGATTCCACAGTCTATCAATTCTCATTTCCCTACCAAGCCATGATATGACAGTTACCAGTCAACTTAATTTTTGTCTGTCCCCAAACAGCATTCAAGACTACCAATATTTTATTTAAAAAAATTCAATCACCCAAAATGCACCTAACCACTTCACTCCATATTAAAATATTAGGGAGAGGGGAGGTATAAACAAAACAAAATCACCAGTAGTTTTTAGTTTGAGGCATACTTAGTTTTTCTGATAAATTCACTAAGAGACACTGACTCCATTTCCACAAACCTAAGTGTATTGGCTTTTATGTAAGAGATACATTTTTCAGTACTGCACAGACAGCTTTATTTTTACAGAAAACCCCAACCAACAACAACAAAAGCACCAAACCAAACAAACTAAAAAAATCCCACCCCACCTTGCTTTTATTTACATGTTGTGTCAAAAAACTTTTCATTACATACAATTTGGTCAAATCTGACCAAACTGTTACAGCCTAGATCTAATACAACATTAACAGTACACCTACATGGACAGCTGAAGACAGCTATCTGTTCATGTCTGGAAATGAGCCAGCACTGCCTCAACTCCACCATGTTGCCCACGGATGGACTGCTTTTCAGAGAAGAAACCTCTTTTGATCTCTTCCAGACTACCAACAATACAGTATGATATGAATCCAAAATCTATGAATGACAGTAAAGACAGGTAAACTTTATATTCCATCCCTTTTCTAGTTTTCACCTGTTAGATTTAAACCTATAGGCAACCTTCTCTATCTGCTGAAGATGAACTCGGCTGCTTACATTCTTTCCTTCAAAAAATGAAGCAGCTGTCCTTATTTTCTCTTACAAAATGTGGCCAGGAGACAGGGTACCCATCTTTGATATTGGGTCTCTCCCCTACAAAGCAGAAGCATCTTCCTTGATTTTTTGGGAGTTCAAAAGCATATCTCCTACCTCCTGCATTGGAAAACACATATATTAAAAATACATTATAGACAAACACAAATTAGAATATTATTCACCTTCCCTTTGCCGTTGTTCCACTAAGCACAAAACAATTCAAGATTCATAAAAGCAGAAAAAGATCAAACATTAGTGTATGACTCAGCAGTTAGGACACACAATACATCCTCCAGATCTTATATTTTTAAAATAGATCTGCACATCACTTATTATATCTTATCTCCAAGGCTTGCATAATTCTAGTCAAAATTCATACATGCACTACAGTGAGACATCCATGTACCAGGTATAATTTTTTATTAAGAAAGTTCAGGGAAAATCTCCACGCCAATCTGAAAACAATATGATTAATACAATTATATCAAAGTGTTTTATTGTCTGTTTTAAGCATTTGAAAATGCCTCCATTTTTTGAAGAACCATAATTCTGCACTTAACATGCATTTTATTTCTACAAGGTTCCAGATATTTCAATATTCCAACAGTCACACACAATATATATTTTTCTGAAGTGTTTCTTTTGAATCAAAGTACTGTTCCCAAGTACAGGTGAATCAGGCTTCTCTACAATCCTTTCAACAACAGTGTTCAAATGGTTGCTCTCGTTTCAACATGAAATCAAAATCATCTATCATTTTGTCTGCAACTCCAGCTAAGAGGTAGCTGAGCACTCTAAAAATAAAGCTAACAGATGTGTCTTGGGATCTAAATGGACATAATATCTTGAAAATTAAGCTAAACTGCTAACCTGGAAAAATGGCATACATGCAGGCTGCAAGGAAAAAAAAACCCCAAACATTAAAAGCTTCATGTTGGAAGTCAGACTTTTGAGGAAGAGGGGAAATTTAACTTTAAAAAGTCTTATAATGCACTGAAAGGGTTGTAACATGATCTCATGAATTTCTGAAAAAAGGAGACATAAAACAGGTAGAGAAGAATCTGTCCTTAAAAATCTCTCAGCCTTCTAGAAAGTTACTGTCAAGCAGAGTTCTTAGCTCTCTCTAGCAAATGTATCAAAATAAAAACTGACCAAAAAACAGAACAGTATCTCAATATCCAACATGTTCTAATGACTGCATTATACAGTTTTTAAAGCTTTTTTCCCAACTGTCTCTATTTTAAAACCACATCTTGAGCTCTTTATTTAATAAAATTAACATTTTTTTTTCTAAAAAGACTCTTTCTGTAATGACACAGTCAGTTTCAAATAAAAAAAAAAATACTGTTAGTAAAAAGGCTCATTATAATCAAGGATGCACTAGAATATCTATAATCAGCATAGGGTTTAGGATTCCAAAAATCTGAAACACTTCTTACCATATTCAGGCTCAAAAATCAGCCTTGGTAGCCAGTGCTCCATAAGCACTGAGCTACTGGAAAGCACTTATATTTCTGAAAATACTCAGACACAGAAGATGACCCATTTAGATTTCTATATGCAAATAGCTTTGCTTTTCAATGTATTCCCAGGAACAATGAAAGATAAAATTAAGCGGCTGTTTTACGTGACAGGGCAAGAGACTGAAAATATTAAAAGTAGCAATGATTTTTCTCCACCATTAAGTTATTCCACATGAAACTTCTTACCAGGTATTACTTTAGGATAACATTGATCATTAAGCAGTTATTTCCTATGGAAACTCTCTAATATCTAGGCAGACAGTTTGCTGTCAGAAGTTCAGAACTAACAAAAATTTTAGGTCACAAATTTACATGCATTTATTAAGATGTCCCATCATTGGGCCACAGCAATTCACCATGAGAAAGTCATTCCAAGTATCACATGCTAGGCTGTATTAAGCAAATCATCAGACACTCAAGGGAATGTTCCACAGGTTTTGAACTTTTGGAAACACTGATCATCTCTCTAATGAATAAACAGATCATAAACTTATGAGGAACCTATAGCTTACTAGAAGACAGCCTATAAATGCCTATAGTGCTTTAATAATCTATGAAATATGATAGATCTTAAGAATCAATCCCATCTACCTCAATTTTGACATAATATCACTACTATCAATTTTTTTATGAATACTACCAGTACTTGAAAAGATTTGAGCCATGAAGCATCACTATGAACTTTCCCACAGATAGGACAGATGACCATAGAGAAGGAATACAAACCTTAAAAAGCTTAAAGACATGTACTTCACTTGTCACCTCAGAATAAAATAATGTGTTGACCAGCTGAGTAGCAACAGGTATGGAAGAGAGGTCCAATTCTCCTCCCACAGGAACTGGACCTCGACATATTCTTTTTGGACTGAATTGTACAGAACCTCTCCCTGTAGCATGGAACTTGCTGAAGGCAGATTTGCTTGAAGTTCATTTCCATGGGAAAAACAAAAACTGTTAACTTCTTTTTAATTCAGGGACTTTTTTTTTAGTAGACCACTCATGCTAGCTAGAGCCACAGAATGCATCCTGCTGTCTTGCCTAGGGATGCAGACAGCACCGCTTCCTGTGGGTGCCACATTGGAAGCTTCCATGGCACAACAGTCTTGAATCTTCAAGACTGTGGAGTAATATCAGTTCCCTCTGCATATGACTGATTTGTGTATGTATTCTGCAATATAATGCTATTCCTCAGCTACAGTGTAGGGCCCTGAAACACCATTCATGTTATATAGGGTTTGGTTCGTTTTCACAAGGGCAAATTCAGATCAAACTGCAATGCCAGAGACTTTCATTACCATCTCTACAGCAGTCTAAGCCACCTATCACTTCTCCCGAATTAACTGTAAGATAATTCTTACTCCTATTGTGAAGATCATCTAAGCTTAGGATATTCAAGATTGCCCAAAACAAGAACAGCCAGAGCAGTTTGCTTAGAGTATTAAGATGTAACAAATAACCACTGTCCTGTATTACCAGCAGAGAACATTTGCCATACTGGGTAGCTGGGTGGCATAGAAGTGAACTTTCTTTCCCCGTAAATTAGACAATTTTTGTAAAGCCCTTGGTTCCCAAAGAGAGGCTTCCAAAGAAAGAGTATCTATGACAAACTCAGCTTGTATTTTCACTTATGTTCTCAAGCTTGCTAGGTTTCACAATTGCATGTGGAAACACAGTTGGGAAAAGTTTGACAATCACAGCCTTCTCCTTTAATGTCAACAAAAGGCAGAACCATTTGAGAGTTAAAAGACCCCTCTAAGCATTTCTGCACAGACATTCAGTGGCTAGTGGCTGAACAAGATTTAACAAGTTAAGCATTTCCTTTTTTTACTGAAAAGCTGACTCTGCATGCCACTTTTACAAGTGCTGGTTAAACTACTTAAGTTCCCACATATTTTCAAGTCATCAATGACTTGTGATTTTCCCAAATTTATTTTTTTAATTACTTGAAGGCTTGTTTCAAAATCACTATGGAGGGTGCAGATTTGTTTTATGATAATAAGAATCTTTTGTAGAAAACCACTTATGTGGTACAGCTGATCTGTCAGACAAGCTATGTCAACTTGCATGTGCCTGGAAGGTAAAAGATTCTCAAGTCATGAACAGTGTCATGTTGGAGAAATATATCTAATACCTCTAATTTTAGCCACTCTGTAGCCATTACATCAGAACTAGGAGCTTCTGGACAAGCCACTTCAATATAGTATTTAGCATAAATACAACCAGTAAAATATCTTAGTATCAATCACTCTTTCAGTTTTCTATAACCTACACATCTACTATGCAGTGCAGACAAAAGAGTTACTCTGAAAGAAGACTCCACACCCAAAAAGGGCCCTCATAAACTTGCTGGACTGGCCTAAGACAGCTTCCCTTCATACAACAATTGTCACTCATGATTTTTTTAAACTTCCCATCCCCATGCTACAAGCCATTTCCATATTCAACCTATTGATGCAGGAGGTTTACCCCTTATCCCTCTGTTTTGGACTGCTTCATTTTGTGTAAAATAGTTCATTAAATCTAACAGCCAGAAAATAACTCAAAAAAAACCAGAGATTACAACATTCATTTCAGCTATAGAAAACTGAGAATACGTCACTGCAATGAATATTAATTTATTTGAGCAGTCACCTCTGATGAAAAAGAACAAAGTTCAAATTATTGGTTTGAATCAAGTAAAGCAAGGAGTATAAGTTGGTTCTGTGTATTCAAAAGAAACAGTCTAACAGTGAATGACAGATGTACAGATACATACATATATTGAGAGAAATACAGGTACATTTAGTGGACACAGGAAAAAGTCTCGATTCCCTTCTCCTCACAAAAAATGTATGGCTTCAATAAATTGCTTTTTACTGATATGAAAAACAAATAATTTTTTTACTGTTTTTTGCTCTTACATCTGCTGTTGGAGAGCTTAAAATCACATGTATTTTATAACCCACTTCTCATTTTTGTTCATTTCCTTGGGTAAATAATTCCAATCTTTTCATTCCCTTGAAAAGCTCTGCCATATCCATCATATCAAACTCTTTACAATACTGTGATTTATCTCTTTTAAACTAATTGACAGTTAATAATGCACTTTGAATAGCAGATAAGAATTAATGGATTTATATACAATGGCAGTTCCTTCTCTGTTTTTTTGCCTACTTCTGATTACAGCTATAATTTGGATAACAGTACCTTATCAAACTGTAATAATGCTCAATTTTTTTGTTATATTAATACTGTTAATTTAGAAACTCTTCAGATATATAAATGGAAACTTATTTTTAGCTTCCAAAACACACTGGTTTGCATATACCAACAAGCAATTTTACATGTCATCCTGCTGTTCTTTCACAAAGCTTGCTTGGACTTCTCAGGTCACCGTTCCAATATTTGTGAATTCAATTAAATAGTTTTAAATCCTTAGTAAATAATTCTACTTTATGAATGAAATTCTACAGATGACTTATAAAAAGATATTGAACAGTGCCTGTTCAATATTTGAGAGAAAAAATTAAGTCTCTTATAAGTTAATATTTCTGTTAATTCCCCTCAGAGATTTTTGTGATCCATGAAAATATTTTACGTCTCATATCATGGCTTTTTCATTTAATAGCTTGGTGTGAGGAACCTTCAATTACACCTTTTAAAAGTGTATGCTAATTAGAACTATATTAAAATTTAATCCACTATGCTACTATTGCAATCAAAACCCCTGGTAGATTAGTGAGGCACATTTGTGCAGAAGCAGTACCAACTACTCGTGATTTCAGTTAGTACTACGGAGTCTGCCATCAGTCTTTGTTGTCATCACATACTTTTATCTACAGGCAGTTGTGACTGTAAAGGATGAGAATTACATGTGCATGTTTTTTCACTAAGAGCACCCAACAAGTTCCAGACCTGCTCCCTACACAAATTTTATGAGACTACTTGCAGAGAATTGGAAACTCTCCTTCAATAACTTAAAATCTATTGACCAAATTTGTTTTTGAAAACAAGAGACAAATAGAGAATAGACACTCTATTAATACTTCCAGAAAATGAATACAGCTTACCACAGAGCAGAAAAGAGGGGGGAAAGACAGTACAAATGCCTTAGCTATAAAAAAAAACACTTCAACAGAATTTAATGCCTTTTATTATATGCCAAAAACCTACACCTGGCTTTAGAATAGATTCCTGTTTTCTAATAAGTTTTAAATGTCATACTGCTAGGGCATTTATAATATTTTACTTCTGCATGGAGTCTGCTGTCAGAAGACTAAATTTACGTGGCAACCACAGCATCTAACTAAAACGTCAACCAACAAAAAGGTAAAATAAACTCATTTAAAATTCTCCATTATTTCTGCTCTTTGTTAAGTGGTTTGCTAAAATGTATCTACAGTTGCTTGTTATTCTGTAGTTCTTTGAATGTATAAGTTAATTTATTACACCAACAGACCAGTATAAACAAGCTGTCAATCTAGTTTCCCCAAAACACAGGCATGTATTTCCAGAAATGTATACACTTTTGATGATATTTTCTGTCCTTTAACTGATTTAAAAAAACGTTTTTCAGAGAATTAAGAAAACCAATATAAATTTGTAATTATGCTAATTAAGTTTTTATTCCCGGAAGTCTATAATTAGTTTTGCTGCCTCTCCGACACAGCCCTCGTTCAGCTCATGCTGTAAGATGCAGTTCACAGCACTGCATATGTAGCTGAGTAGTTTGAAGAAGCTGCACAGCTTCCGTCCTCCAGGGAAGGGGTGGCTCTGCAACAAATATTATTTAGTTTGCAAAGCCATCTGAAATAAGTAGAACAGTCTAAGTCATTCCAGTCTTATCCCATATCACTCTTTCTTTGAAACCACACCTTGTAAACATGAAATATATAGCATGTAATCTGTGTCAGACAACCTCAAGATTCCTTCCAAAAAAACTTAAAGAGGCTGATTCACAGATGTACTGGAACAGAGAACTCCTTTTGCAATCTGGCGCCTTGGTATCTTTCAGAATCCGGGACATAGTCCAAAATAACAAAAAACTAGAAAAGAGGTATTATCACCCATGCAGCAGTCAGAGGCTCCAAGGTGGTAGAAATAGCTGAGCATGAGTTAGAAAATGTACTTCAGTCTCCAAGCAGCTACATTAGAGTACACTGAGATGCATCAGACACACAAGCAGGTGCTTATAAAAGGGCCCAATCCAAATGCAGCAGGAGTAACCTGATAAGACTTACATCATGATACCTTTTCTCAGCAGCCAAAAGCATATGAACAAAGGCAAAAAACCCTTGTTTTCTTTCAAATGCTGTATTTCCCACAGACAATAGAGCTTCATATTTTAGTTTGATCCTCTGTCTGATAAGCATCATGCTTTATTTTTTTCCTTTCCTCCAAACTGCAGACTTACAGATCTTGGTGGATGAGAAGTGAGTGTATACACAAGTGGGCTGATAGCAATTTAAGGGTATTAAAAAACATAGAGGAAAAAAATAGAATAAGCAGGATTATATGCATCATTTTTTGTGGGGAAGAAAAACCAACCAAAAGCACAGGGGTGTGAGATAAAGCAAAAAAAAAAAAAAAAAAAAAAACTATGAAAAAGCAAGTAAAGGGAAAATAAAGTAGGATAGAATACATTAAAAGCAGAGGGAAACAGATTTTATGATCAACTATAGGAAAGAGAAAGACTGATGTGAAGGAAAATTTGTGAATTGTTGAGTTAAAATTGAGTATATTGTACTCCAAATTGTGAAGCAAATCAGTCTCAAACAGGAAGTGTTGGGGGCGTGTGATGGGTGTTTCTCCACTTGGAAACTGGCTGAATCCAACCAAATTTGTCAGAGGTGTAGAATTCTCAAAGATACCTATAAAATGTTAAGTTCATGAAATCAAGATGCTGTGATTGTCCTGACCAAGGGGAAGGATTCAGAATGCATTAACACCCTGTCGGACATTAGACAATCCACAAAAGGATGAGACTGTACTAAAAAAAAAAATCCATTACAGCTTACAACCACTCTTAAGATTTAAAAAAAAAAAAAAAAAAAAAACAACCCTGAACAAATCCACACACAAAAGAAAAAAGGAAAGAGGTAAAAGCCAGGCTTCTACTACTCAAGGAACCACTCTTTTAAAATATTTCTTCCTCTTTCCTTTTACCAGGAAAAAAGACATGGTAATACTTGGTATAGTATTTATCAAAGTGCTGTACAAAGCGAGACAGTTTTACCTTCCTTTGGAAAATTAAAGCAAGAGAAGCAAAGTGACTGCAAGGCAAAGCAGCAGTGAAAAAGCTGGATGGAAAGCAAAGCCAAGCAACCCAGAACACCTTCCACCCGCTACCTCAGTCTGCCTCCGAACCAGCAGCATTCAGTGCATAACATAACACATTTTGTGGAACTCGGTTAAAAGGGAACATACAACATACTGTAATCAATGAATAGAGCTTTTTAGAAAAGCTGTATCATTCTTTCAGTCTGTTTTATACTGATCAACCCTTTCTTGAAATTACAAATATGCAGCTGATAGTCAAGATGAGCCAGTGTATTAGCTCAACACGAATGACCAGAGCAACTCTTCAGCTTTTTTGACAAAACCAGATTTTTGATCATGGTGTATATTAGCCAGCTACACTTTTAAAGCATAGTCAAGCCAGTATTTCATATCCAGAAGTGACATCAGCTTGCTTGATGAAAATTAATCTTCACTATTTAAGCAACGAGAAACTTCAGACAGTATTGCCCTGAATGCCTTCTCAGGTATTTGCTTATCTACTACTGCTAGTACAAGAAAGGCAGCTAATTTAAACCAGTAAGTGATTTTTGTACGTTCTACAACAAAAGCATCTAGAATCCCAGATGATTACATTTCACTTGCAAGCAAACTCAGATGATTGGACACAACATAGTTGAACATCCTTAAGTCAACTACCAAAGCTTTGTGAATCAAACACTTGAAATTCAAGGATAACAAGGCAGAACTACTTTAATGATTTTCAACATAGTTCTCCAGATAGAATATCACCAACTGGCTCACAATCACAATATCACTATTACAAAATAGTCCTTAAAATTTTTCACTTTTTAGGATGCACACCTTTCAACTTCAGACAATACCTACGATATGCCAAGAGAAAAGGAATGCAGCCACATGGAATCAGTTACCAAATACTGCCAATAAACCAATCGACTGCAGTGGAAGAACCACTTTTGATATTAATAAAATGATGCATGTGAAGCATCATATAGCTTTCCTTACTTATGGATTTATCATTCATAGATTTAAGATGAAAAAGTCATCTCATTACCATATGAAATGCTAGTTCAGTGTAGCCTATTTCAGCTGTTGGAGACGCAAACAAAAGGTCTTGGTGTTGAAATGTGTGGGACGTTTGCCTAAAATCCTGATTCCAGCACACTAAGACACAGCATACCTGTGTCTAACAGAACAGATCTTAATGCAGCACCTTGCTCCACTCCGTGCTATCAGCACTTTCTACAGATGCCCTCTACATTTATTCTATTCTTTTTTTAAAAAACAAATGAAATCAAGCGATACCTCCTCAAGCTAAGAAAAACAAACGTTTCAAACCTCGACTGCTGAAAAGGGTGGAAAACCCAAAGTAGAGCATTTAATCAGATTAAATGCCCCTGTGTCACAATTAGATGTCACTGTGTGCTCACTTTAATTCTGAAAGCACATGCAGCGGCTCGAAGGGGAGTCACGGCACTGTAGGCTCCAGGTGCAATGCCCACACCTGGCGTTACAGCCATACAGCCCGCCCCGGCCCGGCGCCCCGCACCTCCCGCCGCTCCTGTCCGCGGGCGCGCAGGAAGGCGCTGGGAGCGGGCCGGGAGAAGTTGGAACCTACGCGCTTCTCCTCGCCGCCGGCCATCCCCCGCGATCTCCGCGCCCTGCTAACAATGGTAGCAGTGTTCCGGCGGGCAGCTCTGCCCTGGAACTGGACCGAATCCCCCCGCCGGTCCCGCCGCCCGTGCGCCCCTCTCTCCCCGCGGGGGGGGGGGGGGGGGGGGGGGGCGCCTCTCCCGCACCTGGCGGCGGTGACGTCACTCCCCCGCGCCCCCCGCCCGCCGGCGCGCTGACCCCGGCCCGCTCCGCCGCACCTCCCATCCCGCCGGCCGGGAGCGGGCACACGGGGCGGCCGGGAGCGGGCACACGGGGCGGCCGGGAGCGGGATGGGGACAGGGAAGCGCCGTGCCCCGGCACAAGTGCGGCCCCCTCCCCTCCTCCGCCCCGCAACACGCCCCCCTCGTGCCCCTGCCCGCGGGGGCGGCGGGGAGACGGGGGAAAGCGGCTCCGCGGCGCGCTCCCCTCCTTCCCTCCATCCCTCCCTCCCGCCGCCGCCCCCCGCGCGGGTGCGGACAAAGGGGAGGGGACCCACACCTGGCGAGCGCCGGTCCCTTTGTGGGGTGGGCGCGTCGCGCAGCCCGGGCGGAGATGCGGAGCGGGGGCCGGTCCTTCCCGCCCGGCCCGGGGACAGCGAGGGGAGGAAGGTTCGGGGGTGGGGGCACTTACTCGCCTGCCCTCGCCACGCACCTTCGCGCCGCTCGCCCTCAGCCTCAGCCCCTCCCTGCGCGGCCGCCGGGACGCTGGAAGTTCAGGCGGCGCCGGCCATTCCCTGCGGGCGGCTCGGTGTGTCGGGGGCGGCGGCGGGCGCGGAGCGTCCCCGGCGGCTTCACAATAGACACCGGGCAGCGCGCGTGTCCCCGTGTGTGTGCGCGTGTGTGCGCGCGCGGGGGGCGGGGCCTCTCCCGGCGCGCCGAGCCGGCAGGGAGGGGGGAGGGAGCGGGGGGGAAGCGCTGTTTACCCGGCCGCCGAACCCGACCGCCCCCCCCCCACCGCCCGATGCTCGGGCTGATCCATGCGCCACCGCCCCCCACCCCGCGGGCGGGCAGGTGGTACAGTCCGGCCCGCCGGGCTCCCTCTCCCCGGCGCGGGCGGGGCGGGCCCCGCCGCTGTGACGTAACAAGCCGGGTGTGCATGCAGCAAATCAGCACGAGGGGGCGGAGCTCCCCGGGGCACAGCGCGGAGCCGGGGGTGGGAACCCGGGGGTGCCAACCCGGGGTACTGGGGGCTGCGCTCCCCGCTCCCCTGCCCTCTGCAGAAAAGATGATGAAGACGCTTTTCGGAAAGAAGTGGGCGGCTGGGAGCTCGCCCCGGGCTGTTGACTATTTTCTCCAGCCGGCGAGCGCTGGGGGGAACTTCGACGCGCGACGCCGCGTTGCATGCTGGAACTTGTAGTCCTGCTGTAGAGTCCTGAAAGGTTAAACACTGTCAACAGCCACGTGGGATGTTACCCATCAAAAGCCTGTATATCCCGTAAAAGACCACAATTTATCCTTTAGAAAGTGTTTTCTGTTTTAAAGAGCCACAGTTTTAAGAGGCAGCCCCAGCCCGCTCGTTCTGCGGGGGAAGGGACGTGCAGAGCCCTGCGGAGCTGCCAGGACCTGCCCGTCCCGTCAACCCCCGCGCCAAGATGTCGGCGGCGATCGCCGCGCTCGCCTCCTACGGCGGCTCCGACTCGGAGCCGGACTCGGAGCCCGAGACGGAGAGCGGCTCCCAGCGCTCC
Source organism: Zosterops lateralis (assembly GCF_965231275.1). Lineage (NCBI taxonomy): Eukaryota > Metazoa > Chordata > Aves > Passeriformes > Zosteropidae > Zosterops > Zosterops lateralis. Next base: position 68,054,073 of record NC_139764.1, on the reverse strand, counting down.
GCTGCCGTGCTCGCCAGCCGCGATTCCGTGCTGCACCTCCGGCCGCCGCCCGCCGCGCCCCCCGCCCTGCCCGTCGATGCGGCCCCGGAAGTGGCCGTGAAGGTAGGGAACCCTCCGGGGCCCGGGCCGCCCGCCTGCCCCGCGTTGTGTCCGCTCTGCCGGCCTCGGGGACGGCCCTGGAGCAGCCCCAGGCTGGGGAAGCGGGGCGGAAGGGCCGCGGTGCCGGCAGGGGTGCGGTGCCGCCGCCTGGCCCTGCCCTGCCTTGCCTTGAGGTGTGGGGTCGGAGCGGTGGAGGGGAAGGCCTGTGTTGGGGAGCTCCCGTGAGTTCCAGCCGCGGGGGTTCAGTTTATTAAAGCGTATTAGCTCCATCTCAAAGCGTGCCTTGATTACAGTTCCTTAGATACTTGTTTGCTGTTCCCAGTAAAAGGTGTTTTCCTGGCTGTTTTTCCCGGGTGGTGAAGTCGATGCTTGGTGGGGTGGCTGCAACTGAATCCTGTTCTAAAGGGCAGCCTGAAAGCTGGCTGGTGTTTCTATTGCGTTATTGCTAGGGGAACCTTTATTTTCCAAGTTCAGTATCACATTGGCTGCCTTTTGTGATACCAGAGAGGGAGGGGGAAGGTGCTGGTTTAGCTTTGGGATTTTTTGCACAGGCAACGAATTTCTAATCAAAAGCAGGCATCTTGCAATGATAACTGACATTGTCACTGTCCTGCTGCCACATGCTCAGAAAAGTTTCTTGCCTAGTGACCAAGAGGTGGATGGGCTTATTCACTTTGTTATCATTAGCTAATTCAGATTCTAGCACAACTTATTATATTTTTCTGTGGGTATTGTATTGTATATAGTGACTACACTTATTTATCTCTTAGAGGCTTGGAAATCTGTCTTCTCAAGTTGCAGCATCCAGTAGGCTGTCTTGTGCACATTTCAAAAGAAATGCTAATTAACATCTATAATATTTCCTGAGTGTTAGTGGTAAGTGGCAAGTAGCACTGGAAGGGCTTTTACCACCCTTAGGCCTGTGGCAACAGGTTTTCCCTTTGCCCTGCCAGCACAAGGGTTTATATATGACTGATGTCAGGGAACTGATCTGAATTTTGAAAAAACACAACTCTAGTGAAGTTATTTGTCCTTGGATCCATTCCTTGATCTGGTTTGCACAAATGCTCCAGTGCCAGTGCAGAAACCAGCAGCTGGAGAAAAGAGTTAGGTGTCAGCAGCACGTTCAGCTCAAAGCTGTTTGCCAGCCTGTGCTCTGGAAGGAGTGTCCACCCCTTCCACCTGCACCTCTGCCTCAGACAGTATGCCTACTAAAATGAAAAGGGTGTGAGGCTTTTCAATATCAAGATGTTTGATTATAGTTTATAACTTTTACTTGTGAACATAGATGAGGGGCATATAACTGCAAATAGCAACAGTTTCAAGCTGAGGCTTTCAGAACACAGCACGCTGGAGCTTCTTGTAGCACCACAAGCTACTCTGAGTAGCAACAGGTCATTTCTTTGTAGAATTATATCAGGCTTTCTTTTTAGACTTTTAGGGTTCCAGAAATAACTGCAGGTCTCATATGCCACATGTTCTCAACACCTTCTATGTCTAAAAATGACAGTGTCCCACTGGTCAGCTGTGGAAGCTTGCCAGACACCCCTCAAGAATTTACCCAGATTCTTTAGATTTAAAAAGACCTTACTGAATGAATGTGAAAGACATGGTGTTTTGAGTGTAAGTCACAAATCCTCTCTAAGTACCAGCCTGGAAAAACAGGAAGCCGAGTAAGTAGGAAAGCAAAGTTGCAGTTCATTAGCATCACTTCACTTGTGCAAATGTTGTTTTGACATGAATATGGATCCAGTACTCTTAAGTGCAAAGATATTTATTGCACAAAGGACTGGGAATGGGTTACAAAAGCTGATGGTAAGAAGGGAGGTTAGAAGGGTTAATATAATATAAAACCACATATATAAATATAAACCACAGCTTGCATTTTTGACAGTTGAGAGTGCCAACCTTAAATGGTTGGTGTTCTGCACTCTGTTTTACCTGTTCTGTTTCAGAATTTCAGCCTGTTAACTGGCAAAGACCTTATACTTACATATGCTTTAATGGGTCCTCACTCTCTGTAATAGCAGCCATCATTGTTAGCACATTCAGCTGACAGCATTTGGGCTAATGAAATGTGCATATCAGATATAGCCCTAAGATGCTACTCCAATATGTATTTCATTTTCTATAGAAATCTGCTGAGTCCTTGTTTCAAAGTACATCATAGTTACATGAAATCACGTTTCTGTGAAAATAATTATTCTGTAACTGAAAGCTGTACTAATGGTTGGTAAGTGTGTTTTAAAAGTTTGAGGGGCTGGCTTTTGTTAAACCCTCTTCTTACAGTCTGCTTCTTGAAATAGGCCTGATTGTTGATCTTGATGTTAAATTGCTCTTAATAGATAACAGCTTTGATTATTGGTGACTCCAATCCAGTAAAACTTTACTCTCATTTTAGACTGGAAACCCCACTGGATTAAAGTTGCATGTTTCTGTTACTTTTTTTAGCACACTAAAATCACTTGAGGGAAGGCAACAGAGGATGAAAGTTTGTGCTTCTGGTCCCTTCGTGCAGGAAAAGATGGATTGTAACTGCAGGACATTCAGGGAGGGACAACGAGGCCAAAGGAGGTTTCTTCTTCTGCATGAGGAAGTATTGAGAAGGCCAAAAGAGACAGCTGAGGTGTAAAGTATGATAGACACCTACAAAATCATTAAATGGCACAGAGAGGGAGTGAAATACTTCATCTCTTCCATTACAGTAAACATAAGCTGCCTAGTAGGAGTTAGGTTCAAAGCAAATAAAAGGATGCAGCTCTTCATGCAATGTGTAGTAGGGCTTATTGTCATGCCAAGAAGTCCTGTGTGCTGAATTTTGTGTTGTTACAAGGAGAATCTGGACAAGTACTGGAAGAGATCCATTGGAGGATGAGGTGTCAATAAATACAGATTTCCTCAAGTCTCACCAAGACCTGGAAATATTTGGCTGTTGGGAGAAGTGTCATATACACTTGCTCTACTCTTACTCTCCCCTAGATGCCAAGTTTCCATAAGGTGGATGTTTTCTTTTGTGGGAACAGTGGACAGGTTAATCAAGATATTTTCTTTCTCCAAATCATCAAGCAGTAGGTAAGCATGGTGGTGTTGTAAATAGAAACTGTTCAAGAAAGGGAAGGGAGCCCAGTTGCCAACAACCAGGCCATTGTTAAACCCAAATATCATTAATTTTCCTACAATTTCTACTTCTATGAAAAAAAAAATCACCCTAATATTGCTCACAGTTTTATCTTCACTCTTGAATTATGAATGTAGAAGGAAATTCAGGAAATTGTACTTTCTGTGAAAAAATCACAGGAAAAATTGCAACTATAAGCTTTGCTTTTGAGAGAACAATTATTGTTTTATCTCTGTCTGGGGTAGGACTCAGATTGGAGCAGATCTTATGATATTTCTCTACAGTATGGCCTTCAGTAGTCTTGAGGAGAGGACATTTAACTGGGTTAAAATAACGAGGCTGGCCCAGTCCAGTACAGGAGCTGGAAGATCTGTGCTGCCTTTAATGCAAGAAGGAATCAGAAGTGTCAGTTCCCTTTGAATCTAATTTACCTGTGGCACTATGCAGGTTTCCAAAAAAGTTTTACATAAGGAGAGGAAATAGACTTCAGTCACACTTAGTAATATTTTTTAAAACCTAATCCTGCCAGCTAAGGAGAGAAGAAAGATACAAAGTGACATGTGACAATTCTGTAGCAGTGATTGAACCTTAGTACACTTAAGAATTATTACTTGTTAGCAATGTTGTCTTCTTTGACAAAGTGGGTTTTTGGCTTTCTTTGACACAAAATATCTTATAGAGAGTGGATGTTTAGAACTTGTCATCCTGCAACATCCTGGGAATCTAGCCTAGTTCAACAAAACCATTTAGCATATGCTTTTCTTGCTGGTTTGTTTTTATTCTGTTGAAGTTAGTGAGGCACTCATTTACTGTTAGGAGTGCATGAATGGGTAGAAAGAATAAAAGCTGATAACAGCCATGTGTTAATGTTGGAGCTTCACTGCAAATGCTATTTATCTCTTGGTAATAAATTTGTAAATCTTTAGAATGAGATAATAAGCATTTGACAGGCCAAGTGGTTTAGGCAGGAATTGATATGTGACAAACTGCTTAAGTGTCAGTGGCTCATGGGATGCGGTCTTAATTTACCACATTTTAATGTGATTGATAATTAAAACTAATTAAATGTTATGCAAAGCAGCCTGCCCTTTTTAGCTATTTGACTAACTAGTAATGATTTTACCTGGGGAAATGGAATGTTGTAGATTTATTATTTGAAATGTCCAGAAAAAAAAAAAGAAAAATTTCCAACATACAGCCATCACAACCCTCTGCTTGCATGAGATGAAGCTGGAAAATGTAAGCCACATTATGTTCTTTCTAAGGAACAGCATTACCATCCAGTGTTGCAGTACATGGTGCACTTGGGTCTTTTTATTTAAGGCTTTGCTTTGTTGCCTGTTACAGGGATTTTGCCACTGTTTAATTCAATGTTTTTGTTTTGCATGCACATAAAGAAACTTCTAGCAAGCTTTTTTAATGTATTTTTTTAATTATTGAACTATTTTTAATTCCATAAATCAAGTGATTTTCATAGAAATTAACACTATTGTTTTATGGCATTTGAGTAGGAGTTTTTTTGAACAGAAAGAAGACTGTGGCATGTTTAAAGAATCTGTTAAAGAGGAAAGTTAATCTGATTTACTGTATTTGTAGTCTAAAATCTCTTCTATTTCCTGTCCTCTTTCTTATGCTTAAAAGTGGCCAAGTTTTATGGTAGGACTGCAGGAGCATGCCTTGGAAGGAACCAGGCATTTGGTGATCTCTGGGGAGATATAATGAGGCACCCCCTTGTCTACACTTACCATCAAAAGCTTCTTTCTGTCTCAAGATAGATTCCTTAGGCAATGCTAATACTCCAGAGTACAGCCCTGTGTGCTGTTCCCCTATAATAGTGTGATTGTGTTTTGTTAAACTAAAGGACAGCATTTAACTATCAAAAGAATTTTTTTACCTCATCAGATCATCTCTGAACTGTAAAGCAAACTGATATTGCAAGTAAGTAGACATCACATCTATTTAAAAAAAAAAAAAAAAAAAAAAAAAAAAAAAAAAAAACAGAACAACACAACCAACACAGGAAGTAGTTTGGTGAAATTACACAATCTGCCTCTTTTTGCCTTGTGCCAGCAGTGATTCTTGCATCTCTCTAAACAGACATTCATTCAACCTGCCTACCTAACTTCAGTGGATCTATGGAGTGAGCATTTTCAGGTTTTGGTTGTCCTTAATAGTGCAGAGTTGTATAATCAGTATCTCTTCTGTGCTGAGTTAGGTTGCTTAATTTTTCTATTCAGGTTGTATTTTCTTAGGCCTTTGATCATGTTTTCTTTTCCTTTTGAACACTTTTCAGTAACATGTGTCTTACTTGACATGTGGTGCCCAATGTAGCCACTGTATTTCAGTTGGGTGCTTGGAACTAGTGCTGAGAAAAGTAGAGGTGACACATAGAGCTAAGTTTGCAGCTTCTTTCTATTATGTTTTTCAAGATAACTATATTCAATAAAACATAACTTCCCAAAACCTTAATTCTTCAGTTCCAGGTTATATGGGGTGTACAGCCCTTTAATGATATTACAGCGTGCCATAAAGCCTATATTAATACAATTTCTGAATTGCAGCAAAGACCAGCTGCTTCTCTGCCAGTGATACAGCTGAGCTTTTCTCTTTCTCCAGCAGATCACTGTATCTGTTTGAGAGCTTTTTGACCCCCCCTTTTTATGGTTCCTGTGCCTTTGAGAGTGGAAGTGATCTAGGGAAATAGTTAGCCCTTCACTGAAATCACAGATGCCCTCCCCTTTCAGCTTAACTACTGATCATTTCCCATCCCACAGAACCACTTGTGTCACACTTGGCACATAAGCTACATGATGGATTGTTCACCTTAGGCTTTTAGATAAATCATTCCTGTGACCAAAGGAAAAGCTACAGCAGTGATGTGATCTCTTAGATTACCTTATCTCAGTCACAGCTCTGCCAGGCTGCTACTCCTATGATCCCTTCCCTGTTAGCTGGAGCTATGGCAAATGCTTCTGGAATGCATGCAGTTAAGGCTGTTGCCAGCATACAGGGAGAGTGTGTGAGACCTGTATTACCTTTTCTTGATTTCTGGGCCCTAGAAGGAGGAGCTCTGCTGAAATGGTCTTCTGGCAATGCATGTGTTTGTACCAGAGATCTTCACCATCTGCAGAGGTTGCTGATGAGTTCTTTCCTCTCATCCAGGAAAAAAAAAAAAAAATAAAGCCACAACCGAAATACCCCAATACAGATATCTTGGCAATTGGTGAAATGGATGGTGGGCTAGGTTAATATTTTTAATGTTTCTGCTACCTTCTAGAGTCTTGTAACGCTGTACCAAATGGCACTTACCAGATGTTGACCAAAGGATAATTTGTCTGCTGCTGTTTGAACTCTTGCCATGGGCTAACATTTGGTAATATGTTCTGTCAATACTTTATATTCCTATCAAGATTCCATTTTTAAAAAACACTGAGAAAATAAAGTGAGTAGTTGGACCACATTCAAATTATGACATAGTTTAAAGCAAAATGATGTAATGAAAAGATAACCATTATGTGCTTCAGCAGCATGTTATGAGATTGCCATTTGATGTCCTAATATATGAAAACATGAATAAGACTGGAGGTCTCGAGGAGCGTGGCTCTGATAACTATAACATGTGCTTCAATTTCAAGGCTGGGTGGTTTTTACACAGAAAGAAAGTGCCTGTGGTGGTCTAGGAGTGAACATATTGTGCGGCTTTCAAGTGACTCAGCACTGTTCCACCAGCAGTGAAGTAGAACCAGAATTGCTATAATCCTCCAGCAGAGGATCAGCTTTTATGGCACAATCTGTTTCTTTTCTCAATTACCAAGCAGCATATAATAGAACTTCATAGGAAGATAAGAGGAGGAAAAATAGCAGAACTGAAAAATTCTTGGCATTTTTGCAAACCTGGATTTTTTTACTTTTTCAGATTTAAGAGCAGGGAAAAAACTGTCCTAATTTCAAGTAAGCTGATAACTGTTTAAATGTCACAAACCATTGATCAGATCAATTTTGCCTTATTATCAATTATATTAATTTTTATTTTCTCAAATTTTGAGTTGGGTGAACAAGATGTGAGGGGTATATGGAAGAGTAAGCTCTGTGATTTGACTTGAAAAAGTTATTTGTGGAAAATGTCCTCATGACATGAAAGGAAGTGTAAGTTTGTAGGTAACACGGGTTAGGAAGTGGTTTTGGTGTGCTCCTGTTCTAACTGGGGCCGTGTGAGGTTTTTGCTGAATGACAGGATTAGGCCTGCTGTGCTGTTTGCAGGCGAGTTCATGGTGTGTCAAAGTCAGGGCTGTGAACATACCAGCAGTTGTTGACATCCAAGCCCAGCGAATCGGAAAGGTTGTGTGATGAGAAAAATGAGGTCAGGCTGAGAACTGGTAGTGCTGAGGGTTCAGGCAAGATCAGTGCAATGGCTGGACCTGCCTGTCAAAGTAATTGATAATGTGGTGAGAGTAAAGCTTTCTGGTTGGACTATACAATTCTACTAAGACAGGAGCCTTAGTAGAAAAACAATTAATGGGATTGTTCATGTCGTGTTTTTGTTTTGAGTTTTTTTAACATGCTTTTATTTTCCTTTGTTGAGCAGTTTTAGTCAAATATAATCAAATAACAAGCCAAAGATCTTTAGGTACTGTTTTTCTTTTCTGTGTTCTAGAAAATCAGATTTTAAAATCTTTTAAATCTTGTATGCATGAGCAAGTTTGTAATTGACCTGCTGTTAAACTGGGGAGAAAAAAGGCTTCTGGGTGTACCATGTCAGAGAGTAGCTAACAATATCAAACAAATTAAGAATGTACCATTTTGCTCTTTCAAGATACTATAATATATAAAGCAAGATTGAGTTTGAGATAGTTTTCTATTAATGAAGCAACTGGTAAAATTTGATTTTCTGTTGTGCTGCTTTCTTTTGTAAGTCACAAATGCTTTGGGATCCTGTTGTAGGTAAGCGCTGACTAAGCAATGACGCTAAGATAGCTTTTTCAGTATGATTACTAGGGATTTTGTCAGCATACTAGTACATTGTGAGTCTTTTTCAATTGCTGTTTTTCTAGAATAAAGATACAGGAAGCAATAACAGTAATAATTCTGCAAAATACCATTTTCTTTTATTAACTGAGGTCTTGATGAGGGGAGAGGTTCTGTTGATGTGAAAGAGCCTTCTTAAAGCTCTGAAACCAGGTCTTTTTGGGCACTGCTACCTTATCAGCCATCTTCTTTCTTCTCTGTCTTCTATTTCAGCTGCATGTGCCCTTCTGAATTTTTCCCTGTGAGTTACTTGAGGTTATTATTTTGGTTAATCTTGCTTTCTTGTCCCTTCATCTATCAAGTTAATTTTTTGTCACAACAGACTTGCAAATGTGTTTAAGTACTAAAGCTGAATGACGTTTATACCTTTCAGTATAAAAATGTACCTTTTGGAAATAAGGGGTTATTGGATTCTGTGAAAATCATTGTTATAGTTGATGTTTGTATGTAATGTTGATATGTAATTTTTTTCTTTGCAACTGTCTTTCTGAATAGTTACTTGTGATTTCTGCCTTTTACCTTTTGTAGAGTTTTAGCTTTCATACCTTTATATTAAATCTGTGACCATTTTAATTGGTTCTTCTTTACAAGTCTGGTTTTCAAACATCCTAAAAAAGGAGCTTTCCTTCAATCTTGCTGCCGTTTTTAAAACGTGTGCATGAAATCTTTAAATAAAAAGAAATAATTATTCACATGCAAAGATCTTCAAGTGTTTTAGACAAGTTTCTCAGTGACTGCCTGACATTGGTTTTGCAATCAGTATTTTTTAAAATAGAAACTTTGGCCAAGGTGCTCTTCTCTTTCATGATGCCGAAAGTGTCAACTTGAACTACAGCCCTAATTTGTAAATACAGAAGGTAATGTCATATATTTGAATGTCTGTGTGTGAAAAAATGGGTTATTAATATGTCTGTTTTATTTCAGGAAGATGTGGAAACAGGAGTCCACCTTGATCCTGCTATCAAGGAAGTTCAGTACAATCCCACTTATGAAACTATGTTTGCACCTGAGGTAAGAAACAATGTTGGTTTTTAGAGCAGAAATGCCTTTGGCTTAGAGGGCAGAGGTTGTATAAGTTTTGTGTGAATTTCCTTTAAGACACCTTCTTTGGATGCTTGCTGTATTTTGGAATATAATTTGGGCGAGCTAAAAAATAGATTCTACACAAGTGTGTTGGTATTTTTAGCACTTGAATTTTAATATTCTGCATAAAGTCCTTCTAAGAAGAGTCTTAAAATATTTATCAGAATTATAGCTATGAAAATTAAAAATTAAGCTGGAAAATAGCATTATAAAGATGTTGAGTTAAACATGAACTGCATTGAAGTGGTCCTTTACTATTTTCAAATTTTTGCTATTAACTCATTGTTCTCATTAGGGCAGAATTAACATTTGTAAGACTTGCAGATATAAGACTTTTGAGAGAAGGATTTAACATTAAAATCAAAGTACTTTCAGTTTAATTATTCACATCAGTATTATAAATTTTAGTAATTTGAGCTATGCTAAATTTGTATAGTGAAAAACCTTTTAAGACTGAATTTAGACTGCCTGATGCCATGTGAACCACTTTCCATTTTGTTATAACTGACAGGCTATCTGAAAGATAAAAATAGCTGTTCAAGCATTTAACTTTCTTCCACATTTAACTTCTTTGTACAGTTTGTCTTCTCTTTGACCAGAGGTTAGCCTTCTAGGTAGACAAATACTGTATCGGTCTCAAATTTCTGTATTAGTTATGCTTTATGTTTACAAACCTTTTCAGGAACACATAAATTGGCCTTTTCATAGTGAGCTTGCAACATATCAAAGCCATGACTTGTGCAGACAAAAGTAGTGTTTTTAACTTGATTCAGTGCTGCTGTCTGTAAATGTTTTAGTAGGGAAACCTTATGTAGGACAGCCTTGGGTTTTACCTTCTGAATGCTTGTACTGCTCCCGTACTGAATGACAGTATGTCTTGGTTGGTCAAGTATTAACAAGTCAGGTAGTTGATATTAACCTGAGCTCTGTGCCAGTAATACAGGCTAGAAAGTTCAATCCTGAAATCAACTGTTCAGAACAGCTGTGTAATTACTGTGTGAAATAACAGATGAAGAAGCCTACTCAGGAGTCAAAGAAATTTAAAGTTGAAGTGATTTTGCATTACCATTTTTGAGACCGGTCTCTTTTTTCAGTGTTTTTTGGTTGTGTTTTTTTTTTTTTTTCTGAAGAAGTAAATACACAAAAATAACAAATTACTAATTCTGCTCCACCTTGTTTTAACATTTTTGATGAAGTTTGGACCAGAGAACCCATTTAGGACTCAGCAAATGGCTGCACCTAGAAACATGCTTTCTGGATATGCAGAACCAGCTCACATCAATGATTTCATGTTTGAACAGCAAAGAAGAACATTTGCAACCTATGGTAAGTCCTTAACAGTGGAATTCACCTCCCTCTTTATCATACCCAGGCTGGACAAATTATGATGGTCTTGGTAGAACAATTAATAGTAACTTCTGTAAATTGCTTTCTATCAGAATTAGTAAAATGGGAAAAGGCTTTTGAATAAGAATCCATATGAATAGAGATCATAGTATTTATTTAGGAAAACTCACTTTGCAATTTACTTTTGAACTGTAATCCAGTGTATGGTCTCCTAGCAAGCCCCTCTAATTAATCCTTCCATTAGTTGCATCAAGTATAGAAAACAAAATCAAAATTTCACACTTCTCACTTGACTAACTGTAGATCTGTTATGCAAATAGATTCTTTCATGTGATTCTGACTCTCGCAAAACCATAAGGAAGCCTTAGTGAGTTGTCAGGCTCTTCGGTGGTTGCCTCTTGATACAAACCAAATGAATCAGATTTGCAGAGAACGGGAATGCAGTACTAAAATAGTCTTGGAAAAGACAGACCCAAAGAACTGAGTTGGTGGTCAGTGTAGTAACTGCTTTCTTATCTTGAATAACATTTTGAATTACATTTTCCGAAAAATAAAATACATGAGTCTTGGGGAGGCTTCAGGTTCAAGCAGACTTTTTACAAGCTGTAAGAAAAATTGATTTTTAAATTATTTTTTTTAGGTAGGAAAAATATGGAAAGACTATGGATTCTTAACATTGTTTTGCACACATTTGAAAGAACAAAGCTTCCATGTGTTTACATATAACAATGATTAGTTTTTTCCTGTGTTTCATTGTAAGCTTTCATTTCTGTTTTAAGTTTGATTGCAAGTGCTTGTTCAGATGAAGTACCCTTTATATACTTGAAATTCAATTTATTAGGCAAGATCTGATACTTCCTGTGTTACTTAAAATGTCACAACACTCAACTTTTGTACAACCAGTTTGCATCTTACTTTATTTGTATTTACATTCAAAATACTACTTCTTGCAAACAGTTTTGCCTCAAAAATCACCTTCCTAAATAAGTATCCTTAATTTCATTAGGGCTTTATGCATGCCTGAATTCCGTGATGCATGAGATTGGGACTTTGTTGCTAACATCTGTGGTAGCTAGGTATTACACTGGAAGAAAACGCCTAACATCAGAGACTATCCCACACTCAATTTTTCTTTGTACTTGAGTTTTATTAGAAGCTTTCTTGTAAATGTTAAAAAATTGAAATATATTAATGACAGAGTTTTTATCTTACATAGTTTTACCTAATAGGTACTTTTCACTGAGTTGTTAGGCTAAGGAATATAAGCAAAATGACAATATTAAGAAATGGATATCTAGTTTCATAGCATAATTTTAACTTACTTGAGTGTAATTTTGATATTAGAACTTGACAGACAATACAAGTAGGATCCTCTATTCAAGATCTGAATAGACAGATTGGATTTTGTTCTGTGAAGTTAAATGTAACAATTTTGGGGTTGAAATTAAATGTAACATTTTTGTGCATATAAAACAGATACTGGGGAAAAGTGCCTGTAGGCATACAGTGTTTCATTTGAGGTTTTTTATTTGAAAAGTTTCATTTGGGAAGATAAAGCTAGTAAGTCTACTCAAAACTACTGCTGGTTATGTCATCACTGTATAGCACCTGTCTTGAAAGCTGTATTAAAAGTGAGTATAAAAATGTATTTTTAAACCTTGTAACGCTGGCAACTGTGCAGCTATCATTCAGCTTTCTAGAAATGTTCAATAGATAATGATCTGGTTACAGTGACAATGGAACTATGAAAATGCTGAGATACAGACAATTTAAACAGCAAGAACCAGCATTGAGAAGCTGAAGTTCAAGCTAGAAGATGCAGTAATTGAGGAAGATATTCTGGCTCAGTAGAAAATCTGTTAAAAACAGCACTCCTTTAAGTTGTCAGAAAGTTATCTATTAACATTTTCAATACTCTCTTTTTCCATTTGGAAGGATGTAATAAATATCTTCTCAGAAAACACCAAGAATAAAAATGCAAATAAAATTGATAGGCATAAACCCAAGCCATAGATCTTTTTCAAGACTGAGTAATAACCTATTAGAAGAACAGGAGTAAATCTGTCTTTTAAAAGCTGCAGATCTTGAGACTTCTGATCTCTGTTACTCTGTTTAGCACCATTGCACTGAGGCAGGAGATCTCAAACAAATCTGCAATAGCTGGCAAGTAGATAAGCAGTGACTGTAGATGAAAGACAATGGTAGTAAATGAGATCCTGTATTCAAAACAGATCAACTGTCTCTGTCTTTCACAAAAAAAGACAGTTTTATAATATATATAATCCTGAAAGTTAATACATATTCATTGAGAAAACTGTATATTAATCACAAATGAAACCCAAGTATTTTTTGGCAACTAGTGTTTATCTATTTCTTGTGCAGTAAATGCTTACTCTTAAAAGTAGACTTTTTTTTTGTGATGCTTGGATAGCTGAGAGTATCCATTCTGTCATTGACTGAGGGTCCTTCCAGCCCTTTATTCCATTAGATAAGGGCCAGCAATGGAGTATTGAGGAGTAGAAGAAGGAAGCAAGAAAATAGTGATACATCTGAGTACTTCTTTTCAATATGCGGTCTGTCAACCAAGGATGTGCTTATATATTTATCAGATAATCTCTTGGGGGTTTTCTTTTTTTTTCTTTCTGACAAACTTTTCCAGCTGCTTCTTGAACCTGTATATTTTTTCTTTGTTCAGCAACCTTTTTCAGGCAGCTCCACAGCTTAGCAGCTCCTTGTGTGAGGAAGTATCTCTGCTTTGAACTTGTGGAACTTAAAAGCTTTCTGCTTTGGCTTCATATCCCCCAGTGTCTTATGCTGGAAAACAAAATGAGCAATCATTTCTTATTCACCACTTCAGTGTGATTTCTTATTTTATAGATCTTGGCCATAGCTTCTTCTCAGTCTCCTTTTTTTTTTTTTCTGCCTGGAGAGATCTGATCAGTCTTCTTGTTCCTTGCTTGAAGCCTTTTCATGCCTATGGCTGTCCTCATCTCTCTTCTGTATCTCTTCTAGTTGCACTGTATTGCTCCTAAGATGGAGAGCAAAGCTGTGTACAGTGGTTATATGTTAATCTCACTGTGAATTTGTTTTGTGAGTAACTTGCTCAAAGCTACTTGCTCCATTTTTCCAGATCATTTATCAGTATGTTGAATGTCATGGGCCTGAGCATGAATCCACCAGCAACTTTCTTGTGCTGTGCAAGCCAACCATTTATTCTTGACAGTGTTTTAATAATTTTTCATCAATTGACCATGTAAGGACCTGTGGGTTTTTTAAAGTGTCTTTGAGGCACCCTGTAATCAGTCTAACTTGATTTTGTGAAGGTATCCAAGATAAACTTAGCTTTGCTCATTCTCAGGATTGTCACCTCAGAAATATTCTGGAGGTTTTGTCATTGTAATTTACCTGCAGAGAAAATTGTGGTGTCTGTTCTCCTGCAATAATGCTCATCCGAGTGCATACTCATTTTCTTTATTGTAGTTTCTACTTGAATCTTCTAGCCACACAAATGTCTGGCAGGTTGATCTGTAGTTCTCCATATCTCCTCTGACATGTCTTTTGGAAGAAGGAATTGTATTTGATACATTCCTTTTTTGTCAGGTTGAGGTGAGAGTATCTGCACTGTGGTTCGACTTTAGATCTCTTGGGTGGCTGCCTCTGATCCTGATGTTTTGTTACCACTTACTTGACTCTTTAGTTTCCTGGCATTTCACTTCGAGGTAGGTACGGCATCAAGTTGCCCATAAAGAAAGGTTCTGGCACAGGAGTCTACCCAAGCTCCACCATAATCAACATGTATTTAATACAACCCTCACAGATGCTCTTTTCAGTCCTTGGTCGTCTGTTGGCTTACACACTGTCAGGTACACTTTCTGTCCCTGCCAATTTTGACAAAGGACAAGTGTTAGTTTTTATATATTGTAGGATTTCCCTTGCTTTTGAGGGCAGGCTGCCTTATGTAGTGTTTACTTTGTCTGCTGGAGTTTGGTCTTTATTTCCTACATCTGGATGCAACTTCAACTCTTTGAAGAATAGGTTCTTATTTCTGATAGTTTCTCTTTGCTTACTATTCAGCTGTGCTCACTTCCTTCTGGTTGCTTTAAAGTCATCTTTTATTAGCTGGCAGGCTTTTTTTTTTTTTTTTTTTCTCCTACATGGTGTCTTTGAAGTGCCCCTGCATTTGAAAAAGTCTTTACCCTTTGGTGCTCACTTTCTGTTCCTTTTAAAAATCTTTTCTTAATATAGCTCTTATACTTTGAGGTTGAAATCATTGTTGTAAATGTTTTTTATATCTTCCTTTGCTTTGTCAACGATGTTGGTTTTATACCCCATCATGGTCATTGTTAAAATGTGTGTCCTTAGAAAGAATATCTTAAAATCAAGTTTCCTGTACTGCTAAACTGGCTTTTTTTCATGTGAATCTCTGGTGTGACTGCTTCATGGTACAAGTACATTGTGTAAAAATCATCACATCTTGGTGTGAGATTTGTGCAGTCTGCTACAAGGAGATAACTAAAATATGTCATTATTACTGTGCTTCTTTCCCTGGCAACTGTTGTTTAATTTCTGTTACCATTTCATGGTTTACTGCCTTTTCTGTCTTAATGGTCACTCTGGGAGTTATGGCAACTGTAGTCACTACTACTTAGACCTGGAATTTCAGTTCACAGCATCATTTAATGCTCATTAACACTATTAACTTGTTAATCTGATTTGTCTTTAAGCTTTCTATGGCATAGAGCATATTTTTCCCCACTGGCATGGCCACCTTATTCTCTATTCTTTCTACCTGGTAAAGCATATATTCTATCCAATTATGTCAGTACTGTCCTACCAATTATGTTTATTATTTTAAAACAAGATATTTCAATGTTACTGTGTATTATTTTTAGCCTCTGTCATTTTGCATGCGTGCTTGGGTTTTCTATTTGCCTGCCTTCACTTTAAATAGGATTCTGTGATTATTACTGTCCCTATTACCTGAGATTTTGGATTTCTGTGCTACCTTTTCCTTGAGGGTATGGGTTTCTAAAGATGGTGTGTCATTGCAAATTGCTTACTTTTCTTTAGGTATTTTTTAAGTATTATGTTTCTTTAGGTATTCTTTAAGTACCCCAGCTATTTTATCAAAAAGTACTCTTTCAACCTTCTCAGTGCCATCTGCCTTTTAATTTAAATGACACCTACCCATCTCAGTAAGGTTCCCTTTATTCCAGGAGTTCGGGGAAGTGAAGTTGTCACAGGCACTGGAGATGTTTTCTATATTGGGGTTAAAATCTGCAATGGCTGGGAGAGCTGGGACTGTTTAGCTTGGATAAAAGGAGTCCTGGCTGGGAGACCTTATTGTCCTTTACAGCTACCTGAAAAGAGTATGCTGATGGCATAATCTGTTAAAAACATTGAATAGAATAGTCCAAGTAGGCATTTTATGATCTTGTGAAAGGTCCTCTCCCAGTTTAATGGAAAGCAATTAATAATTGCTCTGTGAGAGTCTGACTCTCTTAATTGGTGACCAGTTTTACATCTGGAGACGTAGGTCATCTACCCTAGTTTGATTCCATTGACGTAAGGCAGTCTTCTTATTTTAATTTCAACTATCAAACAAAGGCTGTCTCTCTAGAAAATGAAATTCCCCTTCACAAGACATTATGATTTAAAATGCTTAACTAGCATTATTTTTTTCAATATTGTATTCCTTGGAGTATGTCAAAAAAGACTAGGAAGTCCTAACATACAGCACATGTTTATTCTTCTCTATCTGTGCTATGAACTGAAGTCTCTTTTCTTGAACATTCCATTTTGAGTATTGATAAAAAAGTCAATATATGAGCACATATACATTTTCAGAAGCAGAATTACAGATTATTTTTTACATGCTGCACACAAACTGTTCATGAATATTTTAGCCATTTCATAGCTATTTGAGCATCAGTGCTCATCCTAAAAGTGGACTGCTTCATTCATGCAATGTTTGGTATTTTAGCATCTCTTCTTTACAAGATATTAATGTCCTTTTAAATAAGAAATAGTCTTCTCTCCGTGAATCTCAAAGCTCTTTATAAGTAGTCAGTAACTTGGTTGTAGCAGGATTATGTCATCACTAACACCATTGATACTTTAAGAGCCTAAAATAACTGCCTTGGAAATAATGCTGCTTTTTTTTTTAAAATCTACTCGTGTTACATGCAGCACCTACAGTCTCTGTTACCTGTTAACAATTGTAGGCACTTTATTTTCTGATTACTTTGATTCTGCAGAGATGCCAGTGCAGAGTGGATTAGTCCAGCTGTATTTCTCTTCATACCTGAGCTACCTTGGGTCTCTCTGTGTGCTGCATTGCACCGTGTGGTGTAAAAGGGCTTTAATTAGCTGTCTTTCTGGAATGCACATCAAGTCTAATTATTTAACCAACCATTTTCAGGTGCACTGAAATTCTAGATGTAGGTGGAATTGTATCTTTCATTACTAAAATGTTGAGGGAAATATCTTCCTCCTAACTAAAACTGAAGGAGACATAGAAGTCAGGGCACATTATGTGGGATACCAGCTGAGTAGGATAAAAGCAAGCTGTCTTTTGCAGCTGCGTTTAGGAGTCCCAGCCAGAAAGAAAATATTCCCTTTCACATATCCACTAGAAAGTAGAAATTGTTCAGAGCTTTTCTATGAGAATGATGCTGGACCAAATTCAATTCAACTGTAAGAAGTCTCTACTTCCACGGGAAGCTGTGCTTGGCCCAGGGGCCCTATTCATGAGAATACTGTCCCTCTTTTACAAGTACCAAGCAAATAGAGTCCCGGAGATGGTGTCAATACAGTTGGAGGACAAGTAAACCACTGTATTGATTTTGACAGAAATCCAAAGTAATATCTCTCTACTTTTAACAGAAACCTTATAGCATGGAAGAGAACTCATTGAAATAGTGGCTAAGTAAAAGAAGGCAGCTAAATTAGGGGAAGTCTGATTGCAGTGTTGGCTCAGTTTGCTTATCTATAGAAATAAATTGGGCTAAAAGTCTAGAATAAGTTATTTTATTGTTTAACAGAGGAATAGTGGGAATGTATATTTTGTAAGATGACATTGGCATATATTTCTCTCTCTGTATCGTATGTATTCACGGATCCTCTGGACATATGTTGTTCCACAGCTGGGTCTTACCAGGTTTGAAACTACAGGGCTGGTCAGCAGGTGGAATGCTTTATTTTGGATGAATACCTGCTGTATTCTCGGAATGGCTGTTCTACTAATTTCAATAGTACTTTTTTCCCCAGCATCTAAAAAGAAATTACCTGGACCATGTTCTAGGAGAGTAGTCTTTCTGAAAAATGTTTGGGGAGACAGTCTCCTTTGGCTGTTGGAATGGTGTTGATTGATTCCCAACTTGTATGCATTTGTATGCGCCTTTATGAGCCAGTGGTCTCCAGAGTAGACTGGATAATCTCCCCCTGCTCATAAATTGTCTCTGTGAATCAACAAAAATACAGGAAATGGATTGTATGCTATAGGGTTTAATTCATTATGTGTGTGTGATTACTTTTACTGGTGGTTTAATATCTTTCTTTCTCTTTTTTTCCCCATCCTCGATATAGAGAAATTCTCATTGACTCCTCAAGAGACATTTTATCGTTTAATATTTAATAAAAATTGGTGTTATGTCCACCAGGGTGCAGTCTTTCCCAAAAAAAAAAAAAAAAAAAAGCCATGGTGGTCAGTAAGTGTTCAGTGCACCACATGTTCCTTGGTAACCAAATGAACTTATTTGTCTATCTTACAAGATCATGCTATCCACTTCAGGAGAAATGGAGGAAAAAAGTTAGATATATGTATTAAAATTGTAAATATTCTAAATAGCTGTGAAATGCTGGTTCATTTTGTAAGTTATTTATAAGAGTAAATGCAGCAGATGTTGTTGCAGTTGGGATTGTTTTGTTTGTTTTGTTTTTATCGAGGCTCAATACCTGTAGTCAGGAAGATGTGAATACTTAATTCTTTTAAAAATTAAAGGCCATGACTGCTGCTTTTGGTACCATCCACAGTAGTTAGAACAACTCCTTTCAAGTTGAAGCTTTCCCAGTTCTGGTAGGAAGAGGATTGATTTTTGCTGTGGGAGACAGAATACACACAAAGCCCTAGAAAATTTGATTTGATTTATTTTTTCCTCTGTCTCTGTCCTCTGCCTTCCAGCTGCTGCCACTCCAGGACTGCCAAAGATGGGTAGCACTGTCTTTGACCCAATATTAGTAGTGGACAGAGCAGAAGGCTGCTTGCTCCTGAAGCCAGAGGGCTCTGTGTATGTAGCAGCCAAAGGCTGGTTTCCATGTGACTTACTGCCTTTGCAAACCAAGGAGCAGTGCCCTGCACTAAAGCAGCATCCATTTAACATCCTGTGTCTCTGACATAAGATTTTGAGCTAGTCTTTTCTTTATGCCGTATTACTTCAAGAAGAGGTTGCTATGGCATTTCAAAATCTAATGTTCTCATTGCAGCAAACTGACCTGAATTCAGTGTTGATTTGGCATCCTGGGGTCCCTTCCCACCACATTCTCTGACTTGGCTTCTTGTGATTACCCACCCTTTATACCTTATGTTATGTATCTTATGTTGTTAACTGTTGCCTATTACATTTATTTATTTCTCTATGTTGTGCAAATTTAAGCATTCTGATAGCAATATATACTCAAAGGCCTCATGGTACTACTTCATAGTAATCTTTACACTCAGGCCAAGTGAAAAGTTAATGGGATTCCAAAGTTTCAATCCTTCATCATCCCCAGCTTGTTCAGAGTTAATAGGAAAGAATTTGCCAAGGGACAGAGTAGTAAAAGTTACGCAAAACTGAAAAGCTTGAAATAACAATATTTTTTTTCCTCTTGTTTCAGGTTATGCATTAGATCCCTCTGTAGATAACCCTGAAGCTGCTACCAAATATATTGGTTCTGTAGAAGAAGCTGAAAAAAATCAAGGTAATTAATTCAGAACCTTGTATAAATTACTTGCATCTCTTATCTGTTTTCATTTCTTCTGTACTAAGAAATGGAATAGGTATTAGTGAAGGAAGATATTATGGGAGACTTACCCATGTCCAAAAACACAAAGAAGAGATGTGTTGCAATCTTAATGTAGAGGGGGAAGAGAGATATTGGAGTGTTTTGTTTTCTTGAAGTAGCAAATGTTTCAGGTTGTCATGACAAATTTCAGAATAGGATTTGCAATGTGCTATTGCATGAATACAATTTATCTGTATAATTTGAAACAGCTTTTTGGTCCTCTTAAATTCTGTCTTGACTAACATTGTCATGTGTTTGCATTAGGATACCTGTATGTTGAGCTAATCACCATAACTGCTCCTCAAGAGCAAACTGATCACTCTGTGTGCAACCTCTGGCACTCCTGTTGGGAGCTGTGTGTTATCTCTGCTTAGCAAAGTTAAGCTCTTTGGGTTATTTGGAAAAGAAAAACCACTGGAAGGTTGCCAAATGGTAACAGCATGGCGTGCCACTGGGAGGATTGACTACCAGAGGCATGGGGTTTGTAATTAATACTTCAATACAAGATATTTAACACTCAAAGGGGCTTGTTCCCATTGGAAAACTGTACCTGTGTAAACGTCATGGTCATGCTTTCCCTTGCATGTCTTTTTCAAATATCCTATTCACATGGGTATACAAAGGATCTTTATTTCTGTGTCCTGTTCTTCAGAATATATCCAAGCTTATTTTGCTCTTTCCTTCCAGAGAAGGAAATGACTAAGATCAAGCCATTAAACCATTAAAAATAGTAAAAAACCCTTTTCATAATGGAATTTTGTACTTCATTTTAAAAAAAGCCCTTGATTAATGTGCAATTCCTTCTGATCACTACTTAACTTTTTACATTGCCTCTTTTCCCCTTGTTTGTGTAAAGCTTCTTTTGTCTCTTTTGCCCTAGAGAACTATTACTGCTGCTGCAGAAAAACATTGTTCGAAAATTGAACATAATTGTATATACAAGCTTGACATACTTAAAAGATGTTAAAATAATTACCTGCAGGACTTTTTTTTCCTCCCATATCTATACTGTATAGTGGTTTTGACACATGAAATTCTGAGGGTGCAGTATTTGTGAAAAGTATTTCTATAAAAGAGCAAGATAATACTCGAAGGGAGATGACTCTCCCAATAGTGACAGACTTTTTAAGAGGGCCTATAGCAATAGGAGAAGGGTAGTGATTTTGAGCTAGAAGAGGATAGATTCAGACTAAGTTATAAGGAAAAAACTTTTTACAATGTGGTTGATGAAATACTAGAACAAGTTGCCCAGACAGGTAGCGGGTGTCCCATCCCTCCAAATGTTCAAGTTCAGGTTGAACAGGACTCTGTGCAACCTGATCTAGTTGTAGATGTTGCTGCTCATTGCAAGGTGGTTGGAGTAGGTGACCTTTTCAAAATTAAAATACACAGTTGTGGTTGGGGTTTTGGAACACGTGTTTTATTTTCATTTTGGGACTGTTTTTTTTCAAACTGAGACAGTTCAGAGGGATCCGAAGCCAAGAAGACTTTACTTCCAAAAACTACACTGTCTAAAGCATGAAAATTGATGTATTCAAACAGTCTGCAGAGTTACTGTTAAAAATTTATGGTACATGCATGGTTAAATATTCTAACAAGGAAGGATACACAGTTTAAGTGGTTGCTCTGTTACTGTACATATTTAGCAGTGTTCCTAGCTGGAAAAGTGACCAATACTTCAGCCAATTTTGCTCAAATACATTTTCCATGTTGTTCTTTATACTGAAAGGAGCAGTGGTGGTGACTTTTTCTTTTAAACTGACTACGGTGTATTCTGTGATACACTATGGTGTTTTCTCTGATGTATTCTGTGTTAGCAGTTAGTCAGTGTATTGTTTCCTTCTACAGGTTTAACAGTGTTTGAAACAGGACAGAGAAAAATTGAAAAAAGGAAGAAATTCAAGGAGAATGATGCATCTAATATTGATGGTTTTCTGGGACCATGGGCAAAGTATGTTGATGAAAAAGAAGTAGCCAAACCATCAGAAGTAAGTACTGCTTTAACGAAATGGCTACAGATTATCACTGCATGGCAGTGATTTCAACAGAGATCCAGCTGCACTAGTGCTTGTCCAAGCAGATCCATGCTATGCTTTGGGGTAATAAAAACATTTTGGGTGATATGTCCAAATAAGATGTTCCAGATATTCTGCATTCAATTAATTGGATCAATTTTTGGAAATCTATGTGTAGAGTCTGATTAAAAGAAACGGTTTGGAGGGGGAAAAAGTGAAAGTAAAACTTTTTTGAAAAGAACCGGCAAATGAAAACTCCCAATATCACACACAAATACACACACCCTGAACCCTGCAACCAACAGATATCCTTCTTTTCTAGTCAGTACTTAGCTTTAGTTTATGAATAAAAAGATAATGGTTCTTTTTGGTGTACATAGCTTTCCAAGCCTTTATGGTTTTGATAGGGGTATTCTCTTTATTGATGCTTAGAAATATTTCTAATCCTGTTTAACAAGTGAATGTGTTCTTAATAGTAAGTAAACAATAGTACAGTTCTGGATTTTGTTATGTGATTCTGAATGCTGATTTTTTTAAGAGGTCATTTCTTATTTTTTCCAGGAAGAGCAGAAGGAGTTGGATGAAATAACAGCTAAGAGGCAGAAGAGAGGAAAACTAGAAGATGATAAACCTGGAGAGGAGAAGACTATATTACATGGTAATGACATCTTCCTGGCTGTTCTTATTTTCTAGCTCGCTGTGTTTTCTTGCCTGCTGTGTTAATTAGTAAGGATGGCAGACAGCCTTAGCACCTTGATGTTTCTGTATTGAAGGTAACAGCACTCACAGGCAAAATCATAAAGGACAGGGAAAGAGATAAATAAACTTGGGCTAACTCCACTTTGTGCTGTGAAGGGCAGTGTGCAAATGTCATTTTTCAGGGTGCTGGTTTTATTTATTTATTTTTAATGTTACTAGATGCATGTATCCCTTTCCTATTTCACAGAGCAAACATATTGAAGTTGTGAGTTTGGCTTAGTTTCAGCTTCACAATGAATGTAGTTTTATGTGTCAGTATTTTCATCAGCAGGTAGAGCTCTCAGTTATGGTTTATGAACACTTTAGAAAAGCACTTGGACTTTATACTTCCTCAATTTTTAATGTAAATGTTCTTGCTGTCATACTACAAATAATTGTGTATCAATTAATTACCCTACAGAAGATTGTAGTATGTGTTACCTCCAAAGAAAATGGTTTGGTAATTAAGTAAATTTCAGTAACTTTTTGAAATTGGTACTTCAGCTGTCTGCACACAAAACAGCCCTGTGTTACACTGCTTGCTGCAGATAGTTTAGTAGACTGGGTCTCTGTGTACCGGTTTCTCCAGCCAGGTTCACACGTACAAGCTGTGAGCATCCTTTCTAATGTGTATTGAGGAAGAAGCGGTGGCTGTGAGATAAGTGTTGCTTACATTAGAACATTGTTCTGTTTATGTGTAGTAGATCATGGCAGTATTTATTGAACAGCAGTGAGCATAACAAACATGAAATTTTAGCCACTGAGCCTCCTAAGGACTAGTTATTTTGTATCCAGGTTTTCATGCACTCTACCTGTAATTTCACAGTGAAAGACCTTGCCATATACACTGTGATATTCTCGCATGCAAGCGTTCCATTTTGAAGATGTGTTTAAGTATGGATGCTGTGCAGGACTACAATCAAAACTGCCATAACAGTATTCCAGAAACTGAGAAATTAATTTAATCAGTGCACAGTTTATGGTCATAGCTACCCAACATACATCTACCCTGAAATAATCCATTTTCATGCACAATGCATCCCTGTGTTTCTGACTGTCCAAACACTTCTTAAATCTAGTTAAAGAGCAGGTGTTGGCTGCTGCTGACCAATATTGGTTCATGCTGGCCAAATGAATCTTTTTTTCCTTGATTTGTAATTCTTTTGGCATGACTGACACAGCACAGAGCTGGCCAGAATGTGAGTTGCAAGCAAATGTCAGGGTTACAGTTGTATGGTTTAATCTATGTTGTGTTAGTGTAAGCAAAGTGGTTTTGGTCAGGGCAACTCTCTTGCTGTTTGATGAGTAAAATGGATAGAAGAAAGATTGTCTTAATGTTTGGATTGTAAGATTCCAGGCACACTTTGCTGAAATGACTTAATTTGAGTTTAACTGATGTCAAATAAGATTCTACATCTGTATGAAGAAGCTGGTTTTTCTTGTACCCCCTCTCTCACCTCTCCCTCTATAGCAGAGCAGCTGTGTTGAGAAAACCATAATCGTGTGAGCTGTTGAGCCTTTCAAAGATTATAACCTCTTAAAATATGAGTTCTCAGATTTCTGTGTTTACTTTTTCAGTTAAAGAAATGTATGACTATCAGGGGAGATCTTACCTTCATGTCCCTCAAGATGTTGGAGTTAATCTCCGTTCTACAGTACCACCTGAGAAGTGCTATCTTCCAAAGAAACAAATCCATGTGTGGTCTGGGCATACAAAGGTAGGAATGTTTGTGAGCATACAGCATAACAACCCATTTAATTTTATGTCTGCAGCTAGTAATTTCTATAAAACTGAGGAATCAGTAGAAGGAAAGAGTATTTCCCTCTTTCCTGTACTCTGCATATAATTGTTTCCATTACATGCTCTCATAAGGTGTTTACCAGCTCAGTTGCAGTTGTCTAGCTGCATATACTTTTGTGTTAACTTAGTGACTTCCTGACCTACCTTAAAGGGAAAGGTATTATTCAGTGACTTCTATGGGATTTGAAGTTATTTCCTAAACTACAATGTGAATAACAATAAGGCTAATTCTAGAGATTCCTAAGAATGCTTGTGGTTTGAGGGTTTTTTGTAGTAAGAGTACTTAAGGGCTATTTCATATCAAACTTAGGTAGAATTACATAGGTTTTATGATTATGGTGCATCTGCATTACAGGTTTGCCAAATATAGCTAATACCTTTGAGAGGTGTGTCTTGGTAAGACTTTTCTTTGATGCTGCTTAACAGTTCCTTCTTGTGTCAGATACCAAAACCAAAAAAGTATACACACTTCTGGTATTAAAAAAGTCTTTCACTGCTCAGGGTCGTATAGCATATACTCAATTTGCTGCTTCTTTTCCCACTAATTTGAAGTATTGCTTGAGGGGGAATATGCTGCACTGCAATGGACATCACCTTAATAGTATCTGGAAGATGGAAGAAATGAGGACGCAGGGAATGTTTTTTTAGCTTTTAGCTTTTTTTTCAGTTGAGTCACATCCCTGAGCTCTTAAGTGATTGCTGCATCAATGAGGTTATAGCTGCAGCTTATCAGGGCTTTCCAAAATGATATCTCCTCCCCAAAGCTCTAGTCCACTTGGGATTTGGGATTTCAGTATATAGTAAAGTATATAGAGCAATATGGAGGATTTGGGGCATTGGACATTAGCTAAGTTCTTCTTTTGCCTTCTTCTTCATGGTTTTGAGTGGTAGTTTGTAGTTGGGTGGAAAGGTTCACATTGCAGACCTCAGACGGTCAGTTACTGTGTAAATTAGCGCTTAAAATACCATGGGCTCAGTGAGTAGAAGGCACTGGTAGTATATGTAAGAAATTGAGCTGGCCAAAACTTTTTTATTTTAAATTCTGTACCTGCCCCATCTGAAAAGGCTTGTTACGCAGAGACAGTCCCCCAACCCCCAGTTTGTATTTATTTGCTGTGTTTACCACAGTAATGGTGTGGATGGTGAAGGAGGTTATATATACAGCCATTAAAGTGAATAATTTTTTTCCAATAACATTTGTTCAAAATACATCACTGTTTCTAAAATGGAATGTGGGCAGGTTATTTCTTTCGAAGATATAGTATCTGTATACTTTGTGAAGATAAGCTTTAGCTTTTTGCTTGGAAAAGAGGGCAAATGAACTGAGGAAACATCCAGATGATCCACTTACTGTAAACTTTGGTTCTTATTTACAGGGTGTCAGTGCAGTCAGATTGTTTCCTCTGTCTGGGCATATACTGTTGTCTTGCTCTATGGATTGCAAAATTAAGGTGAGTTATTTTCTATTTTCATGCATACCTTTTATACATCTTGGAATACATATAGTGCATTTTAGGATATGTAAACATTTGGTAGTTCTACCGAATACCTTTTGTCTGTGTTGCTTTTCTTTTTCTCACCTAATTTTTAAATTGCAAATTCATTGGAACAAAGACAGAAATAGTGCACAAGCCTGAAGCTGTTAGAACAGTGTTAGTTGTTTTTTCATAGCCTTTAGAAGGTCACAAGTTTCTCACATTATTGCCTTTGTCGTTATATTAATTAATTTTCTGTGAAGCCTAGTTTTACAACTAACAATAGGTCTCTGCTGAAGTCTTTTACTGAAGCAGTTGTGGTGTGAACTAATCTCACTTCAGTCCAGCATATATCAACAGAAAGTTGATGTTTTGGGTTGGTTTTTTTTTTTTTAGTAGCAAAACCTGAAGTCATTAAAGTTAGAATATGGCATGGGAGTTTTATTCTTCTAAGGGGATTTTGCTAACAGGAAGGTGACAGCATTCTAGTGAATTTCTGGATAGATTGCGATTAATCAGTACATGGTATATGTTTGTAATTCTTAAAAGATGTTGCCATATGTGTTTGCACTTAATTTCAGCATCATTACTGTTTGACAATTGACATATTGCCCCCCCCCATTCTTTTTTTTCCTAGCTATGGGAAGTATATGGTGATCGAAGATGTCTACGAACATTTATTGGTAATAGTCTTTTTTTAAACTCATTTACGTCTAGAACAACTTTCTTGAAGAATATGATTTAGGTTAGCTTATTAATTTGTCATAGAGATGACTTGTGTGCATCCAAGGCAGTGGTTGTTCAGAATGATCTTGGCAGTAAGAACTGAAAAAGATGCACATTTCATTAAGAATTTTGTCATTATCCCAAGCAATTAAATGTTGATGTGTAACGCCTTACTACCCTCAAAACAAAACATTAGTGTACTACAATCATCAAGGTTGTAACTTGATGCAAGACTCCTTTTCAAAGGCAAAATTTTGACATGAAATTGCCCTGTCTTCATGTTGAAAACAGCAACCCTCTGCATTTCACCAGTGAGGGCGTCTCATGGTCTGATGATCCCACCTTAAATAGGTCATTCCATCTGTGCTGAGTTTTTTACTGCAAAAGCATGGGAAATCTTTTTTAGTCTCAGGTGCAGTCTTTGTTCATGTAACAGGTGCTTTTTAAAGCAGATAGCTGAGAGAGAGAAATACAAACTTCTTAGCAGTCTTGAATGCAGAACAAAAGTAGCTGATTCTCCTGTTGAAATAGGAACATTTCTAGAACACTGAGTGAATATATGTTGAGTAACAAGAAAGAAGTCTTTTTTCACCTATTATTTCTGATGACAGCAGTGTGGCAAAGATGATGGCTCAAAAAAGGTTTTCTCTCAATAGAGTGCTCTTTCTGAACAGTGTGACCGTTTTGCTCAAAAAGTTCTCATTATCAACCAGATTTGCCTGCCATTTTGCTATATTTGAATTACTGTGTCAATATTTAAACTAAAAAGAACTGAAAGCCTGATGTGGTGGTCAGATAAAAGTATTGAGGCTGAGGGGTAGGAAGGTTAACATCAGATGGAAGCATTCTTAGTTTTCTGATTTAATATATCCAATATTTTGTAAGTGTTTTCTAATTATAAATGTTTCTCCATTACACGTCTCATATAGTGTTTGTCTCTCCTCTTTTTCATTAGATGTTTCCATCTATTAGAGTGTTTTAAATTTCTTCTGAATTTCTGCTTGTGTATCAATTTATACAAGTTTATACTTGTTTATCAAGTTGGTTCTGTGCAATGCTTTTGTTTCTCTCTCCAGTATCTTAGAGGTGTTAGGATGTTATGGGTTTTTATTTTCATCATTCTTTAGGAGTTACTTTTTCTTTCTCACTTGAATTATTCTTTACTAGTTCTCATTAAGAACTTCAATAAGTGATTTTCTTCTTCTCTTTGCATTCTTGGAGCATTTAACTTGAGTAATATGGGCTGAGTTGTTTTTTTAAAAAAACCCAACACATGAGTTCTAAGTATAAATGGATGAAAGTTTACTGTTGCATTTCTTTTCTATTTTGTAGGACACAGTAAAGCTGTTCGAGACATCTGTTTTAACAATGCAGGCACTCAGTTCCTTAGTGCTGCATATGATCGCTATCTAAAACTCTGGGACACTGAAACAGGTAGGCTTGTGTTTGTAGGTACTGTTACTTGGCACTGTTCTTAATTAATAGTGACTATAAAGATATCTTAGCATTCAGGTTGTTTCCAGTTGTCCTTCATATTGTCTTGTAGTTCACTGTTTAGGCTTTCAGTGCAGGATAATTAATCTTTTTTCACATGTGTTTTGTTTTTATCTGCAGTGGTGCAATTGACACTACTTGTATTTCATATACCTCTTTATTTGAGAAGTTTGATAGTTATTTGTAATGCTAGAACAATTTTCAGCAAAAAGACTTTTTGCCAAATCATTTAATTGCATGTTTACATTTACAGGCATAAAATTACTCTTTACACCCAAATATGCCTAACTTAGAAAAATTATCTCGCTTGGTCTTTTGCTTAACCTGAAGAGTGCTCCAAATAAGAAAAGGTGGTGATAACTGAGCTGCTGGTATAGAGAGTTGAAGGGTAGGTCTGATGCTCTCATGCCTTGGAGATGCTCTAACATTCTGCTACAAATAGTTTGTTAAGTTAAAAAAAAATACAGGTTAGATTTTGTCAGTGTTCTTTTAAACCCATGTCTCTTCCTAAGACAGGAAGTTCCCATGTTTGAAAAAGTTGTTATCTTTCTGGGTTAGCAGTGCCACTAATCTTATACAGGTGATAGCCAGAAAGGTATAAGTCTAGTTCTCCACTGTTGAGTCTGAACTCGAGTCTGAACTCAGTTATTTAGACAGAGCTTTTGGATTAACACAGTTCCTGTAAGTTACGTATAATGAGTAACCAGAGTATTTGTGGCTGAAGCTAAGAGGGGAGGTCAGGGCTTTATTTTGCAGTTGGATTACTGTTACCCCTTTTCTAAGGTTAGTCTTGAACTCTTGCCCAAGTTTGTATCTGTTGTTGAGAAGACCTCTGATCCTAAGGAGATGATGTTCTGCAAAGACAGTGGTCAGCCTGTGATATCCTGAATCTGTCTTTATGTTCTTATGTCCTGGTGGCATAAAGGGCACTGAGCAGTTGTATTGTTTGGGAAGCTGTAGCAAACTGACAGAACAGTTTGTGTGTGCATGTTTATGCAAGTGCACGCACACAAATGTGAAAGAAGGTCTAACCGAAGAGCAGGGCAAATTCTGCCCTCTAATTCTCTCTAGGACTTTAAAAAAAGTGTTTTCTGCTCATAGTAAAGTGCTTTTTTTTCGATATCTGCAAACAACCAATCAGCCCATAGCACTTCCAACCTGATACACTATAAATGGGTTTTCTGTTGCAGGGCAATGTATTTCCAGATTCACCAACAGGAAGGTTCCTTATTGTGTCAAGTTTAATCCTGATGAAGATAAACAAAATCTCTTTGTTGCAGGGATGTCAGATAAGAAAATTGTACAGGTATGTCTACTCAATATGTATTTCTCTAAAAATACTGGCATTTAGTAAAAAACAGGTTCTTATTCTGACTCTTTTAATTGTAGTGGGATATTCGAAGTGGTGAGATTGTGCAGGAATACGATAGGCATCTGGGAGCTGTCAACACCATTGTGTTTGTGGATGAAAATAGAAGGTTTGTGAGTACATCTGATGACAAGAGTTTAAGAGTCTGGGAATGGTAAGTTCAAAATTTTGAATTTTACCTCAAAGTATATTGTGAGCCACCTGAGAAGAGAGTTCATTTTTAAAAGTACACATAGCACATAGGTCACTGGAGTGTACTGAGTTCTAGCTAGCTCAGGAAAAGCTTTAAAACCCTGTTCCGACTTAATGCCTGAGACACTTCACTGATTACCTCTTCCCCAAAGAAAACATAAGACAGCCCTATCAGCCTGAACCACACTGCACTCTTTTAGTGGTCTCTGCTCTTTCCCCAAGAGTGTATTAGTCCTTAAATTAACTCTTAAAGCAATGTCTGCTCTATTACAATTGGTGTGTGTTGGTTTTGAATGCTTTGCACTTGGATGTCCATAGTATTATATGGTACTAGGCCCATGTTTGAAATAACTAGGTTAGTGTAGCTTTATTCTGGTTTTCTGTTAGTCTGGCTTTTTGGCAATAATTGATGCACACAGTATGAATACAATAGATGACAGCAAAAGGAGAGTCTGTCCAAGAAAAAATAATATAAAGTATTTGAAATTGCTTCCATTTTTTAACATTTAACCTGCAGAGAAAACAGATCACTCCTATCTGAAATGTTTTTCACATAGTTCTAGGTACTAAGATCTTGAATTTAATACTTTTAAGATTTCTCTATGATCTGAGAATTTCTTTTTGAAATAATCAGTCCCATATCTTGAGGTATTCATTTCCTTTTGCTGTTCACACATGCAAAACTGTTGCATAATACAGACACCAGTTCGACAGTTCTGTGACTAATCAGTTCCTTCCCAGCTGCTTGCTTTTTTTTTTTTTCCCTGTAGCCTAGACAAGACTCTAGTCTGTGGTATTGGAATGTCACCCAAGCAGCCAGCTAAATCTTCAGCTTGCCTGTGATTGGCTGCTGTCATTGCCAGTAGCAGTGGGAATGACCAAAGTCTGGGAACACAGGCTTAGGCTAGACACAAAATGCTGTCACCATATGCCACTCCAAGAAAAAGCCTCTGTTCAGTACTTCATAAGTAGAACCATGCATTTACTAATTTACTGAGCTCCCTAAAGAAAAGTCTTTACAATACCATGTCTGCTAAGGAATGTCTCCTCTTTGCTGAGTGGGAGGATGATCTTGCTTGTACAAATCTGTTATTTCCTTGAGATTGGATTGCCCTTGTTTTATGAGCTTTGTGTGATGGCTGAAATAAATAGTGAAGTGGGTGGATTTAGCCAGTCTGTGGAGAAAAGCAGGAAAGGCAGAAAGGTTTTGGCATGGGAACATCGCAACCTGATTGTTCCGGTAGCAGAAGTTTTTTTCTTCTGAAGAAAAAAACATGTAATAGTGTGTTGTACACTGAAGAAAGAGCTCCCTTGTTGAAATTATAGGGAACTCAACTCTAGGCAATATTCTGTAATGCAGTTGTTGAGAAATTCTTTGGTTTTATAAAGAGCAAATATAATGCCATCTTCCTGGGCCTGACTTGAAAACCTTTACCCACAACCTACCATGATATATGTTAATTGGTCTGTAAAGATCTTTCTTTAATTTCAAGATCCAGATTCTTAAAATGCCTTAAAACTAAGTTAATACATACATTATAGAAGATTTTGGAGCTCAGAAACTTCCATGGCAAATTATTTCTGAAATCCTTTTTTCCTAAGTCGATAAGAAAATTACTTGCTATTTAGCCATGATTTGGTTACTGCACCTTTTGGCACTTTTCTTCAGTGTGTTCTTTAGCACAATGTTTCTTCAGTATCCTACAGAAACAAAGTGGAAGTAATTATGACCTGAGTATGGCCTTAAAAGCCCATGAATAAAAGTTGGTCTAATTGCTTCATTTCAATTGTCTAGAGGAATTCTGGAGTGTGTTTTGTAAGCACTTTGACTTGGCCAGAGCTCTTGGCCAGAACTGCTAATGGGATGGCATGTCTGCCTTCATCACAGTGAGAAACTCCTGAGAACTTAAATCTCCTTTTTCCAAGAATTCATCCCGTCCAGATTTCACTGGGCTGTACATAGAATTGCAGTTGATTGGTTGCTGAAAGTTCAAACTTCAAGTATTCTACAGCCTCTTGTAGATTACATAGTTTATTTTGGAATATTAATGGGAGTACTTGAAAATTTGCCTGCTTTTGCATTTCATGTGATTGGGATATTAAAGTTGGCATGGGTATCATATTCTGTGTTCTCTCCTCTAGAAATGCAAAATGTTATTTTGTCTTTTTTTGTATGCATCTGATCCTGCTTGGGTAAACAGTGAAATGATTTGGGCATTTAACTTTGAAGGCTGTTTTTGCTTTTTACGTCCAAGTCAGCCAGGAAAGCAAGAACTGTGCAGTGAAAATGTAGCTATTATGCTGACAGGTTTGGGAGGCTTGTCATCTCTGTAAAGCTGTGCCCTTTGGTGGGCCTTTTCACCCATGGTTCCTGGTAGAGATAGTCTAGTCTCCTCAGAGATGTCTTCATGATGTGTAGGTCCCAAAACTAGATTGGGTTGGACTGAAGGTTTGGGTTAGCTTGTTTTTTTCCTTCTTTTGTTAAAAAGATTTTCTTCCTCTTGCCTGGGGGCGAAGTTGTATCAGTACCCCAGAGTACAACACTTCTCAGTCCTGACTAGCAGATATCACTTCCAGCGTTTAAAACTTTTGGGCCCTTGAAATGTTATGAAGTGGGGAAAGGACTTTAAAATATTTAAATTGTAAATATTTGTCACAAAAAACAAATGTATCACATGAGTTTTGATGTTGGGAAACCATGATAAGCATCTGTATTGGTAATTTTTTTAAGAGAGCAGGCTGACATTACTTATTTAGCAATTTGACTGGAAGCAAATGTTTCACATTTTCAACACAAATGCATCTCTTCATTCTGCCTAATAGTTTAATGCAGCATAGCCTGCTGCTGTCCTAAGTGTGCCTGGTAGGTATCAACATAAAGCAGAGCTGTTGTGAATAAATTCTAATAGGTGAGCCTGCCTTTATTTGTAAAAGGAGAAGAAGGCAAAACAACCAGTACTGCATTTAAATTTCTGACTTCAGTACAATTCAGTATTGGACATGCATCTTCTGTGATGAGACTTTAATGGGGCTTCCAGTGGGAATGGTTTTACCTGGCATTGAGGACTCCAGAAGGTTGTTGGTCCGCAGGAGTGTTGGGTGTTGGAAGCGGATCAGGGCCTGGCCTTGCTGCAGCAATAACCTTGTGTCATGTTGCAAATGGAGCTGGAAACTGTTTGAGTAGGATGTGGTACTGCTGTTGTGTTGATCAGCCTCAGAGATGATGTGGATTTTTAGTTACTTCTTCACAGATTTGCTGCCCAAGGGCAGTCTTAGGTCTGCCTATTTGGAAGCTGGTTATCCTTGGCCTGAAGTGCATGCTTTTATCCCTGGAGTGTATGGAGTGGGTTGCCCTTCTTATTCTGAGAAATAAATGATTTTAACTCGCAGGAGCATTTGTGTCGCTTCCTGACAACAGAGCAGCTTCTCACCCTGCTGCCCCTGTGTGTGTTGCTTAACTCAAGATGATGGGAAATAACTTCCTCCACAATAAAGCAGGATGGTAATTACCTTGCTAATGCTGACTGTATTGCCATCCAACAAGGCTCGGGCAGCTGGGACAAGGCAGCCACCCACGCTCTCTGCTCTGAGTGTCCCAGCAGCTCTTCTGCTCTGTGAATTAGACAATGAAGTCATAAACATCCCCTTTGTATTAATTAATGTTGCTATAGAACATTTTGTATGTGTTTTCTGCAGAAGACATTAATCAAATCTGTTTTCTGCTGGAGGTTTCTTTTGCTTAATGAGAAAGCCATGTGCATGCCTTCCCTTTTTTCCAGTCTTCCAGTGCAGGGTATGAGGAATACTGTGAATATGCACAAACCGTTAGTAATTCAATTTAGGTAGTCAAAACCAAATGGCAGTTCTGTGGAGTAAGGATTAGACTGTCCTTGTTTTTACCCTGGGCCTCTGTACAGGACAGTGTATGTTAAGAATATGCACTGGCAGAGTCTTTATGCAATTGAGCTGGGGAGTTCAGCGTTCAGTTCAGCTGTGAATATTTGGAATTGGTTGGCATCTCAGTTGGAGAGATCAGGAGGAAAAGGGCATGTCAGAGAGGTGAGAGAGAATCCTGTTTTCCTTTAAAAAAAAGTTTAAAAAAGAAGAATTTTTTTAAAAAGGCAGAAATATTTGAGTTAAAACAAAACTGAAGTCAATAAGATGTTCCAATGAGATCCATGCATATGTCAGTATGTTCTTACTATCTAAATGGGAACTTTGTAAGAGCTGCAGTTATACCAGAGGCAATAGAGGAACTTTGTGTAACAGTTTTGCTCTTGACAATTAGAATTATGACTCTAATTTAGACTGGCTCGTTTGATTGGGGTAAATTCACACTCAGTGATTATCATGTAGATGGCCACAAATCTGGAGCTCTTGGGTTGACATTCATAATATTTTTGAGTTTTTGCATATTCTTCCTTTGGATGCCACCATACATTCTCCATGGTTCAGTTGCCACGTAAATCAGCTGACTTGAAGCAGCTCTTTGGAACATCTCCATGTCTTCATAAAACACATACTTCTTCCTTTTGCAGGGACATTCCTGTAGACTTCAAGTACATAGCTGAGCCAAGTATGCATTCCATGCCAGCTGTGACTTTGTCTCCAAATGGTAGGTTAACACTTTGCTGCCTTCTTAGACTTAATTTACATAGGCACCTCTTACTGATTATATCTCTGTGATGTTGCTGTGTTACATTCTCCTTTCCCCCCAGACTAACCCCCTCCCCACTCACTCCTTGCACTTATTCCAAGATTGGACTGGATCTTGTTTTGACTTAAAATTCTAAAGAACAAGTTTGTCAAAATTAGTGTTTATATCAGGGTAACTACATCAGTTTAAAATTCGGCCATCATCCAGACAAGGCAAAAGGTCTCTCCATAGAGTTACCATGTGCTCTTTGCTGTATTTAAAATATTAAGAGAAACAATAGAGGGAACTGACAATGGTGGCAAAGTGTTAAGCAAGTTCAGCAGTCCTTGTGGTGCCACTGTTAAAGCAGAAACTAGTGTTGTACATGGTCCTGTTCCCTTCTGTTGTGGATGTAGTCCAAATAATTCTCCCATAAGAGAAATCTCAAATTATCTCAGTGTTTCTTTATGTTAATGCTGGTGTTTATGTTCTTCAATTAGAATCATGCTGACGAAGGATAATTGTTTAGTGCCTCAAGTAATCAGTAAAAATCCAGGACAAAATTCCTGTTATCTGTTTTGGCCAAATTTAAATAGCTTTAATGTCACCATTATTACAGCGTTGCCAGATTTGCTGTTAACAGTCCCATTATGCTAAGTAGAGGCTGATCAACTTGTTGCACAGCCAATGTTATGTTGTCACTGCAGAAAACACTTTAAAGGCAGTGACAATATGCAGAGTTCAGGACAGAAGTCTCAGTTCTGGGTGCTCTGTAGCACATCATCTTCACTGGATTCTCAGGCAACAGTTAATGCACTGCCAGGATGCAAAATGAGATGAAGTTATGATTAGAAAAGCTTGGATTTTTCTTTCACTAAAATATCTTTATTAATTGAATTCCATTAAGGCAGAGAATGCTGTATAGTTGCAGACTCCTCAGTCTACCTTAGACCTATTTTCCCATAAAGAAAATAGGAGGATGACTGTCTTAGAGTACCCACAAAACAGGTGGTCAAGTAGAGTGCAGCTAGATGACATTTTTTCCCCTCACTGAGTTACGTGATTATGTGCACCAGCAGGATTACACAGTATCTTAAAAACTTAACAATAAATCTGCGGAGTTGATGCAGCACCTAGCTGGAACAGTCAGAGCTTTAATAGAACCCTGAGTGCGTTTTATAGGAATAGGCACCCCAAATCCTGTCAAACATAAGGTTTCAACTTTTGGTAGTACCAGGCAGAAGCAATATCAGCTGTTACTTAGAACCCTGGTACATAATGAAAATCTGGGTTAAGATAGTGCAAGAAAAATCGTCAAAATCTCTAAAAATATCCCAGTTAGGTCTGTTTCTTCAGATGCATCACTCTAACAGCACCTTTGTTTATTTTGTATTTACAGGGAAATGGTTGGCTTGCCAGTCGATGGATAACCAAATCTTGATTTTTGGAGCTCAGAACAGATTCAGATTAAACAAAAAGAAAATTTTCAAAGGTCACATGGTAGCTGGCTATGCTTGTCAAGTGGATTTTTCACCTGATATGAGGTAAGATTTTGTGGGAATGAACTTCATTGCAAGTACAGACACTAAATTTCCTTTTGAATCTCCTGCAACATTCATGAGTGCAAAGTCATTCTGTTAGCTCAGCATCAGGCAGAGCTCCCTTGCCAAGCAGCAGAACACAAAATTTACTCTTAGCATTGGATGGGACCAAGAGATCACACATCTGACACACATCTTTTTGCACATGGTGTGCAATGCAGGGTCTGTTCCCACAATGTGCCCTTGTCTAGAGTATCTGGGATTTGAACTCACCCAGTTTCCCCAGTTCGTAGGTCTGGTGTGGATATCCTCATTCACTGTTCAGACAACCATCTCTTTCTTCCTATTGGCTTAGTAATATGCCCATACATTTAGTACTGTATGCACCTAAGATACGAGTTACTGTAAAAACTGGGGAATAACCTCAGCAAACCCAGAGGGAAAAGTGTCTATAATTTTAGAGGAACTTGTGGCACTTTCTCTTGGGTTCCAGTAGCACAGTGCTGGGTATAATCACACTGCTTAACACATTTACCTCGCAGTTGTTGAATCACCTTCTGCAGGACTTGTGTGCTCTTAGAGCACAGCATGAATGGTAATTCCTTGATAGGTATGTTTGCAGGCTGTGCAGATGAGAAGGTCCCTGAGGGAAGCTCTTTTCTATTGCTCAGTTGCTACTTGTAATAGCACACAAGCAGTCTGCACACGACACAATTTTCATTTTTTTTCCTGTTAATACAGCTATGTGATATCTGGAGATGCAGATGGGAAACTAAACATCTGGGACTGGAAGACCACAAAACTCTACAGCAGGTTAAAAGCACATGACAAAGTCTGTATTGGTGCAGTGTGGCATCCACATGAAACATCCAAAGTCATTACGTGTGGCTGGGATGGTCTGATTAAACTGTGGGACTAAGGAGGGTGCTACAGAGACCTAAAGATGCAATTCCTGTATACATCTGAGATTAGAGTGCATTCTGCTGTAAGGATGGGTAGGCATTTGTAATATTGCAGTTCTCAGCCCACTGTATATACACACTAAACACCAGGAAATTCAGAAGACTCGAGTGAAAGGATATAGTTCTAAATATGGCATCTGGGAAGCTGTGCTGAGGTCATCTGAAGCATGCAGAATCATGTGCCAGTTTGTCTTGCCTCTGCTTGTGCAAAATACTCTTGTAAAATAAAATAATTTTAAGAAAAAATATTTTTGTGGTTCTGACTGTCAGATAGTTTAAAGAGAAAACCAGCAATTGTGTAACTTTTTCCTAAGAAGAAATCTTTGGTACTACTAGAGCTGGAAAAGATAAGCACAAGTCCACTTGCTGAGATTTGCTAATTCACAGTAGAAATGAAGAATTAATTGGAAGCTAGCAGTTGTCAGGTGAACTCTATCAACTGAAGATGCCATTCATAGTCATAGTTTCTGTCTGTAGAATCATGAGGATCAATCACTTTCACCTTTGCAAGCAGTCTTCATTTTCAGGGTTTTCCTCGTATTGGTTGTGTGCTGTGTATTGGTTTTTTGTCTTCCCATATGCTGTTCCGTTCCAATAAGCATGACATGTTAAAAAAAAAAAAGTGAATGTCTCTTGTTCTGTTTGAAATAGTTTGTATTTTAAGCCCCATGAGGGTTTTGACAATTTAATGTATATACATGTCACACTTTTTCTCTTTAAAGAACTTATTTTTAATAAATCTTTTTATAAAATCTCTGCTTATCTTTATTCAATTTTTGTCTTGCAGTGTCCATATAAAATATTTCCTACCATTTGGTATTTTAATGTGCAGTTGTATCAGTGTTCAGATAAACTCATTCTCTTGCAATATTCATTTCAAACTAAGGCAAGTTGGCAGCAGGAGAAAAAAAAAACCTTTTGACTCCCTGTCTACTCTTTTTTTTGGGCCCATAAACATAAATGCATGTAGGAAATTTTATCCCATTGATCAGTCTTGAATTACAGTTTTGAATTATACGATATTGTTTACTGTAAATCAAATCACTTCTCAGCCATTATAAAGGATAGCAAAGGAATAATTACCTTAATTGACAGCAGGATAGAAGCTGAGGCAAAGAATCCCAAATGGCTGAGATGGAAGGAAATGGTTGGTTGTTTTGTGGGGTTTGGGTTGTTGGATTGGTTGCAAGAAATTCTGGTCTTTCAAGAAGTGAGTTACACAAGTTAGACCCTTGTGAGTGACCAGGAAGCTTAAGCATTTTTAGGCCAACTCTGTAATGCTGAGCTTAAGAGGCATTCCACTGTCAGTTCATGTGTTGTGTAAGTGCAGTGAGTTTACACAGTCCTGGTTACTTTCCCATCCCAGCAGCCTTGTGTGCCTGAAAAACTGCACACACTCTTTTCACAGGCACCATCCTGGTGGAAACTGGGTATTGCCCAGCTTTGTTCCCATGCAAGTACTGATACGAAAGAGTAGAGCCTGGAAAGAAAGAGCTGGTCCAGCATGTCCTAAGGACTGATCTGCTGTAGGGAGAGAAGAGGCTGTTCATGTTTCTCTGCTCTTCAGGATGTGGGTGGGAAAGAGCTGCTGCTGTCTTGCAGAGGATGAATTTCTGATGTGCTTTTGACAGGGAAGGTTTGATTCCTGAGCTGGGAGTTGAGTTCTGGTGTGTGCTGTGTGCCAGGTGCTGCTTCAAAAGAAAGTGGGCTGGGGTAATTTGGAATGGGTTTTCTCCATCAAATATATTTCCCAAATGGATACATGGCAGTGTGCCCTGACTCTTAACAGTTTATATGTAAAGGGAAATAGGGAGGAAGAGAGGAATAGAGCAGATAGAAAATCATCCCCCAGGAACACATCCTGGCTTTCACATTAGAAACACCTTTCCCGAATGCTTAAAACCATTTAAATCATAATACACAAAATGCTTGGCTCTGTTGTTGTTACTGTGTTTTACTATGTGTCACCTACCAGGCTGAACTTTAGAAATATACTTGTAAAATAGTATATGCAAAATACAAAAATAAGTGTATAAACTCTTGTGGTCGTATACTGGGTGTCATCTTTGGAGGCAAAAAAAGTAAGAAATGTTTCAATTCTGCTGGAGTTGATGAATTTGGATTAAATGTTTGCAGCAAGCCCAGAATCAAAATTACCCTTGAAACTTTCAGA
The DNA here is from genome assembly GCF_965231275.1 of Zosterops lateralis. Classification (NCBI taxonomy): domain Eukaryota; kingdom Metazoa; phylum Chordata; class Aves; order Passeriformes; family Zosteropidae; genus Zosterops; species Zosterops lateralis. The sequence continues at coordinate 68,015,234 of NC_139764.1, read as the reverse complement.
TAAAATCATTTGTCCCTCACAGTTGGTCACCACATTAATATTTTGTGGAATTTCTCACATCTGCATTGAAGCCTGCAGGGGGAATTTTCATGAGCATAACTCCCTCTTGTTGCAAACTGCAAAGCTCACCTTGTCAGCTAGTTTGCTGTGCACAAGGATAGATATGTGTGTGAGTGAGGTGCAAGTCCAGACTTGTTTTTTCAGCAGCCACCTGGGAGGAGATTTCTTTCTGGGCTAATCAACTCAAATCACATCCTGTATGACTAGAAATTGGTCTATTACAGGTGTTGGTCAGGGCAAGTCTAGGCTAAGACCTCTACACTGAACTTGGCCTGTGAGCAGATAGATCCAGGGGAAATGCACCATTGGGAGAAAAGGGAAGAGTGCGTTTTGAGATCTACAGTTAATTTTCCTTGGACATTAGTGGGGAATGCAGCAGAGTGATTCAAGCTGAAAGGACATCTCGGGAGGGCTGGAGGCGAGTGTGTTGCACTGCCAGGAAGGAACACAGGCAAGCTGGACTGCAAGGCTGCCATCACAGCATCATTATTTTGTTCCCCTTGATCATGTGCCTGTAACTTTAAGAAATGACATGCCAATATTTTGCTGCTTTTATTAATACTGATTGCTTTTGTAGCAGAAGTTTTACGGGTCAGTCACCTGTCTCCATCGTTCTTGGAGTTCTGTCTGGGAAAATTGATAGTTCCTTTGACCTTTTGCCAGCTTTTTCTTGGACTTCTTTCATATGCAAGAGGGGGAAATAGCCCACATATCCTCGTGCATCTTGCTGGTAAGGAGGCTGGCTGTCTTGAAGCAGATGGTCTCGGCATCTGTCTTGCTCAGAGTTTATAATTGTCCCCAGTAAGATGGGGCTGCTCAGTCTTTGCCCTCATTACTAATAACAAACATCAAAATTACTGTACATCCAGAAAAGTCCAAGATTGTCTTGTAGAAATCCGATTTTTAGCAGCAGGCAGATGTTCAGTATGCTGTTTAACGCTGTGGTCTGTAATGGCTGATTTAAACAGGGAGCCTTGCAGCTCCAGGAGCCCAGTAACACGATGTACTTTCCTTCTTTCTACCAGCTGGTTATTACAAAATCCTGCTCCTGTTCACTAGGAAGACTCCATATGACAAGCAGCCTGCATGAGGGGGGAAACGCAGAGAGCGGAGGAGGGAGGGGAGTTCTGCTTGGAAGACTTTTATAAACAGTATAACCTATACACCAGAAAAAGTCAGTTGCCAGGGAGGGTGTTCTCTGGAGGCTACTTAAGGGACTTGTAAATGTAGGTTGTCTTCACTAGCATACACTCAAAAATTTAAGCCTTGTATTTTGCAGTAAAATATGTCTTTTCTGTTAGGCTTGCTGATAAGCAAAACAGACACCACGGCTGTCTTGCAGCACTCAGAGAAAACTGCTTGTGGCAGGGTTGTGTTTACAGAAGCTGCTTGCAGCATTTAAAGCTTTCAGAAACAAGCTGCAATAACTTTCAGAGGGCCATGGATCTGTAAATTCACCAGGCACACTGGAAGTTTGTTCTCAGACCTGTTTGTTATCTGGTATGACAATATTTAAAATGTGTTAAATGCACTGAGCCTTTCTGAGCCTCCTTTTGCCCTGCTATGCTTCACACTACTGGGGGACTGCTCAAATGAAACAGTGCTGCATTGGTCAGTAGAGTAAGAGGTTCTCATTAGGCCTTGGGGTTTTTTGGTAATCTGGAATATGTCAAGGCTAACTGAGCCTGCTTCTCTGGTTTGGGAAAGGAAGGCAGCAACACACATGGCCCCTGGAGAGTCATTTCAGTAACAGGAACTTTATGGAGCTTCAAGACCACTGACAGTTACCCAGACATAGTTCTGGGAGCTGCAAATCTTTCCCATTCTCCCAGTGTAATTGCCCCACAGTTGGTGTCCTGCTCCTATTCCCCAGATAAACTCTTTAATTGTGTAATAAGTCTTTCTCTTTTTTGGTGTAGTTTAAACTCTTGCAAAATGATATTAAGAGGAAAAAAAAATAAAAAGGAAGAAAAATGCCTTGTCCTACAAGAGTTGTAACAATTTCACCTCCCACCTTAGCTTGCTCCAGGCTGATTTCCCCAAACATCCCCAGGCCTTTGCCCAGGGCTGTTGTTCATGTTCTGCTTTGGCATCCCCATTGAGTCCTGCTCTTTCAGCTCCTCCTCATGTACTTGCTCAAACAAAAATCCCTTCCAGTATTCCTTGGAGATAAAAAGGAAACTCAGACTCTGAAATCATTTGTCAGGCCAGACATCTACAGGAAAAAGATGGAAAGCCCATTCCCTGGAGTTTCCAAAACCTTGCTGAGTTTTGTCAGAAGAGCTTCCCTGCAGCAAGTTTCTTTCTCTGCCCTGATGCTGATGCTTTGGGAGTACCTTGGGGCAGCAGGATGGGTTTTGTTTACTTTTTGTCATTATTCCTCCAATATTAAATGAGTGGAATAACATTATGGAATATTTCTTCCTGGATCATGGATTATCCTGTTTCTTGGAGCAATTTTTCTTTCATAAAGGAGAAGTTGGAAGTTATTTCAGGGCTTCTGCTGCCTAGTAAGTCAGTTTGAGAGGTCAGCATGGGGCTGTCTGGTGAAGTCCCTGTGTCTTGACTGCTCCTGGCTGGCATCAGTGGAGAGATGTCAGTGGAGAGACACAGATGCTCCTAGAGCACAGCTGCTGCTGCTGCCTCAGAGGTCTGACACCAGTCAGGCACCTGTCCCTACCTCCCTGCAAGGGCAGTGGTAACCTGGGTGGTGGCTCCACTCCAGATATCTGCAGATGGATGCAAGGGTGGGATTCACATGGTTTGTGATTGGTTCAGAAATGGAATTTCAAATACAGAGGGGGGAAATACCAGAGATACTGAAGACACTGAAATACCGAAGAAATACTGAGACACTGAAGCATTTTTATTACTTGCAGAAGGTATACTTGTACTGTATACCACTGCACTTTCTTTCAGAAAACTGCTTAAACTCAAAGATCTGTGTTGGTAATCCACCAAAAAGAGCAGGGCACTTGTATTCACATTTGAGTCATCACTTCTAGGCAGTGCAAAGCAGGCTCCTGTTTTCCCTGTGCAAGGTGCTGCCTATTGGGATAAGAGATGTAACATGGGCTGTCTCTGGAAAGGTCTCCTTCTGAACCGGGCAAAACTCTTTACATGGGGTCAAACTGCATCATGAACAGGGACTTCTATTTAAGGACAGAGATCCATTCATTACTGCAGGTGGTTCCCTTCAAGAGCCAAGCTTGCTCTGCAGATGCTGCCCCTGAAAGCCAGAGGAGGGGGGCAGGTATAAATATGTCTCTGAATGTAGGTCAGCTCTGAACTTCCACTGCCACTAAACTAGGTCTCTACTGACTGCAATTAAATGTCACATTGTGTTAACAAGCAGGAAAAAATCAAGAGTGATTTCCTACTGAATAACCCTGAGTATCCTTTCAAGGACAAGGGAGCGGCTAATGAAGCTCATGAAATCAAAGTTTTGTAATGAACCAGATGGTCTCAGCTGTTGAATCATTCGCCAGAGAGAATGAGTGCCATTTCTTCAGGTGTATTACTGGGTGATATGTCTTCTTGGCATCTGCCAAGAAAGGCCAGACATATGTTCCCTTTACGCTTTCTTTGTTCTTTCACAGTTGAGAGGCACTCGAAGAGCAACCCTTCACAAGTCACAATGGGATCAAAGCCTGAGGCCAGAAGTACATGCAATAAATGACAGGTTTTGGAGTGCAGCAGGAGGTCAGACCTTTGTTTAGGCAAATTTTGGAACCTCCAAGGAAGCCAGTGTGACATTCAGAAAGGTCCCAGATTTCCCTGGAGGAGCGTATCAGTGTTCTAGTAAGTTCCTGTCCATGCTGCCGTGGGCTCACCATGGAAAGTTCATGTTGCAGTATCAGCTGGGATAGTTGGAGAGGATTCACTTCTGTTGCTTCTCTTCATCTTCTCCAGGTTATGGACAGCACCTGTAAGTTCTGATTCACAAATGTGTGTGATTTATAAATCACTGTGAGCCTGTCTGAAAGAGAAATGCCCTCACTCCCACAAAAGGATTTGTGCAAGTAGAATTGCCCTTACCCATGGGTCATCTCTGCAAGGATCCACTTTAGACCAACCTGAAACATCTCCTGGTGGAGTTGTCCAGCTGATGCAATAATGGCTCCACATCAGGAACAAGACCTGTCATTGTCTTTGTTAGGTGGGGTTGGCACTGGCTGTGGCCACTATGAATGGCCTGAGGATTAGGCAGGAAGGAGGCTCCAGGACTGGAAGCAATGGACTGGCTGCTCTGGAGAGCTGGTGTAGGTGCCTGCAGGGAGTGTGGGGAGATGCCCAGTGCACCTGGCCAGAAGAATGGGGGGAGAGCAGAGCTGGACAATACCTGTAGTGGTGATTCTGAACAGAGCTGGGGCTGAGTCTGACTTCCTTCATGGCCATGCAGTTCCCAGTCTCCAGGCCGTGGCTACAAAGGCAGAATGCCCTGTTCACGCTGGTTTTAATGGTGCTCTCTGTACCTAAGCCCTTGAAGAAGGGGAAGCTGTGGTGATTTCTGTGCAGGTGTGATCTGGGAAGAGTTGTGGAGTGCAACACTGGCAAGTGATTACTGTATGGAGATGATTTCTGAGCAGGTCAGGGGCAATTGCACCTGGGTACGGCAGTGGGTAGACACAGACCCCACAGAACATCCCTCAGCACCAGCCTGTCCACTGCAGCAGCCAGCCAGCACTGGCTTGTGTCCCTGGGCACATACCTGGCAGCTCAGTCATTAGGAGACAGGAACTGAATTCATTTAAAGGTCTGTCCTTTAGGTAAAAGAGATCAATAAAAGAGAAGGGGTAAGGGCATGAAAGCAAGACCTCAGAAAGGAAGGCTGTAACTCTGCTCTAAGAGATGTGAAGTAGAGAGTGCATTAAATAAGCACTGTTCATTTTCTCCAATAATATCACATAACTGCCTCCAGAATGATAAATGGCTTTTATCTACCCTGTATTAGAGATAAGGTTTTCTTTAAAATTATCGTAGCTATTGGAATCTATTTTACCAAAGATGTATTTGCTGTAGCCTGAAGTGCTCCTGACACTACCTGGCAATCCCAAGCAAGAGATTAGCTGAGGGTTTATTAAACTCCCTTACTAACCAAAGAACCAGGATGGACCTCTACTGCACTTCTGTAATTTGCATATCACCATTTTTACTTCAGGGAAATAAGTGATGGAAGATATGCATCTGTTTTGAATTTTAACATCTGAGAGAGGTCATGTAATTTATTTTTTAACCTCTATCTACTGGTTTCTTAAACAAATAAGCTACTGGGCTACTTACTCTAAAACTAGTTAGGAGGAAAAAACTGTACAGTGCTAGAGCCCATATTTTTATACTTTATTAATAAATCAGGACTTGCAGCTGGACTCTTGCCACCCCATTATTTGAAAAATGGGATTTGAGCCATTCTGCGGTGCAGTGAGTGTGGCCATTCCAACATGCCAGATATTTAGGAAACTCTGGCAGCCTCTTGCATTTTGATGACTCTCCTCATGGTTCTGCATCATTAAACAACTTCAGTACTTAATGTATGAGAGTTGTAGCAAGGCTGGCTACAACTGAACTGGTTACTATTTCTTTGGCTGTCGCAAAGAAGACATTTCTTACTCATTTTTCAGAGGTTGTGGATGTCTTGGACTGTGCATTACCTGGTTCCGGGATGACCATAGGTAGCTCAGCCCTGAGGAAAGGGCTTTGCCCAACACCTTGGACATGGGGAATCTGCATCAGGTCATTTCGATTTTGATGCAGAGCTGAGGACATGGTGGGCACTCAAAGTACCCTGCTTTGGGTGTCTGCAAAGCCCTGGTCCAGGTGGGATATGCAGGAGCAGAAACAGGAGCTACTTTTAGAGAACCATAGACTATGTCAAGTTGGAAGGGACCCAATAAGGATCATCAAGACCAACTCACTGCTCCTTCCAGGACCGCAATCAGGTTACCAAGAGAGCCATGCAGAGATTCCCTGATCTCTGACCATCTTGGTGCCATAACCACTTCCCCAGGAAGCCTGTTCTAGTAACTGACCACCTTCTGAGTGAAGAACCTTTTCCTCATATCCCATCTAAACTTCCCCTGACACAGTTTCATTCCATTTTTTTCATGTCCTGTCCCTGATCACTGGATAGCAGAGATCAGCATCTCCCCTCCACCACCTCCCTTGAGGAAGTTCTAGACTTGTAGAAGTTGGAAACCAAAGGCAGTTAAAAAATCCACATGCCAAAGACATGAAAGTGGTAACATCTTGTATTTTAACGCAAAGTTTAATGTCAAAATTCATCTAAAGATAGGAAAAAATCCAACCTGCTATGTATTTTTTAGCTCCCCCCATTCCTTAGCTCTTCAGGGAATGTCAAAGGTTCCCAGGGGCACTGAAGACAATCCACACCCCAGTCTGCAGAGCCCCAGCTCAGTTGCAGTCCAGGGCACCTGCTTGGGCCACCCCCTCTGCCAGCATCAGTGCAGATCCAGGGTCTGGCCTCCTTATGCCAGGGAGAGGCAAGGTGGTGACGAGAGGGCAGGCATCCAGGCACAGCACTGGAAAAGGCATCAGGAAATGTTCAACTAAACCCCAAAACAAACAAAAAAGACCAGGTTGCACTTCTGTCTCTTACATATATCTCAGTAGATCAAAAACCACTTGCTGCAGCCATTGCATGAGTAATTTCAATCAAGCTGTTCTGTAAACAGATGAACCATGGAAGCCCTGTCTTCTGTGTCTGAAGGCTCTTGTGGGTGAGGGAGAGCTGGCAGCAGCTTATCCAGCAGCTGACTGCCTCTGTCCCACTGTCTCCTGTGTCAGAAGCATTGAAGTCACTTTCTGCAGCCAGACTAGCATAAAAAACCTGTCAGGGCACTCAGAAACTGCTCAAATAAATTGGTAGGAATTTAGTTTGGTGGTGATTTCTATCTCTGTCAAATTCAGCTGAAATTTGCCAGTGGGTTCAAGAACATACTGTTCTTGCCTAAAATTTGTTCCATAGGGAACAAGGCCAAAGTAAAAAAGGTGCAAATCAAAGATGATCACTTTACAGAGAAGTAACACTTGATACTTTCTTTAAAAGACACCTCATCACAAGCACTCTTTTGCCCCAGGACTGGCCCAGCTCAGCCAGCAGAGCTTCTCAGGGCAGCCCCAGAGAGATGCCCTCCTTGCAGGCATGCCTAACCATGGCCAGCCTGGAAAAACCGTGCTCTTACCTCCCCCAGACAAACCTTTACAGAAACCTCTGTCCTCTGGGAGAACATACCCACTGGCAAATATATTGCTATACAAATCTGCATAATGTATCTTCTCCTAGTGCCAGTTCTTTTGACAACATATAAATATAAAAGTTCATTTGTTATCAGTCACTGAGTGCATATTTAGCAACTTTAGCCAGTGACGCCAAAATCCTCTTCAATAACGCTACGGGGCCAGATGGCTCACAATCACACATCATAAATTCCTTTCTGCTATTTCCATCTTGTATTTACCCAGCTCAGTGTGTAACAGCTACTGGCATTGAAGGCTTCCTTTTTCAGGAACATCTGTGGTTTTGATAAGTCTTTGTAGGTATGGAAAAGCCTGAAGTCCTTCAGTTCCAGTTCGCGGAGCAGACTGTACCAGTACCGCACCACGGTGCTGTCATTGCCACTGACCTCAAAGCCAGGCCAGTGGATGTGCACCTCAAACACCAGCTGTCCTATCTGCTCAACAACATCTTCCAAGATCAGGTTTTCCAAAATTTTCCACTCGGCGCTCTCCACGTCTGCCTTGAGGACATCAATCTGCAACAAAAGGACCATTACTATGTGAAAACGAGAAACTTGGCAGGTATAGTAACATCTGAGGCCAGGGTGGACCATTTTTCAATACACATAGTTATTCATCTTGTAAATCAAAAAGTCTCAGAGGACAAACACAGGCAGTACACGGTGCTTCACGCTTGACTGTTCACAGCCTTTTTCCTCCTGCCTCCAACTCATGGTCAAAAAGCTGCATATTCCAAGCTCCTCCTATAACCAAAGCACGTTACTGGTTCCTTCACAATTCTTAGGTGGCATCACAGCTATGAAAAAAAGAAACGGAACCAAATGACAGACCCAAACCCTCTAACAGTGATTACCTGCACTGTAGCTGAGTAGGGTGTTCATGAGCCATATGCCACATGCATCACAAGTGCAAGAGAAGACCAAAGCAAAAAGCGAACACTGTGAGCAGCTCAGGTGATCAGCTGCCCTTGGCCAAGCTGCTGGCTGAAGCCTTTACAGGCATCACTACAGATACCGAGAGAGGAGGACCAAAACAAAGGATAACTATGCAAAGCGTCTTCAGGACTTTAAGGGCAGCTCCTCCAAAGAAAAAGGCATAGCAGAAAAGGAGACATGAAGGTGTTTAAAGGGAATAACAGATCTAACAGAAAAGTGACATGTTCTAGTTTTAGAGCATTATTTAATTTTGTAGTGAGATATTCAACAATCCGCCCAACACAATTGCGGGTTGACTTTGGAGATCAGCTGGGGGAGGCAATCGATCGGATTCTTCAACATAAAAAGAGCACTTCATCACCATTTCACACCTGGTAGAAAACAATGACCACAGTGCAGCAGTGGTCACAAGCTGCAGAGCTCAGCTTGTTTTCCAGAGCTCAGCAGGGGTAAGTCCTACACAGTGACAGTAGTGTTTGCCTGTGCCAGTTCCACCTGAGTTGATGCTTCTGTCCATCTGTTCACACTCAAGATGGCTTTGAAGTTCTTTCCTCAGAAAAACCGAAGGCTTTATTTAGTCAAAAATTCCTAAAAAAAAAGGCCAAAGAACCCCCCCCCCCAAACCCCCAAAATAAAACCAAGCAAAAAACAAAACAAACAAAAAAAACCCCAAAACCAACCTGGATTCTCTCTGACAGTCTAACTATTTGTGGCAGTATCACAAAAGGCACATGTGCAGGTATAGGAGAGAAATGTGGGCAGGTAATGGAAAAGCACTTCTAAGACAACTTTTCTCCTAAGCTGCCCATCCCAGGGCACCTGGCTGGTGTCATGCCATGCCCCATCTGTGGGGTCACAGGCCCCTCTGCCCTGGGCACAGGGTAGAGGTTGTGCTGTGAGCACATTCCCAGTACAACTAGTGCTGTGCTTTGCATGGGCCACGGCCAAGAAACCACAGGGCTGTGGCAAGGGGTGGTCTCATCTACCTTCCCTTGTTCCATGAATGGCTGACTGGAGATGCCAGGGGCTGAGGCGCTGGGGTGCAGAACTCACAGCCATGTCAGCCCTCCTCAGGGGCTGTGCCTCAGCACTGTGGATGGGCATGGCATGGCAGGAATCTGTAGGTGCTGGACACTTGCCCATTCTGGTCTCCGTCTGTAAAACAAGGGTGCTAATCACTGAATGCCCTCTGCAGAGTGCAGGGCTTGAGCACGTGAAGGACGAGACTTGGGTGGAACAAGCTGTAAAACAGCTGGAAACAAAACACCACATTTTCAGAGCAGGGCTCGAATGAGGCCCGTGGTCACAGAGCGAATCATAACAAGCCAAGCCACCGCTTCTCTGCTCATTAAGGAGGCATTGTGCCTCCTTCACACTGTAGGAGGCAGGGGGCCAGCGGAAAATGACCGAGGGATTGTGGAATTAAAGCCCATATTGTGGTATGCCCGCATGGGGAGCAGAAAGGAAGGTTGCACAGACAACCTTAGCTCTGGTATTTCCTAACTTGCCTCTCTAACAAAGAGCCTGTCAGCCTGTCCATCCGCGGGTCAGTGAAACAGTTGAACACAGTGCTCCTTTGGGTTCAAGGGGAGGCTGAATGGTAATGATGCAGCTCATGACATTTCAGCTGAGAACTACATCATGGGTGAGCTCACTTGCTTTCCTTCATACATTTAAATTGGTTATTTATTTTGCAAATACCAACTCATATCTCTACCTGTGAAGCAGTTTTGCAGGCAGTTGGTTCCACGTGGGTGAAATGGCCACAGGACCACACTGCTGCACTTAAGAAACCACAGATTTTATCTCTGGGAGATTTATGTAACTTTGAAAGCAGAAAAATTATTCAAACCCTTTTTATTTTTCTTGGGGGGAGGGGTGGATGGATGGGGGAAGAAATACTTCTAAGAGTTTGGTTTTGTTTTCCCATGATCTTTATGGCATCAGCAGGACATCTTTTTCCCATGGTAATGTTTCCAGTCCTCCAGGTTTGTTTGTTTTTCTCTTGCGACACTAACTGCTGCTCTGGCTGCTCAGCAGTCACTCTGCATGCTCTGTGCTGTATTTGCAAACTGATCTGAAAAGTGGCTGCTAACCAGTGTTTCAGTAGGAGAAAATGAGGTACCACAATAACAGCTTGAACACATAATGAAATGACCAGGAAAGAAACACAAGGTTAGTGGTGATGTGCTGCATACACAAACCAGAGGCCCTCCGTTGCTCTTAGCGCCCTGCACTGCTCAGAAACCTGGAGGGAGGAAGGTACCTGTCTCAACCCACCAACTTTTGTGACTGCCTTCCAGGCAGGGTGTCCCTCTCTGCCCAGAGTCTCCATTGCATGCCATGGATACTATAAAATGAATGGCAGAACAGCTCTGTTTGGGAGTATCTGAGCAAATTACAAGCATCCTGCTAACACCAAATGCAAGTTTTGTGATGATTAGACAGCTCAGGAGATATTTGCCATCAGTGATAAGCAGCACACTACCGATAAGAAATGCACTACCACCTTCCAGTTGCCTTGATCCAAAGTGCCAGTGAAAGGATTAGTGGACAAATCTATAAATTCAGAGCTCTAATTCACCCAGGAGCACAGCTGGAGTCTGCTGCTGTGAATAAATCCTGGAGGGCAAAGATCTACAGTGCCTGAAGGTAAAAGTATGGCAGTGAGTTTCAAGCACTCACAAAGGCTGGTTCCTCTTATCTTCCACAAATCCTCTTATCCTCCATGAACTAACTAGGTTATCACAGAAAAGGAAAAAATGTGGATTTTTGAATGTTTTCTCAGTTTAGCTCCCTCGAAAAAGCACTGTAGCATTGTGCCACTTACACTTGGGGGAAAAAAAAAGAAAGGGAGGCCATGCATAACCAAGCATATAAAACAGCTGAAAAAATTGTGTTTTACTTAGTGAAGGTCAACACATACTGTATGAAGGCTCATTTCTTCTTTTTAGGGTAATGACTTGTTACAAGTGTGCACCATTTCCTAAAGCAGAGATCTGAGCTCTGTTCGCCTTGATCGCTTTTGAAATACCAGGGTTAACGGGGATTTCAGGCTCTGTGCTGCCCCGTGGGCATCATTTAAAGCTCCCCATGGAGAAGAGTCAATTGAGAGTGAGTAGCTGGAGGAAGCAATTTAGCTGTATTACTTCCAGCATGAGCTCAGCATGTGGAAGTGGAAGCCAGGAAAGGCAAAACCAGCAAATGCAGGTCAGGTACAGAGGATCCCTCCAGTTCTGTGGGAGCAGGTCTGCAATTTAAGCTTGGGAGGAGGGAGAGGAGAGCTGGGTACAGCTTTCAGGCACAGGGAGAGAGCTCAGAACCACCCTGGCCTCCTGAACTGCAGGGCTGCTCTCACAGTTCAGGAGAAAACTATTTCTCTGCTCTGGCTCCCTGTGATACCAGGTTACCATTTTGACATCAGCTGTACAGCAAGAAAAGGTCTGCTGGCTTGTGCATCAGTTTTCCCCCTCTCTACCTAAGTACAATTCTCTATTCTCAGAAAACAAAACTCCAGAAAAAGTTGTTTAATTTACATTTTGATAGCACATCTTTGCAGGTAACAACAGGTTCTTGAGTGTGTTTTGTTTAACTGTGACTTCCCTCTTACCCTTTTCCCACATGCAGATTTTCAGCATGATACTTTCCTCATTTTCTTTCCTCTCAAAATGCATCCACAGCCCATCCTCACCAGCAGGAGATGGCTTGCATGTAAAGTCCCTTTCATTCCCTTTTATTCTGAGTGAAGGCTGTAATTGATGGCAGCCAGGATGCCACACAGCCTTATAGCAAATTATGCTCCCAGCAGCTTGTGACTGTCTCTTCCCATGCTCCCCGTGAGCAGTGGGAAGGCGAAATATCTTGCCTCTCTCTGAGCCATCCACTGGTGAGACCAGGACTGCTGGGGGTCTGGCCAGTGCAACACAGATACTGAAATCAGGAGAAAAGTCAACCACCACTGATCAGTGAAGTACAGCTCCAACCAGCATTCTCTTTCAAATTACTTCCCTTCCTTCCTGCTCACATTTACACCTCTCTGTGGTGGTCTGTACAGCCAGTTTCAAATTGGCTCTGGAACAAATGTGTCATTTGAGATTATTGACTCCCAGTGTGACAGATCGGGCACATCTTCAAGAATCTGCTTAAGGCATCAAAGTCACAAAGCTGATTTGTGCAGTTGGGCACTTACAGGGTTCTTTGATCTTTTTTTACAGTAAAGGGCAACTGTCCAGTTGAAGTTACTCATACAATATACACATCACTGAAACAGAAAACCTGCAGTGAGTGCAGGCAAGCTTTGTTCCTCTACTCCCACCACAGATTCTCCACAGCCTCACAAGTGACAGTCTATTCTCCCAGTTCTGATGTTGTACTTCCATGAACCCATTACACAGCAGGAGCAGGATATCGAGTAATACTATGTTTACCACTTAAATCAGAGAAAATGTTTCAAAATCATATTTAGAAAAAGTTATTTACCTTTCTCACAGCATATTGTCAGTACAGCAACAGCTTGCCAGATGCAGTAGTGGCCCCAGACAAATGCATCCATCCCACACATGAAGGAGGCATCAATCTCAGCTGTATGCCCAGGAGCACTACGAGCACTTTGCCCATGCTCTCCCATGGGGGACTATTCCTAGGAAAGACCCATACTGGCATCCCAGGTGTCTCCTTTCCACAGTCTCAGAGCCCAGATCTGGGGGCAATCTGTCACTTCAGTTCCACAGCACTTCCTTAGTCTCTGATGCCATACATTTCCAATATACTCTCTACATCTGGAAGCAAATTCTCTCTGGGGATCCATTACAGAATAAAAGGTTCATAGACCCCTCCAGCCCAGTTAACTGGATCAGTTAAACAATGCCTCTTACTCCAGTGGACAGGCAGAGAAGAAGAGGCCTTTGAGCTGGCAGAAGGCTCCTTTCAATGACACTTTTCCAATGGGCAACTTGTTAATAATCTTCTGGTCATACAATAATACAGGTCCCCAAGCTTGGACTGATTTTCAGACAGGTTTGATGGGTTTAGCTAGCTCTACACTATAATGATCTTAAAGCCAGACATCTTGTCTAACTTGCTACCCAGCAAGGCCAAGGTTCCTGTACTGTGACCCAGAGAATAGGTTCTACAAACCCTCTGCATGGAGCAGGCACACACTGCACATGGGCATGGCTGAGGGAGAAAACCTTCCCCTCACAAGAAAAACTGACCATCAAAGATCTTTGTTCCCCATTTCTTTGAGACTAGACTCCAGAGCAAGCAACAGGAACCTCACCACTAGCTGAAGGAACATCAATGTGATGTTCCTGAGAGGAAATGGTGAAAAGTCACCATGAGGTTGTAAGCCCTCAAACAGCAACCTCCTCATCTGCTCCGAGTGGCAGCAGCTCACAAATGTGTGCCTCTGCCCACAAACACTGTGCTCCAGCTCCCATTTGCAACGTTACCTTTTCCAGTTCACATGGCTCTCCTGTTGTACACTAAAAGATGAAAACACCCCGGACCCCTCACCCAGTCCTTTAATCCAATATCTAGATTGCCCAAGTAGGAAAAATCCCACAAGGGATCTGCAGGAACTCTGACTTTAAATTATTTAACAGCCTGATCAGGTGCAAAAGCTCTGCTTGCCAATGTCCATACTGCAAATAGACATTTTAAATAGTGCATGTACTCCTCCAGCAGCCGAGCTGGAAGCACAGCCCTGGCTGAGGGCATGAGTTGCTTTGCAAAACGCTCATTCAGCCAATCTAATCCTGCAGGAGATGCCCTGCTGCCCACTCCTCCCACAAAGGGAGAACTCTTCTTTTTATCTTCTCTGCCAGACGCTGCTGGATGCCTGTGGGAACGGATATTTACTCAAAAGAATAAATGGTGTATGCTAGACCCTCAAGCCTCTTCATTAGAGGAGAACAAACACTTGCAGTCTGTTTGTGCTGCCCCAGCACCAAGCACAGATGGTGGGACGGCTCCAGGCTTGCAGAAAGCTACATTACCCTGGTCTTGCTAAAAGTGAAAGCCTGCAGCAACAGGACAAGCACATTGCAGCAGGACAAGGGAGCTGTCAGTGGAGAAGGTTTGTAATAAAAGGCAAGTGGTGAAGCAACAATTGATTCCAAAGCCCTGAGGAGCAAGAGCTGCAAGTGTGTGCATGCAGTGCAAGGGATGGAGGGCTTGGGCTACTCTAAAATAGTTGCTCAAAGTAAACAGTGTTTTGGCTGCAAGACCTATGGTTTATTAACAAAGGGCCCATGGGGGCCTTCACAATGTATGCAATTGAAGAAAGGAATCAGAGTCCCATCTTAAAAAAAATGTCCACCCCACCTTAAAGAACATCCCTTGCAGGATGAGAATCAGCAGCCCTGGTATATCCAAGTAGCTCCAGTTAAATCTGGTGGAGGACTTGGAATCTGCACTTGCCAGAGCAATAAAGTCATTTGAGACTATACCCCTCCATGGGGCTCTATTTGTTTCATTCCATTTCTGCTTCACTGTTTGTCCACCCTGCTATTTGCTTGCAATCATGACAGGAAGAAAGCTGCATGTACATTCCTGAAAACATGAACAAAAACCATCCCCAAATGCTTGCTCAGATTTCATCTGGGACAGGGGTTCAGGAGGGGCAGGAAGAGCTGCTAAGCCTTTGACCTCTGGATTTCAAATTTTTGAGAATGAAATCTTAAACTGCTATCAGAACAAAAGAGAGATGCCAGAAAGGATCCAGACACTAAGGTGAAGGTATTTAAACAAGATATTGCTAATTCCAGTGGCAAGAACTTGTAAACCAAGACAGGAGGAGGGACAAATGTGGGGAGAAAAAAAAGTACAGTTTTTAAGAAAGGTTCTACAGGCTCTGGATAGGGCATTTATCTGAAGAGCTTGTTAATGCCAACACTAGAAAAGAAACCCAGTAGTAGTGGAAAAAACCCCAGGATGCTCATAGAAAGGGGTTGCTCTCAATTCTCATTAAACCCATGCTATGGACCACCACCCTGATCAGATATTCAGGGCTAAATTAAAACCATAAGATTCCCATTTCTGTGTTTAAGCCAGGGTTAGTGGCTTAAGGAAGAGCCGGGGAGTGTGCATACAGTTCTAAGCTCAGCAGGTGTCCTGCATCTGGTACCATCTTGTGAAGCAGGGCAGGCTCCTGCCAAGCTCCAGGTTTGACAGGAGGAGGGAACCAGGACTGACTGGTTTCCTACAGCAGCAGCACAGCAATGCTGGCTCCACAGTGCCTACAGCAAGTGCCATGCTCCTCTGAATGCAGCTCAGACACTGAAGTAGTCAAATAGAAAGGTGGAATTGAACACAGCTTGTACAGCCCCCTAGCAAAGCTGGAGGAAAGCAGATTTTTTTATTACCTGATTTTTTTTTTCTGAAGGGTCTTAACAACCACAACAAAGGCAGTGAGAAAAAAAAAAAAAAAAAGGAAAATAAAACCCTAAAAAGAATCTTCTAATTTTTAGCAGACAATATGCTTTGAAAGTGCCTTTATTTCTTGTTTTGAAAGATGACCTGAATAAGTTCTGCTTTAACAGCGCAATACTTCAACACTTTCATTACAATTCAGGCATTGCACTAGGCCTTTTCCTAAGGGAAGAAAAGGCTATGGATTGCACCATATTCAGCCAATGGTATCACTAAAAAGATCTTTCCTCCATGCCTGACAATTGCATACTAAACAGAACCTTCAGGTCGCTCTCTAGAAATACCAATATTCTTAACAATGTCTTGAGAAGTGCTCCTGGTGGAGAGAATTTAAATGAGGTGAAAGGAGATGTAAGGGACCAAGAGAAAACCCTGTAAAGGAAAGGGCATGAGGCACTTTGTGCACACAGCAAGGAGAGCAAGAGGCGGTGAGCAGTAAATCATTATCCAAAGATCTTTGCTTCCAGAAACACGAGCCCATTTGTCAAGCCCATTTTTAGTTGCAGCCAAACTCTTCAATCTACTTACAATTAAAATACTTTAGGCAGCAGCAGCCCCAGCTGACTAAGCAAATACAAAACTATCACCACCTTGATTTCATTATCCCTAAAATGAAAAAATACATACATGCAGGAAAGAAACACTGTGTGCCATGAGCTTATCAATTACTTAGGGGCAACTATTACAAGGCTACAGAAGGCAGCATTTCCAAACTGCAGCTGGAAACATCTGCACCGGCTTGACTGCCTCTTTTCAGCAAGGGGAGTAAGATTTGCCAGCTCTCTGAGAGACTCCCAAACAAAAGGTTCCCAAGTGGCACCAGTTAGTGCTCAAACTGCAGCAATATCTGCCCTTGAATGAGAAAACACAGTCTAGCTTGAGTCCATAAGGACATCAACAGCTATCTCAAATGTAGAAATTTAAGTTAATGGAGGTGAGATTCGTGCTCCTCCATCCTGTGGCAGGTCATTTATTTAGACTACAAGCTCTAAATGCTATGGTATTGCATCTGCCTGGTGCAAAAGGGTGCAGTACTAAAATGGGACTTCACTAAGCAGAGTTGCTCTTTCTGCAAATAGGTCATGACTAGCCATTTACATTTTGAAAAAAATCAGTGTTCTGGGACAAAACTCTTTCTACTGTGCCATTCAGAAACTGATTTAACAAGGAGACAGTCTGATGAGTCACTAAAAAGCAAACAAGATGATAAGCAGAAACACTGCAGACATTTCTAGGGAAGGACAGTCAGGACATTTCCAGGAAGAAGGCAGTCACAGCCTGAGCCTTAGCAGAGACACCATTGGGACTTCTGAATAGTACTGATTGCTGATGCTCCAGCTGCAGGAGGGACAGCACAACACAAATAAGATGTTACAGGAAATACAGGATCTCTCTTGTTGGAGAAATCTTAGAAAGGCCAGTATGATAACCCTACAAAAGCATAGGCTGCTCTTCACTGCTATATGTGAATGGTAAATAACAGCTGCAGAAAAAGGGCCTCTTAAGCTTAAAGACCATTGATTGCACAAGAAAAAATGGATGTGAAAATAATGAGGCTAAAAATCAGATGAAGTGTGAGTTTTTTCCTTCTAGAACTGAGATTTTGGAAAAGCCCCAAATAACCATAAAAACAAAGAAAAAATTAGGCCCTTTCAGGAATTCAGAATTCCAAACATTTACTTTAGGATTTGAAATGCAACGATTCAAAAGACCAAATCTCATTTGTTCTTTCTGACACTAAACCACATGTAGCAGAGCAGGTCTGAACTTGTGCCCTCCACTCCAGCAAGGTGATGGGGGCTGTTCCTGGCTGCAGCAGCACCAGAGACAAGGACTCATGCTCCTGCAAGAGCTCCTGGGCTTCTGAGCCTCTGCCTTCTCATCTTGAGCTCAGGATTCCACATCAGGACCAGTCTGCAGGTGCTCATCAGCTGGTACTGAGGTCCTGCTGTGTGTTAAGATGAGCTGAGTGTGCAAACCCTGCTGACTCCAAACCAGGGCACAGCAGCCCCTCAGCGAATGCAACTCACACTAAGCAACCCCCAGGCTCCATGGACAACACCTAAGCCTAGCCCTGCAAGGGATAACCAAAGTTCAATGATTTTGTCTAGGCAGGGTCAAGAATTCAAAAGCCTGTGCTGGCCCCTACACCCCTAAGGTATGCATAGTAAAGAGTAATTACATGGATTTCATTGCTACAAAACTTGAACATGGACATTTCCCAGACTGAAGAGTTTATTTTTGTTTTGTTAATAAAATCACCATGAACAACTAAGTTGCACATTTTCTCTGGACTTTTTTTAATATCCATTTGTGTACTACCAACAGAGCTGATTTTAAGCAAAAATGGTTAATCTTTTCTTTAATATTTGTCTTTTCACATCAGCCTTCACAAAACTGAAAGTGCAGCATGAAATAAATTCTATAGTATCTACTTGAGGAGAAGAGCAAGTGACAAATTACTTGCCTAGGAGGAGATGATGTTATTAATCAAAATGACTTCAGGGTATAGTGTTTTGAAGTTGTGTTGAGTATTAAATAACAGGTGAAGGAAAGGAGGTTTTTCCTTTTGAAATCCTAAATTGAAGCCTATTCAATAAAATGAAGCAAAATTACCCAAGTTGTTACAGAAAAAAAATCTTCATGAAGAGAGAGCGTAAATTAAAGACTTCAAATCAAAATCACGATGCAAAGATTGATTTACATTTATTTTCATTACAAACAATGACAGAGTTTGGTCTCTTACACAATTTATTTGAGATAACCTGAATGGCAGAAGTTGAATGCAGCTCTGCTGTCCCCTGAAAGATACAGCTATGAACACTTTCTGATTAAATTAAGGTTTTACTCTGCATTCTCAGATTCTCCCTTCCAGATTAATTTGTTTTACAAGAAACAATTTCATCCACTGGTGAGCCATACTGCCAAGGAATGCAAGTTCATAGCACTTACTGAGGGCATGACAAGAGACTTGTTCTGCAGATCTCCAGAGGGAGGAGAACTTCTACTGAAATAAGAATTTGCATGTGTGACCACACATGCCTTTTTGGGACAGAATGAACTCTTGTTTTCTTCTGCTGCTCAGGGCCTTTCTGTTGAAGGTTTTTAATTGTGCTTCACAGCACAGTCTTTGGAATACAGAATACACTTAGTAGCTTGGTTTGAATTTCTGGTTAAGGATTAGCAGTGCATAGAAATAGGACAAGAGCCAACAGGCATGAATGGAAATCGGGGACGTTCAGACTGGATATAAGGAGAAACATTTTTATGAAGAGAAGAGTCCAGCAAGACAACAGCTGACCCAGAGAAGTTGGGCAGTCTCAGTTCTGGAGAAAACTCAGTGTTTTTCAAGACCAGAGTGGATAAAGCCTTGAACAACCTGGTCTGGCTTCACAGCTGGCCTTGCTTTGAGCAGAGGGCTGAACCACAAGCCATTCAAGATCCCTTCTGACTTGAATTATCCAACAACTTTCTAGGAAGGAAGATCTCTCCATGCATCTATCATTAGTCCATGGGATTACTACTGTAGCATCCTCATCCCCGTAGGTAGTTAGAGAATAGGAAAGTGAAAGCTTTCATAAAGTTGGACACCACTGCCATAAGAATCATGGGCCCTCAGTGGTTTTCTCCCTTTTTTCCCCACTGCTCATTGAGAGTGCACTACAGAGTGTGCATGTTCAGCAAAAAAGTTGAGGGCAGTGGGGGAGGAGAAGGGAAGATGAGCAAGATCAATGTTTACATCTTTATTCTTTCCTGTGGCTGATAAAATATTGCTCTGCTCAGAAGATACATCAGTAAATTTTCAGTTTAGATCTATATATCAGGAAATAAGGCTCCCATGACATCCTTTGGAGATTATTCCAGGGCTTAAGAGATTTCACACTCTAAGAGTTCCCAAAAATACTCTGACTACATGTTTCCTTTGTCAGCCACATCCTAATATAGCACTAGATAAGCCCTCTGCCTCCAGGCTATTTACACTCCCCAGAGAACTGAGGACTGTTTTGCCACATAACCAGTTAGAGAGATCAAGTTCTTCTAATCTTTTCTCACATCCACTCTGACTCCAAAAGTGTTTGTATTTCTTGCCAGAATATCAGAATGGGTTTCCCTGGTGTGGATGAGGTCTCAGTATTGCCTGCAGACTAGCACATGTGCTCTCCTCTGAGTCACGGTGCAAAGGAGCCCATCTAAGTTTTTTTATTCTCTTGCACACAAATCCCCCAAACTGCAAGTTTTCTTTTCAAGACTACAACAGCAAGAACTCCAGGAGACCTTGTCTGTACAGTCTTCATCAGCCTGATTTTCTAACATCAGTTTCAGTCACTTGTAGGGTCTTGGATCAAGTCCCAAATCTTAAAGAATAAAAGCATGGATAAAATGAGGCATTGACTTTCAGCTGCCTGGAATTCCTGCCTTGAAGTGGGAACGGAACAACATTGAGGGCAGGCGGAAGGGTTTTTTAAATTAAAAATGGGCCGAAGAGCATGATTTAATTTTCTAATTGAAAAAAAGGGCTTCGGAAAATATTCTGTGAAACTGTTTTGAATTAACTTATTTACTCGGTTGAGGGAACATTCCACTCACATTCACCAGAAGAATGGTGTCTCTACACAATATACAACTTCTCAGACTGCCTTCTTTCTAAGTTAAAGAAAACCTGAACAAAAAAAAATGTGAGGACAGTCAGCCCATTCAGGTATTTCACAAGTACAAAACACCAGCAAGTCTCAGAGCATATAACACCTTTATCCCCACTGGGAGAAAGTCAGCTCCTGATTTCACTAAGCCATAGGTTTGCACAGAGGAGTTTCTCAAATGCTACCAGAGCAGGAGGCATTATACACTATTCATAATGCACCAAAACACTTAACTAAACCCCATGTCATATGTACACAGCTAGAGGAAAGCCTGGTTGCATGTGTTATGTGTGATTATGTTCCTTGGCTGCCATCCAGCCCATTGTTTTCAGAGAGTTACACACTCAGAATTCACCCCTACATCCTTCTCATTTACAGAAGGTGTTACAGCCACTTTGTTCTACCATGATAACCTGACACTGACCTCAGCAGGTCTGGTATATCACAAGACTTGTACACTTTTTCTGGATTGGGTCATTAATTTTTTGCTCTATGACTAATTCTTCTAAAATCAAAACAATGCAAGGCACACATCAAAGAAAAGCCATCTCTCTGTCTCCCCAGATGTTTCACTAATGCACAGCCTAGTACAGTTAGAGTATGACTAGGAAGAAGAAGGAAAAGGCTTTGCTCTTATTTTCAAAATATTCTAATCAGTAGAGCTGAACCCAAAGAAAACATTTTCAAAAAGTAAAAAGTGAACCAAAATTAACATCTTGCATTTATAAATAACAAACCAAACAAACATTGCACTGCTTGCTTTGTAAATCTTACAGAAGAGCTCCTCCTTAGCCCAGGCTGTCTATTTCTTAAAAAACAAAGACAAGCAGAACTAGCTGCAGGCAATGAAGTATATTAGCATTTGAATTCATGATTGTATATCCTCTGAAGGAAAAAAAAAGCAACCTAAGAACTTCCTGAAATGGATTATGGCAACATTTATGTGAGATTTGAAGATTCCTGATCTCTTTATAGTTCCTTAAAAACAAATTAGGAAATGCTAAAAAAACACCCCACAGATTGCTGCCAATTTCAAAACAGGATGTTTTTGTTTTTGAGGACTGTAATTAGGAACAGTGACCTTGAAAATGTAAACAAACCATCCATTACCTCTTCTCTTCTAATTACTGTTGCAAATACTGTTTTCTCTCTATAAACTTGGCTATGTGAGTAGTTCAGTTTTCATACTCAGGCAAAGACTAGAACTTCCACAGGACTAAATGTGCTAGCACCCAATGTCACCAGATAGTTCAAGGGAAAAGGAAGTGAGGAGAAGAAAGAAAGTAGATGGCTAGGGATTTAAAATCATTGTGGCTGTTATCAGCACACAGAGAAAGCAAGATAGAAAAGGCACACCTACAAGAAATACATTTAAAGTACTGCTGAAGAAAAACTCTGGAAAAAGAAAAAACTTGGAAAGTGCATGGTCTCCTCAGGCAGCAAGAAAGGAGATCTGGAACTTTCCCCACACCTAACCCTGCAGTCAGAAACCTGACACCCAAGTCCTTCCTTACCTTCTGATGTCCAAATTCATTCAGTACTGTGCCCAGCTTCTTTGTGTTGCTGTGAAGTTTATGGGCTGCAATGGCTGGGTTGGGATCCCTCCAGTCGATGGAGAGGCGATGGTACCAGAGGTGCCGACCCTCCTGGATGTGGGCTGACTTGATGCTGGGGTCGAAGCGATGCACCTCACACCCACTGTTGGCCATGCTGAGCTCAAACTGGTTGTCATCACTGCCCAGCCTACGTAAAAAAAGAAAAGAAAAAAAGAGAAGTGTAACTACTAATGCAGCAAAAAGAACTATTAGTGAGTAGATGTTCTGAGGGTGAACTAACTTAACTTGAAGAAAATTCAAGCTCAGTGCAATATTAGAACTAATGGTTCCTTTCTAGGCAAGAACTAAACCACTTTTAACCAGGCTGATAACTTTCCCAAGGAGCTGTTCCTTAATTCAGAAGCTGAACAGATTTGTATGAAAGTAAATTAAACATTGGAATCTTTGTGCTGTCATTATTCATATTCATATTTTATGTTTATATATATTTCTCTATTTTCAATTTGCCTTTTCCTTGACAAGTTTACAATACTTTCCTTAGTCCCCACTGCCCAAACCTCCAATAATCAAGCCATAAACAGAAGAGAAAATACATTTAAAATTTATGCAATACTACTTTGTAGAAATCTGGCATATTTCATACCACATCTGTCACCTGTTACAAACATGACCCACAGTGACCACCAGTACAGACAAGGCACAAGAACCAAATGCCCCTCTTTCTCTGTGGGCAGGAAGACACAGATTAAAAAAGCTTATTTAAAAATAAGAACTTTACAACAGTAGCAGAGTTGTTACATAAACTTGAGAGAAAGATTGCTGCTAATTTGGTGAAGACCCCAAAGAAGAAGAAAAATTAATAGCCCCATTAAGCAGCAGTATTGTCTCAGTCCCACCTCTGCAAGATGTGTTCTAAAAGGCTGTGCCATATTCCCACCTCCTACAGCCCAGTGGTTCATACAGGGTGCACTAAAACTAAAAAAATCTGCTATTTTCCATTGCAATCACACATCTGAACCATAGGCTCTCCCTACTCTGTAAAACAGGATGTTCTCTTCATTCCTACTCCTCCAAGCTTATTCCAAATGTGATTCAAATAATGCACTAAACATTAAACCTAAACAAAATTAAGCTGTTTGATATCCACACATGTAGCGCTGAGAAGAGAATTAAGATTTTTTAAAATCAGCTGTAGTGTAAATTGTACAACTGAGATTATTCACTCTGTACTAACAGCACAGCATTTACCTGTTGTGCACAGACCATGACAGGGCAGTACTCTCAGATGTACTAACAGAGGACCCACTACACCACACCACAGTTACCCTAAGCAATGGTGTGGGTCTGAAATAATTTTGGCTATTTGCATCAATATGTGAAACATGGCACGTTTTAAATCATGCCACACACTATGGTACAATGTTAAGCCCGCACTAAATGTTCTACATAGGTGACATACAGGTAAGATAAAATTAATTCAACTCATGAAACAAGGAAGAGCGTTTCTTTTGGAAGTTACCAATATAGTGTGACACTCGCTGTAATACTGGCTAAGCACACTGTAACAATACCCTGGGAAGTGTCTTCTCCTCAACGATCTTCCCTTTCCCTGGGAAAACACGAGGAGACAGGGTGTGCAAAAATAGCCTAGCATGCTTTTAAGAACAACTCTAATTCACAGGATTCCAACCCATACAGCTGTGTGGGAGGAAAAGAGAGGAGTTTTCTTTTCATACATTCAACACATATTAGGAAAAAAGTTCAGAAGTTAACCAAGTGAATCAACATGTTTGTTTGCATGTGGCTTTCTACAGAAGGGACAGTGATGGACAAAGACCAGTGTAATCCCTTAAGAATGAGATGCTGGCTAAAAATGAACAGCATGGGAGTTGTTGAGGATAGTTACAGAATCAGTGATGAGCCCACCAGCGACCCATGGCCACATGTGTCCGTGACACACTTCTAACCACACCAGCTGGTACAATCCACAGGGCCAGATGCTTTTGGTGCAGACAAACCTCAGGCTGCCTCCAAACAGATTGCTGCTCATGTGGACTGCAAAGGGAGCTTCACAGTGGTGGAAAACAGGAAAAAAACACAGATGGGGGTAAAGACGGGCATGATGTATATTCTGGCACTCTGGTTAACAGCTCAAATTTATGCCTGAAGAGAGATCCAGCCAACAATAAATATGTAGGAGAGAAAATTAGGTCTTCTCCAAAAGAACTGCTTTGAAAAATGCCTGGCCCACACGTGATCATGCAAAGGGATAATGCAGCATGAAAGAGATAAAAAAAAATTAGGTCTCCTAAGAAAGACTTAGTTACTTAAAGAAAAACGTGTTACTTAAAAAGTGATCACGATTTTAAAAGGAAGGTGTGGAGGTCGTAGAAGACTTTACCGAGGCCTTTCCTCGCCATCCGCAGAAAGCAGCTGCTGCCTCCACCAACAGCAGAATAAAAGGTGCCGAAGAAAGTGACCTATTTTTCCCGCGAGGGAGCAGGAGCTCGGTGCCTGTGGCGGGGCAGAGGTGGCACAGCCAGCAGCGGGCACTCACCCGCGGGGCCTCTCCGGGCTGCTGCGAGCGCAGGGAGGGAGGAAGGGCTCGCCGGCACCGCTCCCCGCCGGCAGCGGGGCAGCCACGCTGACCCGGGACACAGCGGGCACAGCGGGCAGCCCTGTCCCCTGGCTGTCCCCTGCTCCCAGGGCTCGCCCAGGGTCACGGCGCACAGAGCCCGGCACTCAGGGTGGAGGAAGCCTCGCAGCGGCCCCTGCACCGCCGGGAGCGCCCAATGGCACAAAAGCTGCTTTGTCTGCTCCAGCACGGCCCTAGCGGACACCTGGAGCTGATCCAGCCTGAAAACTGCAGGTACTCCAGCGGACACAGCACAGAGCTAATAAACACATGCCAGTTAAGATCCAGCTTTCCCTTTCTCTGTTCCCCCTCCTCCCCTTCTCTTTCAAAGGAAGATAACTGAGCTCAGCAGCTCAGGAAAAAACGAAGGACCCCCTGCCTGAATCCTAAAGTTCCTACATACACTTTAGGATGCACCTGAAATGGCATTTATACTGTATTGCAGGAAGACTAAACCTCTGCTGCTAAGTTTCTGAAATCCTATTCATTTATGTTATCCCAGCTTGAGTGCCTGCCTGTGGTGTTTGTAACTGACTTAGTTTAATCTAAGCAGATTTAGCACTAATAACCAGAGCTCACTAATGCATATTGCAATTATGTAGCACACTGGGAAATCCTGTCCCCCAAGCAAAAACATTGCTGCCTCCCAGTAGTGGAAGCAACTAATACTAATCTAAAAAGATCCCCAGATGTTTCAGACCCTGCTCCCTTCCATTCACAAGTATTCTATAGCATTCAAGGAGGCAAAGCCTAGGCAGCATGTTCTATTCCAGTTTTAATGATTTATGGATTTAATTCAGGATTCCCAGTAACACTTCCACTGAACTTTCACATTTGTCCTCCATCCATCCTCTCTGCAGAGAACGCTCTTCGTTGGAAACAGCTGCTCCCCACTTGCTCTTTATGAAACATATGAGATAACAAAAATGTTTAAAGGGGATTTTTGCCTTAGAACAAAATTACTTTTCTGTCTGTCATAAATGAAAGGAAGTGAGTCTGAGGGGAAGAATTATGCAGTAACAAGCTCCAAAGGTTGCAGAAGTAAACTGGTGGATTTAAGACTGCTTCTCTGTGACCTCAAGTATTTCCCTTTTATTTTTTAGCTGTTTCATGTGATGCATCCTGGTTGGTTACTTACTGCATTTGTGTGTCTGATGACTGATGGGAGAGCTGACATCAATTTCGATCTCTGCTAAGCCTAGTGTTCCATCACTGCAGAAAATCTGGCACTCATGCTCCCTGGACCATAAACAGAACAGCACCACATAAAAAGCACTGGTACACACACAGTACCAGTGTGTGTGCTCACTTTTGGGGGAAAAAAAAAAAAAAAAAAAAAAAAGGCAGCTCAGTTTTGTTGAAAACCATTAGCAAAATATCTCAGTGCTGGAGTGCTGGTCAGCTTTGTGTCTAATCTGCACTTCTAGCACAGATTAAATCAACTCTGCGTTGTGTCTGCTGGACAATTCAACAAAAATGCCATTCTCAACCCACACTTGATCCTTAACAACAGGGAAAAAGGCCATCAACACAGAAGTTCAGGTCTAATATTAATGATCATACAGCTTGAAGGGCAAGGACTAGATTAAATCCACTAAACTTTGAGTACTTTGCCAAGACATCTAAAATCAGCAGTCACCTTATCCCAGACTTCCACCATAATAAAAGGAAAGCTATACCTACCTCCAGAATGCTGTTTAGCTTAGCTGATTTTCCACCTGAATGTGCTTGCCTCTCCCTGCTGACTACTAGCAGGGCCCTCAGGCAATAACTCAGTACTACAGTCAGACAGTAAAGTCTGGAAATGAGCATGGGGTAACACAGCATCTCTCCTAACTTTTATAGGAACATGAAAAGCTGAGAAGAAAAAAAATCATGTAAACCTCTATCTTGCATTAATGCCAGGTAAGTATAATTTGAAATATATTGCAAAGAACACTCAGAAAATAAGAAGCAACAGTAGTCGAGAGAAATCTTCTCTCTGTATGTGTGATTTGTCTCTAAGGGGCATGTTCTTGTTCTGCCATAGAGCAGTGCTGCTGAACAAAACCTGAGAGCACCTCTCTCTCAGAGGATCTGGGTCTTTACAGCTCAAAAAACTCAACTGAAATATAAACCCACCGAAATTAACCAAAACCACTCCCTTTGACTAGAGGGCACCCTGCCTCCCTGCAGGTGTTACCTGCCCTGTACCTTGCTATCCACCCTTTGTAAACCCACAGCAGCAAAATCACAGGAATAAACCGCACTAGTTCAAGGGAGAGGAAGCCTTTCAATACACCTCTAACCTAAAGCTGCCTCCCAGGACAGCAAGTACAGTTTTATTAGGCAGCTCTACATGGTGACCTGTGTGAAACGAGCTCCAGATCCCAATGACTGTTCTCCCAAAGCACCTGTGTGCTGATGGCCTGATGCACTCCGAGGACTGACTTCCCTCATCCTCCTAGGAAACAGAATGTTTTTTTAGCAGGGAAACAGGCTGCATGTGTGGTTTTGGTACCTATGAAAGCACTTGTTCTGTGAAGAGTGAAAACTTCACTCTCAAGTGCTGTAAACATCATAAACATTGCAAACATTTCAAAGTAAAGCCACAGCTGCCTTTATCACTATGTCACCCCTGAGTTTTGAGCAAACACACTCTCATATAGAAATATACTGTTTCATCCCAAAGATAGTTAATGAAGTTTTGTAAGTAATGCTGCTGAAATCCCAGGCAGTTATGCAAGTCATCACTACTCAGGGAAGATGCTGTAGGCCTCTCAGCTTACCTCTTTGATTTCCATCTTTCTCTACATGAACTACCACTCACAACTTACCATCAGGCAATTTGTTTTCATACCAATATTAGAAAGACAAAGGAAAATAAAGACCCTCATGGAGAAAGGCTTTTTTCCCTAAAAATAAAGTTTGCAGAAGCACATCAACATATGATAAACACACCTGAACAAAGTTTATATTTTAGAAGATAACCTTGCTGCAGCCTGTGTTGTATTTCTAGGGCTTTTTGAAGCTACTTGCCGTGAAACAATTTCCTTTCTTTTAAAGAGAACACTTACCCAAGTGAATAGAGACGGCATTGCTTGCTTCTGATTCGATGGATGAGGCTAAACCTCTCATCAAGACAGATTGACCAGGGCTTTTTTGTGGTTTCAGAGTACCCTTTCAAGCTGTTCAGGTTCATGTGTTCACATGAAATCTGTTGAAATCAAAGGATATTTCATTTTAAGACAGGACTTTTAATTTGTTTTTAATTTGCCTTCTGGGGGAGAAGTAGAAAAAATAAAAATGCTCATTGGTTTACTTTAAGTCTTATTGTCAATCTGAGACACGGCTACAAAGATTTGATGATTTTTTTTTCCTTGTTTGTCTGTTCCGCTTGGTGAAATTTAAGGCTTACATAATTCCCCAGAGAGCAATGCACTTTGAAAAGCAAATAATTAAGCATTAGTACTATACCCAAATTCATTTTTTTCCACGAGGAAAAAATGTTTCAGCATTCAACATGTTTATTTTTTTTTTTTCTTTTCAAACCTTGGAGTGGATTCTGCATCCCGAATAATGTTAAAATCAAGACTGTAATTACAAAGTTGCAGTGTCTCTGCAATGTGTACCTTACCCAGAGTGTCCTAGATCTCAGCTCCAGAAGGGATTTAATTATTACCCCAACACATGCCCTCTCCAACAACAAAGGGATTTAAGCAAGTGCGTAACTAAACAGAGGAATCATGGCATGTGTGTCTATGCTGAGCTGGCTTGGACATCTAGAGTCTAAAGCCAGGATAAAAAGCTGCAAAAGAAGAGATAGAGACCCTGCAGGTAGGAACACCCTAAGTCAAAGCCCTTGCACAGAACAAGAAAGCAAAGACTGAAAATGCACTGGTTTCATCAGAAACCTGGACATGTCAAAAATCACTGAGGGGTGAAGTCAGCTTTGCCAGCATCTGAGCAGCAGCCTGGAACAGCCAAACCCACAGTGACTGAGCCAGCAAAGCCACGGCCCTCTGAGTGTCACCTTACACAGGAATCCCTGCCTGCAGCACCAGCTCTGCCTGGCCATCCAGCAGCTCAGGCCAGCCTTTCACCCCCAGGCCACCACATTCCACTCCACCTTCCTCCTCCAAATCCACTCTGGAAAAGGCAGGCACAGAGCTGGAGAGTGTTGCACCCTTTCCAGAACACAGGAGCCAGAGCACAGCAGTTGATGGAGAGGAGGTTCAATTGGTGTGGCTCTCACCACAGCAGTGATAAGGAGGCAAGGGGAAGCAGAAGGAAGTGCCAAAGCTGTGACTACTTCTGCCCAGGAAAGGCTGCACTGCTCTGCACCAGCATCATCATACACAGCTTGTTTTTAAAGGGCTACTCAACTCATGCAGCCCAGCCATCAAAGCCAGGAGTTGCAGGGCACACGTTGCTACCTTATCCAGATAAGAAAGCAAAGACTGAGAAGAGCTGCAGGAACCCAGCTGAGCCATGATGAAAAGTTGTTCTTTAGGCCCAGTACCAACCCTAGCTGCAGGAATGGGAGCTGGCACTGCCAGAAAGGCAGCAACTAAAATGGTGGAAAGGACAAAATCAGCTTAAATATCAGTCCAGAACCGACTGTTCTCATCTTGCTCCTTTCCTTCCTCTACAGCAGAATTCAGTTCTCAGTCTTAGTCAAACTAAAAAGCACAGCTCTGGTCCCACCTGGAACCACAGAAATGAAATAATTTTACACAGAGGTGAGAGTAAAACCTGGAACCCTGTCTTTAATGTGGCAGGCACTCTCCACCATGTACCTTATAATAAGTAAATAAAACTCTCATTCTTTAACAAATGTATGCTCTGAAAGATCATTACCCAGAGCTTTACATTCAAAGAGCTGCACACTGCATCACCACCTCCCTGCTCCTGCTTGGCTCACAATTCCCGTGGAAAATTCATAAAAGAAAATACAGCATCTCTTCATGCTGTTCCCAGGATTCACTAAGTTTTAAGCAATGATTTACACTGCCCCACACTACCCATTTCCCTTCAGTCACATAACAATCAAGGAATAAATGGCACTGCAATAATAAGCACTAATTTAAGACACAGAATAATATACTCTCTATAGAAAACTAAGATTCTGCAAAGCTGCCACTTAATTGACTCATGGCATTATGAGCAATTACAACAGAGCTTGAAGCAATTTTAACAGCTCTTGCTACTGAATAGCTCTTGCTATCAAAAAACAACAACAACAACTTTAAAAAAAATCAAACCCTGAACCTGCCTTTAGCACCATCATCTGTCTGTTGCACAATTTACTGATGCACTGAGCTCACATCTTGTTGTGGGCTTTTGCTTGCTCCTCTCTTACAAACAACAGCACAAGAGAGATGCTTCATGGAATACTAGCACTGAAAATGCTTTTTCTGGCCACACCTTGACCTTGCTGACATGACACCTTCCTGCTCCAGCAGTTTGAGCAATTATATGCTAAATGCATGGGGCTGAATTGCTCAGCAAACAAGGAAAATGGCATCCCAGGCATATCTACATAAGCAGGATGCCATTTTCAGAAGTGTTCATACTAGTCATGGTGTTATCCCATCAGTTACTCATCTTGTAACATCTGCCAGGTCAGGAACAGGGATTCTTCTCATTTTTTGTTTTCACTTATGTTTATTCCCCCAACCAGGGTCAGTTACTCTGGGAATGAAACTTCTTGCTGAGTGTGTCAAAAGCAATAAACTCTCTGTTAATTGATGTCCTTGTAGGCTTTGACCCAACTAGTGGAGTTTAGCAGCATCTGCCACTGTTTATTAAGTCACTGAGATGAAGGATGTTTTCAAACTTAATACGTCTGCCACAGTCTAAACTTCTGTACAACAAAACCAGCAGCTCTACACACATCTCTTGCTGTCCCCACATGCATCATCTTGCCTCCTGCCCTCTCAGTGCTGGCATGAGTAGCAGCAGAGATGCCATTTTATTGAGAATCGAGCCAGGGGTACCTACAAGCTGGAGAATACATGAATACCCTGCTATCCTCTTTTTTAGAGGTGTTTGAAATTAATCTCAGCCTTGAAAGCACTGCATCAACAAAGAATTTCATGTGTGAATGACATTTCAGTGATGTTGGCACCTGGGGCCTTTTGCTGTTCTTCCATGTAAGTAATGATGCTGTCAGCTCTGTATTCAAGGGTCAACTGCTGATAGACCTGGGTACCAAAAGCAGCTGCCCTGTTGGAATTGTGAGCATCCAGCACCTTTTCAATTTTTTTATTACAGGAAATGCACACACAGATGCTGTTGTGCATAAATGATGCCTCTGTTAAGAAATGATGGCCCAATTTCCATGTGTGCGGAATACTGGAAGTATCCATCAACACAGTCTAGGTTTGGAAATGCCATGTTTTAAAAAGCTCATAAACCCACTAATTTCCTCAGCCATCGTTTTTGTCCTGAAAATATCAAGATTCTGTTGGTATCATTGAAAAAACTTGTCCAAGTTAGGGTCTGATGCCTTGTTCTCATTTTACTGGGAACCTCAAATGCCTCCTTTTGAAGTAAAATGAGCCTGGTTATCATATTATTATTGAGAGGTGGGGTGGTTACATACACTCTCTTGATACAGAGTGCTCTGTATTTTTCAATCTGAGAGGGAGAGAGGGGAGAGAGAAACAACACATCTAGAATTTCAGCCATATCATACTCCTGTCAGGACACAATCCCATTTGGAAATAAATAACATGGAAATAATGCATTCTTTCTAACCTGTATTTTGACCTTTATATTCATGTTGACCATCAGTACTAGGTTAAGCAACTTTAGAAATAAATCAGTTTTTAAAAAAGTTTGGTGTAAGGTTAATTCCTCAGATATGAGGGAACAATCTGTGCCAGGCAAAGTGTTTTCTAAATGGAGTCTGAAACAAAAAACCTACCTGAGAAGTGCTAATGTACTTTAGGAACCTTGAGGCCTCATAGTTGAGGGAAGGGGTTGGACTTGCCCATGGTTGTAGTTCAATGTGCCATCTTACACTCTGTAAAACAAAGCAAAATATAAGAACACCTTAAAGGCAGTGCAAGCATAAATTACAAGGGCTAATAAACTAAGGACATTTAGTTTCAAACTAAAAGAGTTTCCTGGGGGCTTGTCTACACATGAAAAACATTTCAGGATAAAGCAGGCTTCAACTACAATGAAAAAGCATCTAACTATGATTTACAATGATAAGCTTTGAAAGCAGATATAGGTAATTCAAAAAGAAAGTGCTCCTCATCCAGGATACATGTGTTAACCTAGTTATTCTAGGACACCCCAATAAGCTGTGAGAAATGCACAAAGAAAACTAAGATCCAAATAACCAAATCCTACAGCAAAACATCTGAAAAAAGTGATATAATTTTAGTTTCATATCTATCAGGTATCTCTGCTTGAATGTCCACTGAAACAAGAACTTGGACTGCAAACACTAATCACCAAAGGAAACCCCTGCAAGCAGCCTGTTTTCTTTTTTAAGATCTAGACTTTATTGAAAAACAAGCCTCTTGTGGGCTTTGAGAAAAGTCCTCTTCCACTCCCACACTTGCCTGACAGATATACCAGAATTCTTTGTTTCCCTGAAAAAAATGTAAGTGTGGCTGCCCGTAGCCCTACCACTTCTCATTTTCATAGCCCCAAGGAAGTAGCTTTGGTGGGTGTTTTCTGAGCTGCCTCAGCTCTGAACCTCGGGGATCCTGTCAGCTTTTCCAGAAACACTTCCCACATAGACAGAGTGGGACAGAAGAGGTCTTTCAGACACGTGCTTGCAGAGCAACGGGGGCTCTGTGCTCCCATCTGCGCCACCTTCTCCAAATTCTGCCCGCTGTCACGCCGGGAAGTTTAGACTTGTCATCTCCTGCCCTCAAGTAGATAAAAATACAAGCACGGTGTTAAGTTGTACTAAATCAAGATTGATTCCTCGTGGCTTTTCATCTTCAGGCGCCATAACTCACTTCTGCAGTTGGGCAGGTAGTATCAAGCTTCCCTTTAATCATCCTCAATTAACTGAGCTTCCATAATTGACAGCATGGGGTTTCTCCCTCAAAGGCTCATGCTGGCATTCAATAAAACACAATCAGAAACCCCACTTGGGATTCCCACATGACTGTATTTCCAACAAAACCCTGGAAAACACATAGGAGACAGCAATTAGCTGGAGAGGCTGGAGGCAGACGAGTGAGGTGAGGCACTGAGCCCCAGACAGGACTGCTCTGTGGCACCAGGAGAAGAGCCAGCACAGTGACAGCAGGGATCCTCTGATGCCAGAGAGAAATGCAGGAAAGACAAGGTAAAATTAGAAAAGATTATTAAAGAAGACCACCAGACCAGATGCTGTTTGCCTTGAGCTGCTATCATGAATTGATATTTTTGCAGCCTAAGTAAACATAGTCTACAGTGAATGTGAGCCAGGAGGTCTGTATGAGCTTTATTGCTCCTTTAGGGGTTATTTTTCAGATTTATTGTGAGTTTTGGGTTGGGTTTTTTTGTTTGGGTTTTTTGGGGGGTTTTTTTGTTTTGTTTGTTTTGGTTTGTTTTTTTTTTACTGTAAAGAGATGCTGAAAAGGATATTGAGGGAGGTTTTTTCTCCCCCAGAAACAGACAAAAGTAGTATTTCTCACCCTGAAACCTCCTGCCTGCAGCAAACTTGGACTCCTATACTCTGCACAGCATGAGCCTGGAAGCAAGCTAGCAAGCCAGCTCTGCAGCAGCATGTCCCCCTGACCTATGCTTGCAGCAGGCAATCTGCAAACAGCGAACAGCAGGAGAATAGGTGCACACCAGGGAGGGAAATGCGTGTAATCTTTCAGAATGAGTCACAGTTCACACGGCTGAATAACGTTTGCAATGACAGGAATGCTGCTGTTTCAACAGGCTTGAAAGCTGAAATGAAAATGAAGACTGACAATCGTTTTCAGGGAAAAAAAAAAAAAAAAGAAAAGAAAAGAAAAAACCCAAACAACAAAAAACAACCAAACAAAAAAAACCCAACCCAAACCAAAAAAACTCCCACCAACCACCCAGATACCTACACATCTGTGCCCAGTTATTCTGAGATCTATTTGTGTGAGAAGTAGCTCATTAAGTAGAGGAATTGCAGGGTGGCCATTGTGGACTATTCAGCAAGAATTCCTTCTGCACAGACTTGACAGGGAAGAAAAAAAAATCTCTATAATGAACCACATGAATGATGTTCCTTTTCAGCAGAGTGCAATGTCCAAGAGCCACTGCAGCTTACACTGGGGTTCTTAAAATCTTAAAGACCATAAACTGCCTTCTCACTGACTCCAAATTATTGATAAACACGTGAAAATGTAATAAAGACCCCAGTGACTTACTAATGCAATGTCACTAAAAAATAGGGGTGGGGGAAAGGAAAAAACAGAAAGAGATCAAGCTTTTGTACAGTTCTTTATATTTAGGAGCACTGCACAAATGCTACTTTTGTGACAGAAATCAGATTCAAGGCTCCTGTTTGACAGCAATGCTTTTTAACAGCTTCTCAAACTTCACACTTGGTCCCTGCTCCTTAGGAAGCAACAGCCTATTTCCATTCACTAACAAACACACAGGGAAGTCCTGTTCCTAACACTTCCTAAACATCCCTACAGGGTGCCCCAAAAGCTGCCTTACAATAAGATGCACAGACAATGGATGGGGGTGAAAATCCAACACATCTCTCGGACCGTGTGCACCTCCCCAGAAGGCAACTCACAAATGTCAGTGATGTGTTTTGGGTATGTTCAGGAATACAAAATATCCTCCTGAAGGTACATTGGTAGCATTTGTTTATGGTTTTCCAGGTAATTTTCAGCCTGATTCATAGTGTTTCCATGTAAGCCTTCTCAAATAAACTCTACAGATGCTTTGAGAAAATCAGGTTTATCCCTGATAAAAAACAATCCTTATTTGAGGAGTTTTCCCTTCTCTTGACTTTGCAATTTTATTTACTCAGAGTGAACCTGACTGTGGCCTCATGATTTGGATTTTGTCACCTGTATGGTGAAAATCTCTAGGATGACAGAGAGCAGGTCCCTGTGGCTGCTGAACAAACAGGCTGAGGAGCAGCTCCTTTCACAGAGGGCTTTCCAGTAAGAGGAGCAGAGGGGCAATTACAGCCCAGATTACACAGCTCTGGGTATGGAATTCAGACAGACCCTCCCAAGGTTGCCCAGGAGGAGCCAGAAAATGGCTTCAGACAATCTGCACTTTTGCCTATCACCATGAGTGTGCTGTCTCCCTAGGGTAAGGACTCATCCAACCAGACACCATGACTCTGCTTCCCAAACATCAACATATCCATATTCCACAATATAAAGATGACAGTACCTGGAAAGTTACAATACCGCTTAAAAAAACCAAACCTCAACATCCTAAAGTATCCCTCTGTATATAGCTTCACTTACAGACACATTAACTGAAATTAGCATTGTAAGAAAAATCAATCTTCAGCAAGACTTTATCACAAGCACTGGCCAGACACGGACTTCAGCTACTCCTGAAGGGTAATGGATATCCAGAAACTGCTATTCAGAGTGCTGTCTCAATTTTCACCACATGAGAACCACAGAGAAAAGAAAATCTTAAAGCAATGCCACTGCTTTGTTAGGAAAACTAGGACACATTTGAAGGTCTGATTTTTCTTCCAGGTACTTCACACATAAGGATAAGGACTGATGTTTCTTTCAGACCAATCTGACAATAATCTGCAGAGACTTCTATCTGGAGATCACTTTTTCCTAGATTTTTTTTCCCTCATAGCCATTTGTGATAGTCACTTGATAATCCCTTAATAACCTGTAGTATATATGTGATATACTTTTAAAGGATTGTTATTTAAAATTGATCCTAAAAATCTGAAATCATAATATAAAATTTAAATCAAAATGTGCAATGGGCTCATAAACCAGCAGATCTAAAATTGTAGGTCTGCCAAGTGTTTGGCTTTTCTAGCCTAAACTTACAGACAAATCATTAAATTCTTTCCAAACCAATTCTAGTTTTAGTGCACTAATTCAAAAATCCCAACCCCTTCCTTCCCTTCTGCTTACATTTGAAAGGGAATTAGTAAGTTTTTCATGTTTCCATCTTTTTTAATTCAGTAGCTGTTTTCTCTCCTTTTTAATCTCCTTCCTTTTTAGCAGCCAATTAAAATACAGAAACTTATTAGGCATTTTTGTAAACAAAATTCGGGAATCCCATTGCCCTGCCAAGCAGTCTGTTGCTTCCAAAGAAGAAACATAAGACTTGTCAATGTATACACAGATGTCTTAAGCAAATCCTCCGATTAAATCGTGCAACAATTTAATTTTTTACATCTGAGGCAGGACCAAATGTGAGTGGAAATCATTTGTGGCAATAAATTCCATCAAGAACCGTAAATATTTGCTAGCCATAGAAACACATCTTCATTATTCTGCCGTACCCTGTGTACAACCACACTCAGAAGAAAAGAACATGTTCATGGGTGAAATTTTGCTGGGGTCCTAAAGTTTGAAAGGCAATGCATGGGATTCAGATTCAGAATGCAAAACTTCAAACATCTACATGGAAAATTTATTAGATTGCATTCCTGAAGGCTTGCCCTTGTGAGAACAGATTGTCCCCAAATACAATTTACAGAGCTTGGACATAATTTTATTTGTGGTCTGTCCCAAGCACCTGTGGCCTTAAGCATATCAGTTTGTTGTGGTCTTACTGTTTGGGGTTTTTCCTTTAATTCAGGAGTACCCTAAATAGTGGAAGCTGTGTGCTGCAGCCCACACAAGCCCTGGCTTTGCAGGACACGCCAACGCCTCAGGAGGGACACGCCACCAGTGCAAACCCTGCTGAGGGGAGTGGGAGGGCTGCTGAGGGTGGAGACAGCCAAACCTGGCACACTGCTCCTCTAGCTGACAGCACAGAGCAGCTCCAGCAGCAAAGAATCCCTCGTGAACGCCCACGTCCAGTTTCAGAGGCAATTAGCTGGGTGACTCCCAGGGAGAGCCAGGAGGAAAGAAACACTGGTGCATGCAGACAGCCATCAAGGAAGCTCCCACAGTGGGCTGGGGAGCTAAGTTATTTGACAGGACAGATGAGACAGACAGGATCTTTAAGGGAATGATTCATCTCACTAGAGAGTAGATATATAAAATATGTAAGGTGAGTCAAGCACTGGAAAAGTCCATGTCTCTCCATGACCTGCAAAGGAAGCCTGAAGGATGGGCTCAGGAACACTTACACCACAGACCCTCAACATCACAGAAGAGGAATCCCAGACCAGACACTCACACACCCAATGGTGCAGAAAAACATGCATTTTAGAGGGCTGAGCCTACTCTTCAGCTTTGAGCCTAAAGCAACATTTAGCCTAAAGCAACATTTATTCTTCAGCAGGGTTGAATAATTCCAAATGTTTTATGTTTGGAGCAGCAGTATGTGGCACAAGTAAAACAAACTCCACCTCAAAGCAGAGGCAAGAGTAGGAAAGAACAAGTGTGCCTTCAGCCTTGGCACAGACCTCCTTGAGAAAGGTCAGTTCATACAGTCCCCTTTAGCTAAATGTAACAAGCACCATGAGGGCTCAGAAAACACACATTCGTAAAAACCTGCTACCTTACATCACTAATTTAGGAGTAGCAGGAACACACACAGGCTCAGTAAGTTGTAACTTAAAACGCAGGCTTACAAAGCGACTGACTCACATTTAAAGCTTTGAGTGAATTAATTTCCAACACATCTGGCTTTATCTGAACCGTTTCTTTCTTTTCTCTTTCACATTATTATTACTTTCTTTTTTTCTGTGCAGTTTGGCTTTCTTAAACATATGAGGTTTTCTCTTAAGAAACCAAAGTGCAAAACTTGCTAGTACACTCCTCCTCTGCATGTGTGTGCCTGTATTGAGAGGAAAGCAGTGGGTTCCCTCTGAGGCATCAGGCACTGAGGAAATCACAAGGAAAAGCAGCTGACACCTAGTCCTGCAGCCACCTAAACTGAGAATTTCCACTCCAACAGTGAAACTTCCACACATTGCCCAAAGTTCACAATGAATTGAAAAAAAAAATAATACAGAAAAGCTTTTTATTTCTCCATATTTCTACTTTTCTGAATTTATCTAAGGCAGAGACATCTCTGACACCACTGCACGCACACACACAGCTTTCTCTATACCCAGTCACCAGAGGACTGCTCTGTCCTCTGCAGGCACCACATTGGTGCAGCACAATGAGCAGGCCACAAAGGGAGTCCCTCCCACAGGCAAACTCCAGAGATGAAAAATCTGCAGTGTGTTACAGAATCACAGAATGGCCTGGATTGGAAAGGACCTTTAAATATCACCCAGTACAACCCACTTCCATGGGACACACATTCCAATAGGTCAGGTTGCCCAAACTGAACAGTATCTCCCCCAGTACACACCCCTGATGGACACCACTTGTTACTGGTTTGTCATTTAGACATTGAGCCACTGACTGTGATCAACTCCTTATCCATCTATCAGTCCATCCATCAAATCAATGTCTTTCCAATTCAGAGACCGCCATGTTGTCTGTGCCTAAGCAACTCCCTGTCCTCAGCAAGTTTTAACGTGTCTTCCAGGAGGATCCACTTCATGATCTTATCCAAAGATTTGATGTTGGAACAATAGGCTGAGGAACAATAGCTTTGTGCCAAGATAAGCATGCAACGTGTCACACATACAGTCCAGCTTTCCCACAAAGGAAGGCTGCTCAGGAAATAAATCTTGCCTGTGGAAACCAGTGCTGTGATAAGAGTGCTTTCTGCATTAATGAGTGTGTGTCTTAAATTTAAATGGGTTTCCAACATGATCTGTGTATGAAGAATTCTGTGTCTGTATATGTGTGTTTTATTTTATGGAAGAGGGAATGTCTAGGATGCACTTAAGTCTCCCCTAGCTCCTCACTCTCTGTGCATCATCTTTTCCAAGTCTCTACAGCACAAGCACACACTTGTCTGCCTGGGAGAAGGATGTCAGTGCTGCAAGAGTCAACTTAGGAAGCTCCAAACATCACCCAGAGAGCTCTACTTAAAAGCAGTTTATCAGCACTTGCTTCACAAGGCTGCAGTTTGCACTAGTAAGTAAAACTCTTAGACTTAGCAGGGAAAAGGAAAAAAAAAAAAAAAGCTTTACATTGAAATGAAGAAAACTATTTTCTGACTTCAATTCTCATTAGAAAAGCCTTTGAGTCACTGCATGGTAATTGAAACTAAGAGTCTTTACTCTTGTAGAGCAAATCAGTCTGAACATGAATACATTAAAAAAAAAACTCAAAAGACACCAAGCATTTCACCTCTGCTTTCCTTTTGTTAATACTGATGTTTATTTTCTGGTCCTTTTGCTTCTCATTTCCCATCTGATGGTGTGAAACTGAGCCACATGAGTACAAATTATTTCTTTGGGGGGAACTGCTGCCCTTACCTGCAGGCAAGCTGCACTAGCGACCTCCATGCAAAACACCAACAACTTCAATGCCCTGGGAGGTTCTGTGTTTCACACACAAAGCCCATACTCAAGCTCTCTCCAACTCGACTTTCAGGTTTGTGCCTTTTTCCCTAAGTAAGTGTCTTATAAGAAAAGCATGCACAGAAAAAAAGGATGCTAGCGTTGACTTCAAGTCACAGAATTTACATCACTTTAAGAACCAAGAAATAGACTCTTCCAAAATTAACATGAGGAAGCCAGATCTGTAGAGGAATTTAGGTGACTAATGCTCCAATGAATTCAAATAGTAACCCTGAATACCCCAGAAAAGGGTACTGGGAACTCACTTGTTGGGTTTACATTAGCCACTGTGGACACCCCTGTAAATTCACCATTACCCTGAGTGCAGGTTTGGGACTTACAGGAAGCAGGGTTTCAGAAGACTTGCCAAAATATTAATTTGTAGGTACTTATGAATTCAGAAAGCATTGCATCTAATTCATAATTTACACAGCATAACTACCACTCCTCACTACCTCTGAGGAATAAATCCACTGCAGCCAAAGAATCTGGGGGCTGCAGGGGTAGGAAAGGGCAGTGCTGCACTGGGGAATCTCTCCTCAGACATTCAAAGGTCACCAAAGACTAACAGCTCTGCCACTGGGAATCCCAGCAACATACGGGAGAAATACACATTTATTAAAAGAGAGATTGATTTTACTCTAAGAGACATACAGCTTTGAAAATAGCCAAGTGAGATTTCTTTGCTGTGGTTCTAAAATGAAATAAATAAATCGGGCAGCAGCGTTCCAGCGCTATCCAGAGGCTGACAGCATGATAATATATCTAATGGAGATAAAACCAGGAGCCAGAACAGATTGAAATTTATGGAAGTAAATTCTCGAAACTGCTTAAGCAGCTCAATCAGCTGAATTCCTTCCAGTGCCCGTGCGCTTTTGCCAACACTTAAGGATAACGGCAAGAAACAGATACAGCAACTACTGGTCACTGCTTGTCAAATTCAGTTTCTGCTAAGCAGAGGCAAGACCATGGTATCAGCCTGTATTCATAACTGCTTCGGTTGAAGTGCTCTGGCTGAGAAATATGGAGATGTCATAATCCATACAGTAAGGGAAAAAAGCTATTTTCCTCTAGGCTGACTTCACTGCAATACTTAAACCATAGAATACAACAAACAGAATTCATCAGTAAATACTCAGCTAGCCAGATAAGCTGAGTTTATTTTGTGCAAGTTCCAGCACTCTTACTATGATTTACATATAGGGATGCCTCTGGCATCCTATCCACTGACTTCAGAGCCTCTGCCTAAGGCTAAGAACTGGAGAAAAAGAAAGTGCTTTAGAGTAAAACTAATGCTTTCACACAAATAAGAGCATTTCACACTTGTGCAGCCTTCTCTCTCATCCAAGTGGAATGCAAATGTCTAAACAGAAAAGGTCCACCACACCTTCTAGACTAAAGGGTGATGTGAAGCATCAGAAAGTCCCTTCCTCTTCACTTTCCCCTCCTGGGTAAGTACCAGGACAACCCTCTGTGCCCAGGGAGCAGGAGAGGGCAGTGTTTGTCACTACACATCTGTAATCTCATAAAGCAAGTAAATATCAACTCCTAACCATGGGTAAATCGAAAGACTGAGTAACTTCTACAGGTATTTGGATTTCAGAGTGTAAAACTCTAAGGTAAGATAGACAGTATTTACAACAGGTACTGAGGGTACTGCTCCTTCAACCCACCATCAGTTCACTTGGTCAGACTGGGTTTTAGTGGAGAGCCAGGGAAGACTCAAAAAAGCCAAACTTCACGTTTTTCTTTTTTAACTCCTTATTAAAAAAAAAAAAAAAAAAAAAAAAAAAAAAAAAAAAAAAAAAAAACCACATTAGATAGTGGAGTTTCACAGAATAAAATGGTCTAGCTTTAAGCATAGTCTTTTTCTTTTTTAAACATATGGCTATGGATTAGTGCCCTTAGTCTAGAGCTATGTAAAAGTATTCCAAATAAAATAAAACAAAACAGTGTGTTGGGCAAGTACTTCCCTCTGTCTAGAAAGGGAACAACAATTGATCTACAAATTGTTAGGATTTTATTTTCCAATCTATAGAGAAGAAAATCAAGCTCATTTCAAAGCACACAAATTTGAAATATTTTTTGTTCAAGATGAGTATGGAACCAAGCATCATAATCCCATGGAGGATGGGCTTGGGCAAATATGTACCATCCTCTTTAATCAAGGATATTTTCCCATGTTTTATCACTAATTCTGAGCATTATACAGATAAAGTTCTGAAAAACTACATGGTTTGACCCTGAACTCATGATGCACCCAGAATTCCCACGGATTTCATAATGAATAATAATTGAAAGATCAAACCATTAATCAAGACATCTAATGAAGAATAAACACATCAGCTCTGCAGCAACCAATTGACACATAATTGCTTCTTGTTTAATTTTCTCAAGAGAGGGAGGGAAAAGGAACACAATGTTGTTGCTTCACCCTATTCAAGATAAAACAAAGTTCACTTCTTTGAAAGTTTCAGTGCTGTAGAACAACCATGAAGAAAGCCTGAAAAGAGAGAGGGCACCAGTATTAAAAATCTGGGGTTTTTTTTTAGACAGCTCCTACCCTGTGGTGTTTATCTACTGGATAAATCTAACTCTTCCACTACTGCCTTCCACTCCGCAGGGAGCAGGAAAATTTGGAACTGATTCCCATCATTTTTAGGCTTGTAAGTGGCAGATATTTTCTAACATTACATACCATATAAATAGACATGACCATCTCTTTCCCCTAGCATTTTAAACAGTGTCTCTTTGTAAAATATGAAAGAGGATGCTTAAAAAGGGGCTTTGAAGCTCCCAGTTGATTATTTGACTTAGCTAGCTGCTAGGAGAGGAATGAGGAAGAGGGCTGGGGATGGATGAGGCCAAGAGGGGGAGGACAAAGCAGCAACAGCAACTCTGTGATGTTAATGTCTGCTGGTTTTAACATCATTTTCAAATGCACACCTTTCCCAACCAGGTCCAGCCCCTGGCTCACCACTGATACGTACTTCTCTGCCATAATTTTTTATTGGCTAATTTTCCCCAGCAGACCAACATGTCTCATACACACACGCACTCAAAAAGTGACCCTACCTCATCAAAACTAATAGCAAGAATGTATTTTTAGCAATATCCCTAAGACAGATAAGTTGTGTACCAGAATCTTGTAGGCATTTCCTTGCTAAGCTTGCAAGGCCCACAAATTTGTCTTCCCCATGCCAAGAAGGACAGAGGCTTCAATCCCTTCAGTTTGCAGAAGACACAAGGTCAGTCCTGGAAAGAACCCAGAATTCTGTCTCTTCCAGAAGAGCTCACCAGAGCTTCCAGAAGAAGCACTGCAACTGAAGCTGCATCTGAAATCCGTCAGAAAGTAGAACCCAAGGTAAACTTCAGTGGGTCACTTGTTCAATGAACTGTTGGTTAGCTCTTTCTTCCACAAGCACATAAACCCAGAGGTTCTCCATATAAAATCTGAAGCAGTTGGCTTGACCTGACAGTCCCAAAAGACTTCAAAAGCCAATGTCTCAATGCAAAGTCCTCCTGGTCCTACAAAGACAAGAGAAGCCTCCATTACATGATGGTGAGAGGTGGCAGCAGGAATGACGTTTCTCACAAGTACCCAAGATTTGGGATTTGCAAAGCCAGAATAATTCTGTTCTGACTTTCAAAGAACTCTGCAAAGCCATTTTGTTCCAGTCTGCAAAGCAAATGGAGAAGACTTTGGTGAGAAGCAAGATTTCTGCCTTCTAACAGCTGCTGGAACTACTACATTCATCACTGCACAAAGACAAAAGGAAAGGTTTATTTATTTTATTTATGCCATAATTAACGGTACTAGTTTTTAAATGTTGCAAAAAAAACAGCAAGAGAGCAAAATTATCACGAAGGGGTTCTCTCAGAACCACATCCAGGGCTTGTGCTTTTCAAGAGATCAGCAACGACCACGGGATACCCCATCCACCCATTCTCTTGACAGTGCAGTTCTTGAGCATTTGCAACCAGAGCCCTTCCTGGGGGCACCTGAGTTTGATGGCACATTCAAAATCAAGACTACTGAAGATGGAAGAGAAGATCAGATAACGAAACAACAATGTCATTGAAAATCCAAGCCCTTCCACTTAGCATAAACAGCTGGGAACATTTCCACCATTTCCTGCTGAAATTGATCCAGTTGTTGCCAAGAGAGCGAGTTTAAAATCACGGC
Source organism: Zosterops lateralis (assembly GCF_965231275.1). Lineage (NCBI taxonomy): Eukaryota > Metazoa > Chordata > Aves > Passeriformes > Zosteropidae > Zosterops > Zosterops lateralis. Next base: position 67,972,022 of record NC_139764.1, on the reverse strand, counting down.
TTTCATCTGTTACCTTAGGCATCAGTCCCTTTGTGCACATCGTTTCTATTACCCTGAAAGACTGGCTATCTCAAAATAGGGCAGCCTGTCACCCCATCGTTTTTGTAGGCAAAATCACTAAAAACCCCAGTGTTAGGGTGAGTGTATGCATATGGATTGCATGATACATATGCTATATATACCACAACTGAAAGAACAATCGAATCACACCTTTTTCCCTCTCTTTTAGTTGTTCCACTAAAGTGCAGGTCATTTGATCTTAGACTTACAAACACAGAAGGGCTCTGGACAACATTTCATCGTGCACAAAAGTATCTTGGTGCATATCTTCTAGCTACAAAAACACTCAAGTTGATTAAATGACTCACATCCACTGCATACAGCTCTGGAGCACTGAACAGCCATCCAAGACAAACTCAGCTCAAAGTTAATATTAGAACAAGCGATAAGAGTGGGCTGTGCTGTGGATGCCATCAAAGATTAGTGGTGGTTCACACAAACTTTCTCACTTACAAGTCAAATCTTTTATCTAATCTGTGCCACAAGTGGCAGCTATCACTGCAGGCTGCAGGCCAGCCTGATCTACCACAACCAAACCAGGCTGCTTGAGCAAAGCCTGGAGGTCCCTCTCTAAGGCTACCTAAATCTCCAAATTCTACATCTGTTTTGTAAGAAGTGACGATGCACTCGTCACGCTGTCTGCACAAGTCTGCAAGGCAGCTGTGAGAGGGTTTTGTTCTTCACCACAGGATTTCAGTACTGTACCCCTTGTCAGGGGCCACTGGCGTTTTGCTCTGGGCTCACACCAAAGATTCCCCAGCTCCACCTCAGTCTGAACTGTGGCCAGAGCTCAGTGAAAGTGGCACAAGAGAGATATCTGGCATGCTGGCACCCACCACACAGCCCCCAAGCAGACACGGCTCTGTTCCCTGCCTGCCTGGCTGGTAAATGTTGATGTGAACTGACTGAACTAACTGGGACGAAAACCTTACTAGCAATGAAGTTAAACACTTGTCTCATAAGAAGGCAGATAAAAGTTGGAGATGTAAAATAAAAATCCTAGAGCTATCGAGCAGATTTTTTACCTGTCCAAATCCCTCTTTCTGGACTCTTCTCTCTACACAGAATAAAATTTTAGAAAATAATGTAGAAAGATTGGCCACCTTGAGAGCTGCTTGAGCAAGGAAAGCTGTGTGTCCACAAAACTGTCCTCACTTCCCATTTCAAAACACAAAATGCGACAAAAGATAATTTTTGGCACTAACTGTGCCATTGCTACTGGTAGTTCAGGTCACTTGACCCCCAGAGTAGACCCATGAAACAGTTTTAGCTGAAGACAGCAAACAGGAATGCTTTTTTTTTTTTCTGATCTGCTATAGCAGTCATAAAGGAATCACATTTTGTACAAGGCCTGTGAACTGTCTCTCCGGGTTCAAGGAAATGTTGGCACAACTGTAATGGCCACCAAAGAGCAAGACATCTGCAGAATCTTGGGTCCCTTAGAAGAGAAGGCTTAAACACCCAGATTAATTTTTTCTGTGCCACAGCTACCTAGAAAAACTTCTCTTGTCTTTATATGCCAAAAGAAAGCCTAAAGCAGGTATTTGAAAGATTTTGAAAGAAATCTATGCTATTGGACATAAAGTCTCATAACACTGCAATGACTTTCTGAAGAATAATATATCCCACTGCTTCTCAAAAATTCATGAAGGAAGAACTATTTCAGGTAATAAAAAGTGTGTAAGAATCAAGATTATTCTTAGTAATCTTCTACCCCACAAGCTTGCAAGTGACATCATTGTCAAAAAAAACATTACCATTCCCTCCTTATGGTATACTCTGAACACATTTCATCTGCAGTTAAAATACAATAAAAGCCCAGTATCGCCATTGCTTGACTACTTGGAGAAAGATTCTTGTGTTTGGATACTTTCTGGTACCTCAGCCCTTGTTTACGAGCAGAGCTGGCTGATGCTCCTCAGATTTGGTTATCAACTGATGAAAACTGCTTTCAGCAAAAGTTTATTCTTTTCTTCCAAAGACAATAACCTCGCTCAGTCTGTGCTATTAGCCTGAATATTTGAGCAAAAACAGACCAAGGCTGTTCCTTAGGTACCAACAGATTGAAGCCACAAGCTCTGATCTTGTGCTAGTCTTAGCAGATAAGCAACTTTGGGCTGGTTTATATTTACTAAGAGACCTCCAAGTGCTGGAGGGAAAAATGTTGTCAACTACTGTGTCTTCCTCTGGGGTCCACTAAGTCATCACACAGAACAATTACAGTGGGGTCTGGTCTCTCTAGTGAGGTATTAAGCCAGGGCAAAGATTGCTTATTATAGTCTTAAAAGACCCCATTACCTCTTTTTATTCCATTGATGCTAGATCATTGTTCAGGCTAAATTCCAGTTTGGCTAATCACATTGTATCTGCCAGATTGCTTCTCTAATTGCAGAGCTGGTAAATGTAGCCAGAGGGACCTCAGGAGGTTGCCCTGAAGCACAATGAAAAACATTCCTAGACCTTCCCTGTGTGGATACCCACAGTTCACATTTTTGTAAGGAGCCTTTCCATTCCTTACCAACTGCAGAGTTAAAAGATTTTCCTAATATCTTGCCTGAAAATGAAGCCAGTTACTTCTTGTCCTACTTCCAGTGGACCTAGGGAACAACTGGTCATTATGTCCTTCAAAAAAATTATTTCTTTTATTTTGAAGAGTCTTGGCACATTCTCTCAAAACCTACTTTTCCCTATTCAAAACAAGTACTAGTACTTCAGGCTTTCCCTGCAGACTTGCCTTCCTGCACCTCTTAACACCTTTTTCCTCTGAATGAAACTCTTTTCAGTTTGTCTACCTGTTATTAAAGAAGGTGCCCAGAAGTAGCACACTCCAAGGAATAACCAATATCCAGCTCTTCAGCTTTGCACTCCTCTGCAGCAGCTTCCCACGTGCCACCCATATCCATCAAAGCCAGGATGTTATTCACTCCTCAACACAGCACTTAGGGAGGAGGACTGCATGCTGTAAAGATCATCACGCTGGGACACAGGTGGAGAGGCCGGAATAATCTTTGGAGACCCAAGAGGCCTCTTTAACTCATGTGGCTCCTTTGGTTTGGCTCAGCCAGGACAAATCTGCTCTTGTAAACGCAGCCTGATGGGACTCCCTGATGGCACAGCTCCCAAAGCCCTGTCGTGTCAGCCTCTGGTGAAATGTTGAATCATTGCTCCAAGCATACAGTATCAATAAACTTATAAAAGTTAAATACCAATCCAAAACAGACAAGCCATTATACCATGGGATATGGAAAGACAGATGGATAAATTTACTTCAGAAAGACAGATGGATCAATTTAACTTCAGAATAACCAAGTTTTCTCCAAGAATTTTGTCTCTTCCTCATGAAGAGTCAGAGTAACTTCCTATAAAAGCAGTACCCAAAACTTACTATGTTTTTAAAGAGGTGAAGCCAGCTTGAAAACACTATGCATGCAATTAGGCAATGAAAACATCTGATACATTTTTTTAAACCAAATTTCTAAAAGAATAAAAAAGGACTCTTGGCATAAGCCCTACATATCACTGACATAAGTGTAAATGGCACTGTCATACTAAAGTTAAAATCCAAATGTAAATTTAAGTAAAATCTTAGCAATAGTGTAATGCTAAATCAAATGAGGTTATTATGAGCCTGCTGTAAGTGCCAAACATGTGTTATTCCACATAATTTCAAAGATATCACTCCAAAATAATTTGCAGACAATTAAAGATGAGACTGTTATCAGTCATCACCACAGAGAAGCAGTAACCTCTTGGAAATAGTTCCTATTTAAAGAAAACCACAAGCTTCAATCCAACAAGAAACAGCAATTAGTCTGAATTTATAATGAACCAAAAGACAAATGTATGCAGGTGAAAGTAACACCTAAAAAAATATAATCTCAAAAGAGTTTTTGGTTTTAGGCAATAATACATCATGCTTCAAAATAAGTTATAATCCCAAGCAAAGTACACATGGGCCCAGCAGCAAAATCTTATTCTTCGCTTTTAAGAAAAGCTTTTACCTTTAATCGCTGAAGGTAAACACTTTTATATTCCTAGATATGACATGAAAGAGCATCCAAAATAGCATCAGGTTAAGTTTGGCAGCATACCACACTCCCCACCTCCATGGAAATAAATCTGCCCAGAAGGCAAGGAATTCCAGCTTTTCTCAACCAGATTCTTGAAGAGGGCTCCTCCCAAATTCAGTGCACAAGAGCCAACATAACCTTGTTATTGCAATTATTGTGACAGGAATTTGCTGTTACTTCAAATTCCAAATGCAATATTTTTTTTCTTTTGCCATGGCACCCTGGAATAACCTTTTAAAACACACCTCATGTGTCTGCAGCGCTCTGCGGGTGCAGACCCTGCTAATACCTGTTGCAGGAGCAGGTACACCTGGCAGAATCTGTGTGTTTCCATGTAGCTGGAGTTTTTATCTGCTGCATACGTTACCAGGTCAGTGCTTAACACAACCAGAGCTTAGAATCACAGTTTAAAAATATAATTTTATTAGCAACAATGCAGCTTTAAGTGGGATTATGAACTCCCACCAAATATAAGTGGGATTATGAACTTCCATTTGCATTACTCTTGCAGCACAACAGAACTCTTCTGATTCTTCAGATGACCATCATATGCTGTCAATGCCAAATCTTGCTTGTTACTTGTCACCAAGAGCAGCAGCATCTGCTCTTTGGTAGGCTCAACAGAGAGCAAAACAGCTGGGAGCAGCACAGCTCCCTAAAGCACCACAACAGGCAGCTCCAGCAGCTCCCAGAGATGTCACATAGCTGAATTACTTTATTCCTTGCTGCTTTCAGTTAATTGTTTTTTATGTATGCATATTAAGGCACGGACACTTGGAACCTTGGTGGTCAAACGCTCCCATCCGCTGCACAGCCATGGTCTCTGCTGACAGAGCCTCACCAGTGGTTGGGAAAAGCACAGGCAGTTTCCTGCAGACTTAGGGACCATTTATGGACAAGTCTTCATCTTTCCCATACTGTGTCTTTTTTTTTCCCTTTTCGTGGTGTTGGTGCTGGTTGATGACTGCAGTTGTGCTTGGGAAATAAATAACACAACCCTGCTTCAGGAAACTTTAAAGTGATTCGAAGCAGACACAAAAAAATTTCCTTGTGTGCTTTTGCAATTTATTTTTTTTTAATAGAGCCACGAAGTAGGATATTCAGCTTCATCTATGGAAACAGTCTGTTCATCAGTCTTCTGCATTAATTCAATGATGTAAGTGTGAGCAGACTTATAACCTAGAGGCACTAGGAAAGCAAAGTCTGGCCTCACTGATTTTTCCTTGCTGCCATCCTGCTGGCTCACACCATCCCCATAAACATCAGAAGAGAAAAAACTCCCATACCTGAAAGCCTCTGCAGGCTTTAAAAATGGACAGACGATAATTTATGGTCAGACAGAAGACACCGAAAACACATAAAAGCCACAGCAAAAAGCAATCCCAACCCAATATAGCACAGATCTGTGCAAGGAGCCTGTCCCTCTCCTCCAGGCAGCACTTACACTCAGCAGTACAGCACACTGACAGTCATTGCAGCCAGACACCTTTTTCCAGAGCTGCTGGCAGAAGCCATCGACCACCAATTTAGGCAGCCTTTTTTGGTAAATGCCTCCATGTTGTCATACAATAATGTGATGTGAAATACCACGTTCCCTGATTTAATTAAAAAAAAAATTACAAATCACCCATTAATACTTTTTTAGCTATTGTGAGTCTTCTCGTGAAAAAATGGCAGACCTCAGACCACTTTCACTGTATTTTACTATTACTTTTTTCCCCTATATTTTTATTTAATAGCCCTATTTTGAAGTTCAGTTTGGCTATCCTTAAAACCCTATTTTTAAGTAGATTTTTCTTAGCCTGAAGCAACATGTTCAAGTCAAATAGCTGAACACAGAAGGCATTTGATGGTCTCAAACCTAAACTGGCAACAACTCCACCCTCTATTATATATACTAATATTTTTCCCTTGACTTAACTAGAGAGATTCAAATGAGACCTCAGCAGCAACATGCCCAACACCACAAACCACAGCAGTGATATTTCTTTCACACACTTCACCTGGAGGTGCACCAAAACACACTTGGGCTTTCCAGAGCCTCGAGCTCTCCAACACTGCAAGGTGCTGCCAGTTCTCAGGCAAAATGAGCAGCCTCTACTTCCCCACTAGGATTTCCTCAAAAATCATTAAATTAGGATGTGTTTTACTTTTGCCTTTTGTTTTTTTGGCGTAATTCTTAGCATATTTTCAAAAAATTGTCTGAATCCACAGGGTTACAGGCTTTTTCCTCCATTAATGCTGAAATTTTTTTCCATAATTAGAATCACTTAAAAGCTGGGCTTTAGGATAATGCCAAGTAACAGAGCACCAACAACAAAAGTCACAAAAACTGACATTGCAATGTAGGAGCATCCGTGGACAGCAGGGAGAAGGAACTCTGCTGACCTGAGATATTCTACAAACACGTGGTCTTATTGCAACGGTCGTGGGTAAAGAGGGCCTGGCCTTCAGCCACCAGCCTCGGCTGAAGGGAAGCCCCAAAGAGAGAAGGAGAGAGAGGGTATGAGGTAAGAGAGATTGCAGGGGTAAGGGAGGTAAAAGAGCTAAGAGAGGTAAGAGAGCTGGGGCAGGTAAGAGAGCGAGGACCTTATTACAATACATTATATCTCCTTTTGTGTTGAATATTCTAATTTTACAGTGACCAACCAGCGTGAGATACAAAACCTACAAACTTTGCATGCACCCTATGAGAACTGCTATATCACCATATCATCCTATATTCTAAACTCTAAAGACTACTTTTCTTATCTACTTTTTCCCTGATACCTTGGCAGGGTGGAGAGGGGCTACATCCTTGGGTCCTTTTGTTTTCTATCCCTCAACCTATCTCCAGCTCATCACCGTCTTCCTGCCTGCCATGATCACATCTCAAAGCTGGCTTTCATTTCTATTTCACTGTCAGGTTTTACATCTCCAGTATTTCTTACCAGGCAATCATACCCGCAAGCCCTTTCTGTCCCATCTTTCCCAACACTGCAAGACCTAGGTACCTCAAAGGGGTATCAATACCACAGAAACAAAGAACACCACATAGTCATTATTCTGAACAAATATGTGGCAATGTTGTCTTCATCACTGCCAGTGGTGAAGGATTATCTAATTTCTTCTAAACCTTTCAGGAAATCAGAGGCAGAAAGCAGCAGTTTGTTTTTTACATCAGTTTCCCACAGAAGATGAGCCGAACCTAGAAGTCAATCTATACATGAGTTCCTTGTCTATCTCCTCATGAAATAAAAAATTCACTACTGGGGTGTAACAGGCAGAGAAAACAAAGCAGATTTGCAGTTGAGAGCACATGTGTGACCTGTGAGAGATCACAGGACATCTGGTCAGATGGTGGTTTGGATGTTAGCAAGTAGTCTTTTCATCAAGGCAGTAAGGACAAGCTTTAGCCATTCCACAGAAAACTGATTTTATTCTTGCTGGGGCAAAGATTAGAAAGAGTTATTTACTTTGACCACAAAGGTGGTCTCATCTCTAGCAAAATTCCACGTGCTCCTTCTCATGATCATTCCAGCTTCTTTAAGAACCTGTATATCTGAGTGGACCATCATTACTCCACCCTGACATCAGGACCCCAAAGTACATGACAAATTAATCCTTCACTGCCCTCAAAGCTGGCTCTTCTCCCCGTGAAAGACTGCAAAGAAAAATGCACAGAATAATTATCCGAATCTCTAAGTAGTTCCTGAGAGTGTGGCATCTGCCAAAACCAAGGGTGACCCACCCGGAGATCATTGACCAAGGCAACACCCGGCTACTGGCCACACACGCGGCTGACCGGGGGATGAAGGCAGCACTGGCACTCCTCACTCCTGCTGAACTCCGGATCCTAATGACAGTCCTCACTCCTCCTCGGGCTTTACAGCCATTGCCACGTGGAACCTAATCACAGGTTTACCAGCTCATTCACTAACTCACTAATTCTCACACAGACCAGGTCTTAGAACAATTTCTTGATGGTCTCCTGTGAATGCAACGGCACCTGGATGCCCAGAATGCCAAGGGCCATGGTCTTTGCCCGAGTTTGTTCCTGTTGGGGATGCTCCACCAGCCTGCGGAGCCCACCCTGACTCGGGGTCACTGTCACCTTGTCAGACCGAGCTCTCACTTTGTCCAGCCCCGCTCCAGCACACTCCCGCTTCTCTAAAGCTGAGCACCATTGCTCAAAAAGTCGCTTGACCGCTTCCCAAGCAGTCGGCATCACACCACACCACCTCGCTTCCCCACCGCCCTCCCGCCGCCTCTTCCCAGGCACCAGCCCCATCTCCGCGCCGGGTGCCGCTCGCCCTCAGCCCCTCACAGGGAGCCGGGGTGGCTCCCCCGAGCCCGCCCTACCTTCCTGCGCCGGCTGCCCGGGGGCTGCGGGGCGCAGCAGGCGGGCTGGGCGCTGCCCCTCCGCCCGCTCCGCACGTAGGTGACCCTGCGGCGGCCACCCCCCGCCACCGCCGCCGCCACCGCCGGGCGCTGCTCCGCGCCGCGGGACGGGGCGGGCGCCCGCGCCAACGCCGGCTCCCGGGGCTTCTCCTCGGGACACCAGGACCGCCTCATGCCCAGCTGCAGGCAGAGGAAGAGCGCGGCGGAGAGCAGGCAGAGGCGGAACGCGGCGCCCCGCCAGAGCGGCCGCTCCTTGGGCATGGCGTCGGGGGCTGCCCTGCCCGGCCCGGCGCTGCCGCCCCCCCTCCCCGCCGCGGGGCTCATGCCGCCGGCCGCCGAAACTTGGGAGTCCCCGCCCCGAGCGGGGCCGGCCGGGGAGGGGCCGCGATGCCCCTGTCCCGGCCCGGCCCGGCGGGGGCTGCGGGACGCAGCGGTGCTGGCCCGCAGGCGGCTGAGGGATGCTCCGCGCCCCGGCGGGGACAGTGCCCGGTACCGGCCTGGGGCCGCTGGGCAGCCACAGGTGCGTGTCAGCGGGCCCGGGAGAGAACACAACCCCCGCCCGAGCTATTGTATCAGCCCGGCCATGGCATGGAAGTGCGCTAACTTGTTAAGGTACGCGTTAGTTCAGATTATACACTGTGATGTCACGAGGTGGTGAAATTTCACTGGAGACTTAGGGATTGTTTATGTTGAAGTCAAACAAAAGGACAGCCCAGCCCTGGAAGTAAGGACTTTGCTTCTTGTAAGGTTAGAGCTGCCTGTCAAGGATAAAGGATTTTGGACAGTCAAGATAACACCAACATCCTAGCTCCTCTTTGAAAGACACACCTTTGAAATCTTTCCTTCTCCCCGCAGTATCGTCTGGCAGTACAGATAACTAACTCTAGCAAGGTTGACTCCAGGGACATCTGGATCAATAGACAAGAAGCAAGAATGTTGCAAAAATAGATCTGCTTTGGAAACTTTTACTATGATTATAACCACTAATAACCAGTGGTGTGGCTGTTAGTGATCAGTTAAATGATGTTGGTCCTGAACTTTTGAAGGGTGTGAGAAGCCTGTGTGAAACATCACTTGTGGTGACCTAATTTGGCTGCAACACCTCATGTTTATGAGTAACTCTTTTAAGTTTATTCTTCACCTGCTAGCCTCTCTCCTGGGTAGTCACACCATCCTGCTGATTTTCATGACAGATCCTTGGTTTCATATGTGAAGGAATGGATCAGTGTGAACTGAAGAGGCAGTGCAGGGGACAGGTGTCCTGCTCATCTCAGTGGGAGCACAGGAAGCCCTGCATTTGTTTTGCAGTGGGGACACACTATGAAGAACTATGAAGTGCTCAGAAGGGCTTTGGTCACAACACTAACCCATGGAGCAGAGAGTGGTGGTTGGTGGATTTTCTGAAGCAGGAGCACAGGTGGGAAGCAGGGTCAATGACAGGAGGCAAGCTCTGCAGGAACAGGGACTGGGCGATGGCAATCAATTTGCAGCTCAGTGAGTAATAAATATATTCCCAGATGGGATATGCAGGACTTGGATGCATGACTACTCCCTGTTTCTTTGCCAGGCAGGGAAGAGTGGCTGTGACTCTTGTCTCCTGTGAGCAGTACTGTCCTTCCAGTGTCCCTGCCTTGTCTGCTGGCAAGGGAGAGGCTTGCTGCCCGGAGCTCCTTCTGGTGTCCTCTCCTTGGCAGCAGGCTGCACTACTCTTTTCTGACCTCTCCTGTCTCTTCACAGCCTGGAGCAGAGCCAGAGCTGGCTGCTGCTAGGGGAGCAGGTCAGAGAGGAGCACTGGCAGAAGTGGAGTGTGCCAGCAGCCAAGCAACCTGACCTGCTGGCAGCAAAATGGAGAAGCTGCATATAGAAAGATAAGGGAGGCAGCAATGATCTGTCTGGAGAAGTGGGATTTCAGTGCAGCTCCAAGCACAGATGCACTGGCAGGTGAGGTGCATGGTTCCTGCCATTTAAATATTGCTGTTCTCTATTTTTAGGCAAACTGTCCTTCTGAATTAGGTTAAAGCAATTCCATGGTTGTTTTAAAATATGATAAATGTAGGCCCCTCTCAGAAGGGTGTGTCAGTTCTACGTGCCTTTCCTATAAAAGGAGGGTGGCTCCTTTGTCATAAACTAAGTCAAAACAGGGCCTGGCACAGATGAAAACTAACTCAAAAAAATCCCTATTTGGAGCAGTTTCCTAATAGACCTGGACACATTTGTTGATATCATCCTATCTTTTGATCAGCTTACAGTCAAGAATGGGCAGCCTCAGGTGTTTGCCACTGGGAAGCAAGTTGGCTCTGGAAGTGGATCTTTCTGACAAACAGACACTTCCTCTGTTTCCACCCCACTTAGATGGCTCACGAATGGATCGGACTCCTGGTACTCATCTAAAGAAGGAAGACATTTATGAGGGCAAAGGGAGAGTGTAACTGCACCAATCATGATTGACATCAACTTAAGAGACGTGTATCTGGCTGCATCATGAGCATCATCTGGAGTTCATCAGCAGAAGATCACTTGGGCTGTCACAGGGCTGCCTATTCATCACTTTGCTCCTCTGTGAAATGGCAACATTCATATGGAGAACAAAAGTGATGTTGCTGCTCAGAGAAGTGAGGTTTTAGACATACCTCAAATACATTAAATGCAGGGGTATTATTTCACAAAACTCTTAGCACAAATGTTGTTTTAAGCTATCAGCACCTAGTCAATAAATAATGGTATGTGAAGGTTCTATTAAAATATAAGTTTGTCTGTGTATGGTTATAGAGGAAATCTTGAAGGTAGGTTGACTCCAGAAATACAAAGTGCAGAAATACATGTTAAAACCCTCTCTTGAAGTTTAATCCTCGAGAAATCAAAGCTTTCCTAAAAACTTGAACAATGCATACTCAGATAAAAGAGGTCTACCTGAGCAGAATAAAAAACACAAGGTCTTTCTTGGCTTTAGCATCAGAATTTCATTTGTTGTTCTTCTCTCATTGTGTAGTTTCGGCAAAAAGCTCAAATACTTGAATCCAGCCACTCTTGTCATCACCGAGCTGTAACTGTAACTGCTGTACAAAATATTCCCTGCCTTAGAAAGCTGATACATCACAGTTTGTGGGCATGCTAGGAGTGGTCCTGATAAAGAACAGTTCACTAATTTAACTCAGTATTTTCATTTTCCTTTTGTATTTTAACACAGAATTTAATTTCTCGTGCTTCCTCCCCACCCCCCTGCCCCGCAAATCCATTTGAATGTAAGTCTGCCTGTTGAAAACACAACAGAGGGTTTCTAAAGATCGAGAATAAGAGAACAATGGTAGAGACTGATCTCAGGAAATCTCAGGGACAATGAGAAATCTTATCAGGTTTAGCATGAGAATCACTGAGAATTAAGATAATCTCTTAAACAGTGTCACTTCTTCATTTTAACAAGTGTATTATATATCAATTCCTCCCCCAGGAATTGGCTGCAAAGATATGTGTGTGAGCAAAGCCTGTTGAAAAGAAGAGCAAATTAAAATTTTAGCATAATGCATGAAACTCCAGTCCAGCTGGAGGATGGGCCTTTTAGAGGTGATTGCTGGGAAATACAGCTTCTGCAAAGTTTCATATCTTTTGCAAAACATGCTCCCTCTTTGAGTCAGGCAGCAAATAACCTCCCCTCCTTGCTCTCCCAAAGCAAGATGGATGGTGTCAGAGGAACATTCATCAAGCCTGGATCCAGCTGAGCACAAACTGCCGCCATGAAATGCAAGGAGTAACTGGAACAGCAATTCTGAACGTGAGCATGCAATTTCTGCTGAGAACAGTGAGCTTCATGCCCTGATAACCAAAATCAGACATTGGTCTTACAGTATCTACATTTTATGTAGGTACCACAGAGCTACAGCTCCCTCAGTTCCTCCTGGAAAAGTCTTTAAACTGTTAAAATTCCTCTCTCGTTTACAAATTTGTCCGTAGTAAGAGCACAGTACTAAACCTCTAGGAGGAAAAAGTTTAACACGAATGAAATTTCATTGCTTCAGTGCTATCTTTGCTGCTTACAAATTACCTCTTGCCTAGGATATTGTTAGTACTGAAATCTCTCCTTTGCGGCAGTTGTTTAACGTTTCTCTCTCCTATGGCCATTTTCAGTTCAAACACCTTGCCTACCTCATTCATCTTCTGGCTCCACCCACTGTCAGGGCTTCTGTTTATCTTCTGGTTAGTTAAAATGTCTGTCCCAATTCCTGTGCAAAATTAAGCCCCAGGCAGGAAAAACGTCATTAGGATTCCTTAGGATTTTCCAAGGGCTGTTAATACAAGTCAAACATTCCTCCTATAAAATAAGTAAATGAATAAAAACACTCTTTTTTACTCTGTGCTCTGGACTTGATATGAAACACTTGCCAAAATCTACAGGACAGAGCAAAGGAAGAGTTTTTTCTCTCTCCTTCCTCCTACACTCCTGACTAATGCTTCAAAAATCGGAGTGATGTTGTTCCATGCACTTGAAAACAGAGATGTTCTGTGTAGAAACTTTCACAAGCACGGTGTGTCCTTCCCACAGAATATGCGTGTTCCTCAGATCTTGAGTCTGCACCAGTCAGAGCTCTGGTCCAGGCCTGGTTTATTGCCTTGCACATTTATGTGTGAAAGTTCTGTCATAGCCCTGAGGAACATGGAATTAAAAGTCTGTAGCTCCCTGGGTGACTTCCCAGTGATGCTTTTTCTGCAAGCCTGGTTTCAGTTCTCTTCCTTGAAATTGCAGCTCAAAATCCTGGAAATATTTCTTTATGCACCAAGTGACAGACCTCCATGGAGCCTGCACACAGCCCTGCCAGGTAGGTACAGCCTTTACTCCTTCCCATGCCTTAAATCTCACAGAAAACTATGAAAGAATCTCTTTGTGTTATCTTTTAAATGTTAGCAACGGAGAAGCAAATTGGCTCTATTGGTCTATTACCCACTCACTGCCGCTGAGAAATACGTGTCTGAACAGCTGTCAAGGCAAAAACTCAGCTGTGTGAATCATTAAAACTGCCTCTCAGCTCGCCACTGGTAAGTTTGAAGATAACAGCTAAAAAATATATGTTCATGCAGCCTCCCATTAGCTCTCCTCAAGCTCGTGGGCCATTTAGGCAGCTTAGCACAAGATTGATCTTGCTGTTCAGCAGCACAGCACGAGGCACAGGCAGAAGCTGTCTTTCCCTCCAGCTACAGAGGGAATCGAACAGCACAGCCTTGCCACGTGCTCCGAATATGACAAAAGAGATAGTTGATAATTATTGGCCTGGAGAGGGGATCATAGCTCAAGGTTTACCTGTGAGTCACACCCTTGTGTGTTTGCACTCATACAACCTGTACCTGTGCACATACATTTGCTGCAGGGTGGAGAAGAATGAGATGACCCTTTGGGAAAAGATGCTCTGCAGCTCTCTGCTACTCCTGGGCCTCGACTTTATTTATTTAACCCTAATCCTTGGGGTATCTACAAAATACTACTGTTGCCTCCAGAAGCTGTGTTTCAGTCCTGGAGAGGAATAACAGTGCTTTTACAGTCTGCCTTTTACTAGATTGTCCAATCATTCTGAACAAGCAAAATTCTGCCTGCTTTTTAAAATAAAGGCTGGAAATTTTATTGAAGAGATATTAGTATAAAAATTGAAAATGTATTGCCATTGTAAAAAAAAGACATTCCAGTATACAGGAATTAAGTAGCAATGGCTCATATGCAGTTCACATACTGTTGCACAAAAATTTTTGTGATATCAGTTCATCATCTGTATTTCCTCTGTATCTCTATGTGATCCCAGGCAGATATCCAGCTTTGCTCAGAAATTACCCTGCATTTCTATTAAAAATCCCATTTTCTGTATGTTTTCAATATTACCTCAGTGTTATTCTGGCTTCAGCTCTCTGCCTTTTTTTAGATGCAATAAATTTGACTTACATTTTTACATTTCTAAGCTCAAGGATGAATATATTTCATTAAAATTGTAATTTGGCATAGGGATAAATCTATAATTGTCAGAATTTGACAAAACACCACAGCTGGAGTAGTAATGATGGCTTTAAGAAATTATATAAGCCCTTTTATTACACGTTTTTAATGGGCTTACATAGAACAGTACAAATGCCAAAGTATTTATGTAGGGGATGGCAATGGCACTGGAACAATTGAGCAGATGCCACTAAGAGAGACCTTCCTTCATCTGCAAGCAGGCAGGGAAAAGGGATTTCCAAGAGGTGATGAGGTGCAAGCCAAAGCAGTGGGGCTGACAGGGAGAAGAACAGTGGCAAAATGTTTTAGGCAGAGGATTCACAAACAAATTACGACCGATAATTAATACACTCTGCACTTTTTCTTGGTCTGTCTTTCAATGTTGTTTGATACACTGGTGTGTGTCTGCACAATTTATGCATCATTAAGGCAATAGGAAACAATAAAACCTGGGAGTGGCTGGCAGCATCCTTGAGACTTGATGGGTGAAAAGCAGCTTTCCTAGGATAGGAGGCTTTCCAAAATGTTTTGGGCCAGTATGTAGGCTAATTTAATAATATGCATCCACCTTTAATAAAGGTCTCATCCACGTGTCTGGAAAGCATCTCATTTTTTTGGAACATCTTTAAATTCATATTTCATCTGTAACAAAAAGGTTGGTTTTTTGAACCATTACTGTAGTGGTGCATTTTTGGGTTTACCAGTTTTCTGTATGCATTTGTTCTTTGTTTTATACTGGTTTTATTTAAGTTATAATGGTTTGTCCCATATACCCCATGTTAACCCCTTTTTGGTTTCCCCTGAGTGATTGTCAGGTGTCAATCACAATTATGGGTCCTGTCCATCACTTCACAGCCTCGCCCTGATGTCTAGAAGATTCTAGTGAGGATGTTGAGTGATTGGCAGGGTCCCAGGGTGTTCCTGCCCTTGATTGATTGATTTGTTCTATTGCCTGTCATTTATGTTCAGGGTCACTCCCTTCACCTTTTGGATTGGTTCCAAGCTGTCCCCTTCCCATTTCTCCACCCCCGTACTTAAGGTCCTGTACAGAGAGCAAACCGGGCTTCAGCAGGCTGACTCTCTGGGTGTGAAGAGGTCCCACGTGGACTTAATAAAACCCAGTTGAGGTCCTCCACCAGAGTCCCTCCTTTATTCCTTCACCACTGTTCACACTTCTGCAGAGCACAAAAGGACCCACAGGATCGGGGACATATCACAGAATACAGAACCATACCTTTACTGCAGCCAGGGCTGGCCAGGACACAGGACACGGGTCCTGAGAGACACATGGTACTGCAGCACATTACCATGGGGTCAGCCAGTCGTCTCCTCCATCTGGTTGCATTTTGAAGTTTTAGATACAGTCCTAACAAGGAGGAGAGAAATGGTCTGCCCTCAGCAGAAAAGATACCGCAGCTCCCCTGCAGCTGAGCAGCCTGTCTAGGAGCAGACGGTGAGGATAAAACTCAGTGTTCTTCCCGCAGGCTCTTTTCCGAGCAGTTTGCACTCAATGTCATGTGGAGCACCATCAATGATGCAGAGACACCGGTATTGATCCAAAGTGGAATAACCTCCTCAGCCAAGAGTTTGTATGTAGGTTAGGTGCTACCACAGGGCTCATCCTTTTGGCATGTGCCTCCCTGCAGCATGTCTGCCTCCACCCTTGGATGTGGGAGGCAAAGACCAGTCAGATGTTTTGAACATGCTCTGGGAAGGACAGAGTGGGTTTGTGACAATGCAGGCACCTCTACCAGCATCGCTCCCGGCAAGGAACACTCAGCTGGGCTAATGATTGTGGCTGTGCCCCAGCTCCTGGCTTGCTCACAGGCTCCTTGTTAGGAGGAGATCCCTTTGCCAGAATGTATTGAATTTCCTCAGGAACAAGGTCGTTTCTCTGTACTCTATCAGGAGATAAAGTACACATTTCTGAAAACATAAAGGCATTTTTGCAGGGCTTGCTTTATGCCTGCTGCTGTCCTGTCAGCAAGGCTGGAGGCAAAGCCAGCAGCTACAGAGGAAAGCCTGCTTTCCCATCTCCCCATGGTCCCATCAGCACAGAATGGGGAGGAGTGTCTCACAGGACACTTACCTCTCCTGCAAGGCGAAGATGAAGATGTGGCTTCTCCTGAACTGTAGCTGGGTCGATGACAGAAGCCAGGCAAGCAAAGGAACCTCCTAGCTGGAGCCCAGGGCACCAACACCTGCAGGGGGACATCCCAATGTTGGGGCATGCAGAGCAGCAGCTAGAAAAGGCAAATTTTCCCCTTGACTTTTCTCATCTCTCTCAGGCTTAACATGAAGGGAAGAAGATGATCACTGCTGTACAGTGGCAGGAGCCTTTAGGAATCCAGGGCTTTTCGCTCAATCTTTGTGCTGAAATGCTCAGTCTTACACTGCAAAGACAAACAGCAACAAGATTGCTCTCAGCAACCCAGACAAGAACATTTTAGTGCGTAATTATGAATGAGATGCAAAAGGACGAAAAAGAGGAAAAACATCTGTTCGCATAGAGTTTATTGCCGTTCACTTAAGAGGCCTATTAAATGCCAGAAAAAGCTATTTATCCTTCTGTTTGAGGCAATTATCCTGCTGCAAATCTCTGTGTCAATTCGTCCTGTGATTATTCCTGGAGTGCTGACACTGTGCAGATACACTCACCACACAGAAAAAAGGAGCCCACCCAGGCTTACAGAGGGATTTTCAGAAGCAGGGTAGCCAGTGCTTTTCAGGGTCTTTACCTCTGTAGAGGAGTGGGTTGTTTCTTGAAGTTTTCCCTAGAGTTCAGCTGCCTCAGCTCCTTTATTTCGAAAATATTCTTTGCGCTTTTTCATTGGACACACACCTAAAAGTGGGACTGCTCTTCTTGAAGTCACAGCAATATGGAATGTGAGAAGCCCAAATCCTGTTCTTTGAATGCTCAAAGGATTCAAACTCAAAAGCTGTCCCACTGACCAAGGAGTCATTTGACTCACCAGGCTGCAAGGTCTGTGCAGAGGAGAGGCTTCATCTCCTTGAAGCTCAACCATGCACTTGTTTGGCAAGGAGGAAAGCAACTGTGAGTGCATTGGTTCATCCCTCTCTCCTTCTTCTCTGGCCTGCTCAGGCCTTTCCACAAGAGATTGGCGGTGAAGCATCTCTTGAACACACTGGGAAGTCTTGGAAAGCTAAGGTGGGGGGTGGTACTGACTGTACCAGGAACTCCTGCTGCCTTACCAAGGTGGGAGATGGCAGCGGGAATAATCAGTCATCCCCTGACAGCCTTGGAATGTTCCTTATCTGAAATGTAGCTCAAGTGGCTCAACAGTACCATCCTCACTGGAATTTCAAAAATTCCAGTAATAACTAACCCAGATTGCAGTCAAAATGAAAATACATCAATGGCTTAAGACAACTATCTCTCACGGCCCTAAAAACAGTGATCCTAAGACAGACCCTTTGAGCTCTTCTGGACAGCAGTGGACTGCATCAGTATTTCTCTCTCTGTGGGATGCCTCTCAGAGTGCCCGAACTCTCAAGTTTGTGAAATTCAGAGAAGTGTCACCTGACAACAAGAACCTGGACTGATATCCCACTAGGCTCAACACCCCACCTCACCCCCATTAAGAAATGCCAAAAAGGCATTAGACATGAGTGTTTCACTTATTCTCAAGGGAAATGTTTCAATACATACACCTTTGTACTTATACATTACATATCCATGCCTCTATGTGTATTACCTTTGTACATTTGCATGCATATATCTGGGGGTGTGTATTGACTTGGAAACCCTATAGCAAATATAGTATGCATGTTATTATCTTGAATCCATAACTGTCATTACTCTTTGTAGTTGATCCTTGGTTAATCTAACATTTAAGTGCTTCCTTTAGACATAAACAATTGACCATGTGTGAGTCTAAGATCAGACTCAGCCATGTGTGGGCACCTGTCTGAGAAGCAGTCTAGTAAGCAAGGGAGTTGACTCTGAATCTCACGACCCACCAGGAAGTCTCCCTTAACCTTTTCTTCCTTACCCCTTTTTACATCCCTGGCCTCCATATAAATAACTCTAAATTGATTCTAATTGCTTTTCCTTTATATGTATTACCCATGCACTATTAGAGTAAGGCTTGCCATTGAGCTTTGCCTGACTTTTGTAAATTTCTACTAAAGTTTGTTTTCACTAATATATTTGATGATGATTCTTTAAGCAACCTAAACCATTCATTTGTGTGACACAAAAGCTCCCTCCATGGGTCTACTGTGTTCCCTGAGGGAAGAGCTGTTTTTAGAACTTCATTTTAGCCAAAATGCTGACTGAACGCTCACACACAGGTTCTGAAACACTGACAGCTGGCTCAGTTGCTTAATTCTCTGATGACACAGAAAATAAACAAACCTCCCCTCCTCTGTTTGGCTCCCAAATTGAAGGAAAGGCTAATGTAAGGCTCAGATATCACCTGTTTGACTAGGACTTTGGAGAAGTTGAATTAAAAGGCAGGAGATGTGACAACTGGGGGAGCACAGCACGTGATGTACATGGTACATGCCTCTTACTATGTGAGAAATACATTGTCCTTATGGTGGGTAATGGACATTAACAGGAACAGAAGAAAGTGATGTGGGGCAGAGCTCCCCTAGTGCTGGCTGCCGTCAGTGGTGTAAGACAGTTTCAAAGGACGAAAGCAAAACACAGGAAAAATATTCCCTTGAAACTGCTCTTACTTTTAGAAATACCATTTGTATGAAGTTGTTCACCTTCAGAAAAGTTTCTTCCCCCTTTCTTTTCTCCCTAGCAGATCCCTTCCTTAATAAGCCTGAGTTGTGACTCATATCTGCTTCTCCTTCTCCAAAATATGTAATTTTTACTTCTTCCTTGAGGAAAATAGACATGAGGGGAAAATTCCCAGAATGAAACCAGTCCATTTCAGATCTTGAAGCAGCAGTAATTTCTAATACCTGAGCACCCAAGACAGTGTCTGGGCTCACCAGAAGCCTGGTCAGGAGCCAGTGGACACTTGGACCAGGGTGCAGCCCCACAGGGACTGCCCCACAGGATGTCCAGCCCAGGCATAACGTGAGGAGCTGGGGGACCCCAAGAACCCACAACACGAGGAACTGAGGACACTTGGCTATCCAAGACAATGATTTTCTCTCCAGCCTTTTGGTGGAAGAAAAACTCTGGGACACACTGCTATAGCAGCAGCTTTATCCAGGCTTTTGTTGGTTTGGATTTTTTATTTAACAACTGCTTCTAGTATGCTGCTGCCTTCACATTTTCTTGTACTTTTTTAAAGTGTTCTCCATAAATAACTGATCCACGAGCCCTTTTTAGAGCTCTGTTGAAGCACCCAAGTCCCCCAAACGTTGTAGGTATGTGGGAGCCCGACAGGCACCCAGATATCCACTGAATTGAACATCACTCCATTTGCTCTTTGAGATGGTGTGAGGGTTTTTTCAGCAACTGCTTGATCCAACATCTCCCTCTGGTGGAAAGTAGGGAAGAGAGCAGGATAGACTAAAGCCGCGGACAACGTAACAATAGTCACTTGATTGCGGTGAAAACAATAAAAATCTCGGTCCAGGCCATGATGTTATCTCTAATTGCTACATTTATTCCTAATGAATTTGCAGTTTATCTCAAAGAGTCCTTGACTGGAAGAGAATAGTAATGAATGGTGAATGCCAATTTTCCTGTATTTTCCAGAAATTTGTTTTAAACAGAAGCAAAAGTCTATATCAAGACAATATGACTTTATGGCATTGTTTCTGTGAAGAAAATCAACAAAATTTCCTGTTGTGGAAAACTATTATTTTGTGCTCAAGCTCTAAAATCCATCACACATCCCATCTGCTCTCTGGAATCACAAGAATTTAGAAAAATGTCTCAAAATATAATCGTTCTCTTTCTATACCACAATTACACCTTTGAAGTTCCATGTCAGTGTGACAGATTGGTTGCCATCTGCCAGGGGTGCCTCTTCAATGTAGATCAGAAAGTGTGGATAAGAAGGAAATACTCAAGCACAATTTAGATAACTTATGTCCAGACATGCATGGGCTTAAGGAACAGCACAGGGATAAAATGCTTTGCCCAGGTGACAGCTAAGTCTTTCTTTCAGGACACCTTTCATCAGCACGGGGAGGTCAGGGAGGTTTAATGGACCTTCCACTCTTAATCCTCTCCCATGTGCAAGTGTTTCCTTACACTTGTTTTGCAATTTCAGATGAAAACTACAGAGCTGATGCTGCAGCACAGACAGATTTAAGATCAAAATGGAGTTTTGAAAATTCCTCACCTGCCAGCTCAGCTCAGCTTCAGCTGGAGCTGGAGAAGTAACAAAGGCCACAGCTTTGCTTCAGTTCCTGGCATGAGTCATGTGTGAGGAGCAGAAACTCAGGGATGGCTGGGGAGATATTGCTGGAGACCAACACCTGGGGCTGGGCAGCTGAAGCAAGACAGGACTCATCTCAACAAACTTCAACTGCCTGTAAGCAGTCAGTGTCAGTGAGCTGGCCTGAAGGCACTGAAATAGTGTGACTCCCCTTCGTGGGCAGGTGTGCAGTTGGCACAGGGCAGCATCACTCTGTATCTAGGATGTATTTTAGATTATTCAAATTTTCCATGCCTGGGGAAGCATAACGAAAGGATGTTCAGGTATTCCCAAAATATCAGGACATATTCTTGGCAAACTGAAAGCTTTTGGAACAAAAAGATGAGGTTTCCGAATAGAATGCTCAATATTTTTGTGGCATGACTTAACCAGGGAGAAAACTTCTGTGAGAAGGAGTAAGATTTAAAAAATAATTTCAAGCTAGACAGTGGGGAAGTGAGGAGGAAGAGAGGAGCAGGGAATTGTGATGAAATTTGTTTAAAGGTGCCATTTTGACCTCTTTATAACCACAAGTCTCAAATATCAGACATATCCCAGAAGGAAGATAATTACTGGGTCATTGTAATAGCATGATAAAAATTGCATGGGAAAGAACCAAAATAGATCCCCTCCAAATTAGGAAAAGGACATGAACTCTATCAAATTAAAAGCTGAAACAAAAAGGAAAAGACTAAAAAAATATTTTGAGGAAACTTGCTTCTAGACAAAAAGCCTCCTCTATCCTAGCAGGAGCAGGGAGCCTGCTGGGGGGCTCTGCAAGTGACATGGGTGTGCAGTCAGCAGATGACCAGGGTGGCAAAGGAGTTTGAGAGGAAACACGTCCTAACACAACAGCTAAACAGATTACTTGTGTCTGTGTTCAGCACAGAAAAGCTTAGTGAAATTCCTATGGCAGAACCATTTGTTAAAAGGATAATGCAGGGAAGCTGCCTCAGATTGAAGGGTCATTAGATGAGGCTTTAGAACAAATAAATGCAAGGGATAGTAACAAATTCATGAAAAGCAGATGTTACTGGTTTGTAGGTTTTTTAGGAACGCTAATGGAAATTGTTGCACTATAAGAGCCAGTGTATAAGTTTTTACTTAAAACAGCTGAAGAAAAAAGAGGATGGCAAGTGACACTGGTTTAAGTGCTCTAAGGGATCTAGAGAAATGCAAGCCATTAAATGAGACTTGTGGCAGGCAAACAGCGAAAGCCATAGTAACAGAATAGTTGCAAGGAGACACAAAGACTAAGAGGGGAGAATTGGCAGAGCTTTGCAGTGAGAACCTATGAAGCTGTGCTCCACCACCCTCTGACAGCTTCAGAGGAAACTGTGAAGCTGCAGATGAGAGCAATCCACTCGCTATGATCTGCCTTTAACAACATCTGTCACCAAGGACCCATTAAGAAGCTAATCTGGCATGGGGTAAGAGGGAAGATCTTCTCATGGGTCAGCAACTGCATACAGGATAGAGAGACAAGGTAAGGATAAATCATCCATCCTTCACAGTGGAGAGAAGCCACCAATTGCCATCTTAGAGGTAGGGCCAGTGTTCCTCCACAGACCCATGAGAGAGGCAAATCACTGATCTGCCAGTGGTACCAGTTTGTTCAAGGCAGTAAAATGCAAATTTGCCTCAAGGAGTTGCAAGAACCATCTCATGAGCTTGCACAAAGTAACAGCAGGTGAAAATTAGTATAGCTAACAGCAGAGAATACCTGGCTGAGCTGGGAGGAAGACTGCCTCACTATCCAGCCTCAGCCATGGCCTCTGAAACATGTAGAAGTACCTACTCAGGACAGGTATCTGGTTACCACTTAAATGCTTATTAGTGACTATGAAGCATTTTAATATATTATGAAGAGAAGAGAGGTCATAGAGTTATGAAATGGTTTGGGTTGGAAAGGACATTAAAGATCATCTAGTTCCACCCCCTAGCATGGTCAGGCACACCATCTATTAGACCAGGTTGCTTAAAGCCCCATTTAACCTGGCCTTAGATCCTTCCAGGTATAAGGCACTCACATCTCTAGACAACCTGTGCCAGGGCCTCACCACCCTCACAGTGAAGAATTTCTTTCTAATCTAAATCCACCCTCTTTCATTTTAAAGTCATTCCTCCTTGTCCTGTCACTACATGCCCTTGCAAAAAGTCTCTCTCCACCTCTCTTGTAATCCCACTTTAGGTACTGGAAGGTGCTGTAAAGTGTCCTCAGAGCTGTCTCCTCTCCAGGTTGAACAACCCCAGCTCTCTCAGCCTACGTATATAGGAGAGGTTCTCCAGCCCTCTGATCCTCTTCATCATCTCCTCTGGACTCACTCCAGTAGGTGCATATTCTTCTTATGTTGGGATCCCCCAGAGCTGGATGCAGCACTCCAGTGGGGTCTCACAAGAGCAGAGCAGAGGGGCAGAATCACCTTCCTCAACCTGCTGGTCACTCTGCTTTGATGTAGACAAGGATACAGTTGGCTTCCTGGGCTGTGAGCACACATTGCTGGGTCATGTTGAGCTTCTCCTCAACCAACACCCCCAGGCCCTTCTCCACCCAACCTGTATTTGTGTTTGTGATTGCCCCAACCCAGATGCAGGACCCTGCACTTGGCCTTGTTGAACATGACAAGGTTTGCACAGTCCCACCTCTCAAACCTGACAGGGTTCCTCTGGATGATATCCCTTCCCTCCAGTGCACCACTCAGCCTGGTGTCATTGGCAAACTTGCTGAGGGTGCACTCAGTCCCACTGTCCATGTCACTGACAAAGATTTTAAACAGTACCAGCCCCAATACTGACCCCTGAGAAATATCTTCACTTGTGACACCAGCCCCTCTGTGTTGGCAAGAACAGGGTCCAGCACAGCACCTTTCCTTGTTGGCTGCTCTATCACTTGGAGAAGAAACCTCTGGGATTGCTTATGCTTTACTGTCTTCTCCAACAGATCCCCATGAAGATCAAGGCTTGTGAAAGTGAGGCATTTATGTATTATGTAAACCAAGATACTTCAAGGTGGGAAAGAAGAGTATGAGAGAGAGTATGGTGGAGCTTTATGAACTCAAATGGGCCATGGAGTCACTACCTCTCATAATATGCAAGAAAGGGGCATCAGATGTTGTTTTCAGGTTCAAGACAAAGGTGAAGGCAACGAGCTCTGCTCCTGGACAAAGAAGTTTCTCCCTTTACAGAACCTGTTTTCACAGGATGTTGGGGAATACAGAAACACCATAAATGGTTTTAGAAGCAAGTCAAGAACTATGTGGAAGATAAATCATCTATAACACTAAGCTACCCCTCAGATGAGGAAGACCCAAGGACAGAAGTGGCTGTCCCCTCTTCTGCCCATGAGCTGAGCTAGGACATCAGACAGATAAGCTTTGCAGCCAAACCTATTCTGACACTGTATCAACAAGGCAATTTTTAGAAGTAGAAGAAGCCTCATTGCCCTGCAGAGAAGAAGTGCACAAGCACGGCTTTGCTTTCTTATGGGGCTATGATCACCCTATTATCATTGGTAGTGTTTCTTGCTCCTGGATTAGTTATACTGTTTGCTATTTTTAAGCTTAAAATAAAGATTAAGAAAAAAGAGCCCATTCTTATGTTCTTTTTCCATGTATTTTTATGTTCTGTGTTAGCTGAGGACAAAGCTGCAGTTTGACAAGCCCTACGCCAACACTATTGCCAAAAGCTGCAGCTCTGCCCTCTCATACCACTGGAAAGGACAAATGGGGGGGATGGAGGGGGGAATGCAAAATTAGCCTTCAGAACTGAGAAAAAGAGGACAAGGCTGCTGAAGGCAGGGCTGGCTTAGCCTGGTCCCAGGTGCTTATTGATTTATAATTTAATTTGGTGATGTTTCTTCTGACAGCTGCCCCTTGCAAATGATAACTGACCTCATCTCCCCTGAGAACAGCAGGAGTTGGCCGCCATGGCTGAATGTGGCCTTTCTTGGCCCTGTCAGGCCATCCCAAATTAAAGAAAATCCCTTGTTTATGAAAGGAAACACTACAGAAGTGACCTTTGCTCCATTATTAGAAATTTATTTATCAGTTAATTTTAATCTCTGAAATTATTGACGGATTTTGAATAGTTTTGCAATTCTATGGACAAAAAAGCTAGACAAAATGGATGATAATACACTCAAATGAGCCATTTAAGATTTAATGAGGCATTTAATCACTAAGTCAGACCTGTACTTTGATGGTAAGATCCAATTTTGGGGAATGATTATCTTCAGACCCATCAAAGGGTTTGAATTGCTGAGGGGAGTGTAAAGCCAAACAGATCCTCTGCCATGGAGTGAGAGAATCTGGGCTCTGGTGACTCAGCTTTCTTACAGCAGAGGAGCTTGTTCATGTCTAGTTACAGACAAATTTTTCTTTAGAGTGTTTATCTAGTCTTGAAAGGCTCTTCTACAAAACTGATGGTGATGTTAGAATACTTGTTGGTTTGTCTCCAATTTATTCATATCAACTGTTGCAAGGAAAGCAGACGGTGTTGTTGTGGAGTAGAAAAGGGATGTTGCATTCCCAAGCCCACTCTGAAAAATCCTGTTCAGCAGAACAAAGGCCATATCAATGCTCCTGTGCAGGGGTGGAGGGGAGGTGCTGGGGGGATATCACTGATTTCTGAAAGCAAAATCTGAGGGCCTTGAAGGAGAAAACCAGATTTGCAAACTAGTGTGAGAAAAGAAGCACAAAACTGTAGCTCATGTGGGGCAACATTAGCAGACAGTTTAAGTTTCCTGAGGTGCAATACGAGCAAATGCAGTGATGGGTATCACAGACCTGCTCTCAAAATCACACTTGCCTGGTCACTGTGGGTGACAGTGACCTAACACTGCTTTCTTTAAGAGCTGACCTGGAGCATTGTAACGCAGCACTGCATGGGGTTTTCTTTTCCTTCTAAATCATACAGACAATGATAAATTTGTTAGCAAGGTGGCAGAAACAAGGGCAATTCTAGATTAGATTTGGTACAAGAGGAGACAACCTTTTTTTACTGAATCTGAGTCTACTGCATATGACACCCTTTAGATGCAGATTCAGAAATGCTGAATTGATGTTATTTGTGTTATAGTGCAGCAATCTGATCCCTGTTATGTGAAGAGTATTTATGTATCTTGTTTTCTTCGTGTGAGGCTAGGACAAATGCCCAGGGCAGATGGAGGAGATGATTAGCTGGACTAATACTTGGATCAACACATCACGCCTTTCCAAAGTGGTAGAAGATATCACTGAGTATCTGCACTGGAACAAGCTGTTGACTTAGTTCCCTTCTATACAGTAGTGGACTGAAAGTCAAGGTGCTACTTAGGAGATGCATCACTAGCTGTTAATGGAAAAGGGATTCAAAGCTTGGCCCTTGATGAGGAGACTTGCAGAGCAGAAATGCACTCTTCCACCAGGTGAGCAGCCTCGATGGCTGTGCCCCTGTGCACTGAAAAGCCACCTGCCCCATGCCCATAGTTGTGGACCACTGGGAGCTCAACTCCTCCTTGGCTCAAAACCTCTCTCTGCACCCTCACGCCCTGCCTGGATGGCCTCAGGCCCACCTTCACCTCCATATCCTGAGCTCCCTGCAGTGAGGGCTCCAGGGAGCAGCATCTGTCAAAGATGTCTTTAGTAGTGCCAGCATCAGGGGAGAGACTCCAGCTCCCCTTTTCCCTGGTTCCCCCCAGGGTCACCCTGTGTATCCCTGGGTAGATGTAAGTTAAGCCATCCCCATCCCGGATGAATTGTTTCACCCAAGGAGCATGAACCTTGAGGACTTGTCCCCTGACAGGGAAGAGCTGCTTGTCCCCCACCAGCTGGTGGGCTCCCATGCCTGCGCAGTTGACAACGATGTTGTATTCACTGTGCAGCTCCCACAGGTCTGCCACTTTCCTGGTGTACATCTGGGCACCAGCTGCTTTCAACCTGCAAAAAAGACTCCAGAAGTGAGGCAAAAAGGAAACCCCTAACCCCTTACATAATTATTATGGATATTAAGTAAATGAGATAGATTGCCTTTGCCTTTACATACTAATCAAAACCAAATAATAGATGGGACAAAAAGCAAAGAAAATGCCCTGGGGGTTCTGTTTGTGATTTGTCTGATTTCACCAAAGATATTTAGCCTGGTCAGGGTGGAAAAAGTACAGCAAGCTGAGCAGTTTAGAGAAGGGTGTGGCATCAGACCTAGGCAGCCAGGTCCTCACTGTCTTGATTCCTTTCTGTAATAGTACCAAGCTTTAACAGCCCAAGCAAGCTGGGAAACAACAGATTTATTTACCAACTTGCTCGTGCTAGTGGCAGAGCTATCATACTAGACCCTTTTCAATGTGCCTGTTATATGCTGTCACATTCATTCCCAACTCACCCCCTGAGCTATGTAGCCATGTAGTGTCATGTGCAAAGCCCAAAGATCTGTACTAAGGCTGGGCAGATGTGGCACAGGACCCCCAGGGTGCCCATAACCTTCTGCAGCAGCAGCCAGGAGTCACCCAGGATGGCTCAGAGCATTACACATGCATGTCTGCTCCTTACTGAAAGTCACCTCTTGAGATTCATTTTTGAGCTCAATTTCAAGCCAAATCCTCCCCTGAACTTGCCTGAATTTTGAAGCCCTTCCCTGTGGAAAATCGCTGGTATGAGATGGAGTCACTGCATGCTGTCAGCTGGATCCCAGTGCTGGGGGTTTTAGCATAAGCAAGTCAGGAGACAGGTCTGTGATGCCCTAAGTGGAAAATCCCATCCTCTGCAACATTCTAGCAGCTGGCAAAGTCATCAACCCCACTGTAAAGGCAGTGGGGTCCCACAGAGCAGTGAGTGAGCCAAGAGTCCAGGGCACAGTTGATGCTCTGGGGCCTGATGTAGCAGGACACTGAAGCTGTCTGGGAAGAACAGGGGAGATCTCATGCAGCAGCTGTGGCTGGGCAACTTGCAGGGAGAGCTCCTAAGAATTGTAACTGGGACTCTGTCACAATTCCATAAAAAATACACCAGTAAAAAAGCCTGCTGAAAACTCCTGAATTTGGGCAAGTAAGCAGGAAAAAATTCCTGAAGTCTATTTTTGGCCAAGCAAGGTGGGCACAATAACAATTTTCCTTGTGGATTGCCAGGAGAGTGATCTATAAATACTGCTCAGGTCACTAGGGGTTTGAGAATTAGTTACATGTTTAATAGTCTCTCACTTCTCATCACCAGGGAGAAGAGAAAAAAAATTAGACTCATTAGACTACATCCTTTGAGAAATAAGGAGACTACAGTAGAAATTAGGAGGGAGCAGAAAACACATGACAGATACTAAATGGGTTGTACAACTTAGCTGTCCTGCAGCAGAAATTTGCTTCAGTTAGGCAATGAAACATGACAGATCATGTGTACAGAGTAGATGGCACAGACCTCACATGGCACTGGTGCCACAGGAGAACTCCCAGCCCGCCTGGCTGCTACAAGAAATGCTTTTTCACATTTTGCAGTGTGATGAAAGGCATCCAAGTAACCAGCTGAGCTGGCAATTTGTACCGTGGTGTCAGTACACATCTCTTTACTTAACTCCAAATCAGCATTGCAGCCTGTCTCTTTCTCTCAAGAGGATACAGACATTTGCTCACTTTAAAGGTACTTACTTGGATTAAATACTTATCTCAGTATGTTCCAGGGTGCCAAAGCCCTTTTAGGTCTGCATCCTGTCTCTCCTGCGATTCTCCCAAATTGAGGTATTGGGGGGAACTTAAAACCTTGGAAATCGGCACATTTTCTAACTTTGATGTCAATCCAGGGATGAACTCTGAAGCCATGACTTCCTCAGAGTGAGTACATTACCCATCTTATGCAGGCAAACATTTTCAAAAAATTTGTTACAAGAGATGCTGTTTAATATTTTGGGTTTTTTTCATTTAAATGGATTAAGAAATTACTCCAATAGTTGAACAAATTTGAGATTAATTGGTCCAGCTATTTCATAAGTGCAAAGCCTTCACAAGAAGACACCTTCCTAGATGTGCTTATTCTCTCAGGGGCTGCACGTATCTTCAAAAACAGACGGATATTATCTGGGAAGTTTGGCAAATGTGGAGCAGCCAAACGTTTTCTCAGGACATGGCAGGTTCCTGATGTACCTTCAAGGTCTGGCAGGCCAAGCATGGCCCCTGTGGCTGTGTTGGCCCTATGCCCAGGGTTGCTCACACTCCAAGCCCCACAGTACAGACACACTGGGAGAAAGTGGACATTGCATAAAAGGGGCCTTTCACATTTTAGAAAAGTTGGGTATTTTTTTCCTGTGCTTCTCCCCAAGCAAGAGCTTGCTGAATTTTCTGCAATGAGAAACAGCCTTTTTCCAGTTTTGTTCAAGGCTCTCAAGGAGACCCTGTCTTGCCTCCAGTCCCCCTGCCAGGGTTTCCCTCTGTATGCCCAACCTGCAGCAAAACCTACCTTTTCTCCAGCCACAGCAGGTAGGGTGGGCAGTCACATTTCAGGGTCGTAAAGGCCTGACCAAATTGGTGCTGCGGGAACTTTAGGAGTTCTGCTTCAGACATTGCTCGAAATCCCAGCACAATATCTGACCAGAAAGGTAACGCTTCCTTGGGAGTGCTTTTAAACACCTGCCAACTAAAAAGACAGAGAAAAACCTGGAAAACTTCACTGGTATTGCTCTGCCATGTTATGTGTCATGGCAATCTTAGCACAAACCCAGGAGCTCAGGAACCTCTTTCCCCCATCAGTGCAGCTCTGCAAGGTTAAACAGCAATGGGGAAACATTGTCTGCTCCTGCAACGCTTGACTGGGCAAAGAGGCAGAGGGTCAGAAAGCTGAGCTTTAGGGTGGCACACGCAGGTTAATAAACTGCAGAGAGCCCTTCCAGTGATAGTGTATGTACAGACTGCCCTCACACTGTGTTCCCACAACTGCAAACACCTGGCTGGACCTGGTGGGGCCACTTGCACACCTGTTCACCATTCCTTGGATATCCATAAAGCTACGGAGTGCTCAGTCTCAATACTCCCACGAGGCGAATTTGAGTACATAATAGGCAGCATAAAACACCCCCAGTTGAATCCCTGTACCTAGCTGCTGAAGCTGGAGGATCCTGCAGTCCCATCCCTATGGATATGATCCCTACTGCAAACAACTAGTGGGTGACAGTGTGGAAAACATTGGTTATTAAAAGGTATTTGGTGCTGGGCAGACTTCTGTTCCTGAATTTTGCCTAAAAATACATTGTGTTTGAGCAACTACAATGCAGTTTCTTGGGAATATGGACTATAAAAGCTATTCCTTGAAAGGAATACCCCTGAATTCTGGCAAAAAAAACCTGTCTGCCTGTTCCAGAACACAGCACAAATGTACCAAAGGCTGCCCCAGGGGCAGTTCTTACCCAGAGACCAGGTGAATGCCAGCCTCTGATGCCTCGGCTGAGTTGCTGATGGCAAAAAGGTAAGTGAAGGTCTCTTTGAACCACTGCTTCTGCCTGTGGATCGGTGTGTCTGCATGTGAACAAAACCAAACGTGCAGAGAGGAATAATGCAAAGTGGAGAAGCATACAAAGGAGTGTCAAGGATATGGGACAGACAGGGAACACAGGTCAAGGAACTTTTCTTCCTGAGCCTCTACACACTGCTGCACACCTGGACACAGCTGCATAAGGTGCCATGGGCAGTGCTGCCCTGAATTAAACAAACCTGGATAGGTGTGAGGGATGAGCATCCCAGCTGCCACATCACTCGTTGTGTTGGGGCTGAACTGGTCCGAAAGGAGCGCCACAGAGCAGGTGGGACAAGTCTCTGTGATGCACAGGGCTGTGGACAGGCCGATGACTCCTGCGCCCACCACGGCAACCTTGGGTGAGGCCATCTCCAGGATGCAGAGACAGAAGAGAGATGTTCCCACCTGCATTTGGAAACAACATATCACATGTCATTATCATCCAGGGCCAGTATCAGGCTATGACATACCCACACGAGATGTGACATAATCCCTCCCCAACAACTAATTGAAGGTTAACTGCTGCACGCAACCAGGGCTGTGGTCAGAATTAAAAAAATCAGTCTCTGATATGACAAGTTTCGAAAAGTCTTTCAGCAGTCACTACCTCATCCTCAGCACTAGTGTTTGGGCTGGTTTGGGGAAGGTTTCCTCAATAAAACCTGAGGGAGTGAGGCACCCATCAAGTTTTCAATCCTGTCAGGTGCAAAAGGTACAGAGCCCTGGAGAAATTGGCTTTTTTAAAGCTTTTGAAGCAAAAAGGTTACTTGAATATTAGGATCTCCAGCAGGGAGGGCTGTTGCTGCCTGGGCAGCAGAAGCAAATCACACTGGAGGTCTCCAATCCATTGTTGGTCCTTGTACCTGCCAGCATGACCCAGAGACATGGACAGACCTTGGACAGACTCGTGGGCATTCAAGGTTGCCATACTCTCTCAGCAGCACATGGTGGTACCCAGGTGCCAGCCAGTCTTGCTGCTCCAAGGGCCTGTATTTTTGCCTCTCCTTGCCTTACTTTATAACTTGCTTCATATCCTGGAGCAGCTACACTCCACTCCTCATCCACTGATTGCTACTCCAAGAAGTGCAGTGTCTCTGTTTTCCCCTGTCCTGTGTCACCCCTGATTTCTTGCTTTCAAATGTTTGAATCTTTGCAGCCTGATTCTCACACTGCTTGATGTAAACTATATGTATTTTTAGAAATTATCTATATGTTTTGCATAGTTGTTCTCTGAGAGGAGAACGTGACTGATGGTCACAGTGACCAATGGAGTCAGGGGGTTGTAACCCCCTTGGGCCAATCCTGGCCCTCCCTAAAAAGTGTATATAAGTAATGGAGTGAGAAAAATAAGGAGCCTTCCATGTTTGACCCTGCTGCTGCCTGCTGTCCTCTGTGAGGGTCCACACCCACATTGTAACGTGTGACCCTTCTAAGTGAAGGGTAACAGTCCTGGGCAAGTTTTGGAGCTGACACCCGTCCTGGGGAGTGGCAGACAGCTCTTGGTTGACAGTCACCTGGTTGCCATCCCAGCGAGATGCCAGCCTGTGCTCCTGGCCATGGCCAGCTCAGGTCTCACACTGGCAAAGGCACCAAGCACAACTGAACCATGTGGCTCTGTGCACCCTGCAATCTCCCTGAAGCCAGGACTAAACAGGCCCGGAAGAGAGAGACTGGGCAACATCAGAGGTGATAAATCCTTTAGCAGCTTTGAACCAGGTGAGTAGGGGTGCTCCTGCACCCCTTCAATAGGTTACTGCCAAAATCTGACCAGGGACGTAGGGGGAGGATCCCTTCTGCCTATGACTAATTTTTTTTCCCAGAATAGCTACAATATTCACTCTCATAGAGGATGCTTAGCAAGATAGACCTCTGCTTTTGTGCCCTGATGGTTCTGGTTTCTCCTATGGGGCTTGCTTATCAGTGACTGTAGAAATCCAGCCTCGCTAATTGCTTTCTGAGAACTGGAAACCAGTGCCTGCACTTACAATGACAGGCTGATTTACCAACTTCCTGTGGCTTTTGGCATCTTTGGTGTAAATTTAGGCCAGACAGACAATGTGGAATTATGATAGGTCAGGTTTATTTATGAGATCCTTGCTCATAACTGTTCATACAGCTTCTCACTTACCCCTGAGGTTTTACTACTTAAAATTTGATGCCTCTGCTATGTAAGAAGGGAAAGAGCAGCAGGCACTGTTGCCTGTCAATGCATTCCTTCTGCATCACAGCCAAGAGTTGTTACAACCTGTCTTCTTCCTCTCAGGGCAACACTTAAGTTTCTTTCTGTTAATTATCACATCTTCTTTCACAAGCTGACTACAGAAGTGCCTGCACAGCAGAGAAAGAGGACACAGTACGGGTGGGAAATGGAACCTGGACCAGAACTGCTGACCTGCATGGCTGACACCTGGAAACCCAGTCTGGAAAAATGTTGGGGGAAGGGGAAAGGGAAAATAAAGAAGAATATTAGTAACAAGAAATTGAGCAGCTGGGTAATAATTCCATAATTACTTAGGAAACCTGGTTCTGAGAAAGGCATCTAAACACATATTTATGAACAAACCTTCTCACTCAGAACTGGCAGCTGTGGAAATGGTGTGTGGCTCTCAGAGCACCCAGCAAGTCTCCCAGCAGTCCACGGACAAGCACAGCCCTGCTTTTTCAGCTGCCCTGGAACATATGCAACGGATACATTATCCACCGGCCAGAGATGTGCTTTCGATTGTCCCTCACGACTCTCCTTTGCTGAAGCCCTTGAACCATGGTGGAGATTGAATTTCCTGACTGACCTCCCTGTCCCCAGGGAAGAAAGGGGAGCTGTGGCTTGGTGAAGATTCAGGTTTCACAAGTCTACCCAGTTCAGATGGGATTTTTGCAGATGAGCCAGTTTGATATCAACTGATCCTTATGCTGCAAAATCCAGTGAGGGCAGGAAGGAGCTGCTGACAGTGCTGGAGCCTGTGGGAGCAGCTCAGAAGGCCACAACAGGCACCTGTTCAACACACCATTTTCCTGCACCTACTGCTGCAGTCTAGGAGCACAACAAACCTTCATGCCAAAAACTAACTGGGTGCAAAGCAGAGGCTACACACAGCTTGTATGAGTGAGCACAGCTCGGGCTTTGCAGAGTCACTGACCCCACTCTGAGTGCAAGCCCTACCTATGGCTCTGCCCTGGCAGCACGGCCTGCATCTTGCTGGGTGGGGGACAGAGGAGGAGAAACTATTTTTAGCTGATGCGGCAGCCCAGCTTAGTCCCAGTGGGGGTGACACTTCTTACCACCTCAGACAGGCCTGAGTGTTTTTGCAAAAATCAGCATTTAAAAGGCAGATCAGTTGCAGTAACTGCTGGAGAGAGAGGCAAATGGTACAGTTGAGCTCTCTGTCCCTTCATAGTGTATGAAGAACAGGACAGAAGCCAGAAAGAGTCACTTGGAGCTGTAATTCCCCAGCAATGAGGACACCAGTTGCCTGATATGGGTTTCATGTTCCTGCCACTCTCCTGCTTCTCCCAGGTTTTTTTCTCATAGTTTTAAAAATGCTGAGATATTTTGTGACATGACTTCACCTCCCAACTCCCACAGCTGAGGAGACAATGTCAGCCTCCTGTGACACAAGGGGGTCTTTATTCTTTCTTGCCTCAAATAGCTGTATGTCACCACTAAGTGCCACTAACTTTCAGCTCTAACATCATTCTGGCAGTGGGTAACATGGCCAATATGGATAAATAG
Organism: Zosterops lateralis; assembly: GCF_965231275.1. NCBI lineage: Eukaryota > Metazoa > Chordata > Aves > Passeriformes > Zosteropidae > Zosterops > Zosterops lateralis. The sequence continues at coordinate 67,937,994 of NC_139764.1, read as the reverse complement.
ACTGTTCCTCAGCAGACACACACACAGAGGAACATGCACATCCACTGCCAGCTGCAGCTGCAGCCCGTGGTCACAGCAGGCTGGACGCTCGTAGCCTGTGTCGCAACCCGGCTGGCCTACCAAAATAAGCCTATTTACACACCCAAATAAACAGTGGAAAAAGCCCAGCTGAACTGTTGACCAGAAAAGTCAGAACAGGAAGTAACTAAAGAAAACCAAAACCTGTTATATTTTAAGGCCTCGGTTTGTAGATTTGGGTTTTTTTTTTTAACTGACTTTCATCATAAGTAAGTGCTAAAACACTCTTTTGAATTGTGTGAAGCCTGTGGTACTGGGGAGCAAAGGCTCAAGCCTTTCTGAGCTGCTGCAGGGGCTCCTCATCCACGGGGACAGTGGGTACAGCTGCCCTGGTGGATGAGGAGCATGCCATGGAACACTTTTTCCTTTTTTTTTTTTTTTTTCCTTTCCTTTCCCGGTTGATTACTTTTGTTTTATCACTTCCCAGTTTACAAGCACCCTTGGTGTTACTTCCCTTCACATGACCCCAAGGTTTTTCTGGGCAAAGACTGATCTAATCTTGCGTGTTTGCGTGGAGGAGCTCCTGATTTTGGCCTTTTGATTCTGGCCAGGTCCCCTTACTGCTCTTTGGGCTGCCCTGTGAGGTGTACATTTAGGAAGTGCTGCAGGTGAAAGGCGAGAATGATGTTTCCTCACTGATCAAGGACTCTAGAGGCTCCCCGGGATCTCCTCAGCCTCCCTGCACAGGCAGCACCACAGCCAGAAAGCAGGATTCGCAGGCCACCACAGAGAGCCACTGTCACAGGGCAGTGACAGGGCTACCAGGAGGCCTCAGCTCCTCCTTTCAGGAGGGTTGTTTGCCAGCATGGGACACACTTTCCAAAGGCTGGTAGTTATACCCCTCCATCAGCCACCTGCAAGAGCCACCTCCACCAGGAGCACCCACACACCGAGCGATGTGGGGAGAGGAGAGCAGTCCCCTCTGCGATCCTCGCTCCCCGCAGGCCGGGATGTCGCCGCTCCGGGAAAAAGGGCCACAGGGAGCAGCTGCCATCCCGGGCCTTCCCCCGGCTGAGCCCTGCGGTTCCCCCTCCCGCCCGGCTGTGTGGGCTGAGCGCTCCCGGCCCCGGGAGACGGGATCTGCCCACGGGAATTCCCCACGCCGCCGCTGCGGGCACTTCCCCGGCCCTCGGCAGCCGAAGGGCTCTGGCATCCAACGTTTACTTCTTCACATAGAAGTGCGGTCTGGAAACAAGGCAAGCGAGAGAGCAGGCGATACCTGGTGAGGAGGAGGCGCCTGGTCCCGCCTGGAAGAGCCGGCCGCCCGGGAATGCGGGGGCCGCCGCGCCGTGTCCCGGGGCTTTCCCGGGCCCGGCTCCGCGCCCCGCGGGATGGAGGAGCCGGCTGTGCCCGGCCCAGGCCCGGGCTCAGGCTCAGGGCCAGGCTCAGGCCGCCCCCGGCGCTGGCAGCGCTCCCGGAGCGCCCGGCGGCCTCTGCCGGGCCCGGCCCTCCGCCGCCTGCCAGAACTTTTCCCCTGATATTCCCTCCGGGGGAGGCCCAGCGGGACCCGCTGCGCTGCAGGGAATGCATTGTCCTTTTCCCTCCCTCACGGGCAGTCATGTTCCGAGTGTCTCTGGAGCTGCCTGAGGGTTGGCACAGCGCTCGAGCGATGGCGCGGGCGGCCCGGGGGGAACTCCCGCCACCGCAGGTCGGGGAGGAACAGCGGCTCCTGCCAGGCCGCAAATCCCTAATGGGCGCAGCCAGGCAGGGCTGTTTTCAGCAGAAAAACATGAGTTTGTCAAAAACAAACCTCTCTGCAGGAGCTCTAGGATGAAATTGCATGCAATAGACCCCGGTTTATTGCCTCCGGGGCATTAGCCGTTGGCAGGATGTTTTGGCTAATGTTTGACAGCATGAGCATTCATCCCTGAACACTTCAGCAGGACAGTGTTTGCCGACCACTCCCCTCCAGACCTGTCGAGCAGGATCTTGCCAGGGATCTTCCAAGCAGGTGCCTTTTCTCTGTAGCCATGTGAATTCACACCAGCAGCCAGCCATACACACAGAGATCTGTATGAACAGCAACAGCGGGCACCACACACGTTGGATTGTTCTTGCCTCCCAAAACTAAAGCCACGATACATTACACATCACTGATCTTTAGATACCTATTTTTAAAAGGATTTTCCCTTCAACAGTGACAGGAACAAGAAACAGTAATTCTCCCAAATGTTAGCATGGCTTGATTTTTCTGAGTGTTCTAAAAATAGGAGATTAAGACAGGGAAGGCAGCAGAGGAACGGAGGTTTGCTTGTTTAGAAATTAAAATTTTGATGGGCTTGCTGTATTGTAAAATGAACACTGTTCTAAGTCATTGCAGGGTATCTGCAATAGGTTTGAAGAGGATCCTTTCACATATGGAAATATACAAATATAAACAGAGGTTGCAGTTCCAGCTAAGATAAAAACTGCCTGCTACTTCTCCTCCTGAGATTCTACTGTTTATTGCTTAGAACTTTGCCAAATTTGAATTATTTGGATCAAAACGTTCTGTGACAGCTGTTTGTGCAAGTCTGAATGTTTCAGGGAATTCCCAGTGTGTTTTTTCCTGAGAATAAGATGCAGAAAATTCAAGCTGGTTTGGGATACCGAATCTAATAATAATGTCATTGAAAAGAATCTTCTATGGGCTAAAGTATTTTGCAAAGGTGAACAAAGACATTGTATTTGGTCAAGTGCAAGTCATGATTTGTGTTTTTGGGAAGAGACTGCCAGCCTTCTGGCACAGAACAAACACAGCCCTGATTGTACTTGGAGTTCTTCCTGAACCATGACTGGCAGTGGCTTCCCAGCACACCACCAACCCAGCTCAAGCTGTGCTTAAGAAGTGTTTCCTTTTACCTTAGAGCAATCCCCTTTGCTTTGTGTGCTATCCTGAACAGAGCCATAACAATGGGCAGAAGTGATCTCTCTGAACACAGCAGTGCTGACCTATTTCAGATCTTGTGAATGGCATGCACCATTTATCTGCCACTTCTTTAACCAGTTCAAGTCAAGCATCAGTGTCCATGGCAAGTTTCAGCAAGGAGTTCCAGCTGGGCCTCATTTTGCTGTTGTCCCATGTTATTTACTTACTTCTGGGGGAATTCTCTCTCTATGCATAAGAAACCAGCAGTGATGACATTCCCTTAAAAAGCTTTGTGAAAATATTTACTGAGAGATAGCCCATTTATCTCTGGTTATTTCTCCATGTTCCTGATTACATCAGTCAAAACCACATTTTAATCTCATCACTGGCAGTGAACTGTGGAGACAATCTTTAAAAGAATCACCCCTTGATGCTGTTTTGTTCTTATTCCTATGCAAGTCTGTTCATCTCCATGTGGAAGATTATGAGGCAGTGTTAATAACTAAATGCCTGTGAGCATTCCATAGCTGGATCCTACTTCTCTCCAACAAATACCCAAGCAGTATCCATGGTTTGTATGCTAGCCAGGAATGCAGAGACAGAAGAGTGAGTTTGTTACTAAATTAGATATTCCCCATTACTTCTGATTATTCATAAATCTAGGTTAGTAATTTTTTTGAAAGAGTTGTTTTGTCCAGAAACTGGAGTCTGCAATCACTGTTTATATACCAGTCATACTAAAAAGGCTATTTCCCCATTTGAAGTATACACTTCTTAGGCTTGATTTTTCTCAGCTTGATTGAACTCAGTGCTCTTGAAATCAGTCTATCAGGCTTGATTCAAGTTTCTCCGCTTTAGCAACAACTATTTGGACCACTCATTCCAGTTACTTTCAGAGAAGAACATAACTCACCCAGCAAGGACACATTAAGCCTTCAAAATGCAAATGATGAAGCAAAGTGATGGTGTAACTTGATCAGAAAACACAAGATTAATAAAATATGCATGAAAAGTTGAGTCATTTGCACTAATTAGAGATTTAAGGAAAGTGAAGAATAAATAGGTTCCTGGGAAGCTCTAAGGGGACAAATAACAATAAGAGCTATGAATTGCTGCAATTCTTATTCTCCTTGCGCTGTCAGCCCACTCCAGTTCCCACACGAGGAAGCTATAGTTAGTCTTCACATGCACTCAACACCACGTGCTTACAAGTATATTGTTCAGTCATTCCTGTGGTCACCTAGTCTATTTTCTGGTAACTCATACCCATTCTTCAGTATCTGCAGCTATTTTTGTCTCTGCTGAATGTGTCTGAGGGACTACTGCTCCAGTGAGCTTATACAAAGGCAAAAAATAATCAAATTTTTCCTGTAAGTGAAATGCAAAGCAGGTCACATTTTTAATGCACATTTTGTCGTCATCACCACCTAACACATTACCCAAATCTTGGTTTACACCTGCAAAGACAAACAGGGAAAAGACACACACATGATATTTGCCATCCTAAACTGAAAGATCGCCATGGAATGCCAAAACACCAGCCAGGCCTCTTTAAGGGAGTATGAACCAAATGAAGAGTTGGTAATAGAAGTTCATTAAATTAGGTAAAGGTGCAAAGATTTAAAAATGTGTGTCTGACTTTATTCTTGCACAAAACTGCAGATAATTTTTCCAGAGTCATAAGGCAGAACCACTGCGCCAAAAAATACATGTTTTTTAAAAACCCATTAATATATATTGTATTAAATCCACAAATTCTGGGCAAACAAACTCTTTCCTACAAGTACATACTTCCTCCATGTAACCAAAATATACTCCCCATGTAGTACAGAATCTTGTACAAAATTATTAGGCTACCAGAACATAGATGTGCTTTAGTCTTTCTTCCTGTGAGAGGTAACTAATTGTCAGCATTGACTAGAATCTTCCCTGATAGAATAAACTCAGTTTTTGCCAATGATGTATTTTCTTTTTAGTCCTAGTTTTTAATTTCTCCCCTAGGAATCTGTTATAGGATTCAGACAGACATGTTTCAGATGTTTGTAAAGGGCTCAGGATGAATCCAGAGCCTCCTTTTTGCAGTCACAATTGCCTTTCTGGACCAAGAGTCCATGGCACAAGTGAGCTCACCTTTTCCTAAGCTTTTCCAAAAGGCACTCTCAGGCCTTGCACATTGCTCAGTCTATGCCACAGAAGCTTCCTAAGTGACTAAGGGGTTGGTAAAAAAAAAAGTGTGAAAGACACAGGAGAATGCCAGTAAGTCCTTCACTCCATCCCAGAGCTGGGAATGTCACAGCATTTTGTCTTTCCACAGAGCCACTACACAAAAGCCCTCAGCCTTCAAGGAGGCTTCACCCCTTGTTTAGATATTCAGATATCACCCAAAGCATATGATAAAAACACACGATTTACATAGATTTTTTTTTTCTATGTACTTGTTTAAATTATAAAATTTTGCACAGAGAAATTGAATGAAGTTGTTAAAGTAGAAGATACATCTTTTTGTATAGCTTAAAAATACAATTTTGAAATATCAAACACATGTACTTATTATTTTCCTTAGTTATCATTAAACTAATAATAGTTGCTCTTATTCTTATATTTGACCCAAAAAGGTATATCCTTAACAAATTGCAAAACTGTCCAATAAAACTGGATATCAAATTTCAGACAAAAACATTTGCCATCATGTAATAGTGACCAGCAATTAAGACAGATAAGGATTCTAATTCATTATCTCATAAAACCGTTGTGTAACTCCAGAGACATTGACGAGCACAAAGAATTTGCACTAAGATAAGGATGACAAATACAAACATTAAAGGACTTACGAACTGAAGTAAGAAACTATGAAAATTAATTCTTTTTATGAGCATTGAAATAAATGAAAATATGCCCCATAGGAACAGAAGCATTTGTTCTCAAACTCAGTGCTCTCTTGCATGAGGATTTAAAAAAATCTATGAATATTTAAGAGAAAGAAAGCAACTCAACCTGATTTTGAGACATTGATAATGCATGACTAGTGTGAAACATATTTTTGCCCATATGGAAAAAACCAAGTTAATAGAAATGCTAGAGACATAGAGATACATGCTATTTCCTTTTCCTTTAAAGTAATATCCTTCCTCAGGTTAAAGATAGGATACCCCAAGGCAATCTCTAAGCTATTGATGCATAAAATCACAAAAGGTGTACCTGTAAATCAACAAACATTTTATTTCCAAGGAAAAAAAGTAACATCATTAGTTCAGGGAAATTCAGAGGTCATTCGAATCAAAGACTAAATACCAACTGACTTCAGTGACAGGAGGAAATGGTTTTTGGGGTTAAGCCATCAAGCTACATTGTGGTCTAGAATCATAATTAAATTTTAGTTGTAAACAGTATAACTGTTTATTTAACATTTTTCTTGTTCTTTTCTTTACCTTATGTGTACTGATTATAGATGACCAGGTTGTGAATCCCTCAAGTCAAAGGAACACAGAATATGCATTGGCTGTTCTTGGCAGGGTAAGACCCGAATCGGTTACTCAGCACAGAAGGAAACAGAAAAATTAATTGTAAATATTCTTTAGTACCTTGTTAGAAATAGACTGTACTGTTCCCAAAAGTTATGAGTAGTGAGTTTTAAGATAGATGGACTATTAAAAGAGGGAGTATCAGAAAGAACCTCAAAATAAGGGAAGAATTTGGAGCTCTGTGTGTGGGGAGGGTGGTTGTAAGGCAAGACAGTACCAGTTTAATTCCTTGTTAGGTGTATTGCATGATGGTGATTATTTAGCATTATTAAACCCTTACTTAAGGCAGGGCAGGCAGAGTTTGGCAGCAGTTCTTGCAGATAAAGAGAGCTGCTCTGCTCTGGGAAGTGGAGGGGGGACCTGAAAGCAGTGGAAGAATACTGGGTCTGCTCTTCAGCAAAATAAAAAACCACAGCATGTGAGTAATCCAATCTTCAGTCATCACAGGATGTATTCAAGTCATTCTCAGAATAATGATGGGATTACTCACAGTGGGAAGGTTAAATGCTTTTACTGAACTCATATACCTGGACAGAAGCCACAGTATTCTATGCAGGTCCTTCTGGAGGTATTCTCTGCAAACACTGGAACACCAAGAGAATTGTATGGAGCATAAAGACTCCTTTCTGCTTTCTATGTAATTATCTCAGAGAAACTCCCTAAACTTAAATTTACTGACTTTTGTTTGCTTCAAAGCATGTTAATCCTCATATAGGATATTTTCTCCTAATACCAGGACCAAATTCTAGGACAGTGCAGTGAAGAATAGAATCTTTTATAAGGGGATATAAACCATTATTCTGGTTTCAGAAGTCATTGAAACTACTATAACTGTGCAGATATGATTGAAAAATGTGGCCATTAATTTCTACAGCATATAGAATAGCTACAGTAATATAGATATCTTTTGGGGTGGGTACATGGCAAAAAACAAGGAAGACTTGTTTTGATGAGACCATGCCATGAGAATAGGGGCCTAAGAGGGGAAAACACTGATTTCAAACCAGAGAGGACTGAATTGACAGAACCCAGGCAAGAGAAGGGTTTCTGAACTTCAACATGCAGAAGTCCCTGTGCTGCTCCCCTCAAACCAAGGGTGATCAAGCAAAGGAGATGCAGATCCTCAGACAAGGAAGAAACCCCCAGGTCTAGAGATAGACTGAAAAAGGGGAGGTGGGAGAAAGCCACAAAAGAAGCAGCCAGAATGATGCATTCCTATCTATCTGTTTTGTATGGTCCAGAGTCATAAGGCAGAACCACTGCACCAACAATAAACTACTGCATCAACAATAAATGTTGATGCACACATGAGGTGCAACAGCAGTAGGATGTTTTGACACTTTGACTAAAACTACTACTAGGAACTCTTCTATTGATCAGTGTCCTCCAGCTACCATCTTAAATTGTATTTTTCTAACTGGTTTTGTGTGATATAATAAGGAAAGAAAGAGTCACAGACAGCTGATCAATGAGAAAAATGGGGAGTGGAAACCGTTTCTACCAAAAATTAATAACTAAATCCACTTCTGTGCATAAAGCCTGAATAAGAGCCATATGCCATTTATTCTTTTCCACTGAGGACTATGAAGACCTCGCTGGAGGCATTTGGCAAAGTTGCTGGTCTAGCTCTTAGAAGTTATGAAAAATCTGATGCTAGATCTGAGCTGAAATAAGTGAGAAAGGGAAAACTGAAATAATGGTCTGGAATGAATATGACTTTAAATGGGATCAGGCAGTTTAGTTTACCTAAACTAAAATGGCAGTAGATCCAGTGAACATTTTTTTTTTCTAAACCCCTAATAAAAATACATTTCCCATTCAACAGAATGAATATATAAACTATTTGCACATTTTGCAAACTTAGTATTATTTTTTCAGTCAGAAGCTGTGCCATAGAATGCTTTCTTTGTTAGCAATGGCACCATTTCTAGTAGAAAACTTAAAAGAAAAAAAAATAATAAATTAGTTTAAAATTACTGATATGACCTGATGCAATATTAAGGCTTCTCTCTTGAATTGCAGCAGAGTTTACTGTGTTCTGAAGTCTCAAGCCTGTAACTGGCAGCTACAACAGGACGAGACAAGGCAGGGCACTTTGTTGTATGTTTACAAATCTAACTGCAGAAAATGTGAAGCAAAGAATTGGCGCTTTTTTTTAAACACAGATGTAATCAGGTAGGTTCCAACATTTAGAGTAATCATTCCAACTGGTCACAGCAAGTCAGACAGGAGTTTTAAAGTCTGGGTAAGTTTGACAACGGATCTAGAAATCCTATCAAATTTTCTGCAGTAACTCAGTCACTTGGAAAAGGTTTCATACAATTGCTCTATTGAAAAGGGAAGACAGAATATAAAAGGCACAGATGTTATGGAACAGTCACATTTCTTGAATACAGAGATCTTATAAATTAGATAGTGATTAAAATTGGGAACAACTATTTTGCCGCTGCTTTATTTGTCAGCACTGATTCTTTCTTGACCAAACATCTCTATCTTTTCTAATGCTGCATCACTATGTGCTGGAGGAGTCTTTTCAGAGCAGCTTTTCTTGTTTCTTCCCATTTCTGTAGCTTCCACCAAAGTATTAGTCAATGGTTTTCCCAGTGTTTCTGGAAGCATTATGGTTAATATTCCAGTCAGAAGAGCCATGATTCCAACAAGCAACTGAAAGAAATAAACAGTAGCTGTAAAGGTGGATAAGTCTTTCAAGATTTCTGTAGTTTTTGATATTGCTCGAGAGTAAATTTAAAGTAAAGCACAAGGAACTGTAAAGCAAAGATCGTAAGTCTTAAATTGTTGCCTGTATAAAAGATCTACCTTTTTTGTTGCAAAAATTAAAAGATTATGCAGCAGAATTAATGAATGAACAAGTGAAGTGTTTTGTTCACAAGGGATCAATACAATGCAAGCAGGAATAATTCTGTTTGAGTAAACATCACCTATTACCTTCATTTGGTATTTCCAGGTATGTATTTAAAACCTGATTCTAAGATTGCATACATTCATTTTTACAGGCATGTTCACAGAGCTAAGATTTCCCTGCCACCTGTAATCTCAATTCACACTCCAGCTCCTGTGTACCCGTACCTGTGTGCTTGTTCCTTCTCTACACAGCCAGATTGGAATTTCTCAATATGGCTCATTGGCCCAGAGCCACAAAAGTGCACATCTGTGCTCAGGAGAGCTCTTCAGCAGATGATAAACTAGCTCTCAGCAGGAATACTTTGCTAAACTCAGTTTCAAAGAACTGTTAGGAGTGCAGACATCTACTGACATTTGCACTGGGATCACATTTTGGATTTTTCCATGGTGTACACAATTCCACAACAACAACATGAGTGGTGCAAGGATCAGGATAATGTGAGGCAGGTAGAGAAACACTCACTTGTTCCATGAATATCTACTCTTTCCCTTCACATTCCCTTCACATAGCCATTTCTATGTCTTGTCAATGACACCAATTCCCACTTTGCTCCTCTGAGTACAGAACAGCATTAAACCCCTGACAGTCCTTCAACACCAAGTTATAAATGTCCCAATTCTCTCCTGATAGAAAGGCTTTCACACAGAACATCCTGCCTGGTCTCAGTGTTTTTCCATTCAGTGACTGTGAACTTTGATGATGTATTATCCTTATCTTGCCCTGTGCTGATTCTGAAGTCTGTCCTTTGTTTAATGCTTTCTTTCCAAGGGTGAGAGAGAACATTTGGAATCACTGTGCCTACGTCTCTCACACGGAGCTTGAGACAAGAACTGCCCAGCTACCATCTGCAGCTAAGCCAGATTTTAAGTCAGAAAGGTGCTTTAAAATCAGATTTCCCTACCTTGAACAGTGTTATTTCCCTGCCCACACACTATGCTGATTTTGCTTCTCTTCCCTTCCAAAAAAAGGATGACAGTTTGTCCCATATATTATTTTGAGAAGCAAAAGGCACACTATTGCATATCCTCCTTTTTGCATTTGCAGTAAATATAGAGGCAGACAAAGTAAAAAAAATCAAAATACTGTTAAATACTACAAACTACAGTGAAAATAAAAGTCACAGTCTTACCATGAAAGTTAAAAAAGAATCCTAGCAGTAATAGGACTAGTGGAAATGGCACAAACTGAGTGAGAGCCTTTTAGACATATATATGTGGCAGGAGTGATATTTAAAAATATATTCAAAAATATTAAATCTCATCTCAGAGTGTCATATTTCTTCTCTACTGTTCAGACATGATTTTCTGCCCTGGAAAGGCAGAATGAATTGACACATGGCAGCTATTCCACAATATCCTCTTTTATGTACACACTTTAGTCTGTCAGAAGTTCGTAAGTGAGGATATTTGGGTCTGTAAAGGATATTGAATTTTATAGACACCCATAAATTAGGAGTGTATGAGAACTGGGTCACTAGTGATACTCAAAAGAACAAGCTGAAAGTAACACTGTGTGCTTTGAATATGTGTGTCTTTTCTGGTTTTGTTACTCTTTTTAGACACTTGGCATTCTTCTCATGTTTTCCCTCTTCATGAACCTACCTCTCATTCCCCTGAGAACTCTCACTATTCTTTAAGTGTACACACCACATCTTTCCTGCCTTTTCATCTCAGCTCTCATTACTCTATGTCATCCCATGTTAGTTTCCTTTTTTTTTTTCCCTCTATGTGAAAGCTGCTGCATGCTGAGTAATTCAGTACATTTCCCTTCTCCCTGACCCTCAAACATCTTCCGGTATTTCCTACAACAGAGTATGGAACAATTAAGACACAGTGTATTAATTCAAGGACTTCTCAAATGTCATCTACCTCTTCAAGGGCAATAGCCACAGTTACCTATGAAGTGGCTCACATTTAGTAAAAGCAACTCTTTTGCAGTCTTGGCACAGTTCTTCATAAGGCATCTGACATAATTTAGTCCTTTGGTTGCTCACTACAAATGTGTACATTTTGTATTTACTATTTTAAATACATAATTCAGTATCAGAAAATGTTTCCTGATATGGGCAAATGCTTATGTGTACAAATAAAGTGTATTTGTGTTATTGTACAAGGTATTTAAGTATGTTTAAGTTAATTTGACAGGCATACCTGCTTAAATGCATTGTGTTTTCAGGGTATTAATTTAAAATCTGACTTTCTGCTTAAGTCAAACTCTTGGAGTGTTCCCAACACTTGAGCACAACCAGCAGCTTTTAAGAGATGCCATAGAAATCTTCAGACAATATTTACCATCATTTTCCTTATATCCTCTTCCCTTTCTGGAGCACCATTTATAATTCTAAGACTAGGACTTGATATGTATACACCAGAACAAAAGATAATTTGAATTAAATATCCCTACAAAATAATACCTTTACTTCTGAGAACAAATTATTATTATAGTCTGCCATTTATATTTGTATTCACATCTGATGGCTCTGAACCAATCTAAAATGTGATCTTATTGATAAAATTCCTACCTCAACAAAAAGGGTTATATTGCAACATGAAAAAGCTATAGTATTTGACAGAGGGTTTTATCCATTTATTAACATCAGTGTGGGCTTTTAAAATTTCTAATTTTTGTTTTTACTGAGAGAAAAACCAAGCCTGTTAAATGGCTATTGCAACATAATTCTTAACAGCTGAGCAACAGAAATAGGTTATATAAGGAGCAGTTGTTTTACTGCATATTTTCTATAAAGTTGTCACATGAAAAACATACTTGGCAAGTTATTCAAGATTTATAGGCACTCAAATAGGATGCTTGCAGTACCCACAGGTGGCATAACTGCATGAGGCAGAGTGCCAAACAAATAGGAGTAGTAACTGTTCAACAGTGTGTGGTGTTTGCAATAGATCAGAGTGATATGTATCAGTTTACTTACAAATGTAATCCATTTGATTTCACTTCCATTCCAAAACACTTACTTGACCTGAGACTTGGCATGCTATGCTCCAACTCAAGACAAGCCTATTTAATAAATTGACAAATGCTCTATAGCAGGAGCTAATAATGGAAGCATTTTCACTGTGAACTACTACTGAACTCTACAAAAACTCTGGATAATTTTTGTACCCTGAGAGTTGTTCATAGCTGAAATAATTACTGTGTTTATGCTGCCATTTGCAAAATGTCTGAGCACTCCCTCATCTGTGGTTTAACTGCAGCACTTCTGCACAGATAAATCTAATTTCATCTAGTAAAGGCAAAATGCTGACAAGAGGAAAAAAGAAATGTTCTCCCATGACCACTCTGCTGTGCAAATGTTTCTTTGTCTTTTCTGAGATCATATCTTGGTTTGTGTGGAGACATTGTTAAGAAAGAAAACATTTTTAGGAACTTGAAGAAATAAATTGTTTTGTGGTCTCCTTCTTCCTCTTAGTTTTAATGGAAAACAGCCGAAAGTAATTAATTTAAATAATAAAATGAGCTTGCAAGAATTCTATGAAACAATCTCTGGCATCTATAATTAAAGATTTTATAGTTGCCAAATCAAACGGACACAATGCCCTTGTTTAGGAAACTCCAATATGATGGATAAAATTTGACTAAGAATCCAGGTTAAAGACACATCCCAATTACACTTTCACTTTCTGACATGAGTAATCTACATATAACAGCAGTGCCCTAGTCACAGTGAATTCTAAGGGGTTTTTGAAAAAATTCAAACTATTTAAAATCATTAATAAACATTTCTTTACTTAAAGCTTTAATACAAACTTTGTAATTCCATCTGGTTTTACATATATAGGCATAATTTATCCTTCAGGAGAAAAAATGGATTGAATTGCTGCAGGATTTCTAAGGAGGAAATGCTCCATAACAGAAATGCAATGAAGAAATGTGATTCAAGTGTGAGCAGGAGAAGCATAAAATATTTTGTCCAAAGTGGATCTACTACATAATGCCCAAAGTAAACAAAGGAATGGTCCCACCTCTTTTCTGGGACAACTGGTGGTGAAAGACAAAACCTAATGGAAACCTGACCTGGAGTTACCTAAAAAGTAAGATGTACTCAATCAACACAAGGCTCTGTTGCTTGTCAAAGTCACCATGAAGCTCATCAATATACCATTTCTTTCTCTTTTTCTATATCATGAATGGTTTCCTTCAGTTCTGGTGAAGAACATGGAACAGGAGCTTTGGGCAGGTGTGGAGACAAAATATAGTAACAACAAAACCTTCTTATCTTTTGGGAGGCTATTCCAAACATGCAATGTCCCAAAGAAGCCATGGAAAATGGAAACAAGGAAAATGTTAAGGCAGAATGTAAGAAAACCCAGTCACCTGTGGTGAGTTCAGGAATGGAAGAACTATGCCTTTGAAAAAAAGTGAAACTAAATCAGAAGTATGGTCAAAACCTGCTGGGCCTGCAAAAAAGTCTGGACTATGACACTTCCTAAACATTACATGGTAGATGCAGAATATTTTTATCAATTTTATGCTAAGATTCAGAGCAGAAATATTTTTCTGTCTTTTGTGATAAAAACTTATCAGAATATTTCAGTGATTCAAAGTCTCCCTTTTGCTTTAGCAGCATATTTTTTCACAATATGAGGCTACTAGTCTTTGGGACTTGAAAATTTCAAACAAGAATTTACTCAAGTTTCTTTTTGAAATAAATGTTCAGCTTTTGGTTCCTTTGTCATGTGAAAAATGTACTTGGTAAGTTACTAAAAAGAAAACAAGTGACACATACACCTTTTCAAAAAACATTCACCACTGAAATAAATACCTACAAGAGGCATGAAAATCCAAACACTTCTCAGATACACACAGAAAGGAGCAACCACACTTCCTACACGGCACATCATGCTTCCACTTCCAACAGCAAGTGATCTAGGCAGAAAAGAATTTGATTAAGGATTCTGGCAGTTAAAGGAAACAATTAGAAATCCACAGACACTTAAAACATCAGTAGATTTGTGTCTTTAAGCAATTATACTAGGAAGCTGTTGCTATGCCAATGTAAATTTATATTGTAGTTAAATTCAGCTGCTTCTGTAATTAGGATTAAAAATATAATTATCATTCAGCACAGATCACAGGATGACCAGCACTTATAAGAAAGGCATAAAAAATGTTTAAGAAAGTATTGAGTATTCTTCTAGTTCCCCAATGGAACCTATCAATGCATATGAAATGCAAAATAAATAAAAAACTATGGTACAGCCAAACTCCAGACAGCTCTGAGGCAGATGAGGAATTCATCCTATCCCAAGTCTTTCAGATCACCACCACTGATGCCAAGAGCTGCTGGATCTGGTGCAGAATAACAAAGGGAATCAAGTAACATCAAATTAATGAAGAATATGTAACTATGTCAAAAGTTCTTACCTTACAATTGTTGGGTACAGTTCAGCTGTGTAGAGATAAATAAGGCCAAATGCCACACCTATGGAAAATTTTCCAGCCATATTTGCTAAGATAATTAATATATTGAAATCCTATTGGAAGAGAGCACAAATAAATATATCACCAGAAAATAACACCCTTCTAAACATAATTCACATTCTTCAAAAGTTTTGACCCTTCTTTAGACAATAAGCAATACTCATTGCTTGCTTTTTAAAGATTGCTCAATAAGCTACTAGTTTCCATATCACTTTTTACCAGTCCTGGTTCACTGAAGCCCTGGGAGCATTTTACGTGTGACTCCAGCAATGACAGTGAAACTTGTACTGAAAATACAGAACTCCATCTTAGACTGGCAGCTGCAACTTAAAACCAGCCTTTAATTAACTATTCTATGATTTAGAAAGAGCAGCTGCATCTACCGACTTATGAGCCTTTAAAATCAATTTCTGCTATAGGAACACTTCCAACCATACGTGACTAACCTGAGGTATGAACATAATTAAAACACAGATCAGTGCACTTAAAATAAGGAACGGAATGAGTGTGTTCCTCCTTCCCAGTTTGTCCATCGCAACGCAAGCAATGATATAGCAAGGCAACTCCACAGCACCTGTCAGTATGAAATTATCTCAGTTTAAGTCATGATTACACATATTCATCTTAAAACTGTAACTTCCTCTTTATGAGGAATTTATCTGATCTAGGGGGTAGTAAACAAGTAAAATCTAAAGATAATCAGTGTGCTGGGCTAGTTCATTTGGTTACAGAAAGTATGACAGAAGGCAGAGAACAGCCTAAAATACAGAAGTGGGAGTGGAGAAGGACAAGGGAAACAGGTTTCACAGCAAAGAGCAGCTCTAGTTCTCTTTGGGGTGGAAAATTACAGAAAAGAGCAAGGCCATACTTCTGTTTCTTATGACACTGACACTTCCGTCTGAAAGCTCTACATTTACTGCTCTTCTCCTTCAGGTATTTTCACATTAACAGCTCAGGTGCACCCACAGGGAATATTGCTAGTGTCACACTGACACACCTTTCAGGATTTGCCAGCTTCCACCTGGACAGGGAACGGTAGCCACAGGTCCCTCTCCCAGCATCAGCTCAAAATCATCCCAAAGTAAAAGGCAAGATAGGTCTGTCCACATCCAGTTTTCTGAGTAAGCCCCACTAATACAAAATGCAGTTCCAGCTTTCCCCCTTCTCCATAAAAAAAGAGGGCTTACAATATCTCACTCTTAATACAGGATCATCCCTTCCTAATGTTTCTTTCCAGAGAAAAACTTTAGCCACTCTAAAGGATCTGGCATTTGGCTAGATCTGTTTGCACTGTGTAAACATGATTTTCCCCTAGACAAATAATATTGAGGCAAAGCCAGTTTGGACATGTTTTAAGGCAATTTGCTCAGGAGGAATGTCCAATGTAAAATCAAGGAAGAACAAAAGATACAGCACTGAAGAGCCTGGATTCCCTTATTAAGTACATGTAGTATGTCAATACAACTAAAATATCAGGAAACAATCTTTTGGGGGTGTGCTGGAAAAAGCAGGTTCTAATTATTCGATATCTGTTAGTCTGCTAAAATATTTTTAGAAGAGGTGGGTACAATGTACTCCACAATAGCATATTAGTTATCTGTGCAATACCAGCACCCACTCTTCAACACATCAGTCTAACAATAAACTGTAATACATGACAAAACAAACTGGAATAATGAGAGCCCCAGTCCTTCTGTGAGCCTGTGTACACCATCAGTCACATTCACTTCACTGAGAGTACTCAGCTGCACAAAGCAAAGCACATGATTTAATTCTTCAGTTGCTCAGAGCTGCATGTCTGATCTAGAGTCTTCTGAGGTTAGTGAAATATTTCCACTGATATTAACAAACTTTGGATCAGGCCTTGAATGCACTGAGCTGCCTTTATAAACAGCTTACATGTCAGAGAAAGGTTACAGCCAGAATGATAAAATTAAAAGAGTATTACAACTTAATTAAAAATACGCTTTTGAGAAAACTGAAATTACTTCCTTCTGAAAATTATGACTGTTTTCTACACAGACAAACTCAACATATCATGACTGTAAGCAATAAAAGGAATTTTTTTCCTCCCATTTTCCTAGTTTGTGCCTTTAACAGAGCTGCGTGGATTTTGTGTTGTTTGTCTGCTTCCCCTGGTGTTTGTGTGGATCTGCTCTAAGCTCCCAGGGCAAAGAGAAGACAAGCCAGAAACTGGTTTTACAATCAGAAAGACAGACAGAGAAGAATTCTGTGCACCAACAAATTCTAATTATTTTTTCTCAGATACAGTGAAATTTGGAGTGAATGATACTCCTCCTGTGTTAGTCAACTTTATAAAGAGTTAGCAAGAAACTTTTCGAACAAGGTTCACAATTGAATGAACAAAGTAAAAAATTGCCTGTCAAATCTATAGACATTTTAAAATGTTATGTTCCAGTTCTGTCATTAACAGAATAAGGTACAAAAAAAAAATTACCTATGAGAAAGAGATTTAAATATTCATTGCCTCCTAGACTGACAGAACTGAGGGAGAAGACGTAGTACCCCAAGCTCCCAGTGAACCAGATCAGCCAGACTGTGATGGTCCTTCTTGCAATTTGCCAGTTACAAAACAGGTCTAAGATGTTGTGCTTCTTTGTGGAGGATGTATCATCATCACCCATTCTGCCACTGGACAGATCATCTTGTTGGACTGAGCACAGTTCAGAAACTTTGCAGGGAGTGCTGACTTTATTCCATCTTGCCATGGTATCAATCACTTTTTGTGCATCTTCATATCTTTCCTCTGACAGGAGCCAAAAAGGTGTTTCTGGGAGCATCCAGCAGCAAAAGACAAAGGGAAGAGTTGCTATGGAGAGAAATATCTGATAGACCCACCAGGTCCGAACCAAAAATCCCACGAGTGCCACAACCATAATTCCCATAGCAAAAAAAGCATGGACATGCATAGAAGCCCAGGTTCGTGCTTTAATGCCAACAAATTCAGTCACATAAACGAAAGCCACAACCAGATAGCCACTTGAAACCTGGGAGGGTGGGAGAGAGAAAAGAAAAAAAAAACAAAACAGAGTGAGGTTTGTTCCTATTCTCCTTGTGCACCAGCAGTAAAAACAAACAGCTAACAATGTTCCATATCTGTGTACGCTTAATTGTCACTGCGCTGGCCTGTCTCACACTGACAGAAAAAAGGCAACCATGAAAATGAATCAGCTGGAGAAAAAAAATCACTCAAACCTTCAGACTGCCTGGACACAATTTTAAAATGTGAAGTAAATTTGGATGCTTCTCTGTAGTGGGGGACAGCCAGCAAGAGACACCTGAGAAGAAACTTAATTTGCTGATGTCATTAAGGCCTTCTCCTCCACAAATCCGCTCGCTTAATGACATCACAAACTGGACACTTGGGAAAGAGACGTCCCCTGAAGTAATTGTCACTTCTGGAAATCTTGATCTCGGCTTTTAAGCAGACTATTAATAACCAGCATGTCAGAAAACTGCACATTTACCAAGAATTACCTTCCACACCCTCGTAAAATATCTCATTAAATCAAAGTTTTTACAGTATTGAAAGAGAATCTCTCATATATACACACAATTACAATTACAGGTTCTCATGTGGTATCAAATAAATGCAATTACCAGCATATTCTGCATAATAGTATTTCTTTATTGAATATATATATATTATTGAATATATATATATTTCAATTTCTCAAATACCTCAACATTAAATTCCTGGTATCTTAAACCATCTCAAAACACAGCTAGAGAATATAAACTAGAAAATATTTCAGTATATTGTTTTGATTAATCAATTTTCCCATTAACAATATTCCAGTTAATAATCTCTGATTTTGAACCCACTGATAGTGAAGCTGCACTGATTTCAGTGGCACAAGGCTAGAGTTTAGGACTGCACCTTGCAAATCGGTCCCAGTGGCCAGATAAAACCTACAGCATTGGTCTGGTCAGAATTTTTTGCTTTTCTAAACTACCACAGGGCTTGGCATCAACAGCCAAGGGAGTCAGCAGAGGGACTCCTGTAGATCTCACTGTTCAAGGCTGACATGATGCAGTTTCTCCTGCTAGGAAATTCAGGCAAAGGGAGCTCCAGGTACAAGGTCCTGTCTTGACTAATGCACTGTCAGCAGGAACAAAATAAATTATGGGAATATTTTCAAATATCCAATCCATGTCAAATAAGTTAGATTTTTTTTTTGTGATGGCATTCTAATTTCTTTATGCATTATGTAGTGAAAAGCTCAAGAATGTACTTTGGGCTGTAAAATAGCTATTTTAAATTGGTTACTATGTATAAATATTGAATATGTGTCAGATATGGGATATATACCACACACATAAAATTGTGTGTGTGGGTCTGCATAAACACATATACTGAAATACCCTTAAGTACAGTATAAAACATCTAGGTGTTAAACATGTCTGCCTATGTATTTAGTATTCCAGATACAGCTTAAAAGACCAAAGAGATGCATGGAAGAGAAAATGTGCATCTCTCCTCCATCACTTGAAACAGTAAAGATAAAAATAATACTTATTATAGATTTGCTAGTTTAAGAAAAATATATTCCATTTCTAACAATAAGGAGAAATGCAACAGCAGCTGCAATGCAGAATCCAGAGTTTGCTGCTCACACTTGGTATTTAATTACCAGTCCAGCAGAGGTTGGGATGGAGGAAGTACCAAACACTGCTTCATACAGACGCTTCCTATTAATTCAAAGAGGAAAACTGCTGTGGTCCAAGAACATTCAGACTCTCCCTGCTCTGCTGAAATAAGTGCAACAGATGGGGCTTTAGAATAATGAAGTAGGGGAGGAAATAATAACAAAAGGGAGGTTTTCCTGAGAAGGGGTAAGAAATGACATGGAAAAAGGGCCAGGATGAACATCCTTTCTTACCATAGCTAGGAGAAAGCGCACAACCACGAAACTGTAGTAGTCAAATGTGAAGGCCACTGCGATGCCAAATACAAACTGACCAGCACTTGTGAACCATATAACACGCTGTCTTCCCAGTCTGCAAATCACAGCAGTAATAAAAGCATCAATAACCACAAACATTCTATTAAAATACACCTGCAACTCCAGAGAGCCTAGATGGAAGTTAATAACTCACCACAGAAACTCTGGTTTAGTTACCTATATTAATTTGTCAGTGATTCCAGCTTCCAAGAAAAAGGATGAATGGAATTTCCATTCCACAATTCTTGGCTGGAAGCAATGTGCAGTGAGCATTACATATGTTCACCTGCAGTTTTAACTTCTACATAACTGATTGGTAAATTTACTCTTATTTATGAGGACATAAATCAGTTTTTCAGGTATTTTATATTAAGTAGCATCATGTTAAAAATTTCTGATAAAAGTTAGTTGTGATAACACATGCCAACTTTTGTCAAAGTAACAACCAATTTTGATACTAATGAAAGGTTTCTGTAACATATCTTTGTCCAATTCTTTAAAATTGAATTATCTAACAAATGAAAATCAAATAGTTCCCAATTAATTTTCTTATTTTGACAGCACATAGGCATGCATATAAAAACACCCTAAAAAAATTCGGGAAGAAAGTAAACTAATGGCAAAAAAAATCATGTCAAATACTAGCTTCAGCAGTAGATATACAAGGCTCTATTGGGAATTCACTATATTTTATCTACAACAGCTCTGTAACACAAACTGTGTGGAATTATTTTTCTTTCCTGATAATAATTCCTTGGTCTCTTATTATCTCCCCCATTGCAAACATTGCTGCCATTATCTCCTCCATTTTCACAAATGGGTTATTACTTTTAGACAGAGAGTTTGAGGACTTTTGGGTTTTTTTCTGTGAATATTTAGTACTCCAATAAAACTCCTGTTTTTCTCCAGCCTTGACCTGGAGTTATGATTTGGTCTTTGATCCCTGCCAGAAAAGATCCCAATAAGTCTTAGCTATCAGAGCTCTTCTGTTGGGAAATCTGCTAACTGGTAATGGGAGGGACACACAAACTTATTTCCCATGAGCCAGGATGTGTCAGAAAATAATAACTTGCAGCTGTAAATTCTGCAGCTGTAAATCTGCAACTCAGAATGTGTGTATTATCTTAACTGGTTGTCCATGGGTTGAATAAATGGAAATGAGAACAATACAATCCTAACCTTATAAATCATGTCCAAGTATTAATTAATAAAGTTATGAATTATTTAAAGGGACTCAAAACAGATGTTGGCATTATATTCTGGTTTTGTATTAACTACAGTTTTACACAGCCTGGGATTGGGAGGCAGATTGATTCCATGTGTTCTAAAAGCCAGATTTAAAAAAAAAAAGTTCATCATTGCTTTTGCATTCCCATGTTGTGACTGTCACACTGTAGTGTTGTGCTAATGAAGGAAAATCAAAAAACAACATGCCTGATCTCTTTGTTCTGCTCACACTGTTATATGTGGGACAAAATGTCACTCTTCACCCAGTAGAACTCTCAGTCAACAAGAGTTGTCTTTACAGAAGGACATAAATAACTCTAAACCAGCCTTCAAAACAAATCACAGGTACAGAAAGTGCCCAAGACCAAGCTAAGTTCAACATAGCTTGGATATTTGATTCTCATATGGACCGATGGGCATGGCTGGGTGCTCTTCTCAGGCAGGAATATGTCTGTTTGTGTTGAGAGAGAAAATCAGCTGAGGCAGGAGGCCACAGATGTACACCCTGAGGCTCACTGTGCTTCTGAGTCCAGCTCTGGTGCTGGATTTCAGTGCATGATCTGCGATAACACCCAGGGAGGAAGCCTTGGATGGGAATGGGCCTTGGAACCGTGAGCAAGAGACTGCTCAGGTCGAGTCCCTCCAGGACTGATGCTCCTCCTGCTCAAACAGAACTTTGGACGTGCTGGTAAATAAGTCAAGCTACAGCACAGCTCACCTACACCCATTTTTCCTCTTATGTTCACGAGCTTTCAAGAGACTGAAGCTTAAGCTAATTTTTCAGGGAAAGCCTACAATTGGACAGCACGGAAAAATAGTATATGGGTGTTTAAGATGGTGGGGCTTGATTAAACTCTTGAAGCCTTTGCATCTGAGCTGTACTCACAACAGAGGTTAGGAAAGGTAATTTTCAAACACATGATATTTAACCTTCTAGTAGCCCTTCAGATGTTTGTAGTAATACAAAATAAAAATCTGCATTTCCACAGGAAACCTCTTTTCATGAAAAATGAGGTGAGAATCTACTCCCAGGTTGTACCATTACTATTACAATAAGCTATTGCTATTCCTGTCAAAATAAGCAAACAAACAAACAAAGAAATAAAAAACTAAGGGCAAATACTAGCTGCACAGGGCAATTTCAGGGATCAAGGCCTAGAACAATGGATGACAAAGTACGAAAAAGTTTTAAAAGTAAATGACTTGAGAATACATTTTAAAATTAGTACTTATTATAGTGAAAAGAAACCAAGTTAAACAGATCTGTGAATAAAGCAATATCAAACTTTCTGAATGTTACATATGTAGTTATGAATACACAATGAATGGAGACAAGAAAACCAGCTAGACACACATGGAGTTACTGTTGTCTGAAGCTACAATTTTCAGAGGGTGGCACTTTACCTGTCAGCAATGTCACCAAAAATCACTGCTCCAATCAAGACTCCAAGCATGAACGTAGGCTGGATTAATTTTGCGAGCCATTCTCGGTCACAGACCAGATCCCACTGTGTAACAACAGTGCTCTTCCACTTTGTATCATCATAGAGAAATCCATCAGAACAAGGAAATACAGACTTGTTGCCTTTGTATTCATATGCGAGATCCAAACTGACTTCTCGTTTGGACCTGCTGCATTGATCAAGTTCCCAAATTTCTCCATTTTCCAGCTGGACTACAATGTAATTTTCTGTTGATGTCCATAGTGTCCAGATGTCCTCTATACTTGATGCAGAAGAGTTGTGGAAAAGAACATTACTCACATTTCCAGGGAACCCACATACAAAGTTAGGAGTAACAGCCATGAACACAGATGCTAAATAATGGATACCACATGACATAGCTTGAAAGACAGATGCAAAGTAAACACATGCTTGAAATCTGTAAAGGGAAAGAAAACATTTTACTGAGGAAAAGCCCTCTATACATGAAAAAAGTATTCAGCTAATTGTTGGGGTAGATCAGTAAATGGAGATATCATCAACATGTCTAGTGTTTTGTTGTGTGGCACTGTTTCAGTATTAGCTAAGCTCTGCAAGAGACCAAAGAAAAGATCCACAGTAATCTATGGTTAAGAAATGAGTGCTGCATTTAGTCATACAGAGAAGACCACTTAAAATTAAACAATTCTGACCTTAAGCACTTAATTTGAAGCAACCTTCCACCCTCCAATTCTCTGTAGCACATCCCCTTAAAATAACACTTCAGATTACTTGAATGGTTAGAAAAACAAGATGTTGCAACCTCATATTCTTAGGGATAGAGATATGTGCATCAAATAAAACAAACCAAACACATTATGCCCCTCATTCCATCTAACTGTATCTCTGTATACCATCATAGCTGTATTGCATCTATTTTCCATCTCTCTTTATTGCAGCCAAAAGACAAAGAGAGAATACATGTAGACACATGTAGAAGATAGAATCTGAACAATGTGAATTGTTTTGTACCAAAACAGAGCTCTGAACAGGGTTGGGTTTTGGCTTAAACAGGGTGTGCAATAGCCATTAAAGATTGTATCATAAAGCAAACCTAGTAAAAGAATGTTTTATGCATAGCCTGAATTTTGGCATTTTAACAGCTCTTAAAACTTCCTTGAGATGCAAGTAAACCTTAGTACAAAAATTGCACATGTACTCAGAATTTCAAAAGACTTGCAATGAACTTTAGTGTCACTGTATGCAAATTTTGGACAGTTTCTGATAATTCAAGCATAAAGAGTCATTTTCTCAATTAAATCTTTAAGTTATGCATATAATTAGTACAACATCTGTTCAGAAAAAACAAAATAGCTTTTGTTCTTCTCCCTTTTTTATTTCCTGAAGTCCAATCAATTGCAATAATTTGAAGAAGTATTCAATGAGCTTCTATGCATACATTCCTACTGCAGGACACAGCAGACCTTGGCAGTGTGAAACATAAAGCAGATTTTTTTTTTTAACATGATCAGAGGCTATCTCTGCTGAAGTTGTAGGAAATAATGTCTAAAACCAATTACATTGAAATGTCTTTTGGGAAAAGGCAGAGCAATTCCAATCCCTGTAACAAATGCAGCCTCTAGATACTCCTGTCCAAAATGTATTTAATCGAGCCTTGAATTCCCATAATACAGATCTCAACAGTACATAGCCTAGGACTTTCAAATCTATCATCAAAATTTCTAAATAATTTTGAAACTATGTATAAGCAAACTACCGAAGCAGAATTTACTGGTTGCATTGTCTTAATATCCAGTTAACATTTCCAATAAAACAGTTCTCTTGTAAAATGCACCTCCATTCACCATCCTTATTCTCTTTTGCCTTTTATCTTGATTCTTATTTCTTTCCTTGGTAAATGTAAACCCAGTGGCCTGTCCTGTCCTTCCAGTGGCGTTTGACATTGCTGTTGTTCTGCTGCAGTGCTTTTTACCCCCTTTTCTCTTGACTTAACAGCTCTATTGACTTTTCTACAGCAGTCCAAGGAGTGAGTTGAATTGCTAAATCCACCGTGGCAGCTCAAAATCTGGCTCCACTTCCCTCTGGAGGATATTGCAAGGCAATCCTCACACAGGTGCTGTGCTGCTCTTTCCCAAACAAAAATGAGAGGTATGGTCAGGAGAAACTGAACATAACCACAACAACCCTTCAAGTCTATCAATTCTCTCTCAAGAGAACAGCTTTTTGGGATTAAGTAGATAGCCATTGATCAAAGCAAGGCTGCAACAGCTCTGAAAGGTGTTTGGGCTATCTTGGACCACAAATAGCAAAAGTTAGTTTGAAATTAAACCCTTGGGACCCTATTGATGCAGACAAATATGGTCAATAATGTTTTTTAGTTCTTCTCTGGTTTCATTTTAAACTCGTCCCATCAAAAGGCACATGCTCATTTTAAAAATAGCAGAGCACAACCAAATTCAGCAACCTGGGCTATTGTTGCAGTATGCAGAACACTTGAAAGAGATAATAGTAAATTAAACCCCTAGAAGCTGTTACTTACACCTTCTACTAGCTAGTAAAAAGTGGCATACTTGGAACCAGGGTCCCCAGTATTTGCAATATCTGTCATCATAGATTAGAAAATTGCAGTGTCAAATAATCCACTTGGAATTTCTGAGAGAGAAGGAGAATGAAATAATTTCAAACTCCCATACACACTTCTTGAGTTTCTAATTAGTTCTTGCAATACAAGAAGTATCAGGCTTATCATTTTTCTCCATCTCAGTAAGAATGAGTAGGAAAAATACATTTATGCCTCTTTTTTTGTTGCAGAGACTTGAAGGGAGATGACAACTTTTAAGGATAGAGTCTGAGAAGATGGCATGAAACAATGCACTACACAAATTTTTACCAATTCAAAGCCCAACAGTATCACCAGGGCTATGAGCAGGTCTAGCTAATCTTTGTTCTCACTACTCACTTGAGAGTTTTATCTCTTCCTGAACATTTCTTGTGATCATACTTCAATGACCATTTTGACAGACTGCTTCACTGTCAAATCTTTCTGTTGGAAAGTTTCTCATTAAATCTAATCTCTATGTCCTCTTTTCAAATGTAAGACTATTATTAGCTTATAAAACACCCTGGTGCAACCTTGAATAAATCTTCCTTTTCTTTTATCACTTCATTGTACAGAATTCTCAATTCTCCTCCTCCTCCTCCTGTTACTGCCTACAACCATACAAACTACAGTCTATTACTCTTTCCTTTTCTTTGTGTCCCTTCCTTCATTCCACATATGTAAAAAGCAATAAAGGATTAATTTTAAAGGAATATCTGTCATAAAATATTACACACATCTTTCAAGGGTTTAACTTACAATTAAATATAGCTTATTCTTGTAAAAACATCCTTCCATTTTTAATGTTATGAAAATCTTATTCAGTTTCAACAAAGAAATCCACTCTGTAGCACCATTATTTTTCTTAGATAATTTGCAGCACCAATGCTAAGCAAACACAAGAAGTCAGAATGCCACATATATATTAACAGACATCATTTATGCTGAATATAACTTCATTTAAGAATGGGAAAATGGGTTTTTACACCAAAATGACCATGTTGTT
This sequence comes from Zosterops lateralis, assembly GCF_965231275.1. Lineage (NCBI taxonomy): Eukaryota > Metazoa > Chordata > Aves > Passeriformes > Zosteropidae > Zosterops > Zosterops lateralis. Next base: position 67,911,944 of record NC_139764.1, on the reverse strand, counting down.
CAGAATTTTGCAGGAGGGATTGCACTGCAGTTTTTAACCTCTACCTGCTCGATAAAAGAGCCAAGGAGAAGGAAGGGGGAGCTGGAATAGGGGAGAATAAAGCCTGATGTGAAGTTAGAAAAGCATTTGAAAGCACCAGGGTCTGAAGGCATTCTGAGCCACACTAACAGGCTGCTTCCCTGCCTGCAAAAACTATTTACTGCTCTCTCCAGTAAAATTCCACACTGGGCTGGCTAAGCCTCTCTCTGTATATTCTCTGTATGTGCATATTTTTGTATATACAAAACACAGAAAAACTATCCTGAAATCCCTGTTTTGCTGTGAAGGCAAAATCCACTGCTTACTACAGCAGTGTTTGAACAGCATTCCCACTGATCCTAGATTGAAAAGCCCAACCTCACAAGCTTCTGGCAAACTCCCATGGGTAGGAAGAGCTTTGTTCCAGAAAGACCAGTGGTGTAAGTGTCAGGGAATTCCTTAAACTATACAGTTACCAAAGAGGAATGAATCGGACCATTAGGGACAACACAGGGAAAGAGTGAAAAGTGTGTAGGGAGGTCGATATGTAGGGATGTAGGAAGATAAGTATGTAGGGATGGGAGGAGACAGGAGAATACTACAGGCTCATGGAATTTTCCTTTCCAGAACAGCTGGAGATTGAAAAGGGACAAAGACACGGGTCCAGCCTCAGGGCAGGCAGAGGGTTGCAGGAACAGAGACTGGGATAGCAGAGAGTGCAGAGCGAGGAGGAGAATAGAGCTGCTGCCTCCTCTGCTGCCACCTGGGATGCCTCCCTTTGAACTCCTTGGCACACGAGCTGTATCTCAGAGCCTGTGCTGTGGCCATGTGGATGCCCTGCCCCAGTCTCAGAGCCCTGGGACTGGTGGTCATGCCATGGCCGAGCAGCCCCTGGATGCTGTGCTGGGCCAGGAGGTCACAGCACAACATACACAGGTCATCCACTTCACTGACCCTGAGGCACAGGGTAAAGTCTAGGCTGTCCTTGCTCCCTACTGTAAATTATTAACTTTTTTCATGAATTCTTAATTTAAGAACACCAAACCGATAAGAAAGTTCTTTTTTACTGAGCTTAAACCTATCTGTTGCAGACAAATATATACCATAATCCCTTTATTAACCACACCAAACTCAGTTTTAAAAGATAAATTTCCCTGAAAAAAGAAATAATGTTGTTCATGCATCAAAATGGTAAGAAATTATCATTTCAGGAGCAAAACATGCTATTGAACTTCACAAAAAGAAAGCAAATTCTGTGATTTATGTTCCTGGGCTGATCTCAAAAAGGACAGATTTTGGCAACAGGATTTTTGTTACCAGTCATCTTCACATATACACAACAGTTTATATAACATATTGTGGCAAACAGTAATTTTCAATAACCTATTTTACAGATATGTTCTCCTTTTTAAAAACCCCACTTTTTGCCATTTTAAAAAAAGTTCTGTGAACATGATGACTGTCCTAAAAGGTATGATAATTCCTCTCAGTGTTTTTCCATCTCTTCAGTGACTTGCCATGGGAGATAATTATTTGGCAAGTACATTTTGTCACTCTTGCCAGGAGTGTCAAATATAGAAATCAAGAAGACTTTATAGGTTACTGCTCCAGTATAGAGACGCTTAATGAATGCCAGAAGTCAAATGAGCCTAAAATTGTCTTAACAAAGCTTGAGCAAGACACAACATGAAAGTGTTCCAGTCCCTCTTAAAATATTTGTAATATTTCTCCACAGTCATTTTACTTCAGTTTGCAGCTTATAGATGTTTGCATTTTCTATTTTCTCTGCACAAGTTTTAAGGTCAGTAAGAAAAACAACTGGTAATGTCATGTCAGTACTTGAATATAAGAAATACTGTTCCATAAAGACAATGAACTAGATCTCAGACCACTGTTGCCCTGGCTGTAGTCTCATGACACAACATCTCTGTGGCACTGACACTGCAAGATATTTTCTCCCTTCTCTTTTGCCACTGTTTATTCCTCCCTTGAGAGACAGTGCACTCTGGCCTCAGCTGTGGTGGTATTTCTTTTTTGGACCATCTGTAAACTTTGTCTGGCAAACTGACCTGACTTGAATAAAAAAGTTAAAATAGATATTAAATTTAAGAAAAATAAACACAAAACCAACAAGCTAGGCTAGCTGCTCGCTCTAATTTATATTGCATCCATGCAAATTATTGCATATCGGTCTATTTGAAAAGTGGTGCATCTGGCATGCAAAAAATACTTGAAGTGCACATTGCCACATGAATGTTAGAGAAAAAATCCCCTGCCATGACAGGTATTGCACAGTATAGCAGGGACAAAACTTGCTGTTGGACAGTAATTTTATGTTAAATAAAATATGATTCTGATTTTCTTGTCTGTCCATCAAAAAGAGAAGAGGGAAAATTACGAGATGCTCATCAAAATCTAGTATAAACATTTAAAATCATTTTGGTGTAGAATAGAATAATAAAACTGTTCTGTGATTAGCAAAAGATTTGTACTATTCCACAGGCTTTACAAGAACTATTTTTACTGCTTGTCTTCTCAAAAACTTCATTTGTAAATTGCTTAAGTCAGAAAACACAGTACTTTTTTTTGTTGTGCAGTGTACACTCAACAGGATGGATGCAGTGGAAATAAATCTCCAGATATTTACTATTTCTGAAAGATTTTGTGTTCAGTAACCACTTTAACCTCTGTATTCCATCCTGAGTCGGTTGTGTTTGGTTGGGTTTTTATGTGAGAAAAGCCATTCAGCATTCTTTCCACTCTAAACCAAAAAGCTATGATACACTTCCACATTTATCTTTTGAGAGGAAAGGAACTGAATGTGACTCAAGAGTATTTTTGCTATGGTGCAGAGATACAGATTTAGAAGCAGCCTTAAATATACAAAATGCACAGCTTTATTTGACTTATGGAGTGAAAAATAAACTTCCTTCGCTCCTATGGGCAGTTTGAACTACGCTGACAATGTCAGCCCTCATGGTTATTTCCAGAATTTGTTTTCAGAAACAGAAGATGCTGTGTAGGATGTCTATTTTAAACCTATCAACAGCACAGATGCAACAAGAATAAAGAAAACTGTGGAGATCAGGAAGACCCTACGAATTACATATTATCATTTCCAACAACAATGCATGCATCAATGTGCAGTCACCAAACATCAGACACTAAATCACTTTTCCATTTAAAACTGATTCTCTGAAGAATTCACTTCTATCCCAATAAACTTACGCACATTTGCCTTTGATTAAGACAAGTCCAGCATTTGCTCACCAGAGTCAAGAAGAAAAATACATTGGCTGCTCACTACTCTGCATTTGGTATCACATCTTAGATGAAGGAAGTCACATCAGCATGAAAATAAAGAAACAGTGCTACAGAATTAAGGACTATACTTTATATATATATATATATATATATAAACTTAATAGAACAGTTCTACAGTTCTTAATTTCTAACTATTTAAATCAGGCACATAAGGTTCCTGTCATCACCTATGACAAAATAATAAATATTGTTGGGTTTCAACAGTTTAGTAGCACAGCTTTCACCTGTGGACAGCCATGCACAGCTGAAAGGGAGCTGCTGCTGCTAAAGGTGCCCCAGTGCTTTTTGCTGCCCCTCTGCCAAGGGTGGCTGCCCCAGGGCAGAGCCAGGCAGGAGGATGGTGTGATCATGGCTCAGCCACTCCAGCCCAATGCCCAACCTTCTCATTCCAGTGGCACTCAAACTGGGAAAGACACAGAGGCTCTGGATTTGCACTCAAGCAACCAAAGGACACATAAACATTCCACTCAACTTTCCTGGGAAAGAAACCTCTGATTAAGGTGGAGCACATCACTGGGAGCAACAGCAACTCCAACACTGGAGGCAGTATATTTTATTCTTGTTACCCTCTTGCCCTTTATGCTATATATGTGTTAGAGACATACAGCAGGTAATTTAATTAGGAAAGAGCATGACCATGCAGTTTGTAAGCGTTTTAGCTTTGTTTTGGAATTATTTGGACTAGTGTTACACATAGCAGAGTGGTTACACTTGAACAGTAGTAACACTTCAGGCTCTGCACTTAGAAGTTTCTATTCTGGGAATGGCATTTCTATAAACATCTACCATTTAGAAAATTAGCATGTACTCTGCATGATGTATTACTAGCATTACTTGTCACAGGGAAAACTCATTCCAGTTTCTCTGGTAACGCTGTTTTCTTTTGGTCAGCCTCTGTTTTGTGGACAAATCCAAATTAGGTATTTCACTTCCCTCCACACTGTACCATTTCCATCAGCTTATGTAAACAAATAATTTCACATCATAATCTGTAAAGTGTCTAATAGAATTTAATGTTTTTATTGAGATTCCATCAAACTATAGACATGGACAGTACTTCATGTATAAACAATTATATTTCATTCTTCCTTTCCCGTTTAGGAAATCAGATGTTTTCTGCTGGTTACACGGCTGACACAATGGACTAACTTTGTTCAAACCAGCTTATATTTATTTTACCTTTTTTTTTTCTGTCTACAATCCTGAAATAAAACTAACTAGTTGTCACATTAATTACATTCTTACTCCTTTGTTATTCTATTTACATATTTCTTCTGCAAAACTTTGAATCTGTTGCAGCTGACGGTACAAACACATGAACTGAATGTCTACTTCAGGGTGGTGAAAACTGCCTATTCTGAAGCAATGAGCAATCTATTTTTTAAAGATTAATTCACAAAGTAATTAAGTCTTACAGTTGTCATAGTTATATTATGCCTTTTAAGAATTCTTTATTTGTTGTTGTTTCCTATTTATAGCCACACCTAAGAAGATTTGGATACAGACAGCTCATTTTCAGTAAAAGTTCTACATAAATTCTCTTCATGCCATGTCACACACTGTTAAGCATACCACCCAAGGTTTTAAATTTCTATATTTGAAATTTAATTCCTTCCTGCCTGGAAAATTAAGATTAATGTGTAAGATTACACATTCTTACAGGTTTTTGAAAGTTGTCATGGAAAAATGTAAAACAAATGAGAAGTCTGGGTAATTAATTTAAGAGCACTGGACATCACTTCCCTAGGGAATGTTTGTAGTGGTTCCTGTACAAATGAGTATCTCCAAGTTTTAATTTCATTTCAATTTCAATTTAATTTCATTTAGAAATAATATGGAATATTAGCTCCATGGATTAAAGTATATTTAAATGATTTCTGTAAATACTTAAGAGAAATGTCATGGAATTTTGGGTTGCTCCATTCTGTCAATCTTCCTTAATATAGGCAGTGATTTTATCCATAGCATTATTTTTGCAGCCTTGAATATGGTTAAGGTAATTTAGTCAATTTCTATGGGCTACATAATGCAGTTTTAACTAGCTAATGTGTCATTTTATGCTCCCTGGCTCCATTTGCAACTCTTACAATGTTCTTTGTTAATTCTGACATTCACCATAGTGACTCTTCATCAAAAGCAAAACAGAAAAACTGAAGTAGATACCTTTGCTTTATTAGCTTAAAAAAAAATACCACTTAACAAGATGTCACATTAAGGGGATTAAGTGTTAGATAACTCTGTCTTCTAAAATTTGGGACAAAGTCAACATGTAAATCTAGGCATCACTTCAGAAAAGGCAACTCAGTGTCACCCACAGATTCTTTTTTCTTGAAGACAATACTGCCAGTTGCAACCCTACCTATATGGAATCCTACATTTTCAATTCTATAGCTCTGCAGCTTAAAGAAAGGGATTCAATTTAAAGCAGAGTTTGGCATGGTCAAAGTATTATCTTCTGTTAAACATGGTTTAGCTTCTGGAATTGTTTAAGTACACCGTATTTCGTGGCTATGTTCCACATGAGAAATAAAACAGCCTCCACATCAACAGCTCTTCTCCCTCTCTCTAACAGAGTAGCTTGAATCTTTAACAAAGTCTTCTACTGTCTTTGTTAAAACACAGTTAAGGTGTGGAAGAGGAGTAAAACATAACTTCTTTCATCCTCTCTCTTCAGGAGTCTACACTGAAGATGAAAATGACCCACCAATCGTTCAAGAGCTCTTGGGAAGGCTCAGGTTAGTAGCCCTGACAGCACATCTCCAAGGCAAGGCAAGTTATTTCTAAACCCACAGACAAGACAGCTTATGAAAGCAAGAGGATTTTCAGATTCTTTTCCAGGTTTGTGGCTCATCTTCCTTCCAAACTGTCCCTCTTCACTGCAAATGCATAACTCACTCTTTACTTCCACAGTACTGTCAGGTTCTTTCTCTACCCTTATGGTATCTCATACAAGGGAATGATCTGGAATAATTCTATATTCTAACTGCACATTAATATGTACAAGCATTTTAGAGGTCCCATTCTCCACAAAAATAAAGAAGCTGAAGTCTGCTTGCACCTACCAGGATTCTTCTACATAAATCTACTTTTGTAGTAAATGCCCCCTCTATTCTCAAAGAGCGAGACAGAACTGAGGTTGGCTACATTGGTGTACAAAGGATGACAGTTCTTCAAGGAGCCTAAAATACAGGTGTAAATGAGATGAGGTTCCAGTTTCTCTGAAACTGGAACTAACATAAATTATCTCTCTCAAAAAGCACCTTTATGGTATTCCCAGCTCTGCTGACATACACCAGTTCTAAAGACATGGGAAAAAAGATCAAAAAAATCAAACAACAATTTGTTCTGGATACATAAATACAAATTATTTAAATGAAATGTGATATCATCAGTATAATTTTACCATGCTTGCAGTTCACTTAGATGCAATATAATGTATACAGTATGCAATCCATATACCTCTATACTATTTATCTAGATCCCCTTTCCAAGAGGTGAGGAACCACAGACAAACCAGGATTTACCTTGTCCTAAACCATGTAGCTAAAACAAGACAGATGGGTCCTACCCTTAATGGTCCAATTCTCCCTCTGGACAAGGTGTCTTAACAGATGTCTGAAGTTTACACTACAGGCCTGTAAAGATACTGAGATGAGCTCACTAGTGCTTTGATTTGGACAGCTGATTCCCCACACAGCTAGAACAGACTTTTACAGATGTACCAGGTAGGAACTTAGATGCTTCCATATCTCTCTGACAATTTAAAGAGGAGAATAAAGTCACAACACAGCTAGAAAAGTTCAAACCATCACTGGATATTTCCAGTCTTACAATTGTAACCAAGATATAGCTACCTCAGCTGGTATCTTCTCTGGCTTGCTATTTTTTCCATATTTTTGAAAAGTTGACATTCTCATGTTCTTTTTCAGCTGCTATAGTTTCATGTCTCAAGCTACCTTAAATAAAATGTCAGCAGTATATGTATTTCAGCACCATCCTTGTTATGTATAGCAAAATGATGGCACAGAAATTGTCACAGAATGTGCTAAAGGCTCCTGAGACCTTCAAAAAAATCCCTAAATTTAAAGGTGTTTTCTACTTGCATGATTTTACTTCCTAAAAAAAAATTGGTCAACCTTTCCATGAGTAAGGCCTTTAATAAAAATTTCCTTTCAACTTTGCAATATCTCAGTACTGCTGAAAATCATTACTATGATGAGAAAATTACTGACCAGCTTTTATAGGAATGCTATCCCTGTCCTAGGCATTGTGTTACAGGGAACACACTGTCCAGTGCTTTACATATTTCATTTTCATTCACACCATAATATTTCAGGATGAAACAGTTGATCATCAGCTCCTTGACATGTGTGAATACTGCCTTATGCTGCCATAACTGTGTCTATGCTTCAGCTTGGTTTAGAAGCCACCCTGGGGGGTTGGCAACATTTCAGAGGTGAATCTCAACCGTCTGGTTTACAAATCGTAATTGATTTAACAGCTTTAAGTTTCAGTGTTGCTCGCACTGCAGGTTCTAGCCTTAGAGGAGTAATGGATAGTACAGGTGCAATTTCATCCTACTCTTTATTTAGTCATCTTTCTATTACTGCAATCTACTTTTTAATCTACTTCTCTTACTATAATCTACTTGTTCAGGCCAGAAACAGGCAGGCACCTCCAGGATGAGGATGCCAGTGTGTTTTGTGGCAGAACACTTTTGTCTATGCAGATTTTGCTTTAGACTGCCCCCAGTATGACCTGGATCCCAGCAAATGCTGTTAGAACCTCTTGCAGGCCACGCTGCTGGTGCACTGCCACCATTAGCCCGGAGCACTTCCAGTATCCAGCTCTGGTTCTGAGTCTTGAGAATAATTCCACTTTTGCCTAGTCAGGCATAGATAATAAGGCCTTTGTTTCAGCTGCTGGAGTTTGCTCTCTGAAAACACATGGGCTGTCTTGGTTCTCCAAAGCTATTATGATGCCTTTCAACCAACAGGATTAAGTGCTATTTGCAAAATATCCCTTCCCCCGCCCCCCACAAATACACAAAAAAAAAAGGGGGGGGGGAGAAAGAAATGCTGCCAAGTCCCCTTGTTTCATCTTATGAACATCTGAAATGAGCACAGGCTGACTCAGATGTTATAATATAGCATAGTTGTAAGAACACTTATCAAACATTTCTGTCAAACACCACCCCTGACTAGGAGCCAAAGGAGGACTTAGATTTGAGATTCTTCTGTCTGGCACATTCCAGTAAATACAAACAGCTGTCCACTGGTACATTTTGAAAACTGAATGACAGATATGTTGCAATAAACTTTTCCACTGTATAAGGTAGCATATGAGGGAAGAAAGGATTTTTTTAAAAAAAATCTCCAAAGCACAGCACTTTGTTCATCTTCAGGAAACTACTTAAAGGTTAAAAAGAAATTCACATTACATTGTTTAAAAATATTAATATTATGTAGAATGTACTAAATACTAAATGTATTAGTATTTGAGAAAAATCTTGTAATGCTTCCATTTTTTAAAATAAAACTTGTCTGCTCAAATGCTGAATATGAATACAATGGCCTGCTTCTCCATACTAACTTGGAAAAGGAAAACCAATTTCTTTCCATATCTAACAAGCACACTTCTCCACTGGAAATTTTTTTGTTGTTGTTGGGAAAGAACCTTTCAAGGTATCTGTAAAAGTCTGAAAACCATTGCTTGAAAGTGTTCTTTTTTTCTTTTTGTGAAAAGAAGTGGTGAGCATGATCTTTGAGATACTTGGGACTCCTTGTTATTTGATACAAACCAAGAATTTCTGGAAGTAACATGTACACAGCACAATTTGGTGATGTAATCTGATCACAAGAGCTGTGAGCTGTGAAACAAGAGAGAGGATAAGGGCAACAGCATGAAAAGAGGAGCCTGGAAAAGTTCCGAGATGTGAAAAGAAGAGACTGTTTGGTCTAGGGCTTTAGGAGTGAACCAAGAGCTCTGCAAAATAGAGAGAAGAGAAACAATGTTAGCACTGCTCACTCAAATATTGCTACCATGACACTGACCAGCAGTCAGTAGAAGTCCACTACAAAGAATTTCTACAGAAGTCAAGCAAGTTTTTGAGCTAAGCAGACTCTCTCATACATTTATAAACATTAGAAAAGTTCCAGGATAATAAAAAGAGAAGATGTTGAAACTGTTGATAAGTACAATATTGTCTACTAAACCCTACATTGGGCTGGAACAGGTGACTGTTCTATCTGTCCTGTTTCCCTCCTGCTCACAATAGCCATTGCTAATCTTTGGTTTGCTTGCTTCTAAAGTCCAAACTGTAGCAACTCCACTGACCAGGCAAAAAAGTTCAGAAAAGACAACAGTGCAAAGATGTCAAAACCTGAATAAATACATAAACATCTCACTAAAGATAAACAGAAGTAATTTTAAATTTCTTAGATAGTCTAACTGCTAGTAAAGTGTATTATTTATAAAGCCAACATTTGAAAATCTAGGTAACATACTCAACTTTGTAAAAGACAGAATATTTCAGAAGAAAAGGCAATATTTTAAAAGATTCTGGAAATACTTCATTACAAAACCTGAAAATAGTGTCAGTGATACCCAATCTTCCTCCCTCTCCCTTACAATTTTCACCACCTGCTTTTAGCTAAAGTATAAGCCAAGATTTGAAAACTGTTAATCGCAAGGAAAACGCTGCGTACCATGTAAGCTGCATCTCAGAGCTACCAGACGTTCCAGCTGGGAAATCAAATCCTTACGCTCATCCACACTTGCCGTAAGAGGCACCTCCCCAGATCTCTCTCTAGACAGTTATTCCTGATTAGATCATATCTCCACTCAGCACACTGCCACGGTGCAGATCAGAGCAACAGAATACAGAGCCTGTTTCTCAGCAGCAACCACATATGCACATTTTGTGTCCTGCTGGTAGATTAAAGTCACTAAAGTTATTAAAGGCCTTTAGTTTACCTGGGAATTAGACATGCAGGCAGTGTGAGCCACCTCCTAAAGCTCACCTACCCACTTTGCCCACATTTTGCTACCAACCTTATGCCCACTGGTCGTGTCTCCCCTTTCCTAGCATGGGGCTGCCAGTGACAGCTGCACCTGAGTTTGCCTGATGGGCCCCTGAGAGGGATTTTGGAGTTGGAGTGGGTGGGCAGAGAGGGGTTGAGAGGGGGAGCCCACAGGTGCAGCCTGACAGGATCTGCTGCCTGGGAGAAGGGTGCAGTTCACTGCAGGTACGTTGGGAGCTTTAAGGCTTGGCAACCCTTTAGTGATGAGGCCATCTGAGCCAGACAGCACTATCTGTCTGTCATCCAATCTCTGCAATAGTGACCAGTGATCTCATGCTCCACAGACTCAAGAACAATGTTTAAAACAACCTTCTTGAATTTATAGGCCACAGATGCTACCCATGTCCAAATTCAAACAGAGGCATAAAGTCTTCCTTTAATGGCATAGGCTACAGGAGCCATTACATTTTTATGGCTGCTCATGCATGTCTCAAGACCCTATTAAGAACAATGGCATCACTGAGACTTGTGAAAGAGAGCCCAAATAGAAAGCAAAATATTGTCAGCATCCATGTGAATGTCAATTCTGTAAAATTCACGATCTTAATCAATGTGAAAGGTTTATATATTATCTGTATATTAATAACTTCTATATAGCTACATATTATATATTACATATATATAAAACGCAAACATACTATCTCTGTATTTATATATGTATGAACAGCTGCTCATTCTCTACGGCATCTGTCAGATTTTAAGAAAATCAAAACAGTCTCAAAATACTAACAGTCATGCTTGGATTGCTCAGAATCTGACTGTGTCAAATCTACAGAATCTATATATAGTGCATAGATTATATGGGGCTTACAGGAATTGCCTGAACTGAAGAAATGAACCACTGATTATCTCTCAGTGCCAGGATGCTGCAAACTGAATAGAACTAACTCAATGGTTGCAGTTATGAACAACTTTTCATAGGAAATAGGATCATTTATCTAGCACTATCAAGGGATTAAAAAGAGTTTTTACAGTACTTTTAAATAGCTCCACCCACCATAAACTGCTATTATACTTACTGTTATGCTATACCACTAGTGTGGCCTCTGAAATCTCAAACAGCCATAAGTCTAACAGGACTATGCAAATTTTGGTAGCCTGCATCTCATCTCAAAGCTCCTAAACTTAAAGCAGCTCCTATTGAACTGCATGTCAAATAATCTGATCCCTAGATGTCAGATCATTGCTGTAGAATTGGTCTCCTTTTAATTGCAAGGAGTAGTTTTGAAAACTTTATTTGAAGTATTGATAAATGTTTTCAAGTAGGAAAACTACTCCAGTAATTTAAAATAACTACTTTTGTGTTATTTCAGTATTCAGTGTCAAGTGCCTGCTTTCCCCAAAGAGCACACAAAACAGAAGAACAACAGCAGCAAAATCAACTCATTGCTAGGATTTCTCTCCTAGTTCACACAGAACAAGGCATTTTTGTTGCTGACCAAAACTGATAACAAATGAGAACTTGTTCAGATACACATGCCTGCAAGTCACAACTTAGTCAAATATCTGATTTAAGCAGAGGCGCCACTTAAGAAAGAAAATGTCTTTCCATCCTAACCATCTGAAGAGGCTATTGATACCCACCACTACTGCTTGCACATGATATTAAGAGACTCTCCTGCTGCAGTTCAGGCACTTCAACCATTACAAGGAGCTCCCAGGCTTTGTCCAAAATGCTGCTCCTGAGAGATCAACACTGTGGGTTAGGCTGGCTCACTGGTCACCGAGCTATAAAGCACAACACTGCAATTGAACTCGTAGCCAGATTGTGACACATGGGTCTATTCCAGCCATCTGCTCCGAGGAGCTCGTGCCTGCAAACCCCAAGATGATCAGCACATCGAGAACTCCCTGTGAGGATGTGCACCCATTAGCCTCAATACTCATATCCTCTAAAACTTAATTTCCTTGCCTAACATTTCTTCTCCATTACCCGCTATAAGCAGTCTCAGATGCCAGCCCTGCATCCAGAGCTACAGAGGCATAAACACACACACGCCATGTCTGTGTGTCCATCCCACAGACCCAGGCCTCTGTACACACACACACGCCATGTCTGTGTGTCCATCCCACAGACCCAGGCCTCTGCACACACACACACCATGTCTGTGTGTCCATCCCACAGACCCAGGCCTCTGTACACACACACACGCCATGTCTGTGTGTCCATCCCACAGACCCAGGCCTCTGCACACACACACACGCCATGTCTGTGTGTCCATCCCACAGACCCAGGCCTCTGTACACACACACACGCCATGTCTGTGTGTCCATCCCACAGACCCAGGCCTCTGCACACACACACACGCCATGCCTGTGTCCATCCCACAGACCCAGGCCTCTGTACACACACACACACACCTCACAGCACATCAAAGGAAACTCGCCACCATCATTTACCCCAGGTAAACCCTTGCTGATAAGGAAATAGGCACGTTCTCCATATCCACATCACAAAGGCAACAAGCCTAGCCTCAATAAAAACCACATGCTCTCTTGCACTCAACAACCCGCTGTCCCTAGGCAGAAGCGGCCTGAGTGTCACACGGTGCTCCCCTCACACTGACAGTGCCCTCCTGTCAGCCCTGGGGTGCACGGCTGGTTCCACACCCTGGGGCTCTGTCTGTGTGTCTGTCTGTGTGTCTGTGTGCTCACAGGCAGGAAATGCGTGAGTTTTAGGTGTCTAGGAGTGCATGGCCATGACGGGTGGCCGCATGCACGTGGTGCGGCAGAGCCTGAGGCTGTGTGGGGACCGACGGCTGCGGCGCGGGTGCCCTGCCAGGGATGCGAGGAAAAGTGCATGGAGGGGTGTCGAGTGCTGCCAGTGCAGGCAGCGGCGCTTCTCTGGCTCGTGTGAGTCCATACAGCGCCCGTGTCATTCTCCGCGAGCAGTGACATCCCCGCGTGCCGGAGCGGCGGCCGGGGCACACGGCGCTGTCCCCCCCGGGGCAGCGGTGACACCCATGGGTCCCCACAGGGGCTGTCCGGGTGTGACAGCCGCGCGCGCGGGGCACCCCCGTACCTGCCGAAATGTCCCAGCGAGTCGAAGAGCCGCTCGGAGCTGAGCGCCATGGCGGGGCGGCTGCGGGCCCGGAGCCTCGGCGGCGCTGTCCCGCGGTGCGGGGAACAGGCACGGCGCTGTCCCGGCACGGCGCTGTCCCGGCACGGCGCTGTCCCGGCACGGCGCTGTCCCGGCACTGTCCCGCCCCGGCGCCCCGCCCTGCGCGGGGAATGGGCGGGCGGGAATAACGGCCGCGCCCAACCGCCGCTCCCGCGGGAACCGAACCCGGCCCCGGCGGGAACCGGGAGCCCCCCTGGCGGCCCTGGGCCGGTCCCAGCCCCGCGGTGCCGCTGTGGATGGAGCTCTGAACCGGGAGAGCGGTGCAGCCTCCCGCGCTGACCCAGCGCCTCAACCCGCTCGTGTTTTTCACGTTAAAGTGAAGTTAAAATGAAGTTATGTGCTTAAATCATCCTGTTACAATCCAATGATCCAATATATTTAGGCTCTAGTGTGTTTCAGGTGGACGTTTTGAATTAAAGGAGGGTAAAACCGTGGTTTTCTCCACGGCTGGAATATATCTGAATCTGAATGATATCTGGATCATTTTTAGTAACCTCACAATCTGCCCTGCTGTTGGACACACCTTCCTCCTCTGCCCCCAAAGTCCTAGCACACAGTGTAAAATAGAATTATCATTTAATAAAAATAAAATATGTGACATGTCCAATATCTGCTTGACTGTCATTAGTTCTCAGATTTGTAATGAAGCCTCAATTACATTTGGACATAGTTTTCTGCCTTGCCCGTAGAAGGCCAAGATAATCAATTTGAAATTGTTTGAGGATTAGCAAAGCGAGTTGCAACAGAAGACCTTTGTCATTAACTTAGCAGAGGGTGTTGCTGGAGCAGATGCACTTCAGCAGCCCAGTCAGTCTGAGCTCTGAGAATTAGGCAAGATACAGGGGAAGAAATCCCAAAACTGTTGCAGGCACAGCTCTCATATTTAAGGCTTTTAGTCCCTAGAAAACCTAATTTCCCTTCTCAGACAGATACAAGTTGCAAATTTTCCCTGCTCAGAGCAAGGAGGTGGACCAGATGCCCTCCAAAGTCTCCTTCCAACCTAAGTTATTTTATGATTCTGTGATGAAAGACACATTTTCCAGCAGATTGCATGATCTCTTCCTGGGCTGCTCTATTGAAAAACAAGGAAGACCAAAACAAAACAAATTGGCAAAAAAAACCCGCAAGTAAATTCAACCTTATTACTTGTGTACTTCATTTTTCAGGAAGCACAGAAAAAGATGAGTGATAAACCCCTGTTAAATCTCTGGAAGTCAACCTTCTGTCTCCAAAAACTGAATCAAACCCTTCTGCTACCACACTCAGGCTCTGCTGCTTGCAGGGAAATGTGCCTTTAAGAGGCTCTGGCACCAAGCAAGTACCACAACTGCTCCTCTGCACAGAGCAGATGTTGGGGCTCCAGGGTGACAATCTGTTCCAGCATAGACCTGGAAAAAGCAGATGTTTGTCAGGCTCCTTGGCTCTGAGTGACTCCTGACCATACCAGCAAAATGAGCAAATAGAAAGTTATACAACCAGGAACCTGAATAATGTGTTCAGCAGAGGATTGCTCCTTGCAGCTGGTGAGTTGTTGGACCACTCACCTCATCCACCAGCTCTGAGGCTTTGCTACCTCTGACAAAGTTCCCCATATGTCTCTGTGCATCTGCAAAGGACATTTTTAACAGTGAATCTAGACTTTGTTGCAGTTACTTTCTTAGGATATGTAAGCCAGAAAGCCTAAGGATAGATCTGTTTTCTTTCGGTAGGAATTTTTTGAATTGATTCAGTTTTACCTTATAAATACCAGCATTAAATTTAATCATCCTGGGGTTTGGGGGTTTTTTTGCATTCCTGCAGAATGTTTTTCAGGTTTAAAATGGTATGTTCTTGAATGCAGCACAAGTACTTTAACAAAGTGTTTCTTTCTTCAAAGAGCCACACTAGCCCAATAATTATTTGCATAAACAAACACCAGTGAATAGTAAACATTCTGGTTAAATATTGTGTCGCTGGTCATGTGCCTGGTTTTAGTGTCTTGCTTCCTACAAGTAAATTAATCAGTTTTCAGCAGCATTATGGTGAGTAGGGAATGTCTAATTTCAGTGTAAAAGTCGAGCACGAGAGAAAACCTAATCCCTTTCAGCACTATTTTTGAAGCCTAAAAAGATCCACGAATAGTTTTTTGTCTTTGGAATCTCTTTTAGGCACTCTTGTACACATTTCTCTTCTTGTCTCTTTGATAATATCATGACTTTACTGCCCATAGCAAAGGAAAGAAATTTGCATGCACTCCTATTAAAGTTAATAACAAACTCCCACATGCCTGCATTTCTAAGGGTTATTAATGTAATATCTTTAATGTCTGCTCTCAAACTTGTGGTGTTCAGAGATTTGCCTTGTTTCTTTCAAGCCTCTGAAGATGTACAACATGGTTTAAGCTTGCCTTTTCTCCTATCCTGTTATGCCAATCCTACATGAAGTAGTAACTGCATTTAGTCCCCATCATTCCTCGCTGAGATGTTTTTCACCAGGCACCTGGAAATAGTCGTAGCACTGTTCACATACACAGCTCTCTTCCCAAAGGATTGTGCTCCATGATAAACTCTTGTGCAACAGAAAATACAGAGAACATCATAGAAGGCATGACAGAATTCTGTCATTAAAATGTGTCAAGGTGAGGCCAACCACATTTAAACTCTACTTACTGAAGAATTATAGGGATTTAATCAGAGATTTATTCAGAAGAAACTGAAGCAAGGTTGTGATTCCTTTCCTATAATGTCGTTAGGTGGGAATATCAAGGGTGTTCACAACAGAAAAACACTCTTCAGGGTATTCCAGAAGTTTAAAATGTTGGTCTTTTAACCCTGCAAGGGGAACGTGCAATGGTTAATCATGAGAAAACCTGAATTAACCTCATTTCTGGTACTCGCAAGCAGGCTATTGTTCAACAGAGACATTTGATACTGCACAATACTTGAAGAAGGAGTGAACTTTACAGTTTCTAATAGGAGAAGAGACGGTTTACAAAATAATCTCCTTCAGTCTGACATTCCCACTGGGAAAAATCCAGCACCTACTGGTAAGGGCTGTTCATGGTCTCTTCGTTTTTAAGTCAAATAACAGTGTCACCAATACATGAAAGGTGTTTGAGGAGCATGCCTGTGATGTGGCTCTAACACATCCATGTATGTACACAGAGTTTCCCATTGCAGCTGCACTCAAAACACCAAAGTGGTGTGGATGGCAGATACTGGCAGTGATGCCAACATCATTCCATGGACACAGATAAAAGACTTCTTAAACTGAGCCAAGTCCTGACCAATCAGTTTCCCCACTCCCCTTGGCAAGGTTTGTAGACCAGAGATGAGAAGCAATTCAGGAACTGCAAGAAACAAGGAACACAGTTGATCTACCTACTGCCTACTCTGCCCCAGCATTTCAGGTAGAGTTCATCCATGAGTGCTCTCTTGACATCTGCTTTTATCACATTAGTGAAAAAAAAACCCTGTGCTGAAATCAACCACAACACATCTTGAATGTGTAACCTCTCACTTCCTGTTTTGAAGTTAGAAATTTCTGTTCCCTTGCAGGAAAAAACCTGCAGGACCCAGGCAAACATATTTATCAATGAAAACACAGCTTCTAGAGAGTAAGCCCACAACAAGCCTTGCTTGCGTAAATGTGTGTCAGCCGTTGAATTGCTGGTGTCGGAGAACACTTGCAGGAAACTTGTCTTTACCAAAGGTTAGGCAGTGGTGCAGATGTTATTTTTATCTGCTAGAAAGTAAACCAAGGCATTATGCGCCATTTACTTTGGCAGTTTGGAAGTTTTGCAATTACATTGCAGTAGCTTGTTCATAATTTTACATTTAACAGGCTCACAAACATGGTCAGCACTGTAGCAAACAGTGATAAAGCAGATCAGCTTTATGTACCCAGCTAAGAAAACACTTTTGAGATTCTTCTGAACTACAAGG
This sequence comes from Zosterops lateralis, assembly GCF_965231275.1. Taxonomy (NCBI): domain Eukaryota; kingdom Metazoa; phylum Chordata; class Aves; order Passeriformes; family Zosteropidae; genus Zosterops; species Zosterops lateralis. The sequence continues at coordinate 67,894,476 of NC_139764.1, read as the reverse complement.
AAGGAAATCTGTAATTCTCTATTTCTCAAGAGTCCAAGCACTCTCTCATCAGTCTGAAAGCACCAGAGCTATAGCAAGATTGATGGGAGAGTGGTTTGCTGGCAGCTGCTACAAATACGCTCAATATACCTTGTTTTCCTCCCTGCTGCTGCTCAAAGCAGGCCAGGCAGGCATGAGGCAGTGGCAGCAGCCCAAAGGCATTCACTATGGCTTTGGCTATATTTTTTTCTTCCACTGTCTCCTGGACAGAACTCTGGATTAATCATGACAGGCTCCTCTAGAGCCTCACTCAGGATTTGTATTCAGTGCAATTAAGGCCCAGATAGGATTTTGAAAGGCTAGAGAGTGTCTCCAAGCTGTACTTTGGACACCCACAAGGATACATCTGACCATGATACTTCAGTGTGGGCCACCTCAGCTTCACATTTTCAAGAGCTCTTCCTCCACAGTGTGCTTTTGTGTTGTATTTAGTTATTGCAGCCATACAGATGTTGAATGTATATGAACAGAGTGTTTCATCTTGGAAACTTTCTTTGCTGGTCCGATATGAATAAATAATATTCTTCTTTAATAAGAATAATTTTAAGATTATTCTCTTGAATAATCTTAAAATCATACAGAAATTCAGGAAAGCAAGTTGAATGTTCAGGAAAACAATGAAATCTTTACTGATCATTACTCCATCTCAAGTCTCTGGGGTAACAAGAGCCTGTTAGTCTATAAGAAAGATGACAATGAAAATTTATCTGAATATTGTTTCAGTTTTGTATACAGGCTGTACACATAGAGTTTGCCTTTTAGGGAAAGTAGAAGCTAAACTCCACAATAACTTCACAACAGGACTCTTCAGGAATGTCATATGAAAGACAGAAAAATCTGATAGGTATCATAAAAATACATTTTAGCAAAAGTTTTAAGAGAAATTCTGAATATAGTGCTGTAATTAAACAAAACACAACACACTCAAAATCCCATCTTTGATTTTTATTTAATTATTATGAAAGAGGGCACATCTAGATTAGACGCAAGAAAGAAATTCTTTGCTGTGATGGTGATGAGGCACTGGAACAGGTTGTGCAGAGAAGCTGTGGATTCCCCATCCCTGGAAGTGATCAAGGCCAGGTTGGATGGGGCTATGAGCAACCTGATCTAGTGGAAGGTGTCCCTGCCCATGGCAGGGAGGTTGGAACTGGAGATCTTTAAGCTTCCTTCCAACCCAAACCATTCTATGATTCCATCATTATTCCCTTAGCAATTTTCCTCCCTTCCTACATTACTAGTGATCCCACATTCACCAGGACACAGCCCCAGAAAGCAACCCAGCAGACACAGGCTCAGTGGCAAATATTCTCTCAGTTCTGTCTCTCGAAGGTTTTTCTTCCTGGACACTGATGTGACCAGCAAAGAGACAACATGGTCTTGTGAACTCCCTAGAGACCTCCTAAAACAGCAGCATTGACTGCAACAGCAGTGGTAGCAGAGTTACCATATTATTCTCTGCCAGTCTGTATTTAGTTGGGGGGACCAAGGAGGCCTCTTTAGAATATGTATTATTTAGAATATCCTGCATAACATGGTTATGTTTTCATCTTTAGTACCTTTGTTACCAAAATATACAGATAAGAAAATGTTTCAAAGAGGGGGAAAGGAACTCAGAGTTCAATTTTGTAATCTTGTTAAAAGGAAACTAAAGAAGTGAGTAGAATTTATGCTGCATTAGAACCTGAATAAGGAAAAAATACAATAACCAGATGGCCCTATACGCTAGCAGAAACAGAGATAATATAAACTAGAAGCTGAAGGTTTAAGCCAGATCCATTAAAATGAGAAACAAGGTCCACGGCCGTGGCAGAAATTGTAAATAATTACTGAAACAATCAATCAAAGGAACTGATGGATTCTCCACTCTTTGAAATTTTCTAAACATCATCAAACTAGATGGTTTTCTCTTCTATGGATAGATACATATTTGCTTATATAGAGATATTCTCATATACAGAAATATTTATCAAATTAGTTATATAATAAACCAAGTTGAAAGTCTGTGTCTTTTATTATGCAAAGGATCAGACATGCAAGAAGTGCCTTCTAACTTACAAATATATTCAGAGAGAAAATTGATGAGGTGAATTTTTTGTTGTAGCTGGTCAGTAAAACCACACTGGCAATTACTGAATTCCTTTCACTGCTGCCATGCCGATGTTTGGAGCTCTTTTTGAAAACTGGACTTTCTTTGGGACCTCAAAGAAAAGCATTGTGGCTCCTTAACAGCGCTTAACAGTGCAGGCAAACCAGCAGCACATCATGTTAGCTTAAGCTCCTTAGCATGATTAACCAAGGACACAAATCTGGCAGAGTTAGATGAAGTGACTGAGGATGATACCAGTACCAGGTGTCTGCTCCATGCCCTCTGCTTGATGCCTCAGCAAATATATGGTCTGTGAAACAGCCTGGATGAGGTTCAGGTTTCATATTTTTTGGCCCTCTCTGTGTTGGCAGAAACATGGGCTGGGTCTGAGTGCCAGCAGTATCTTAAACCCCTGCATTTGGACTCCCAGATCCTGTCTGTTGGTGGTCTCAGCAAGGAGGAAGTGTCAGCACAGATTTCAGAGCAGGAAGGACGCCAAGAACAAGCACCTCAGGGATCTGGAATGCATACTGTGTGTACTGTACACTGCAAAATAACACCCTGGCTAATAAAGCAGACCATGCATCAACAGGATCTACTCATTTTCTAATGTAATATGACTTTAACATATGGTAAAGAGCAATGAAGAGTAACTGAAATTTTTGAGAAAAAAATTACTTCCTTAGTGCAAGAAAAGTACCAAAAATAAGAGACACATTTTGTGTGTGTTTCACAAAAGGCAGATGGGGGGTACATGTGGATATTCAGCCAGATATTGTCAGATATTGTCACCAAAAAATTCTAGTTTGAAGGTAAAATATAATACAACTTTGTCAACAGATTAAAAAACTATTGCCACACACAATTATAGAAGCACAATTATTCTGCATACCATTTAGAGATAGAAAATGCCATGGGTGAATTTGCATTTACTGGGCTGCTTGTATTTAGGTTATGAAGAGTCAAAGACAAAGGAGGCTTTCCAAAGACACATGCAAGCATCCCTCACTCAGAAAGCCCAGTCTCAAGCTGATGTTGACTACAGAAACACTTTAAAGATTTGAATAGTGCTGCCACGCTGAACAAGGTGAAATCCACAAATGGCTAGAAAGCAAATCCTAGCTCTGATTTTACAACCTTGTCAAAGCACAGCCCCATAGGAAACCTCATGCCAAGTCCTGTGGCCACATCCATTGTTTCTTAAGAGTTATGGAGAAGCCAGTCTCATCAAGCAATGCTCCAGATGGGTTTCTCCATGCAAAAATAGAACAAGGGAAACAGAATTAGGTGAAGGTAACGCCAAAGCCGAGCAGCATGGATGGATGACTCTACAGCAAGGACCTTCCAGGAGAAGCCCCACCAAGAGATACTATTCTCTGTCTTGAAGGTAGGCCAGCACTCCTAGACAACATAGACAACAAAAATTTCCTAGTTTGTAAATTCATTTGAGCAAAATTCATTGGTAATTTTGGCTACTACACACTTAACTGTAACTGATTCCTGTACAAGGTAATTCATATATGGGTAGAGAATCCCACAACAGATGTCATTTCACACTCTGTAGCACACACACCTGCACCAAAAAAACTTTGCATTTCCTGTGCCTCTACTCAGTTAAGGGAGCTATCAACAACCACTGCTAGCTTAACCTGATACCAGCTGAAGCTGATCCTCCTTTTCACTTCTGAAATTGGCATGTGTGACAGTTCCAGATTTGCAGGGTCTTGTGTTTTTGAGACAAATATGGAAGTACAAATGAAGTTTGGTGGAGTGCTAGAGAAGCCAATATCCTATCCAAGGCATTTCAGCTGCTTTGCTTTCACTTTGATACACTCAGCTCTTCAATCTCACAGTGAAAATTACCTGGACTACACTGATTTATTTTTTTTTCCAGTTACTTTACTCCCAGTTGACCCAGTTTATTCCTTTACTGGATTTCTGATGCCTGCTATATGCTGTAAGACCACAGTGAGGCAGGTATGCTCAGCAAGTTCTTGCCAAGCCTTTGGGATTAACAGTTTGTTTAGTATTCCTCCTACACCCTGTCATGCTGGCCTGTGTGAGATTTCAAGCAGAAAGCAGTGCTTATTCAGGATGCTGCTCCTGTTACTTTTGAATTTTTTTGGCTGCCTTGAGAGGGACTGAACCAAGACTGCACAGGCTTGAGGACTTCCAGTCCTGACAAGACAATTATTTTAAGGTACTAAATATAGTTTCTATCCAAAACAAATCACACAGGATACACAGCTGGGTTTTCCAAAGGGTGTTATTAAAATGCACTTGATTTTAATACCAAATCAAACCACTCCGTGTTTTAACAGCTCGAAACTCAGCAACTCAAGAAACGAAAGGAGTGATTTTGTCTGCTTACTATACATCACCTGCTTCTCTGAGATTCCTCAAAAAACAAATAAAAATCATCCCAGGACAGTTACTCCTGACATAAACTTGGGTAGATGGAAAGGTCAGGTCTACCATCCTGCAACATTACTTCAATTCAGATGGAAAAAAAACAGGCAAAGAGTTGTGAAATGAAAGAAGTAAAATTCTTCCATTTGTTTGAGAAACATCAGGCTATGATTGATTTGAAGCATACATAAAGACGATAGAGGGGACCAAAAAAAAGAAGATTTGTGGCTTTGGGTGTGTTACCAAAGTGCTTGTTCCACCAAGCTGGGTCTCTTCCCTCCTAAAGAAAAATGAGCTGAAATATTTTTTTTTTCATTAGAATTTGCCAATTCAGTGATGTTGAAATATTTTGTGGAAAGGCTCTGACTTTGGCAAAGTTTCAGAGAAGCCCACACTTGTCCTAAGCAGTCCCTCAGCACCATTCCCTGGCTGCCTAACAAGGACTCATCTACTAGCAACACAAGTTGCTAGTACAGCAGGCCCACAATTTCCAGGATGTGAGACATGCTGCTTTCTCCAGTGCCAAGGTTGCAAGTCCCTTCCATAGAAAATCTGACATACTGGAGCTTTGCAGCTAGGTGGAACTAGACCAAAATATTGAAACACCTTGTGACAGTGTCAGAGGAGGCTCCCAGCACAACCTCCTAACTCGGCAGTTGCTCCATTGGCAACAGGCACAGAAGTGAGCAACAGGCATTGCTTGTGCAGGGATGTGGGCTGTGATTGCTGTGGCACATTGCAAATGCCAAGAATGGTAGATTGAAGAGAGGGAAAAAGCAGTGATGGATGGACAGAGAGACTCACCCTGAACGGTGTTTCCTTGAAATCTGGAGGTGTTTCTCTCAGCTTTACTGTGACCTTGTGAAAACAGGGAGGGAAGATGATGGTGCTTAAAGAGAATTTATAATGTTCTCAGCAAGAAAAAGTATAAAACAATTAAAGATGGGGTGGCTCTTGATCCCTCTTCCCTCTGACTGCCTTTTAACTGGCAATGAGAAGCAAAGTCAAGATTTAGTGGCGCATGATGGTATCTATCCAAGAAATCCACATGATCCATTTGCTGGGTGCTGCTGTTAGTAGGAATTCCTTTAAGGAATATTCAACACAGCAGGTCCAAGAAGATTGGGAAGAAGAGACACATCTCCTATGCACCTTTACTGACAAAGGTATGTGCAGACTGTTTCTATCCCACTGTCTCAGCAGAGACCGTCTCCATGCTAAAATCTGGATGCTGGCAGCTGCAGCGACACAGAACTCAATCTCAGCTTCAAAACTCATCCAGAATGGGAACCCATTCAAGCCATGGGAATGAATGACCATGTAGAGAATAAAGCCATGTACATCATACTGTAACCTCCAGGGCAGTTGCCACCTTGATGTGCTCCACATGTGAACCAAAGGCAAGGTTTTATTAGAAGAACAAGTCACACGAGTATCTTGAGGAAACAGAGCAAGAGCTGCCATTACTGTGATGCCTTAAGCTTTAGCTTTCATATTTTCATATTCTGTGCTGCCTCATATTAAGTGCCAGTAAGCTCTCCTCACAGAGTAGGTAGACAAAACAAATCCTTTTCCTGTGAGGACCAAGGACAACTTTCAGGCCCAAAGGCATAAACAACAGTGGACTGAAGAGAGGAAACAAGGATGAGACTTCACAACCTGAAGCTGTAACTGGACAATTAAACCCCAATATGCAAATGGACCAAAACTTATAAAAATGTAAGATCTCATGACTGGTCAGCCATTTTGTGACCATTCTTAGTCCACCTTGGGTGTAGTCCTGGTCAGGCTCCTGTCCTTCCTGGAGGTGATGCTGGAGGTGATCCACCTGGAAGGTGGATCCTGGAGGCCTTACATGTATCGTGGGAACACACAAAGAGATCCCCCATTAAATCCTTGGGTGTTCTCCTCTCAGTTTTACAGCTGCCTTCTGATACTCCTTCACTCTGTTTTCTCCCATCATCTCCCTTTTTCCTCTGCTCCATCTCCCTCAGATCTTGAAGGAGATGGTGAGCACTGGCCAAAGACAGGCTAGGACAGGTAAGCACCTCTCGGGGGAAGCTATGCCCAGCTGGGTGTGGCTGATCCCCTGCCCTGTGCTGGTGGTCTCTACTCTCTGAGCTCCACAAAAGTGTGCCCATGCCACAGGTGCAGCTCAGAGCCACTGCCTGTACACCTCTGCCTCTCTGACTGCAGTGGATGGGACTCCATAGCTATGGGAACCCTTGACCAAAGATGCTGCTCCTAGCAGTGTTCCCTCTATACTCATCTGCCAAGGGCTGTGCATGAGCTGTGCAACCCCATGTCTGCTGAGGAGCACAAAACAAGCCATGGCTGTGCTCTCCTCCACTATTTAGGCAAGGACAGCAGCAAAGTTGTGGGCTGTGGAGCACCCTCCCTGACACCAGGAGGTGACCCCCACCTCCTCCCTGTCCCCTGGGTCATCACAGCTTGCAACATCCCTGGATGATCTCAACAACCTATCAACACATTTGAATCAGAGCAGCAAGCAACATCTTCCAACCTTCACACACCCCTGCTCTGGGTTCGTGGGTTATTTTGCTGCAAAGGGCATAGAAGAAACAAGATCTTTTCTGCACTTGACACCTGGCTTTGACAGCCTGGAAGGTGTCCAGCTGGCTGGAGCCCTTCACAGCCCAGGGACTTGCGCCCACATCCTGTGGGGGACTGGCTCTTTCCTGGGGCATCGTGGTTCATGGGCTCAGCCCTCAGTTCTCATTTCCAGGCAGTGAAGCCACAACTGCTTCAGCCCATCATATGTCACGCAAACCCAGGTAAAACCCAGTGCCAGGAGCATCAACCTTTAATGCACACAGGACCAATACAGGTACAGGCACAGCAAGGGTAAATGAGAAATTACCTGCCAGGCTTCAGCTGCTCCAACGCAGCCAAGGAGACTGTGAGCCACCTTCCCTGTCCTTGGAGCAGGGCTCTCTGCATCATCTCACACCGGTACCCGGCAAAAGCATCATTCCCTTCTAAAATTTTCTGCCGTTATCCTTTCAGCTGCCAGTAGATGGTGATACTTTATCTCCATCCGAGATGCATGTGTGCACTGCGGAGTCAGGGAGGCAGCACAACAGCTTGTTTGAGAAGAGATTAAAAAATAAAAATAAATGTGAAAGTCAGGCTACAAACAACCTCCTGTTTGTGCAGATGCTGATTTTTGCAGTCCGTCTATCCCAAACTCACTCGAGAATCTGGCTAGATTTACAGAGCCGAAAAAACCGCTACTTCAGCTACATCACTTGCTTTCTAGTGTGATCCTTTGTATGTACATGAATGGGCACATGAGAGGAGCACTGAAGGCAGAGCTCTTTATCGAATCTGCATGGTCTGGGCATCAGTGAGATGAAGAAAATGTATTTATCTCTGAAAATGCAAATAATATGCTCCTCATCTCTGGCAAAGCAAAATCCTGGAAGTGTTTGGCAATCACTTTCTCTCAAAAAGCTGCCTTTATTTAACAGAGTTTTCTCTTGCCACTGTAGATGAAAAATAGTGTAAATCACTGATCTGCAGAGCAGTGCAAATCACTGATATGCACAGTCCTCTGTGGAAAATCTGCTCTCATGCTTCCAGCTCTTACAAATTGCCTTCAGAGCCACACTTGTGCAAGAATTGACCAGATCATAAAGAAAAAAACAGAACAGATCTGGCTAAATGCTACTTGAAATTAAAATGGCAATGTTTTTGTCATTCCTGATTTATTGATATATCATTTCATTTGGGGCAAGACTGATGTGGTCCTCAGCACAGGCAAAGAGTGGCAGGATAAGAAAACCCTGCCTAACACTAAGCCACGTGGCTGGCCTCACAGGCATGCTGGGAATAACTGACAAAATAAGGACCACAGCAGATCTTTCCTTTCTATTGGTCCAATTATAGCCCTGAGATTCCTTTCTCAGAAGCTATGTGGGTTACATAGGTGATCATTTTGCCTGTCCTAAAACCATTGCTAACATACTCTCACCCATTTAGCTGGGAGCCATTTTTTGGCTGTTTCTGTCTCCATTGCCTTAAGAAATTACTTTGCAGTCTTGTCAGCTCATCCTTGTTCAGCAAGACACCAAACCTCTGGACACCTCATGGTAGAGAGGGCAGGATGCAACTCAAACTAAAGAGGCTGGGCTTGATTCAGTAGTTTGTATGAGGCATTAAGATTTACAGGATCACAGAATGGATCAGGTTGGAAGGCACCGCACAGAGGGTACAACGTCACTGCTCAAGCAGGGTCATCCTAGAGAACAAGGCACAGGATTGTGTCCAGGCAGTTCTTTAATATCTCCCATGAGGGAGACTCCACAACCTCTCTGGGCAACCTGTTCCAGTGCTCAGTCACCAGCACAGTAAAGAAGTTCTGACTCATTTTCAGGTGAGACTTCCAATGCATCATTTTCTGCCCATTGCCTCTTGTCCTGTTGCTTGGCATCACTCAGCAGAGCCTGGCTCCATCTTCTTGGCACCCTCCCTGCAGATACTGATAGACATTGATGAGGTCCCCGCTCAGTTATTTCTTCTCAAGGCTGAACAGGCCCAGCTCCCTCAGCCTTTCTTTGTAACAGAGATGTTGCAGACTCCTAATCATCCTTGTTACCTTCCACTGGACCCACTCTAGGGTCTCCATATCTCTCTTGTCCTGAGGAGCCCAGAACTGGGCACAGCATTACAGATGTGGCATCACCAGGGCTGAGTAGAGGGGCAGGTTCATCTCCCTTGACCTGCAGTGCTATTCCTAATGTACCCCAGGATGCCATTGGCCTACTTGGCTGCAGAGACACACTGCTGGCTTGTGAATAGCTTGTTGTCCACCAGAATCTCCAGGTTCTTCTCCTCAGAGCTGCTTTCCAACAGGTCAGCCCCCAGTCTGTACTGGAGCATGGGGTTATTCTTCTCCAGGACCTGCATTCATCTTTGTTGAAATTTGCACAGTTCTCTGCCCATCTTTCCAGCCTGTTGAAGTCCTGCTGAAGGGCTGCACAGCACCCTGGGGTATCGGCCTCTCCAGATTTGTGTCATCAGAAAACTTGCTGAGGAGGCATCTGTCCCTCCATCCAAGTAATTGGTGGATAAGTTAAACAATACTGGGCTCAATATAGACCCTTAGGGGCATCATCAGTGACAGGCTTCCAACCAGACCCTGTGCCACTAATTACAACCCTCTGGGATCTGCTGTTCAGCCAGTTCTCAATCCACCTCACTGTCCACTCATCCAGAGACACTTCCTGAGTTTGCCTATGAGGATGTTGTGAGAAATAGTATCAAAATCCCTGCTGAAGCCGAGGTAGACCATATCCACTGCTCTCCCCTCATTCATCCAGGTAGTTGTTACATCACAAAAGGCATTCATGTTGTTCAAGCAGGATTTACCTTTAGTGAACCAATGCTGACAACTCCTGATCACCTTCATGTCATCTGTATAGATAAAGGTGGCTTCCAGAATGATACTCTCCATCACGTTTCCAGGGATTGAGGTGAGGATGACTGGACTGCAGTCCCCTGGGTACTCACTCTTGCCCTTTTTGAAGACCAGGATGATATTTGCTTTCTCCCACTCTCGACTGCCACAGCCTTTCAGAGATGATAGTGAATGGCCTCACTATGGTGTCCACCAGATTTCTCAGCACTCATGGATGCATCCCATCAGAGTCCAGGGACTTGTGGATGTCAAGTTTTCCTAGGTCTCTAGTCTCTGAGTGTTCTCTAACCCAATCCTGCTTGAGCAATGGAAAGTCTTCCTTCCAACAGTCCTTTACCTTGGTCTCCTGGTCAGAGATTCCTGAGGGATGGTCTTGTCAGTGAAGACTGATGCAATGAAGGCATTCAGCAACTTCAGATCTCAAGTCCATGGCTGTAATCTTACTTGCTACCTTGCTTCTTACTCACCCAATTCCAAACTACAAAGTATGAGCCAGTATTCTTGGCAACTACTGATATAATGTTATTATGAAATCAGGGACCTAAAATCAGTTGTCCCTTTTACACTAGCAGTACATGTAGCCCAGCAAAATGGGCAGGCATCTGAGAAGAAAGTGGCCTGAGTAAAATCTCCCCCTCAGCTGGGTTCCAACTTCCCTACTGCACAGTTGGCAGCATGTTTTTCGCCTCAAAGCACAATTTTCAAACAACTAATTTGGACTCAAAATATCTCTCCCTCTCAGGTTTGAGAAGATAGAAACACAAATTAGAGAGGAACTGTTCAGATTTAGCAAGAGGCTGTAAGTATTTCAGCCAATGAAGAGAATAAACATCAGCCAATAATTTTAGAATCCCATAAAAGAGGCAAAAGCCACCCAGGCAGACCTCAGAGAAAGACCTCCAAAATACATGTACAGAAATAGGAGATAAGACAACAAAGAGCAGTCAGTTCCCAAAGGCTCCTGCCCAGAGCAGTAAGGATGAGTTTGTGCTGGCCAGGCCCAGGAAGGAGGGAAAAGAGCAGCTGGGGCTCTGAGTGTACCCTGGGAAGGAGCAATGCCTGTCACCAGACCCAGCCTGTGCATTTCTCACCTTCTGTGAAATGAAGCCCTTATTTGAGCCTCTTCTGTATGTGTGGGAAATGGCTGACTGCAGCAGCTGGCAAATAGCTCTGGAGAGAGTAGTAAAAGGCATCATTAAAATTTAAAACAAAAACCAAAACAAAAACCAAAAACAAAAAAAAAAAAAAAAAAAAAACAAAAAAAAAAAAACAAAAAAAAAACAAACCTACAAAAAAGGAAAACTAGTGAGAGTGAGAGCAACAGATACATTTGACAGAAAAATCACATCAGAAGCAGGTTAGCAGGTTATGGGGAAATGCCTATGGTGAAAATGCAGCTTTGGGCTAAAGAGGCACCTGCTGTGCCCACAGTTAATTAATTGCCATGGCATCAGAGGCTGCCAGAAACACCTCACTGTGGCTATGCAGCATACGGTGGTGTTACAGGATGTGCCTTGCCTGTGAAAAACCACCTCTCAGAGCATCCCTCCAAGCAGCTTGCTGGGGAACAAAACCCCTTTAAGCCATCTGGTGAGATAAACACTCCCAGTTAGCTTGGATCCTGTAGTTCTGGGACAAGTGGGAAGTTCAACAGCCTGTGCCAAGGAGTCTTCAAACCTTCATGATCTTGAACTGGTGGTCCTGAGTCAGCTACAGGAGGAGCTGCTCATAGGAGATATTTTCCATGTAAAGGTTCCACATGGTTTTCATGTTTTCTGCACCCTGTCTTTACAAGATTTTGTGGTGGATGCTAGAGCTGGGCCAGCCAGCAGCTGCAGCAGCATCTCCTCCCAGATCTGTACAAGGCTATGAAGGAGAAATGTGAGTCCCCAGACCAGGCACTCAGACACAGATCAGCAGCATCCACTTCCCTGGAGGCATAGAGAGCTTACACTTGCCAACCAACAGCTCCTGCCTTCCCTTCATGCTGCCTGCCAGCCTGCCATCAGTGGTGGCTCTGTCCACCCTTTCTCCCATTCCCCAGGTCAGGTTCCATCCCCACTGTCCCACTGAGAGAGCTGCAGGGACTCCATTGCCCCCTGCCTCCATCCTTGTTTATCCCACTCTGCATCTAACAGGCACCATGTCCTCACTGTCCATGCCCAGTTGGGACCAGCAGTTTGCAAGGGTTGGGAATCCTGGGCCAGCACTGCTCAAGGATGCTCTGTCCCAGTGCAACATCAGAAGCAGCATCAGGCTTATGACACCTTTGTCTTTCTTTCTTTCAGCACTAAAGTTTTTCCTTACTTCCATGCCACTCAGCTCTCTTACCAGCCAACCCTCTTATCCCTTAATTTCAGCCATGAGTCTCCTGTCCCCATTTGTAAAATATTCTTAGGAAGCTGTCTGCCACAAGAAGAGCTCCCATTCTGAGCCCCTGCCACATTCCAGGGATGCAGACAGCCCTAACTCCACGGCATCTTAACATCAGATTTATTATTAATTATTGGTGTCATTATTACACAGCACCCATGAGCCCTGGCCGCCTAGCAAAACCCTGCACTGAATATTAAAATGCTAATTTCCCTCTGAGATGAGAACTTGCTGGTGTCTGTCTGCTCATTTGTTTGCAAATGTCGTTTTCCTGTCGAGGCTGTATTCCCAGCAGGCATGGCAAGGAAATGCTTGCATAAACAGCCCCTGTTTAAGAAACCTTCTATCTCACACATTCGTGCGTTACAGCCCTAATCGGGATTACTGTGACACCATAAGAAAAACGTTTCGTTTTGTCTGATGCCTTTTAAAGATTTTTATGGTGCCTTCAGAGCACCTCTGTGCAGCAACACCATTAGGATATATTGTAGGAGATGCAGTTTCCTTCTGCAAAGCGTGGTTTAGCTGGCTGTAAGAGGTTATATTAAGGGACAGCTCATTTTTGTGTCTCTGTGTAAGCCTCCAAAAGGCGCGCTGGTGTGTGACTGCTGCAGCTGTCTGGGTTTTGCCCCGGTGTCGGGTTCTCACTGGAGGAGCGGGTGGCAGCACAGCCCTGGCAGCGCTGCTGTCCCGGGCCAGGTGCCAGAGCCCGCCCGGGCTGGGGGGAGCCCCTGCACCGCTGCCAAAGGGCCCAGGGCTGACACCCTCTCCGCTGGCACAGCACACAAGTCCCTCTATTTTTAATGCCAGCGATTAGTGGGGCACAGTTAAAACACCAAGGACAGCTTGGTGGTGAGGGGCCTCAGGAAAAGCAGAGTAAAATGCTGCGGCTCTGCAAGTGAAGCAAGAAATGTTGTTCCTCCTTCCCCCCCTGGGCTGAGTTTCCTTGGACAGCTGCATGTGAGGTGCCAATCTCCTGAGCATCACCCTCCATTCTCATTGATGAAGTATGTCCTGAAAACACCTGAATTCCCTTCACCTCAGCTGTGTGTTTTCCAGCAGTTAGTGCAGTGTGGGAATTCATGCTACATTTTAAGGTAACTAAGCCAGCATTCAGTTATATGGCAGAGGGAGCAAAATAATTTGGCACCAACAAATGCAAGCGCAGCAGTTCAGCTTAAAACAAATAAATCAATGAAACCAGGATCTCTCCCTGCAGGTATTTTTTGTGAGAGCCTGCCATTATCACCCCTCTGCCATTGAGCAAGACTGGCAGCGTTATCTCAAGTTGTGCAATACCCTGAATATTTCAGTCTATTTCAACAGCTCTGTATTGTGGGGGATACAGACACACGGCCAGAAAGTAGCTTAGGGAGAAAGATGGACAGTTTTTGCAGCTTTGCAGTGAAATTCACACACATGCATAGCACAGGCTATCTCATTAATCTTCTTTTTATAATCATGGTACCCATCCCATTTATAAACAACTGCTTTATATTTAGAGCCATGTGTCTGCCTTCAGGTGCTCATACAAGGTGATTGCAGTGAGGCTTGCTGCTCCCAGACTGGATTTCTACATAACCAGTAATAATCTCCTTCCCAGGTTAGGGATGCAATCATCTTTGCAAGTTTAAAAGTTTATTACAAAAAAGGCACAGCTAGCACACCTGAGTGACACAAGAGAGTGAAATGAAACAGAGTGGGAAATTTTGTGGGAAAAAAAATCAAAGCTAAGATGTAGCAAAAGTCATTGCAGGTATTGGCTCCTCTAACTCAACTCTAAAAGAAGCCACTGTCACAGGAGCCAGAGCTGATACCTGAGGGTGCCTGTCTTCTGGCACCAGAACTGCTCCCAGCTTCGTTTCTGAACTGCCCATAGCTTTAATTCTGGAATGGTTCAAAATGTACAGAAGCAGACATTGAGCAGACATACTGCCTGGTTCTGCACAGATAGATGTGCTGTAATGCCACAATTTCCCAGAAAAAAACTGCCCAAAATCTCTGTCTCACACAACTGCCACTGCTCACAATCAGGATCGAACACTACTCCAGCCTGCCCAGCCACAAAACTCAGCTTAATTTAGTCCTACTGGATACAAAAAGAAAATTAGTAGGGAACAAAAAAAGGAACCATGCCAATGATGGACAATGCAGAACAGTTTATTCCAGCCCAGCTATTCACAGAGGGGAAAGAAGGGCAGAGAGAAGGCAGACTGAGCCATCAGCACAAAGAGCACCCCCCTGGGGAGGTTCTTGCTCTCCTGCAGAAGCCCATCATGTGCTGCCTGGGGCTGGCCAGTGTCCTCACTGCCAGTGGCATTCACTCTCTGCAGCCAAGGAGCACTGAGCCTGCTAGCAGAGGAGTGAAGCTGGTGGAGAGCACAGAGCAGAGCAGCCCTTGGCAGGTGGGCCAATCTGCTGCTCCTGCTGGTGGTGCTAATGGTGCTTGACCCAGCAGGCTGGGCCCTTGCTGTGCCTCTGCTCTGCACATTAACTCAGCTTCCAGCATCATCTGACAGCTCAGACATGAAGAAGGCAAAATACATGTCGAGTAATGTGGAAACCAGGTTCCCTGTGCAAACAGAAAGACTCAAGCAAAACACTGCTTATCTCCACAACAGAGATAGGGGAAGGGAGGCACTCGCTGTAAATCACAGCATTGCTCTTTCTGCACTGGGAGCATGTACTCTTTGCCTGGTTGCCTGGGCCCCAGACCACAAGAGCATTCTGGTATGTAAATAGATTCAGGCCAGTGCCTGAATCTGCTACTCTGAGGCACAGAACTCCCAGATGTCCACTCTGAACTCACCAACATCTGCCCCATCGTGTCACTGAAGTGCCCACACAGACCTCACTGCTCTGCCTGCCCCAGCCAGGCACTTCAACAGCTCCTCCTCAGCCTGTGGAGATCACTCTCAGCTGTGGTGTTGGTCCCAGCATGGGCAGGTCCTGCTTCTTTTTGTGGTCTTGCCCTGCTGACCCCACAGCCAACACTCCACCAGCCTCATCTCATCCTCCTGCAGTCCCAGAGGAAAGACACTGGCGATGCCTGCTTTGGCAAGAAAGTGCCACAGCCCTGAATCCAGCACAGCTCAGGGCTACAAAACTGCAGAGAATAGGCTGAGTCTGGGATGGTCATCACTGCAGGCCCTGGTGGTGGTGGGCAGAAGCTGGACACAGAGACAAGATGCTGGCGTCAGGATGTGTGTGAATGCCAGGCAGTGGCAGATCAGGAATTTCAGGGCTTCTCTTTGAAGGTCATATACCTCTGCAACCTTTCCAGAGCAGTGGGGTTATGGAATTGTATTGGACAGTAATGCAGTCTTCAGTCTCACCATCTGGAAACAATGGAGTGATGAACCCTTGGCCCTTGATCCTGTCAGAAATATTGTCTCTGGCCAGAGCAATATTACCTAACCACAACAGCTTTCCTTTTGCAGCACTCTCTTGGGCTCCGTCCATCCCATGGGATTTGCCAGCAGATGGCAGGCAACCCCTGGCAGAGATCCTCACCAGCCAGCCACAGAAGTCTTGGCCAGCTACACTTGGCTACTGAACTCCTCAGTCCCACCTGAACAGCAGAAAACGCTCCTCCCAGCTCTCTGGCCCCTTTCCCAGTTCTATATTTAAGGAAGAAGAGGCCCATTATCAAACACTCCATGCCAACACCAAGGAGCAAACAGATACTGCTCCACAGACTTCAGATTTGGGGCCCTGTACCTGCTCACCCTGGTCATTGCCCAGGACAAGGGCCAACAAAAACCACTTTCACAAACTCCATCATAACAGGATGGAGGTGTCTCTGCTGGCAGAGACTCTTGCCAAGCAGAAAATGACAACAGCTAGGGACAGGCATTTCTTTTTCAAGCCTCAAGAAGCTGTTTGCAAAATCAAAATCAGGATGCAACAGTTTTGCTGAAACCTCCCAGTGAAACCAGTGACAAGCCTGCTCTAAAAGGTTCTAGGAAAGGAGTTGGCTCAGAACCATGTTCTAATTTTTTGTGGTTTATGTGTTGGAAAGTATTTAGCCAAAGTTCTGTAGAGAAATGTGAAATTTACATTTGATTGTAGGTGTCTTAAGAGAGGAAAACCCACCAAAAAAACCCCTAACTAATATACAGCAGTCTCATCCTAAAGAGCCACTCCTCTGCTGGCAGGCCTGCAAGCCCTGGCTCTCCCAGGTTTATCAGGAGTTGTGGCTGGTGCTGGTGGGACAGAGCTGGCTCTATGGTCATTCCAGCTCAGTGGAGCAGCCCCAGCTCTGTGGCTGCTGGGCTGGGCAGCAGGACCTCATGGCTCTTCTCCTTTCTCCAGCTTGCACCACACTGACCAGCTGCCAAAGTCTGCCATACATTGCCTTATTCACACTCCAGCACTCGGGAGGTGCAAGGCCTGGGCACAGGCTGAGGTGCTTCTCACTGCAGTTCTCCACTTGCAGGTGCACATGCTCAGAGGAGGTCAGCAGCTCTCAGAGGCACAGCAGACCAGTGGATTTTTGCCCACCTATTGGCATCACCTGGAGCCAGTTGGAGTATGAGGGGACTCCTGAGCACAGCATCCACTGGCCTGGCTGCCTCTGCCCTGCTCACACACACACAGTTTGCAAGCTGGTGTGCTCCCAGTGTGGTTGAAAGGTTGCTCTCCTCTCCAAGCATGTCAGCAGCTATAGCACAGCCCTCACAGGGCCAGCTCTGCCCACACAGGGTGTGTGCTGTCCCACACCTCTCATCCTCCATACATGTTTTCCCAGGGGTCACACCAGCTCCTCCAGGAGCCAGTAGAGCCACCACCCCTGCAGTGGTGCCTGCCAGGAGCTGTGGTGAGCAAAGCTGGGGTTTGGGGTTTGAGACAGCAACAGCTCTACTGCCCAGATGCCTGGTCTTGCTGCAGCCCCAGTACTGGGCAGCCCTGCACCTTGTCTGCATGTCCGATGCCCTCAGGCTGCCCAGGGGCTCAGAGAGATCTCAGGCCCTTTCAGGGTTCTTATTTTGGGATCGATGTTCTTCAAAATCTTCATCAAGAACACAGAAAATGGGGTAAAATTCACCCTCAGCAAGTTTGCAGATGGCATAAAGCTGAGCACTGCAGTTGGCACAATAGAGGGAGAGGATGCCATCCAGAGGAACCTGGACTGACTGGAGAAGTGGATCCATAAGAACCTCATGAGGTTCAACAAGGCCAAGTGCAAGGCACTGTAGGGTCAGGACAATCCCAGAGGTGAGTACAGGCTGCAAGAAGAACAAAGAGCAGCCCTTCGGAGCAGGATTTGGGGTTCTCCTGGATGAAAAGCCGGATGTAAGCCAGCTGAGCACTTGCAGGCCAGAATGCCAAACACCTCCTGGCTGCATCAAGAGATGTGGCCAGCAGGTCAAGAGAGGTGATTCTGCTCCTTTATTCTGCTCTCTGAGTCCCCCCCCGCCCCCGGAGTGCTGCATCCAGCTCTGGGGTTCCCAGCACAGGAAAGATGTGAACCTGTTAGAGTGAGTCCAGAGGAGGCCATGAAGATGATCAGAGGGATGGAGCACCTCTCCTGACCTGACAAGCTGAGAGACCTGGGAATGTTCTGGAGAAGGCTACAGGGAGACCTCCTTGTGGCCTTTCAGTACCTTGAGAGGGCTTACAAAAAGAAGGCAAAGAGACTTTATATGGGCAGATAGTGACAGGACAAGGGCCAATAGTTTTAAACTGAAAGAGGGCAGGTCTAGATTAAATGTAAGGAAGAAACTCTTTACTGTGGGGGTGGTGAGACACTGAAACATGTTGCCCAGGGAGTTGTGGCTGCCCCATCCCTGGAAGTGTTCAAGGTCAGGTTGGACAGGTACCTGAGCAACCTGATCTAGTGGAGGGTGTCCCTGCCCATGGCAGGGGGTGAACTCTATGATCTTTAAGGCCCCTTTGAAAACAAACCATTCTATGATTCGACAGGTCTGTGGTGACATTAGTACTACTGAGGTCCAGCAGCAGTGACTGCTACAGGTTCATGCTGCCCAGCTACAAAGCAAAGACAATAAGCACGCTGGTGTTCCAAGAATCCAGTGGAGGAGTCAAAAAGGGGGTCCCAACCCCTCACTGGAGAGCCTTGTGTAAAAAACAAGCAGTGAGAAACTCCTGTGGAATGGCACTTACTCACAGTTCGTAATACCATAGTTCACATATCATAAAATCTTAAGATTCATCTAGGTTGAAAGAGACCTTTAGGATCAGTAAGTCCAACTATAAGGAGAACACAGCCAAGTCCACCAAGCTGAGGCAAAGTCAGCTGAGCCTGTTCCCACCAGGCTGGCTGGGTCTGGCACGCACCACATATACCCACACGCACATGGCTGTTAAAGCATGTTCTGGTGACAGAGAAATGTGGGGTGATTCAAGAGAAAATAATGAAGCCACTCCCACCTGCCTGTGTGAATGTGACTCATGTGGGCTCAAACCCCAGCCAGATACAATCAACAGTTCATAAATGAAATATAAAAGAGCACCCCCTGAGGCCTGGCAGCCTGTCCCACCTCTCTCTCCCTACCAGGATGTCAGTCTCTCTAATGGATTCTGTCAGGGTTTGTTCAGATCCTCCCTAAATGACCCTGTCCTCATTCCCTGCCAGCATCTGGAAGGGAAGCAAAAACGCACATTTTCAAGGGTTTTCTGGAAGTGGGTCTAGCTCTCACCCTCTCCTCCCCCAGTGGGAAAGTCATTTGAGTCAGTGTAGTCTTGAGCTGGGAATCTTCCTCCAAAGCAGCTGGTACCTGGGACTTTGCAGGGAGGCAGGTCAGGCTACAGAGTGAGGAGAGCAGGATGATGATGCCAGTGGGTGCTCAGGGTCCCATTCTGCAGAGCACAAGGGGCAGCCAGTCCCCTCCTTGATGTCTGAAGCAGGAATCATCTTGCAGCCCTCAACAAGATGCTGGAGATCCCCTTCTTGCTTCAGACCCTCTGCTACCTCCCCTCTCTCAAGAGGCTGAGGCTGCTTGCCCAGCAGATGATTTAAGGAGGCAGCAGCTTCTTGCTTGCAGAGGGCTTGCATGAACCACACCTTGCCTAGTCCAGGTGGGCCATCTGGAGCCCCACACAAGCATAGTATTTGCAGACTTCCTTTTGCCTGCCATGCCCTAGGGATTCAAGTTTCCATCAGCCCTTACTGTTTAACTTGCAGGTCAATAAGATATATTTCCTCAGCAGACTCATGTTCCCCAAGTAGAGGATCCAGCTTCATGGCAGATGATGCCTGCCATACTGCTGAACTACCCAACTCTCTCCCATGAAGGACTTTTCTTCACAGCTTCCTCAGTAGTCTTCAGTGAGGCACACAACACTTTCATTCACAATGGTATATCATATGTAAGAAAATTTGAAGACTAGAATCCCAAGAGGGCTCAGGCTGTGCTCTGAAATATGTGCTGTCATGTTAGATATCTCAACAGACAAATATCCAAGCTGCCAGACAGTTCCCCAGGACAGCAGACAGCACTGGCAGCAGATACCCTCCCTGGCAGTAAAGTGAAACAAAACACCCAAAGGCCCTCTGAATACACCTTTATTTAAAATGCATCTGCCATTAACCATAAAATGGTCTCCTCAGATACAGATTGCCAGGTGTCTGAAGAAGAGAGGCTTTGTGTAGGACTGGGCAAAGCTGAGGCATAAAATGAAAAAGGGCATTTTTGCCAAAGCTTAGAGCAGCCCTAGCAGATGAGAACACAGCAGGGAAAAAAGATTGGAAGGGATCAAACCTTCCTCAAGTCCACCTAAATCCAGCGAACTGCTAGTTACTGTGAGACCCTCCTGTGGGACAGCACAGCAAAACAAGATCTGTATCTGGGGCACTGCAGAGAAGCAGAACACACTTCTCAAAACTTCCCAAAGTCCAGCCTTCACCCACATGTGGGACTCATAAGACTGTCCAAGAAACCTCAGAGCCAAAACTATGTTGGAAGATGGGTACTGCAGCCCCACTCCATGTAGGCACGCAACCACAGAGCAGTGCCACCCTCCCAGTCAGGAGTGAGCTGGTCTTCACGTGGCACCCCTCCTCTGCCTCTCCTGCCGGAGGCCCTGGGGAGCGGCGTGCGTGGGGGGAAGCGACGCACAACATGCCCATCGCTGCGCTGGCTGGCACCTTGCTGCTGGCACCAGCCTCCTTCACACTTCCAGTTTGCAAGGCTGGGACTTGCCATGGGGCTTCAGGAGCCCCAGAGAGTTTCTGTGAAGCACCACAGCGTTTGTGAAGTGTCCATGAGAGAGGATCCCAGGGCCAGAGCACCTCTGTCCCAGAGAGGAGTGGCACACCAGCAGCACTACTCTCTTCCAGGCCGCCCCAGGCGCTGCTGGCACCTCCCCAGGACGCCCACTGCTGCAACGTGTGTGGACAGCTTGCAGAAGGTGGGGGCCCAGGCTCCTGGGGGCTGGGCAATCTTCCTTCCCATCTCCACAGGTAGGCCCCGCTCCAGAGCTGCTCCATGGTGGCACGTTGCATCCACTGCTGCTTGCACCCACCACTGCTGCTGCCAGCCAAGAGGGGACCTCTGCATCCATCCCAGAGCCTCCCAGCAGACCAGCCCAACAGCTCACATCCATCAACAGCAGTAAACCTCCACATCAGGTCTGTGCAGGGGCTGAGAGACCCGCCTGTGCCACACACCATGTTCCCTTGCAGAAGGGATGGTTCCAGCTGGGAGGAGGTGGGTCTGGGTCAGGTAACTGCACTCCCAGCCAGCAGCTGCAGGGCTGGGAGCTGGTCTGGCACCCAAGGAAGTGATCCCATTACACAGTGGGGACGTCTGGCCCCCAACACCCCAGGCTGTGGTACGTGGGATAAACCTGAGCCCTGCTCTGTGAATGCTTGTTGCTTCGCGTATCTGTCTCTCAGGTCAGCTCAGCGCCAGCTGGGCCGCCCTGCTAGCTGTGATACACCCAACAGTACCTTCGCGTGGGTTTTTGGTTCCGCAGTCCCTTTGCCTTAGCTGTCTCGGCCGTGGTTAGAAAGAGGGGACACTCCAGGCTCAGGGAGAAAAGGTTTTATTCGGGTAACTCAGGGAGCAGCCCCTGGTTCCAGGCCTGTGCCTCTGGGGAGTGACCCCGGGCCTCGGTTACAGGGGGTTTTTGTTCCCCCAAATCTCAGGGGTGGACACCAGTTACAGAGACCAATCACACAAAACCAGGTGGGTAAGGTCAAAATGCAATACACAACATTAACAAATCAGGTGAATTTGGGATGTGGTCCTGTGAGACCCACCAATCCCTGTCAGACACCTCTCCTGAAGGTTTTGGGGCCTGGGGGATGGTGGACATGTGGGGGAGAAGTACAATGGGATGGGGGAAAACACAATAGGACGATCGAAACCCAGGGCAGAGGATTAGAGTTGTCTTGGCAACTCTTATCAACCTCTGATAAGCACATTCCAAGACAGTAGCTTTACCTGGCTAGGGTTAAAGTCCAATTTACATCAAACCTACAACTAAGAAACTTATGATACTATTCCAGCACCCCCACAAATGCTCAGCGCTGTTATATTTAGGATGCATAGCTATGCTGGCTACACAGGGTATCCTGTTTTCTCAGGGCATTTTTGAGAAACAAGTTATTCCTCAGCTCCACATTTGGATATGTGCGTGAGAGCAGCACGGCATAGGACGCTTTCTTAGTTTTTTTGGTTTATGAAGTGATAGGAACTTTCAATGTTAACACAGTTTTATTAATCACACTGGCCTAAATAAACTTAGGACATATCCCAATAATTTAAACATGCACGCTCTTGGAATTCACCTGTTGGGTAAGATCCTGAAATGCCAAAGCAAAAGTGCATTTTCTTTTCATAATCACACATAGTATATCTAGAAACCATCCTTAATCTCACAGAAGCAGGAGTAATTCTCACTCTCTTCCTGTGTCCCCTCCATAACCATGCCGTGGCGCATGTACTGGACTTCCAGCCCACACAAGGACAAGACTGAATGGTGCTGTGGTGCTCCTTTGAATTTATTTTCAAGGTAATGTGTAGGTTATCCAGAGTCAAGGCCAGTGCTTTGCTGGTCTCCTCACAGCCACACATGAAATATCCCACAGGAGCTAGGCGGAATACAGATGGATTACCACATCCCTGATGCACGAGAAGCAGCAGTGATAATGCAGTCTTGGAATAGTACAACAACCGTGTATTAATAAAAGCATGACGCACTGCGACTGATTTATGAGCTTGGCACGTTAGGCGGGAAGAGAATATTCCTGGTTCTGATAGAGCTGGCAGGTTGTTCCTTACCTCCTCCAGCACACACAATCCACTGACAAGTATTTTATAAGATTTACATTAGCAAGTCTCAGTTCAGCATGTCTCCACAGACAATATATGTAAATGTTATTGAGTGAGATTGAATTCTTGGAGTTGGAAGTGTACAGCCACTGTTCAAATATTATACATGTCAGAATCTCAGATGACCCAAATGCACTTCAAACACCTCTAATATTGCTCTGTATGACAAGAGAAGCTGCTTCCTTCCTGCTTTCCAGAACCAACTGTTTCAAAGTCACAGGAGACTTCCAGCTTTCATCTAGCAGTAGCATGATGTAGAAGCAACTCTTGATAAATCCCCATTGGGACATACCACCAGGGTGTGTTAGTAGATGTCCCTATTGTTTCTTAAATGAGTAGGGATTTATTTCTATGCTTGTGGAATACTGCAAGCTAGAAGAAAACTTTCAGATGTTTAAAAAAAGATCCATTATTATTACCAGGGGAAGTATTCTGAAACCACAAACTATGCAGATTTTCATGCATTTATGGGTGGGCAAGACCAAAGTCTATAAACTTCTGGATGTGATCAAGTCAGTCTCCTTGCTAGGGGCAGGGAATTTTGCAAAGGTGACTAACGCACATCAATTTGCTTTCTACAGTTGTGATGCTGCACTTACAAATACTTCTCTTTCAAAAGCAAGTGTTTCCCAAGAATTGCAGTTACTACACAACATCACGGTATGATCTGCCTCCTTGAATCTCCTCTGCTGCAGTGGAAGGATTGACACCAACAAGGGAAAAGCCCGATCTCCTTCGGTTCCTCTTCAGAGCAAGTTAAATCTCTGAGTTTTACTGCCAAAACCAAACTACTGGAAACTCTCCTTCTTTCCTTCTGTACCACTGCAAAAACAAGTCATAAAATTACAAAAGGTTGAAAACCGAAAATCATAATTACACTTTCACAAATTACTCATTCCACATCATACTAGATAATAGCAAGATGTTTTAGAACAATAGATGTTTTAGAACTCCACAGCCAAGCAGCAATTATATGATCTGATAATTTACAATCATCTCATAACACTGTCTGTCAAACTGGGGGGCCACAGGAGCCTTTTGCATAAGACTTTAAGCCTTTAAATTTGCACTTCTCTGGCTCACCTTTCAGCCAAGGAAGTGTATTTTTGAAAAAGCTGATTGCTTTTCCACAGACCTGAGCTTATAGGTTAAAGTTCAGTGTCCATTTGTGTAAATTGTCTGCAAGACTCTGAATTGACAGTGGTGTCCCTGACCAGGTCACACATGCAGAATTGAGATTATCTTTTCAGAGCAGGGCTGTGCCACATTGCTCAGACAAGGGCAGAAAACATTTTTAGCAAATGTTTAAAAACTCATACTTGAAAGTATTTAGAATTTCATTATGATCTGGAGAACTTCAGATACCTAAACTTGATAGCATTAAAACTTTTCTTCAAAATCAAAAGACTGCATGCTTCCACTCCTTCTTTACCTCCACAATGTCCCAGGGAATTCCTATTTGTGGATACAGGGAAGAATCTTACCAGTGTAGGCTTACATGCAGGCCACAGAAAGAATGTCTGAGGCAGACTTCACTTGGCATATTTGGTTCATAATTAAAACTTTGTCTGCTACTGATAGGTATGACAAATTCCTTTCTTCAGTGCTTCAGAGTTCAGGTTTTTTGGTACTGGAGACATGGTGTCTTGTGGGATGGAGATGGCATAAAATGTATTATTGTTTGCTATCACATCCCAGATTCAGTAGCAAATAACTTTTTTTAAAGTAATATTTAAAAACTAATTCAGATTTTCTTTTACTAATTTTTTGCCATGTTTACTGACAGTGCAAGCAAAGCAGAAATCCATTCTGGGAATGGACTGGGGCACAGGTATCCTTTCTGTAATGATTTCAATATACCAGCTTTATTCAAAAAACTTCTTACTGAGTAACATCATAAGACATTTTAGCTAAGGAAATGTATTGCTGAATACTTTGTTCAGCCACGTGTTGTGTGCATGCAATGCACATGTAGAAGTTAAATACTCTCAGGCTGTCTGTCCTCCTCATAGTGCTTCAAAGGACACACATAATAATCATAGAACTGCCTTGTTACAGACCCTACAATACACATAGGAGTATGCCAATACACCAAGCTGGAAAAAGTGATCCTATTCCAAGGCAAGTACATATATATATAAATATTAGGTAGGTTGATATTAATTTCAGACTTGCAATAATAATAGTAATAACAACAGCAACATTTTTTTAAACACCTACTCTGGATTAACTTCGAAATCTGTTACATAACAGCTGTGGTACTCCTCCAGCAATTTCAGCAGCTCAGCTATGACTGCACACACATCTTTCATAACCTTGTTGGTGATTTTAATCTACTTCAACAACTATTCTAATAAATATTTCTTGCAAATGAAAAAAATCATTGTAGTAATTATGCAATAATAATTTTCTAAATTACTGTAAAACCACCAAAATAAGCCAAACCTTTTGTTTTTTCTGTGATCATAAACAAGGACATGAAACTTCCTGGAAAGTAAAAGAGCAGAACCTATCTATTAAAAACCATTACAGGTACACAATCATCAACCTTTGCTGGATATTGGAATAATGCTTGCTCAGGTTCTGTTATTAGCCAGATGAAACTGATATTGGCACTAACATGGTACTTCTTGTGTTAAAATAGCACATGAAAAGTGACAACACTACCTACTGTGTAAAGTCCAGTAGTGAAACACCATGATATTATAGTGATTATTATTCATATTCCAGAGCGCTGCAAGCTCCAGTCACGAAGCTACTGTATCAGAACAAAATGACTGTTCTTGTCACAGGGAGCTGGCAAAGGGCATGCAGGGAGATGATAGATGGATGCAGACAGACTGGAAGGCAAAATGAACACTGGAACAGTTTTCATTAACACAACAGATATGACTCCTTGCACACCAGCAGTGTAAAATAGAAAACTTCTGTATATGTCAAAGCCAAAGGGTTTTAATGAGGGATGCAGGAAATGCCTAGGAGGGAATTTTCCAGAAATTTATGCAACAGCTCTTCAGGAGCAATGGGCAATTGGAAACAGAGCCTAAAAATGCTTATTTAGAAGTCTAAAAATGAAGGGCGCAGAGGCTGACCTGGTGCGACAATCAGACCAAGAGATAATTTAGATAACGTCTTGATTTGAGTAAGAGGGATGGCGTAACAGCAGGCTTTGGCAGATGAGCATGTGAAGAGAGAAGCTTTACAACTAATGCAACAGAGATGGCAGAGCCAGGGCAATAACACAAAGCAAGAAGCAACAAGTCAAAGCAAAAGACTAATAAACAACCCACTCTGCAACTTTCTCAGTGGCTGTGAAATCAAAGTTCTTTAGCTGTCAAGGACAAAAAAGGGACACCATAATTCAGATCAGTATGAACAGGATGGATTAGACTGTAAACTGCATGACCAGGTAAGAAAAACAGGGAGAGAGATACACTGTAGAAGAAGGGAGACTGAGACAGAGCTGGCATAGGAGGTTTTAGAAACATCCAAGTCAAAGCTGTTTACTAAGCACAATCGTATCAACAAAAGGAGAACAGAAGCAGAAACCATCAGGGTTACATAGTTGGGAAAATTCAGTTGCATTGAGGCTGAAGGAACAGCTCTGTCTCAAGGTGTCAGAGATGCAGACTAAGCTTTTTGTCAAAAGGCCGCTCCTATTCCCACCCCTGTGTAAAAGATACATCAAAAAACAAAGCCTATTTCTTAAGGCAATGGGCAGTGCAAGTAAATCCCAACTGTTCTTACCCACACAACTGTTTATGGAGAAGACAAGTGGGATTTTTGGAAGAAGTTATCCATCCGTCCGTCGATCCATCCATCCATCCATCCATCCAATAAGAGTTAGAGGAACAGAAACACACAGACTAGCAAACCACACAAAATCCCACTTTGAAAACCCACCAGTATGCTCCAGCTCATACTTTCCGTGTTGCCACCTGAAATATTTGAAATGCTCCAAGGTCCAGCAGGAGGAGAAAGCAGGAAGGTATTTATTTCCAGAACACAGTAAAACAGCTTTCTTTTTTAGAAGATGCATCAACAGGATTGTCATGCAAGCAATAATGAATCCCAGCAAGTGCCATCTGTGTGGCACACCAGCACGCTTACAGGCAAAGAGCAAAACCTGAGAGAACACTCCATCAATCCTGCTTTCCATAAGGCTTCATTCTATTTCGATAGACACATAGCCATGAATATCCTCGTGGGCATTTTAAAAGCTGTAATTTCAACTCTGAGGTTTTGCAAGCTTTGTTTCGTGTGGTGTACGATATCATAAACATCCTGAATATAATTACAACCGCAATTTTGTGGGCTGTATTTTCCCTACTGGTAGCCCAAAGTTGATGCTTACAAAAACTTTTCTGCACGCTTATTTGATTTGAACTTTTTATTATTATTACAAATGTATATTATTTTATTAAAAAAATTCACACTGAAGCAAAGTCAATTCCATTTCATTACAACCAAGAATATAAAATAAATGCAATGAACTCATAGCTTAGTTTTAACAGTCATTTCAAGAGTGACATCAGGACAACTTAAAAGCAGTAAACTCTCAACTCCAGAATGAGAAACAAGTATTTTGCTTTGTGATTTTGGTAGCCCATTGGCACGGGCACTGCTGAATGAAGCCACCACAGATCTAGAGCGGCAAAGTTTTGTGGCAGCACCAGGCGCGTACACGATAATTTCTAATGGAAACTACAAAAATGAAAGATGCGTGCATGAACTTATTAGGAAAAAAAATAACTGAATAGAGACAGGCACACTTCCACAAATAGTAAACATGGGAATATACAACTAGGACAACTTGAAAAGTTACTACCTTACATATATAAAAAGTTCTTTAAATTGCTGTTAAAAAGGACATGTTCTGTCCAGATTTTGTGTAATACTTTTTAGTGTCTACACAAGACAAATTTTTAAAAAAATTAAATAGCATTAATTTACTACTAAATATTTAGGAGATAACAGTGCATTAAGGACTTTTTTTCATATAGTAATACACATCGCTCCTGTCTGGCGACATTTTTAGAAGATTACGTATGGCCTTATGTACAATACATTTATTTAATCCTAAAACAATTCTTTGCTTAATGGTGTTAAAGTACCATTCCTGAAGATTATGAAGGGGAACTAAGCTTATTATGTTTATATAAAATATCATACATATTTGAACACTTCTAGCTTCCCACCACCCCTCCCACTACAGATGCGCTTCCCTCCCCCTTCCCAGATACAGTGTCACAGATACAGTGCAGGAGTCGCAGCTTTCCCTATATTTTTCCTTCATTGTGCAGTTTGTGCTACATAAACTTCACCAATCCAGACTAGGCTGCTCATCCCATTATGTCCCCACATTTGTTTCCTCTGAGCCATGACGTGAAAAGCTGTGCTCAGCAGCCTGCTCTCCCACCAGGATGGAGAAGACAGCTCTGCGCCTCTCGCTACAGGTGTGAAACACTTTGGTGAGGGTGTACAGGTTTATGGGCAGAGACAGAGCTGAGTAATAAAGAAACTGCATAGGCAAAAAAAAGCCCATAAAGATGACATGGCCCTGGTTTCCCACGACAAACTGCACAATTCACTTCTGAAAGAGAAGAGTTTTCTACCTCATGGGATAACCCCTAGGCAGCAAGGCTTCTTCCACTATGACTGCCACCCACCCTGGCAGCATGCATCAAGCTCCCAAGAAAAGGCAAATTATTTCACCCCAGGAAGAAACTACAAGAGTGTGCAGTGTACATTTTGCAGCCAGTGCTGTTGCTTTTATTTGCTCTCTTCCCAGCTGTGAATTTGAAGGAACAGAGGAAGTCAGCTTGGCTTTGCCTGTGCACATAAAAGCTAGAGAAAGGAGTGGCATGTGCTCATCTATCAACCCAACCAAGGCAAAAATGCAAGTGCAGCTTAGAGAGGTTGTGGCAGTCACTCTAGAAGCTGGAAGTTAACTCAATTAAAGCACCTTACATTGCTGTGAAGTTTCACACTCTACATACAGATTAATCTACACCATGATTTGGCCTTATTGGCACAAGAGCCTGCCTTAATTAACCAATGGTTCCCTGCCACCTCCTGATCGTGTATGAATTTTGATGATCAGCTGCAGGTCTGAGCAGGGAAAAGAAATGTTAGATAACTGTAGTAGAAAAGACAAAATAATTTTGAGAGAACAGAAGGAGGAAAAGAACAGGAGGGGACAAAAATCACTCTCCCACAAGTTAATTTCCAGAAATGTGGCATTCAAATCACAGAAGTATAAAAGAAGTTTTACTTAATGACATTGGCTAAATATCCATTTGATCAAAAGTACTTCATCCTAACATCAGTAAGGGGGGAGACAGAATGTCATCCCAGAGTCACTGAAATAAAGGAACAATTAAAACCTGTTTTTTCAAACAGAGTACTACAGTATGCTTAAAATGTAGCATTTCATGGGCTATACATTGAAACTATCCTTTGGGAGATTATTTTTCCCCAGAAATATTTTTTTTCCTTTCAATTGCTTCATTTAGTTTTTCACCACCTTCTTATCCATTTGATGACAAAAGCAGGTTTTAGCTGCTTTTCCAGAGCAGCTGGGTGTTGTCAAAATCACATGATGGTAGGGATAGCCAAAGCAAGCCAACTGCTCACAAAAAGTAGGAAAACAGCATGAGATTGAGGAGGAAGGGAGCACTAAAGATGACTGAGAAATCAAATCCAGTAGAACCATGCATGTGACTAGCTGTGACAAAAAGCATTCTCCTCAGAGCAAACAGACCTACTCATCTGGCTACATCTGATCGTCACTTCAGTATGAATGTGTATTTCACCATTTGTGTGGGCACAGGGCAGAAGAGAACAAACTGCAGTATAAAAACTTGTCACCACTGACCATTTACACCTGAACTCTTCTCATTTCACCTTTTCTCTGGACACCAGCTGTAGAAGTTCACTGATGTTACACTGCCAGCAGTTTTCTAAATGCATTCCTCTAGGTTTTCTGCCACAGGAGTCAGCCTTATTTCTGAAGGCTGAAGCAAAAATGAAGCTGTCCCAAATTACATGTTGTGTTTCTCCGAATAACTGTGGTTCCAGAAGTTGGACAATAATCCTCTGATTATGCTTCTGAACTCTTGCTTAATTACTGGGGATTTTCTGCCAACCACCCATCTACTTACAGTCCCTTAGGCACAATCAAAACATGTTTGCTCTAGGGAAAAAGAAACATTTCAGTGCAATCAAGTGCATCTGGTGTAACTAATCTGGTTAATCATAGCAATGTGAGGGACACAGAATATGCATTATAAACAAGAAAAAGGAACAATTTTCAACATGCTTTTCAAACTGCACAATAATTTCTCTTAATTATAAATTCTAACATAAAATGATTAAATGCATTTGTTTTTGAAAGTCTTAGTATTTCTGTCACCTTTAAATTTTGAGAACTGACTCAGGAATGTGAAAGAAAGTTAAATTTATAGAACTCTCACACACATTAATAAGCTACTTAGCAGAAAAACAGAAAAAGCCCGTCATCCACATTCCTACTGAGACTTGAGGGCAGTAAATTCATTTTCCTGACTATTTTGGTGTCCAGCCTGGGAAGACATTCCATTCTTCTGTTCCAACAGATCGTCAAAGCATCTCCTTTTTATGTGACTGTCCTGGTTTCATTTAAAATAACGCTTAATTTAAAACTAGTCAGAGCATGATCACTGTGATTTCAAGAATTCAATGTGAATGAGTTAAGAAATATCAGCAATCTTCTGTTTGGCGTTCAGTCCAGTAGCATGAAGCATATCTGTTGCTGCAGAGACTTGGGTGGGTTTTTTTCTTTTTTCATTTTTCTTTTTTCATTTTATCAATTTTTAAAATTTTTTATTTTTAATACTTTGCCTGAAAACTAGACTAATAAAAACAGAATAGTAAAATACTCTGGAACAGTAAAATTTTGCTGTTCTTGACATCCATGAGCAAAACAGTAATATCCTGTGAAAATAACATAGTGCTTTAAAAAGGTGCAATATACCTGTATAGCTAAACTGGTTTGCCTAGTATAAAACTAACTATATACAAGCTTGAAAGCCTGGGAGTTCAAGATTTTAAAACTTTAAAATCCCATCAAAGAGATTGAAAAGACAGATTTATGGCAATCACTACAGCATAAGGAAGGTGCACCAGGAATCCTTCAAAATTCCAAAGGTTAAAGAAGTTAAGTGCTGGGTTCAGATCAGAAGGGTTCATTAGAGCAACCACAATGGAGCACATGCAAGGGGAGGGAAGAAGGAAAACTTCACAAGAATCTCCTTTATGGCAATAAAGGGATGGGGATGGGACAGGGGTGGGGGAAGTCTTCAGTGAGTGAAGTTTTCCTTTTGTCATCATGAATTTTAATTCTGCATCATAGTTTGTATTTTTGGTCTTCTCATCATTATGAACTTCATATTGCTGGAGTCTTCTGGCTTCTAGTCCGTTCCTTTCTGAGTGCAGCCGGTCAGGCCCCTCAGTACCTGTGAGACTGATGAGATTGGTGATACTGAGAGCTCTGCTGAGATGACGTGGAATAGCCCATTGTACTCTGGGACTGAGAAGATCCCTGAATGTTGCTTTGGTAACTCAGGCGCGAGCTGGAGTGCTGCAGGAAAGAAAGAGAGGAATCAAAGGAATGAAACGCAGCCTGTCAGGATCATGCAGCTCGAGAGATTTTTAACCTCTCTGGTGCTCATTAAAACATGATTGCTGGGGAAGCTGACTAAACAGTGCTACTATTTAGGGTCCCATAAAACGAGTCATCATTCTGATCTGCAATCAGCTTTAACACAGCACACAAAATACACAAGAACCCTTGGAGACCAAAAGTACAGCAGGTACACACCCATTTTCTGAAAAATAATACACAAGAGACAAGAGAGCAGACTCCCTTTCAAAATTCATATTTCTTAAACTTACATCTATTGTTGCTATTAATGCCAAGGCTACAAACACCCTTCTCAAGATGGGCAGCACTAAATGTTATAGGTGTACACTTTATTCTTTTCTGAGAAAAAGACAACCATGACTTCAGAACTATTCAATTTACCTAAATGAAAAGTTGTCCATTAAGATAAAATAATATAATTTTAAGTGAGTCTTTCAACCTGATACTGTAAACAAGGACAACTGGTTAAAGATGGGCATGTGTATGTACATAACCTAACATTCATTTTCCTGAAGGTTTTTTTCTCCCTCTACAGTTTGAGGCAGTCAGCTCAGTGGACTCCAACCTCAGCAAGACAAAATCGTGGATCTTGCCACCTCTGGCCTGCTGAATTTGTCCTTTCATTATCATAACCATTCCCCATCCAGAATTAATCATGAGCTGCCCAATAATGCAAGTTGCAAAATCACTTGGCATGAGAAGTGCTGCTCAATGGACAGGAGACTGTCCAGCAAGGTAAACCCCACCAGAATCCACATGATTAGTCTGGTTGTGTAACACAGTGTCTGAAACCTGACATTTTTCTCAAAATTATGGAAAGTTTTTCAACTTCTAATGGAAAAGAAAATGAATTGTGATAAGTTCTATGACCTTATATCGCTCTTTCTGGATAAAAAGCAGCAGCTCACCATGCTAAGCAAAATACCCCAGGTCACAAATACTGAGGAAGGCTCAGTAAAATTCCACAAAGAGTTTGCACTGTCATTTGTGGAAGCAGTATATATTGAGGCTGGTGAATGACAAAGAAAACTTCAACAGAGACTTCAGACCACAAGCTAAATGAAACTCAGAGCAGAGTATCTTCTATCTACTTCTGAATAAGATAAAATGGAGTAAAATTAATGCCCTAAGACTACAAGAATGTAGTAACTTGCCCATGCTTATTTTTGTTCCACATATGAGAATTCGCTTTTAACAAAGTCAGACTTGGACAAATTGCAGACATTCCTTTCTGGAACAGAAGATAGTCAGCTAGAAGTTGGAGGCAGATAGCCAAATACAAGTGTAAAAATGGATAATCAGACCATACAATTTAGTGAACAATGTAAAAGAAACGTACAGATCACAATTTTGATGCCTGTGCTGTTAAAGTTTAGAAGGAAAGCATCATAGAGGGCAAAAAAAAAAAGAATATTTAGACTGCTAGCAACTTGTAAGGGGGAAGTCTACCAACAGTTCAGAGAACTGGATAAGAATTCTATAATGGATATCATCAAATGCAGCACACCAGTTCTCAAAGTATAGACCAGACCAGCCATAAATGCTGTACAGTCAGACAGATCTACTGATCTGTCCAGGCCTCAAGCCTGTCTGGAACTTTTCAAAAAAGAAACCTAGTTGTCTTTCCCCTTAAATTGCCCTCAATGCCTTCACAACCATTTGTAACTAAAAGAGTCAAACAAAAATGGGAGAAATATGTCTGGCACTGAGTAGTCAATTGTCTGTGGAGAAGGTCTGGAGGGCTAAGTCAAGACAACTCTAGAGCTGGTGCCTTAAAACCTACTTATTTTAACTTTAAAGCAGCCTGAAAAGACCATTCTCTAAGGTGGGATCCTCTTGGAGGCTAGGAGCAGACAGAGTCCCTAGTATAATTTAAAATTTACCCTTAATATGTTCCTTACCCTTTTATTTTTTTAAACTTTTTTCAACTAATTACTGCTCCAGCAAGTATAAACTCAGAAGTACTTAAGATTCTGGTAAGTTCAATGCTTTCTATATATAATGTAAGTCACTTTTTTTGGTGGAAAATGTAATTCTAGTAAGCAAAGACAAGCATGCAAATTCAAAAATTATTCCGTGGTAGTGTTTTTCCTTACAAATGCTACTATACTGGAAAACATGAAATATGCTCTACTTTGGTCACAGAAACAATGCATGTCTTTGTGTCCTACTCTGGCATGAAATAGATAAACCAAATCATAATTCCTGTGCTTACATGCATTTTTTTTCTTTAACATTAGAAGTAGACTTAGAAAGAAACCAGAATAAACTACAGAACCACTTCATACATGTGATATGTATAGAAGGAAGCAAGAGAGCCTGGTTCTAACTTTGCTTCTCCTTCTCAGGCTTGTCTCCCATCTGCGCCTCACAGGGGATTTAATATTGCCAAAACTCGAGTATCCTGAATTTGATGCAATGCAGCATTTACATCCACTGGCTTCAGCAGGATTACTCTAAAATATAAAGTTAAGCAAATATTTAAGTGCCTTCCTGGAGTGGACTAGTCCTCAACACTTTACAGGGTGCAGTAGATACAACTCAAACTGGTACTCTACTGAAAACTACTAATCACAGAACAAAACCTCACCACGCCTCAGGTTACATCAAAAATCCATTAAAACGTGACCTGTTCTTGCAGTCGGGAAGGGGGGAAATGACATTTTGGCCCTTGGCCTTACAGTATCAGAAGCAGCAAAATTTCCAGAGGTACCTGATAATCTGAAGGCATGACAGGCCCGCCTGAGTTAGCGCCTGAAGGCCCTATGCGTGGTTTCTTGTTGGGAGGCACCTGGTTGAGGCTGGAGTCCTGGCTGTGCTGCAGCCCCGCGCCCGCGCCCGCTGCTCCCCCGCCCGCGCCCGCCGCCGTCCCGTTGGTCTGGCTGCTGCTCTGCTGCTGCGGCTGCGGCTGCGGCGGCGCGGCCGGCGCCGGCTGCTGGGCTGCCGTCTGCTGCTGATGCTGGTTCTGCTGCTGCTGATTCTGAGGGAAGAGGCGACACAACACGGTCACTTGCTCTGAGCGACGTCTGGGAGCTCCGCGGAGCTGCCAACCCCGAGGGTGAGATGGGGAAACACAGCAAAGCTGAGTACTGAGGGAAGTTCACCCCCTGCACATCTTGTGGGGTGTCCCACTTGTGGTCGTTTTGCTTTTTTAATGCAACGACCTGGACTTAAACTTTAAAGACAGTCTAGTGCCTCCTACAGCTACCCAGGTGCTCAGAGAGGATAAAAGGAACCCTTTATAAAGCGGTAATCACCTAATGAAGTAAATCAAAGCACCCAAAATTTCACTGGTGGCAGACATGGGGAACCACAGTAAATTGTTCTAAGTGCTTCAATGGCCTTGTTAACACAGAACCAAAACCACTTTTCAACTTTTCACCTGAAGAAGGCTGACAGCATTACTGCCAGAAAGGTAAGCGAATTGAGACCAAAGGAATTGCATCGTGTCTTCCTGGCTGCGAGGAAATTCTGTGGCAAAACCAGAAACAGGTTTCATTACTCCGTTTTGGTTTCCTGTGCTTTTAAGCGCCTTGCAAAGAGTGCTGTACTGGGAATAGGGCCCAGCATGGTGCCCAATGTATAGTGTCAGAAAATCTCATTGAAATAGCAGAAAACCAGAGATGCTGAAGACAAAAGAGGCGATAACAGCTAAAAGAAGGATCTGGCAAGGGAAGGAGAAGACTAGCAAAGCAAGAGAAACCAGCTAATTAGGATGACACTGGGTTCTAGCAGGAAAATAAACAGAGAAAATGTCACAGAAGGGAAAAAAGGTTAAGAAGAAGAACACAAGAACAAAAGACATGGAGAACTCTTCTGGCTTCAGAGGGCTACAGACTAAAAGGAGTATTTGACAATTTGGAGGGAAGGTCAGAAAGTAAACAGAATGCAACTCTGTCCTCTATGGTTACAGTTCTGGGAAAGACAACACATTCATCTGCTTTCAAACACCAGGGATGTTCCATCCCAGCACTAAACCACCTAACAAAGTTGCAAAATGTAGTTTCACTCCAAATGTGAGGTAAGTCACTTGTTCATCATGGAAAAAAGTTCAACTGACATGGATTGAATTAAAAAGCCTTACTATCATTCCCCTAATATACTGTAGGGAACATTCCAGGATACTTCTTTTTTCCTAGAATATCTGCTTATATCATGACTAAAGCTTTAGCATGGCAACCTTTTAATTAAATCCTTACTTTATTAGTTTCTCAGAAATCACGACAACTGGTTGCCACCAGCAGAATATTCTTTATGCCCCCTTTACTAAGAGATTTTTAGTCACCTCAGATAAATGACATAAAATCTATATCTATGCCATTCATCACAATGGTCTCCCAAGACACTTTCCAACAAAATTTGCCATGATGTATTCATTTAAGACTACAAAGAAGACTTGCATTTTCAAGGACTTAAGAGGTGGTTTGCAATTCCATTTCACATTTAGCAAAACCCATAATGTATCCTCCTGCATGTAGTCCTCAACTGAGAGATTTGAACTTCAGTAATTCTAGAAGTTAATCAAACTAGCTTGTAAAAAAAATATTAAGAAGCAATTTATTTTCCAAAATGGTTTGAGCTTCGCTTACACAAACAAAACACCAATAACTAAGGAACTATTTGTCTTAGAAATCTGAAATTTGTGTTTTCATAGGAGTGTTTGGATGCAAGTAAGCCAGTTACTATTGTGTGAGCTGAAAAACTTCAGTTTTTAATGTGTAAACAAATACTGGAGGGATTCTCACAATTAAAGGCAAGAGCTTGTTGTAGGTTTTGTGATTCAGATTTTAGCACAAAATTTAGTTGACTAGCCTGAGCTTGTTGTTGTGTGGAACCGCTACTGCTACTGCCTGGCTAGAGATTGAGACCTGCTCTGTAAGCCTCCAGCTGGGGCCTGCCTGCACCACCTTACTGCACAAAAATGGCTTTTGCCAGCAAAACTCTTTTCCTCAGGTCAGTCTGGTTCATGGCAGTTCCTAAAATATTAAACTCATCAAAGGTCTACACTTAACAACCCACTGCCATATGTCACCTCTCAGGCACAAATTACCAAAATGAAATTTCTGTCCTACCTAGAAACAAACCTAGCAGAAACTTGCCTAACAGAATTTAAATGAGAGAAAAAAAATATTTTCACTTTGTTTTACAAACCCTCATTTTAGTCTTGCTAACTAAAAATCAACCATTTTGAAGAATGGATGCTTAGGCTAAATGTTATTTAATTCAGATGCAACTTCCAAATGAACTGAGACAACTGCTCCAGGTTTCCAAATGATTATACAGATATTTATGGTTTTAAAAACAAACTGGTAAGAAACCAGTCTAAAAAATAAAACCTTTCATTTACAATAACGTCATAAAGCAACAAAACATGGCACAGATTCAACTTTCAGAATAGCCTTTACCTCCACATTTTCTACACTGTGGGAACACATTCATTGAATTATGTGACTTGTATTACCTAAATGCTCTAAGAAAAAGTTTAATTTGAAGTGTGCAGAAATACCTGACTGCCCTCAACAATCTCAAAGACCATGTCTGACTTAAAATGTAAAAAAGCCAGAGTAAATTTAATCCATAAGGTTTCTTCTTGGTTTTTGAAGCTGTGAGAGTTGAAGCAAAACCAGTAACTAAATTACAATGGAATCAGCATCATGAATTTAATTTTATTTTTGCTCAGGGGTCTGTTTCCTCCTTTGGAAAAACCTATTTGGACACAAAAATCATGGATAGTACCACTTGTTCTTGGTAAAGAAGAATCTGCAATATCAGTTCTGAAAACAAAATTTGCTCTCTAAAATACAGCTTAAAACTCAGCTAGTTTGTCATGCTAGGCAGAAAATCGAAAACAGAAGATTCATGTAGTCAAATGGTTTCTCTGAAAGACAACAGCCCTTCTCACATAGTCCTCAGATAACTGCAGCTCAAGACTGTTCTCTTCACATTTTGCTAGCTATACATCACTGTTGGTGCCTCACTGTACCCTGTTCAGTGAAAACAACATGCTGTTTCCTACACTGTAGCACCATTGTCTGGCCTTCACAGCACCACGGGACAATCGCTGTGGTCACACAGCACAGCTGAGCTACACGCACCAAGCACATCAGGTTATGTTGCAAGCACGCCAAAATTTATTATGCACACAAAAAAGTTCTCACTCATGTCTATGGGGCTATGGAAAAGACTATTCAGAGCAGATTGTTACTACCAGAATAGTTCAGAATCCTTATTATTCCTTTGTCTGAGGGCCCTTAAAACATGATCAGGAAACTGCGTGCAGATGGATGAAATGTTCTGATGTAGTGCCAGAAGCAGGCTGCCACTATTTATTTGAGACCCCAACAGCCATCTACATTCAAATGGTTGGATAGATGCCAGTCATACAATGAAAATGCCTTTCTTTTCATGTGCTCACAATGTATTTTCATCATGCAATGCTGAGGAGGTAGCAAGGTTTTCTTGGAATGACAGCAGCTGAGAGCAGCTACTGCTGACAGAACAGCCCATCCAGCTCATTCCCCAGGTCAGGGCAAACCATGTTGGTGATACCACCTAAGACACCCCAAAGCATCTGATACTTTTCAACTGTCTGAGAAACAGTTTTAAGAGAGCTTTGCCTTGGAAACACATTTTCGGTTAACTCTTTATGTTTCATTAGCTTTCATTTGGCATCATGATGCTTTCTTATTGCATACCTGAAAGTAAAAAAACCCAACCAAACGAGGAGTTTATTATACCTTATCCCCTTTCTCTTCAGGTTCATCTTCATTGAGGAATTCTCTTTTTGGATATGGAATCTGACAGCCAGCAAACACACTGAAACACAGTAAACAGTAAACACTCCACAAATATGTACACATGGCATACATTTACTTAATGCTATGTTAAAAACAAGTGCATATAACTTCATTTCTTTTATTTGACAAATCCTGTTTCCATAAGTGAATGGCAGTGTGAGCATCCAAGATAGGTGCTGATTGTAATGTCAGATCTCTTTGCTGTTGGCACAAGGCTGTCATTTAGAAATCATGGCATGGTTGAACATGCCCAAATGCCAGAACGACCACTTGTTGATCCAGATGGTAAAATGAACAAACACAGTGTCAGAGGTTCCACAACACCTAGTTGGAACGCGCATGGCTCACTGAATAAAGGGACTGATCCAAAGAGTATTAGTGTCTTATGAGCCTGCCTTGGCTTACAACAGGCCTCAATATATTTGCCAATCACAACTGCAGAGTTACTTTCACTAAGCTTCTCAGGTCTTGTTTAGGAAAAAAAAGATCACTTTTAAATTCAGCTGACCAATGGAATTTGGAACATTCCCTAATGTTTATGGCAGAGACCTTATGTTATCCTGTAATCCATGAGGAGCTACAGCTCTCCACAGGGTAGCATCAGATAAACACTAAGCAGAAAATTACTGGTAGATCTTGACCAGTATCAATTTCTTAGATTTCTGTGCCAACATTCAGAATACAATCAAAATGACATAGTTTTTAGAAGGGTGTGAACAGTTCTTAATCTAGTTGCTATGTAGTGTTTGATTTTTTCAACAGAAAAAGAAAATTTTAAAACCAAACTAGTCTCAACTAGACTCCTTTTGCATTCCAGTGACTGTTCCCTCCTTTTGCTGTTGCCTGCTAGTTGAGGAAACAGGGAAAGCAAAGGTAGAAGTCTACCTGCATCACGTTCATACAGATCATAATGCACCACCATGCTTCCAAAAACTGGGAAGAGAAACTGACAAAGTCTGCCAGCTGGAATTGAGTATGTCATTTGAACTTTTCATGACAAAATATACAGAGATATCAATTCTGTACTCCCAAGCCTTCTGAACAAGGGATTTGTGTGATTTTAGGCAGCCATTTATCTCTCCACTTTTCTCATACTGTTACCCTGTGAAATAGGGCTTGGGAATGGGCTGTAGGTCAGAGGACCACTGCTAGGGAGAGGCACAATCAGCCAGGCAATGGAGAACAGGGCTTTGTGAGGCTGTGTAAGGCAGAACAGAAGAGGGCACAGATTGATTCTCTAAATGCTGCAGTAATGTCCCTCTGGCTTTGGTAGTATATTCAGAATTACACCACTACTGTGGTACTGGGTTATTCCTCATGACTACTCAGTTCAGGCACCAGTAGATAAAGACACTTCTGCATTACATTTTAGTTTCTACTGAGCATGGCTGAGCTGCTACTTCTTGCAGACACAGGTAGGTATCTGTGAATTTTTCAGCTGTCGTGTCATTTCAGGGATTATGTAGGGACTTCAGGGACTGCATGTAGCAGAAAGGAGTCATCCCAGATGTGCGCAGAAGAGGGAATACATACTCTGATGTAGGCAGAGGATCCTCTTGAAAGTAGGGGTCCTGCAAAGCCTGCTCTGAGGTAATTCTCTTTGTAGGGTCCATAGTAAGAAGCTTCTGAAGCTGCAAAGCATAACGATAAAAATAGCAAAAAGCTTATCAAACTATCATTTTTCAAACTATGACTTGTATGTCTTGGATTGTGGATTGCTAAATTATTTCTGGCTTGTCCAGACAAGCTTAAGTTAGCACTGCTTGTTCAGTGAAGTTCCCAAGAACTACAATGCACATCCATCAAGGTGGTTGTGAAGTACTTCTTATGTAATAAGCAGTTAAGTGTACCAGGTAGTATTAATTGCTCAGACTGAACCACTGCACTAAAGCAATGCTAAATTCAGCCATTACATGTTCATAAAATATCATTTCCAAATAATAGGTTTTTTGTTGTGGTACATGTATAGCTTTTATACTGTTCTGCACTGCTGAGATAAAAAGGAAAAAAGTGTCAGAATGGACTGAACACAACCAGGATTCTCCGTATTGCTTTAGGGACAGAAACAATAAATCTTCATTTCTTGCACTGGCAACATTCCAGAATCAGAGCACCCTGCTACTCATCCAGCCCCCAAACCCACTCTAATTGGTACTGAAATGAGAAGAAGCAGATCCTTCCTAGTAACCTTTCTTCCTTGCTAGGAGGAAAACAAGCACAAATTTATTAGATAGAATGCTTTTGACTGCAGTAGGCTATAAAAGAGGATTACAATATATTAGTAATATAAAACAGGAATTATAGGCATATCACACCATTTAAAATAGTTACTTATTTATTACATTCTGATAAACTTACAGTAGGAAATTTGGGTGCTCAAATTACATTATACAGTATCCTGCTCTCACACAATACTCTCTTAATTCAAGCCAGTAGTGAAAATGAATTTCTTTCTGTAAAGGACGCCTCAGCTCAAACTCTCTTTCAGGTCTCCAACAAAAACTGCCTGGATACTCAACAAAATAATGTTATTTTGGCATGGGTATTTGGGGCTTTTTATTCCAATAAATTAATAACCTGACATACAATTCTATATTCAATATATGAGCTACGGCAAACAGTCTCAGTAAAAGTACTCGCCCTCCTCAAGAAAGGAATTAAAAGGAAATCATCTTTGTCAATAGTTGTAGTTAACCCTACTCGATAGATAAAGGTCTCAAAACTCTCTGTACTTTTGTCATTTCCTTCCCAGCTCTTCTTATTCACATACTTTATGGGCCACAGACCTCAACATACTCACAGCAAAACAGAGACATTTGGGCTGTCTCTCCACCCATCAGTTCATTTGCAACTAGCTCCTGAATGGATTTCTGCTGCTTGCCTAAAGATATACCTCAAGATATTCCTGCACTGTATACACCTGGAGGTTTGAATGGGTACTTATTTACTGTATTTTTGTGCAGTGAGATAACTCTTAACCCTATGTTTTCTGTGCATCTTAACAAATTGAACTTCTAATAATATGTTGGCTCTCTACATAGAGTGACCTCACACAATACAATGTAGACAATAGTTTGGTACTCAGTATTTTTACTTCAAATCACCTTTCCCTACATGAAAATTTTTTGTCAGCTAGAGCAGCTTCTGACACCCTTACAGGTTATGCAAATTTCACTCCCCAGTGACTAGCAGGGACAAAAATGCATATTCTGTACAAGGTATTCCTGATCTTTAGTACCAGATGTCATCGTTGACAGAAGAGCACAGGGCATCAGCCTCTGACTCTTGGACTCCTGCCTCAGACCTGGTTGCTGCAGCCCTACCCAAGTGAAATCTCCAGCTTTCTGCCATATAACATGGTCATCACAAACTGATTCCAAACATGACTGGTATTCTTTGTCATTCATAGGTAAGGCTAACGCCTAAGAAGACCTAACGATATTTTGGCCCTGTTAATGATCTGGTCATTCCCTCAGCATTCCTGTTTCATTCCCAAGGATACAATCAGCTAGCCCATTCCAAGTAATACCACACACAATATCACTCCCAGCAAGACAACCTGCCTATTAGTGATGTTACTGTGAACCAACTTCTTTGAGAAATTTTGATTACCTGTGGCTTCTGGAGAAATGAATAAAAAACATGCCTGGAGACAATTTGTTTTCAGGGCAGCAGCTGCTAAGACAACCTAGGAAACCAATGAGACTAGGTTTCACCAAAATCTTATACTTCCTAGCAGGTCTCATGCTCTCAGCCTCCACTGGCCTGACATGACAGCTATGAATACTATGCTTGTAACTTTTCCAGGACAGCAAGAACAGATGCCTCTTCCTGAATGGAAAACATTCTGCCCTTCATGTAGACATTATCATTCAATGTCAATCAGCAGAATGGCATAATATCATTCTCTTTGTCAAGAGTCACTTGCCATCCTGCACTGATCTACTTGATGCCATCTGTTCCCCACGCACCACACTTCCTATACTCATCAGCACAGCCCCAATCAATGACTGCTACAAAGCAGATGTCTTCAGAGGTCACTCTGCAAGATGGAGGTCATCTCATAAAAATAACTACCTTGGATATGAACAAGGAGTTTTAGGGAGTCTGCTTCACAATATATGTACCTCCAATGTACAGCAATTAGATAGCAGGAAGGTAGTCCATACTCCTGGGCATTCTTATTCAGAGCTTTGGGAGACTGACCTATTTTAGATTAGCCTCTGTCACTGTAGCTGATCATTAAACCACTCTTATTCACTCCTTGAACTGTGAGAAAAATCTAACAAACTACCTTACTTAGAAAACTAAATCTTCCTCATGATGTTCAGAAAGAAGGGTAAACTATGGTTAGTCTTGTTGTTCTTCAGAGATCTGGTTAATATTTCCCCCAGGAAAAGTAGTCAACGCACCTAAGATGACTCTCAACCCACTGTTCAGCCTTAGAGAATTAGCAATATAAGCTGACAGAAAGCAGGTTTTCTGGTGGGTTCCACTTTTAGTAGGAAAACATGGAAGTTCATGTGCTAACTAATGATGTCTCTTAAAACTGTCATCTTTTCAGTTAGACTTACCCTAAGTCTAGGTGATTCCAACGTGTGCCCAGTAAGCTGAGTTTAAGAAGTTTTCATTCATTTTTCTTTAAGTCTCACTTTTCTTATGGAAATTCTTCCCTTCTACTCACTTGAACCAACCTGTTCTGTTTCCACAGCTATTTGTGTCATCATCCAGCAGCAACTAATGAGTCAAAGAGCAAATCTTTGCCAGGATGTAGAGAGATGACAGCTATGCTGAATTTGTAACCGAACACAGACCCCTAAAAGTCAAACTGCACTAAGAGCCTCATTACAGAGCTCCCTGTACACAGCATTAGCAAAGTCACTTTGAAGTTCATTCCTAAATTTAGACAGCACTAAGTCATCACAGAGACACCCAGAAATGGTGCTGTATTAGACGGAGCAACCCTGTGTTGGCCTACAATGGATGACTCAACTAGGCAACCAGCAAATATATGTTTAGGGATTTTGTTTGGAATCATCCCCAGAACAGTGGTGGACTACTGTCAGAAGGAAGAAAAAACACCCAAATTACTACAGGAAATAAATTTCTCCTTTCGTCTTCCCTTTCTTCACAAAGCTCTCTAGGTTTTAGGGGCTCTTTAGGTCTCTGAAGTCACATAGAATATTATACTCTCTTATTTGCACAGCAGACCTAAAGGTAAGGCTGGATATAAAAGTGTCTTGCAGATCTTAATTAGATCTTCAATACCAGCAGTTTAAGCAATCTTTGTATGAAGAAAACACATTTCAAAAATGGCCAGTTAGTGATAAATAGCTTTCTTTAACATTGGTGTTCATTAGAATGGAATAGGAAAACAGACACAGATATTACCCTTAGAAATGCAATTTCATTCCTGTCATCACAGCAATTTTCAAGTTGCACCTACCAAAAGAAAAACTTTGCTGTCAGGCTTGACTTTGTGTTTCTCCATGTATTTTATGAGGCTACTATTGGCATATCTGAAAAATACAGTTAAAGAAAGACATGTCTGAAATAATAGTGCATTAAAAACATGAAACTATCAAGTGACCACAGAAACATCTCCCAACCCTCAATAAGAAAACTGTAAGAAAAACTGCTATTGGAAGACATGTCAGATATTTATCTAGCAGTTGCACACATAAAGTGCTTTTCACCAATAGGACTGCTATCAACTATGTAAAGATTATCTCCATGAAACATGCAACTCATATAGTATATGGATAAGCTGTTGATAAGGATAATGACAGAGAGAGACACGACTTGAAGTTTATACTCTATTTTTTTAAAGCAACTCTGCCACAGAAAGCATTCAGCAGTTCATCACAGCTCAACATTTAAGCTATTGTTTCCAGT
The DNA here is from genome assembly GCF_965231275.1 of Zosterops lateralis. NCBI lineage: Eukaryota > Metazoa > Chordata > Aves > Passeriformes > Zosteropidae > Zosterops > Zosterops lateralis. The sequence continues at coordinate 67,850,450 of NC_139764.1, read as the reverse complement.
TAGAACTTGGCAGAGCAGTTAGATTACCATTCCGTCTCCCCAACCTCCAGAAAACCATACAGTCCTTACAGATCCCAAGCTCAAAATTGCTCTAAATATCTATGATCTGTGCCTTGCCTTTAATTTACAACTCCAGAGGTTATCTATAGCCATTTTCAAAAGAAAGAAGCTTCAGGCACAGATGAGCTTCATATCTTGTAAACCAGTGTAATGAATCCACGTCAGAGCTGGAAGCAGAATCCAAAACTCTCAAATCCATGTCCTCTGCCTTACTTTAAAGAGTCCATTTAACTCCTTACCAGCTCTGGTCTATTATCACCACTTGAATAATTTAGTCAAAGCACCAGGAAACAGTAAAAGCTGAAAATTCTCAGATCCCAGACAGGGTTTGAATCACAACCTACTGAACGTGTTACTTTCAATAGAAATTTCTGTCGAATACATTGCTGCCTCCACATATCCACTTGTCAAAAATAGTAGTGCTTCCCTATTCTTCCTCACACAATATGAACAACGTTATCTTGAATATGTAATAGAAATGGGTAAAGGAAGCTCATTTGTCTGTGCCTGCCATAGACTAAATTACATTTATAACAACCCCTTCTAAAGAAATGAGGAGGCCACTCAGTTGATGTTCTTAACAAGCAGCTGAGGAAGAGAACACCATTCATGTAAACCAGCTGATTCAAACAGGACAGCTGCCACAGTGTTAGAACCCATGTACTCCAAAATCCCCTCCCCAAAAAGTCAGAGCATAGGAGCCGATTTCTGCCTCCACCACACTCAATGAACTGTTGTTACATTATCATTACTTACGTTGTTCTCCTAAAATCTTTCTGAAGAGTTGGATATTCTGGCATCTTCCTTATGTCTTCCCAGTCTTTATCTTCAGTAATGTGGAAAAAAGAAAAAGCATTTACAATTCTGAACCTGTAGGTTAAGTAATACTCAGGAAGAATAACTACAGGAGTTGTTTGACTTCCTGTTTGTTGGCCAGTGCTATTGTTCTTTAATTGTCAGCATTTCCAAATCCATCAAACTGACAGTTTCTTTGTACCTACATAAACAACTAGTAATTTCCTTTAGAAAAAAAAAAAAAAACCAACAAACAACTCACTAGCGTTATGTCTGCTGCTTTAATGAAAATAAATTACCTGCAGGGAATCCCATTACACTGAAAATACGGTCTAGCTGATCGTGATGAAAAGGATTACTTGTTTTGATGTCCTCCTGGCGACAGTGAAATATAGGTTCTGAAGTCAATAGTTCAGCAAATATGCAGCCGATTGCCCAAATATCTACAAAAGAAGGGGGATAATTAATGAAAATTTACTGTACTCAACTGCTCTGGTTTTTGTTTCTGTACCGTTTCTCCACATGTGTAACCACAGTAAGACAAAATGCTTCACATTTTAAAATAATGCATTAATATAATACATTAAAAAGGGCAAAATCTGGAGACGTTTTCTTTAAACCAAAATTAGGGTCTCGAAAGCCAATTTGTACAGTGGCAGTCCAGCACTTAACATATTCACAGTTATGTCAGAAAGCTACACAATATTTGCTTATAACATAGCTTAAAGAGCATTCAGTTGACCAAAGATTGTCCCTCACAAAGACACATTGAAATAATACTTCTACCACATATTTCAGAACAATTCCAAACAGATAATTGATAACCAAATAAATACTAACGAGAAGACTAATGGCTCATATGTTTAACCAAATGGTGAAGCTAGTTAAAATGAGGGGGGAAAAAGATCCTAATTTTAATCAAGTGCAGAAGAGTGACTATCAAACTTTGAAAAAATTAAAATCCTACTTGACAACTGAGTCCCACAGCAACAATACTTTAACTGTCTCGTCTCCATCTCATGTACATAAAGAAAAAAAAGCATGATATTTGACAGTTGGACTTGACGGTATTTTCTACTTTAATGATTCTAGATACAGAAAGAAAAAAACAACAACTTCTATTTCATAAAATTCTCATTAATATGCTTTTTTAGATTAAATATATTGTGGACCAAAACATTAATTTACAAGAGAACAGTTTTTCAGATTACATGTATGCATTCTAGTTACTGCTCATTATCACCCATCTTAGTGTTCTGTATGACCCAAATGGTTTACTAGGCATCTTAAAATGGAAGTGTGAATTTGCCAGTGAGAAGAAACTGGTTACCAGCTCAAAAAAAAACAAAAACGCCCCCCCCCCAAAAAAAACTCCAAAAAAGATGTCTTAAGGATTTGCTACACTGATAATTATGTGTCAGGGATACTGGGATACAACTTTGGAAAAGGTGTTGAGATCAGATTAATAATACTCATAGTCCGCTGAATACAAGAGTGTGGAGAGTTGTGTAGTAATTGAAGTTAAATTAGATGACCCTAGGAAGCCATTTTTATTTTTTTCTAATTTAACAGAATAAATACAAAAAGCAATTTAACTTTAATGTATAACTCTAAGAGACAGAAATTTTTTTAACCAGAGTTTAGTTTATTAAATTCAGACTAAAGAAAACACCAAGAAAAGTCTCATGGTTTTTGCAATTAATCTGAGACTCCAAACCCCACTTGCTGTCAATGGTGGTGCTTGGTCCATGCTGCCTATGAGACACAGAGTGTCCTTAAGAAAAAGCACTGCTCTCCTTACGTAGGAAATAAGAAAATGAGCCATCACACTCTATTTGCCCAAACTGGTCAGTTCTATTTCCATCACATTACAGGTGTGGAGCTTGAAGTGTCCCAATATATAACCCTTTCTTCAAACCTCCCTTACAGAAAAATCTAATAACATTTCATTCAGACTTTACAGTTTTGACAGGGTATAACTTGCTCTGTGCATTACATCACATTCTCAAGGTTTTATCTTCCTTTGATTTTCCTATTAGCCTTATCTGCATGAAAACAAGATCTTTAGCTGTTGAGATTTTATCTGCTCAACCAACTAATGCAGCATATTAATCACAATTGCTGCCTGGGTAGTAGGCATAAATTATCTACTCTGGAATGGAAATTACTTATTAATTGAAGAATGGTGTCTTCATTTAACAGTATCTATTCACTCATTTTCATAACAGATAGCAAATCCTTTTGGAGATGGCTTATCTAGAGGCCAAAAGAATTGCAGCTCTCTTTGTTTTCACAGCTTTCTACAGTGCTCACTGTCCATCACATTGTTCCATCTCATTATTCCATTCACTATTGCTCTATCCAGACCAACCTTTTCCTTTTAATGAAAAAAAAAAAGAAAGGTAAAATCTAGTATTCTCCCTGACAGCAAAGCTGAACTGGGAAATCTCCCTGATGTGACACAGCAAACTTCAAAACTTTTTTTTTTTTTTTTTATCACCTACACTGTGAGAGAAGAGCCACTATACAGAGAGCGCATTTTAAACCCTTTGAGAATTCAGAAAGACCAACATTCCAACATTGTACCAACTGGATGTTACAGCTGTATAAACACTGGAAACTTCCAAGATAGTGTCATGATTTTCTGTGGGGTGGCATTATTGGGCAAGTCAAGCATAAGACTACTTTAACTTTGATCAATTGTCATATTCTGTAGCAGTTCATATGCTAGGGTTTCTTTACGTTTCTTGCCAGATATTCTTCATCTCCAAAGAACTAATAAAAAGTAACCCAAAAGACTTGGTACAGAAAAGCTGTATGTAAGAAAAGATTAAATTGATGGAAAAGGCCTTGAAGTCATGCAGCTTGAGCAGGTCAGAGTCTTCTCTTCATGAACCTTTTATGTAACCTGATCTTGAACACATCCTTGGGATATATTGATACCATTCACATTTAATGATTTTCTGCCAAGATTAGCTAGTCCTTTTGTTTGTTTCTTCTAAAAAAACATTCATAATTTGCAATAGTAATGTACCACATGTGGTACTTGCTTCATTAAATTCTGCTAAGTTTAAACACTTCATAGATACAAGCAGTCTTAATTGGTCTTCATCCTCTACACTGTCCACAGTAGTCAACCTAATACAAATTTTAGGTGTAACTATGGGGAAAAAGTCCTTCTCTAGAGCCATTTAAGGTTTTCCATTTATGATCCTTAAAAATTAATGATTATTACATCTGTTTCAAATATATTCCAAGTAACACATATTACTCCTCAGGAGTGGGCACTAACAGAACAGAGCTTAAAACAGACAGGTAGTATTTTTCAAGTACAGTATATTATTCTTCTAATGCACATCATCTGCCTCTAGCACTAAAGGAGCTTCTTATAATGTTATATAAAAATTTCATTATAAATAAAACTTCTTTTAAAATCAAGCACCACAATAAGTGGCAAAAATTATCCAACAATTAATTCTCTCCTCTTCCCTCTACTAATGATCAAGACAATGAGTGGCCTCATCCCTCCTGAGCCAAAGCTAAAACTATTGAAGTTATCCATTTGTTATGTCCCAGACCCACTGAAAACTGGGACACAAAGGTCCTACAGAGTTGCACTGGGTACTAAATGTTTTCCCATTTGATGTCTTGGGAGGATACTAACAAGTTTACCAGAGTTACACAACCATTCATGTAAAGATGGTTCTGTTTCCTACAGCCTCTTCTACTGTCCTTAGGCTTCAGGACTAATCTGTGGTAGAAGGTTTTTACCATCTGTTGGGCTGTGTTGTTTTGTTGATGTTCTCCTCTGCCCCCAAGATTTACAGATTGTTCACTTTCCCTAAGTTTATACTGGACCCCAGTGCAAGCCAGTTTTTCTCCCTGGCTCTGGAAAGAGGGGTGGGAGTGACCCTTAACCACGCAACTTCCTTGGGTTCCATTCAAACCTGCCTGTTCTCCACTGAAATATCCTTCCACTATGACAATACTTCTCGAGTACTACGTAATTTTATGAAAAGAAAAAAACCCCAGCCTTTCATGGGTGGACACTAGGGATTGGTAAACAGACTTCCCATACAAATGCCTGTGTGCACAGATTATTAAAATATTTGTATGGCTGTCTATGTCCCAGTTTTAAAACCTGGGACTCCAATAGCTTTATAGGTCAGCTGAGAAAATCCTGCGTGTCCTGCTCTACTTTAGCACTGTAGCCAAGAAGCAAGAACAAAGGGATGCTGTTTCAATGATAGGGCTTATTAAGCAGACAAATGCTCATGTATTCTTTCATTTCTATGGCACAATAATCTCATTTCTGTATTTCTTTAAGAAACAGTATTTCTGTATTCATTTCTGTATTTCTTTCTTGGAAACATTCTTTAAGAATAGTATGACCACTTAAGACAGTAAGACAATTTATTAAGCAATAGCTTTGACTCATAAAATGAAACATCTTTTCCCATGCATATTAACCAACACTTTTCATTCAACACAGGACAGAATCCAAGATTAAATACATCTTAACTATATCCAAGAAAAGAAATAAATAAACAATCTCTTAGTCTCATAGAATTCCTTAATAAAATTCTCTTAAAGAAATCAAGTAGACTTGGAAAACATCTATTTAGGTGCAATCAATCTGAGGAATTCACCATTAGTGAGGTTTAGCATAATAGCACCAGTACTCAACCAAAGTGCTTTTTTCCTGTGTTGTTTTGAACACAAAGTCTACACTCTTGGACACATGTGAATGCTGGCAAAGGCAGTGAAGAGCAGAAGGATAAACAGCAGAATACAGCTTCCCTGAACCTGCCAAGGGCTAATGAGACAACCAGGGTACCCAAGAACTAGACAGCAAGGCCTTAACCCAAACAGGGCTTTTCAGGCCACCTCTAAGAGTTACAGCATTTACTTAAGGTCCTCCAAAACTTTCCAGTCAAGGCAAGGACATCAAACACACCAATGGACTGGAAATCTAAAATGGGGCTGTACAGGCAAATGTGTCTAATTCTTTCAAATAGCTATCAATTGGTCTAAAAGATATAACCTCTATTAAAAAAAAAAAAATCTTATTCTAGACTTACCTGGAATTTTTATATACAAGAGTCTAGGAGCACAGAGATAGCACAGAAAAAGAGTTTATTAATTTTTATGCTAGTTTTAGCATTAGAAATGAGATTTAAGAAAATAATTTATCCTTAAACAGGGATTTCTTTGGTCTGTTAAGGTGAACAGAGCACGCCTGTCACGTATGTTCCGTTATCACACATATACACAAGGGATAGACCTTTCCATTCATACATTAAGATCCCCAATTTTTATATGCTTTATTTAAACTTTAGTCAGCAAAACAGAAGGTTGAGGAAGTGGTTACCAGCCTTTTAAATTTGACACCTTCTATGAAGAACTGAGAATGGGGTCAAACATTTACATGTGACAGGCTTTTCAAGGAGAAGCAAAAAATGGTGTCAGTGGGTTAAGGGTCAGAAATTTGCTTCCACTCTTTGATGTTAGGCAATGTTGACCAATTTTTAAGAAACAGCATCTCAACAGACCTTGACTGAAGAATAACTTACACTTATAAAGCCTCAAAGATGACTGTGGTGCAGACAGAAACTACACCTCCCCCTAATCTGAGGGATGTTCACAGCCAGCCAACCATGTCTCTAAGAACAATGTTTTATTTCAAAAGTGCATCATCTTCTGTGCCATGATGTAATGTCAAGATAATTCAAAACTTTTAACTGTAAAACCATACTAACTTGAATTGATAATGAAATCCACCATCCTTTTTTTTTCTACCTCTATGCCTTCATCCCAGCATTACAAACTAAGCTTCCATCTTCTCATGTTTGCACTAACAATTTGATTAATTTCAATAAATACAATCCTAAGCATTTTAAAGTATCTTAACTGAAATTCTGAGTTCATTTAAATCAATTGTCATTTTCTGAAGTGCTTTAATAGGCCAGGCTTTCATCATTCTCTCTTAACAGAGGCATTCAAGGTTATCAAAGTATTTTATTTTTCCACTTAAATTTCTACTCTGCTGTGTATCATTAAATGAAGATCCCGGATTATATGATTTCAGACTTCTGCTATGCATTAGATACATTATCTAGCTTGCACCATTAGACTAAAATTACTGTGCTAAGCTTGACAACACAATGCAAGGAGTGGCAACAAATCCAGAGGCTCTAAGTAGTTCTTTCATGCAGCAAAAATATGATTTCAAACAGCAAAATCCTGTAAAACAACTTAATCCTTAGTTTACAGAACTTCACATCCAAGAATTTGGAAATTCCAGGTTTATGGTTCTATATAAAACCTTTTATTTAAATTGTGCAGATTCCTGAAGACAGGAATCATCAACACTGAAATCTTACCAACAATTTTAACTCTGGAGCACAAGAATTTTATTTTTGCCAGCATTGGAACCTTGAGAACTAAACCTTAACCAACATTATATTGCTTTTGCAAGGATTTTCAGTGGCTGTCTTCTGAAAGACTCTCCTCCCCCTCTCTGTCCCCCAAATCTTATGTACTACATTTTCACCAACAATTCTTTAACTCCTTATTTGTGCCTCCAAGACTTCTGTATAAACCAGATTATCTACACATTAGCTAGCAGTACAGCAGCTAAGTTTCTCGGGAGCATAGAGTGATGGTTGCATGAATGCAGAATAGAGTGACAGTTCCATCTTCTCTCTCCTCCTCTCTCAGGTCCTCCAGAACCTGGGGTTGCTCCAGCCTCACGTGGTGTCATTTCAGGACAAGGAATTAGGTCACTAGGACAAGTGCTTAGTTCTGGCATGGAAAGGGTGTTACAGTCTTGCTTTTTCCCTAATCCTAAATCTTTAGATGGTTGGAGATGGCAGAGGAACATTATGACAACTGCAGCACCTCCAAGATTTAGTAAAGAACCTACTGCTACTTTTGTTTCAGGAACAGCCATGCTTATACCTCCAAGGGTCCAAAAGGTACCCTAGCAAGCTGTCAAGCTCTTCATGGAAACAAGAGTAAAAAAAAAAAAAATAGCCTTTCAGGGAAAACTCTTCCAAAGTCTGAAGAATATAATGGGCGATAAAAGGCAGCTTTGTATCTTCAGGGCTACTTTCCACTATCAAATATCAAACTGCAGCAAGGAAAGGACATATGAAAACTAATTGCAAAGGTGACTAATCTCTCTTATTCTGCAAAGTATTAGGCAGGTCTAATACAAACATTGTTACTATTTCCCCCTATAATGATGACAGAATTAAGAACAGGCAAGATTAGCCACTGCGTGATAAAACAGTATTTACAAAGCTTTTCAGGTAAGATGCACAGCTCTGCTTTTCATAAAATCATATGAAAAAAAATAGTGACAATAGCAAATATGAAAGCAGTACATATTCTTTGAAAGGGAAATATACTTTTTTCCTAATTAAATGCAAATATTTTAATAAAACAGCTTTTTTTGTACACCATGAAGGTCTTTGCAGGTTAACTCTATGCTACCTAAAGAGGAACAGTGAGTTTGTTATCTGTTGTGTCCTCTCACTTGGCTTATGTCTTTAACTATTACAACTTTTTAATAGATCCAATATGTCAGCACCTTCAGAGCTAACATAAGGTGAGCAGAAGCCCTGCTATCTGGTAGGTTGAGTTATAACAAGGAACATCTGTGAAGAATACTTTCTTGGAACAAGAATACAAGAAGTGTTCTTGTTCCAATTCACAAGCCATGACAGTCTTTTCTAAAAGTTACCAAAGCTTTTGATGCCTACTTTATTTCTGTCAACAGAGAAGAATGCACATGAAGAAACCTCTCAGACAGTAGCACTGAAGAGGCATCTTTGTCCTTCCAAACACAGTTTTTTACATTACAATATCTTAACATGGCTGTTACTAAGGTTTTCAGCCTTACAGCTATTTCTAGTAAGGCACTGATAATAACTCCAATGTAATTATAAGCAACTCCATTGGATAATACATTAAATAAACTGGTGTGAAAAGTAATTCTGCTGTCAATCACAGTTACTGACAAGAAGTAAACTTGTGAAGCAATCACACCTGTCCTGAAAACCAGTCCTTCTACTCAATCAGTGCTGTAATGTTGAAAGTTTCAGTTGATATTGCTGAAGTAATTATGCCTGAAGATCAAACTGATGGATCAGTTAAAACAACTCCTCTGCACCAGAAGTATGCATCTTGTTAGGATAGTAGGCACTTGGTTTTCAGCCAAAATCAACTTCTAGGAGCCAACTTTTCAGATTTGGTAGCAAAAAGTGCACATTAAAAGCTACCATTACTGCACAGTACAGTGAGGGTAACATGTTTATGGAACCAACTTTCACAAGAAAAACTCCTGTCTTACTTCCCTAGGTAATCTTTGTTTAAAAAAATCTAAATCTTTTTTTAAACTGAGTTCATGGCATATGTTGCTCAGGAAGATTAGAGAATCAGCGTACTACTGCAAAACACTGTCTGGTAAAGGGCAAAGTCAGTGAGATACTAGGGAAGAAAAAGCTTGCCCATATGAGGCCCCGTGGTTATTAAGTTTGGAAGAACATAAAGCTGGTACTTGGAGGGGAAAACAGTTAGAAGAAAAAAAGACATGGAACTAAAACTATGACCAGTATGGAGGATTTTTGGCCCACAAATCATTGATGACTCTTGACGTACATGGGACTAAGTGTAGACAGATTTTTTGAAGGCACCTCTTGCTCAAAAGTGGGTTTTTATCACAGAGCTACTGCTATAAAGGATATTCTGCCTTCTGAGTATTTTTATATTATTTTTCCTGCTTTAAAATAAGCCATAGTAATCATCATGAAGCAGCAAATCTGCCAAAATTCTAAACAAAACGACAAAAGCATCCAGTATTTCCCTTCAAAAGTGTTGCAAGGAGAGAGAGTCATGAGAATACAAAAAGTATTGGGTGACCACTATGTGTATGTTTATGTACATATGTATGAGTACACTCTCAGACACATGTATGAGTATGTGGAAGTTTACAGGTTAATTTACCAACCAATCCAAATCAGGACAATTGGCAGACTGTAGTTGTGTTGAAGATCTAGTGCTTTTGTGTTCTTTCCGTTTTGTTTTTAATGTCCAGAATGTGTAAATCTGCAGTCAAGTTAACTGCAGATGCAAAGTGACATCCCAGGTTCTCAGACAAATAATCCATCCATTGAGTTAAAATAAAACAATTTACAGCATACTTGTACTGGAGTTCCCTATTATCCTTAACCAACATTATCTTCAGGACAATACTAATAAGTATGTCCTTATTTTATAGATAATGAAACAACACTTGGGATAGAATAAATTGAATGTCAACTACATACAACCCTTGGCACTGAATCAGTATTTAAAGCCAAGTCTTTTGAGACCCAGCTACTGTCCTAAGAAATGAAACTTAATCTGTCCCACATTACAGTACCTCCATTGGTTTTACACCAGCAGAGACAGGTCAGACGCACAGCACTGGTCCTATTCTTTTGACTATTAAACTACTACACACCTCTCAGACTCTTCAGAGTTGACAATGGCCACCAGATAATTTCCAGACTTAACATTTTGAGAAGCAAGAGTAATAGAGGTGTTAGAAGGTGGCAGGAACTACATCACAAAACAGTTAAAGTGTGCAACAATCCTGTAGACGATATTCCTTGAGTTGCTGTGGGCATCTCAAGCTTCCCAAAATACTAATACAGCTTTAAAATGTTCTAACTAGGTGATCTAATAATCCTTTATATAACTTTACATTTCTTAGAAAATGCTTTTCAATTTTTAATAAAAGAAGAAGCTTATTTTAGATATATTTTGCTATTTTAGAGAGCAAGAGGAAAAAAACAACAGTAAATCATCCAGTACCTGCAGTAACTAGATAAAAAGAGCAACAATTAATCCTTGGTATTAAAATATTTTGCCTCTCAGAAAAAGCATAATAATAACTTTGATAATCAAAATTAAGAAAATTTATCACATGCCAAAACAAGTTTACTGCAAAATATGATCTGAATCCAATTACTCCTCATGTTGTATAACATTTCCCAGGGCATGAACAAGGCTCCCTTCTCGGTGCTGCCTGAGTTTTTCTTTTCAGCACACAAATGAGTATTTTCCAAACCCTGCTAATTTAGTTTAGTTTTCTAGTTTTTTCACAACCCCTTCCTGAAATCACAACCTTTCACAAACAAGAATGTGAATTCCTATGCAACAAACAAATGCTGACTGACTATGGATTTGTTCTTCTTAATTATTTCTCATGGATGCTTAAAAGCAGTCCCCCTGCCCCTGTGATTCCACAGATGACGGGTGGGAACCTCCTCTGTACATTTTTCCTGAAGAGTTTTCAATCTTCTGGCTGATCCCACCTGGAATTTCTAGTTTACCAGATTTTCCAGATAGGTCTTATTGTTTTTCCTTCCAGCCCTCCCAGAACATGAGACCAAAAGAGCTTCAGGCATCTATCCAAGATTTCCAGAGGCCCCACAGGCTGGCCAGCATGCCAACAATCTGTGCATGCACAGTAGGGACATCTGATGCACTCGGAATGTGTGGGACTCACTGCATAGGAAATATGGAACACATATGCACATATTTCCATCCTAAATCCGACATAATACACCCCAGATAGTTCCCTCTCTTTTATTCCTGCATGAGGTCAAATGGAGTTGTTGAAACTCTGACTGATCCCAGCATTCATTATAAATTCATTCCCTCTGATACACCAAACATTCTCCCGTGACATTTGCTTTCAAAGGCATTTTGATATCTGTTTATACCTTTCATGCATTTCCAGTTTCTGTAGCTGCGTGGTAGTCTGGAAATAGAATGAGGTGACAGTGCACTACCCAGGCTTTGAGTTACAGTTTCTTTACACCTAAGTCTCATTTGGCCTGGTAAATGCCCAGCCATTTCTGACATTTCTGCTGACCTATAATTTAGACAAGTGCAAAAAGGTACCTAAGAAATGGAGATTTCTAAGGTTTCCAGATTTATTTTTTCACTATAAACAAGCCCATCCTTTTTTGGTACAGGACAGTGTTTTAGCCTTGCTTAATGGGTGGCTAAATGATCACTTTAAAGAATTCTTTTGTCAACAAAATCCAAACCATCTAAAATACTGTAAGTCATCTGATGCCATTTATCAAACATGCTATTGCTTTAATTAAGGCAAGTGGTAAAGAGAGGTTAGATAACATGGTTGTTTGATAGCACTGATAACTATACAAGCTGCAGCTTGATAAAAACAAGTCATAATTATGTTATTACCTCGATATGCTACAAGATACCGCAGAATGAATCATATTGGAGACTGCCACATGCTTTCTTAAAAACCTATGAAGAAAGAGTTCTTACTATTTGCTTTACCTACTAAAACATTCTTTTCTAATCTGATGTTCCCAGAGTGAAAAAAAAAAATCACTCTGATTAATGTCTCCTTTCAAGCTCAAAGTCAGCTTAACTTTTCCTTCATTTTACCACAGTAATTTCCTTTAGTTTCCTTAAAATTAAACTGCAGAAGTCTTTGCCCATACATGAAAGGAACACCGTACCTTGCCACTTAATTCAACTTCATTTCTTAAGTATCTTGAGAAGAAAGGCATTTTCTGTTGTGCTGAACTTTCTGGTTGTCCAGTAATTTTATTAAAGTTTCCATGATTGCAACCAGTTTACATTTTTGGAGCTTCTTCGTTTCACCTGAAGCTTGTTCAAGTTACTTCTATTTGCAAATTTTATGTCTTTGCTAAAGTTTACTGAAGTCTGATGAGCACAGAGGAACATATTCTATTTTTGAATTTTGATGCTGAAAATGCAGAAAACCTTCACAGGCTATAGTGAATTTAGTACAAATTCATATTGTAGTAATGGAATAGAGAACGAACTTTGGCTTCTACAACACCATTTTCCCAATTTGCATTCTCCTGGTTAGTTACTTGTAACTATGGTAGCAGATATTACATGAGAAACTTTTATTAACAAGTAGGGCTTACATTACAAACATGCACAATTCAGGAAATGAAGTATTACTTGCCATGAAACCATAACGTGGGTTTTTTATTATCCTTTTAACATGCAGAAAGCAAAAGCTATTGCTGTTTTTCAACAACAGTATTTTCCTGATTCCTGTATCTCTTTAAAACATGATGTTACATATATGATGAACAACTATCTGTTCTGCAAGGAAATAAATTAAAAGTAGAATATTTAATTAGTATGAAGAGACAAACTAAAAGGAAAAATATCACTGAAAATTCCCTCCTAAAATAATGAAATATGCTTACATATTGTTTTGTGTAACATATAGCACTTTCTAAACAGATGGTATTTACTCCAATTTTCTCTCAAAGTTAAACCCACAAAATGTAACTAAGATCAGGTCTAAAAATCAAAGACTAAAATCCTAAAGAAGTCAAAAGTCAAATTCTAATTTCAGTCTTTGATCTTGTATGAGAATTATTTACATGTAAGCAAGCACACCTGAAGGCTTTATTACAAGAATAAAACCAAATTGGACACTATAGTAAACAGTGTCCAGGATATTTTTAATACACTGCTAATAATTAAATTATCTATGAAACAAAGATAAGGATGAGAGCATTACATGTAGAATACAAAAAATACATTTAAAAAAATAATGAAATCAAGGACAAAGTCAGTAAAAACCCAAGCAAACATCTGAATCGTAGCAACTGTTGGATAATGTTAGGACACTGCTGAAGAGAACTGATGACAATGATTTCCTAGTAAATTCAAACAAAAATATTTCTCACGATGACAAAACTGGAAGCAAAAACTCTGCTCTTAGCCTTATATGTATTTACTAATCAATAAAAGTTATATATTATCCAAAAGACATGGGAAAATAGCTACAGAAAACAATTAGATATACTAAATTTGTCTTTTTTTCATAATTTGCTATATCTAATCAACTTTCTTCTAAATTATTGTTTCCAACTCAAGAGCAATTAAATGAGAATCATATTCAATTTCTGAGTTATTACTAAAAGCGATACACTAGACTTCCTGAGAATTATGTAATATTAAGAGATATTAAAATTGTATTTCTTGTGCAGAGATTTAAGACAAAGTTTTAAGAGTTGCATCCTTTGCCAAAAACATTAGCATTCCAGTTAAACTCTCACTAGCGTGCTTAACTCATTAAAATGGCCCTTTTTAAAGTGCACATAGTGCTAGAAGCAAAACACAAGTCTGGACTTAATAAACTGCATCACTACTGTCATTTTGTTACTCACTTCTTCCCTTTGCCTTAGAGCTGCACATAGATCAGCTCCATGTACCTTTTTTCTTTTCTCTTCTCTTCAATTGCACGGTCCTCTAATCCTTCAGTCAGCCTACAAATCTCAACTTGCAACTTTCCTTGTTTTCATTTCCGTATTTTTTATTTTGCTGCCCAAACTGTTTTGAGTGCCCTCAGCACTCTCACTGCATGCCAGGTACTACTATGTAACCATTCACACCCCTCCTGGGTGACTCATTGGTGTGATACAAGAAATAAAAGCCTCAGAAATAATAAACTACTAGCTAAACCAAACCTCTCCAACGTACCATCATCCTCTGAAGTTTCATAGGAGATTTTTGCCTGTGTTTTAGTATAGACTAGAGATCCCTCAGGGCAAGAACCAAGTTATTTACGACATAATTAAACAAACAACAGCATTATACTAATTCATCCTTCAAAGAGATACCCTGAGATAGTGGTACATATCGCTCACCCAAATCTCCAAACAATATGCCATCTATCAAAACCAGGTAGCTGTCAGTTGAGGTAACTTCCCCATACCACACACGCAGGTCACTCAGTAATCTGGTCCATTCACATCAGTGTTTTCCACTATGAACATAGGGCAATTTAAGTATCTAATTTACAGGTGTTTGAGGCAATCCTGTTGGTACTTTCTTTAAAACACTTCAGCAAACACAGACTTAGTAGTTAGTAGCCCAGTCTGGACAGTGGCAGATGTGATGCAGGCCCTCAGGGTCTGCTCCTGCCACTGTGGGGTCGTACCAGGATCATGCAGGGGACAAGGGGCATTACAAGGCTCCATCACCAGCTCCCACTGGAGCAAATCCCCTGGGATGCCTCTGTCTCAGCTTGTAAGAACCTTGGCTGTAAGAACCATGAAACAGTGGAGCAACAAAGGCAAGAAGCAGAGGTAACCAGCATGGTTAGAAGCTGGAGAACCTGCTCCAGGAGAGGAGACATGGGCTTGCTCAGACTGAAGAGCAATCTACGAGCAGCCCCCTCGGTACCTACACAGAGGTGACCATGATGATGGTGCAGTGATGATGGTCCCTGTTTCCTTTGCAGTTCAATATATAAACCAACCATGCAGCCAGGATACTTCCCATGCACCTCAAAGCTTTAATTCTCCAAACAGCTGGGCACTGAGGCTGACTGTCCTGGAAATTACCAGGGCAGAAAGAGCCTGGCTACCAGCACTTCCTGAACATGGAGTTTTGTAAGTCACCAGGAGCAAATGATCTGCTGATTATGCACAGCACAGGAGTCCAGCCTTCTGCTTATCAAGCCACACATTTTATCGAAGCATCTGGACATGTAACACCCTACAAGAATGCCACAGGTATTTCCCTTTTGAAAGTTTAAAACATTGCAAGATTTTTAAGCCAATATTAAGAAAACATAAATCAATTCAAAGGATATATTTTTGTTTTAAAACAAAAAAACCCTAGATATTTAAAATGTCTAGGTTATATTGAAAAATAAAAACACGGTCCCCAAAAAGTTTTAATCTTGATTAATCTTTTAGGGATGGAATAATCTGCTACTGCTTCAGTGACAAAAACCCCAAAACTAGCTAGTCAGCTGACCTCCCTATCTTATATTATAAGGCTACTATCCTTACAGAACTTGCAGGCAAACATCTTTCGTACAGGACAACTCACCAATGGCCTTTGTGTAATGTCTGGCCCCAAGTAACAGCTCTGGAGCTCTGTACCAGAATGTCACCACAACCGGATCCAAGTCTGCCAATGGCTTCAAAGGCGAGTTAAACAATCTTGCAAAACCCATATCGGCTGGGGAATGGGGAGAAAAAATGAGGAGAGTATTTAAATTTTAATACAAATAAATCAAAATTCAACAGTATTGTCAAAAACAATTACAGCAACAGCTCAAAAACATTAAAAATTAGAAATCAAAGTTTCTAACAAAACAAAAACTACTTAGAACAATACTGGACCAAATTTTTCTAAGGCTAAATTCCACTTACTTCATTCCTAAGATTATGAAGGATAACATGTGACATGTTTTCATCATGGTATTGTAAAACTTTACATAACACAGATGCCTGTTCATTTTTTAAAACTGTAACAGAAACTTGGTTAACTGAAGTCAACAGTAGTAGGTCTCTAATGTACATTTTCTCCTTTATTTTTATACATGCTTACAAAACTGTGAGTCCTTGTGACTGCTGTGTATTTACCCAAAGTGCAAAACTAAAATGACTGCAATGTAGATTGTTTTGCACTATTTTGCAAGGCATTCCTTCTACATGATTTGGAGGAATGAGCTCCAGATTCAGTCAGCATGGACTGTTATGAAGGTGTATTTAGGTGAAAACTAAGTATGCATTCTATAGAACTCTAAAATTCACATGAGAATAAGCATGGTAATTAACAGTAATAAATGCTAGATGGCAAATCACAAAATTTGGCATGCCATCAAACAAATGCATTTTAAACCCAATTCAAATCTGAAACTTTTCTTTTACACAAACTTGAGCATTGCCACATGATTTATTTAAAAAAGGTGATATCCACATCACTAAAACTGAGAAAGTAATTAGATTTTGGATAAAGATCATCACAGCTACATGTGTTACTCACCTTGACACCAAATAACTTTTGCATAACAAACCTTTGAACCTTTGGATCTCTACAAACATGTGCAGTAATGTTATTTATATAAAAATAATTTAAAAAAACAAATACAATTTATAAGTATCAATGATAATTTATGCTAACTAATCATAGTAGAAGTCAAAAGAACCCTGGTCATCACCACTGTTCTCTGTGCTTACTAATTTTTTGTTTCATACAGACACTTTTATGTCTCATCCAGTACCCTTGGCCAGTTTAGAAATGTCTAATAATATATTTGCAACTTCTTAAGTCTGTAAACTCTGTGAATGAGATTTAAAATTGAACTAGAGGTTGTAGATAGATACACTCAAAGAATACTGAAGATCTGTTTCTATCTTACACAGAAGATATATATTTTTATTACAGTAATCTCTTAGTGGCAGAAATAAGTTTTCCCAAAAAGTTTACCTATTTTGACTCTTCCTCTTTCAGGACCTTCACCCATTACCAGAATGTTTGCTGGTTTCTGGAAAACAAAAGCAGAATTTTTTGCTGATCAGCCTTTGATGATTAATTTTGAGAATAATAAAACTACATACGTTTATTTTATAATGAAAACATTTCTAGAAATATCCTTAGAAGTCTAAAATTACCACACCTTTATCTTGCTGACATTTGGATTTTATCTCTAGTTACCAATTTCACAATTAGAAAATTGAAATATACTTTGACATTTCACAGAATGAAATGCCATCTTTAACTAAATGTTCATTTCTATTGTTACTATAATAATTATATTCACTGGAGAGATTTTCCTCTAGAGGAAAGTTTTATATTAGGCTAACTCTTATACTACACATCAATAATCTGGCAAGAACACTTTTGCTGGTATAACTTATTTAAAGTGATGGCAAATATTAGTATGGAAATACATAGTTGAGACTCAGTTTTGTTTTCATCCTATATAACTACATTTTTAGAGCTGTGCTTGTTTTTAGTGTACAAATTACAAAAATCACATGGGCAAAAGCACTTTTTTTCCACAAAGTTGATTTCATGCTATAAGAATTCTCTTGAAACAGAAGTATTCACACACAGCAACATCCCAAAAGTTTTTGATAGTGCAGACAGCAGCTTTACAAGTAGAACAAAACCTTTATAGGCATTTTTTGCAATCTATTTGTTTGCAACCAGCTGTTTGTGAACACCACATAAAATCTGCACATGACATCACAGCAATTGTTCTACAATTAGGATCTAGGTTCCCTCACACATCAATAGTCATTCCTTGGAAGCTTTTGCCCTATTGTGTTAACAGCTGTAAAAAAGTTAAGAAGATTGAAAACATTAAGTGATTTGAATGAAGAGAGGCATAACAAAGCTTCAAAGCAGAATTTTTGGAATATTCATCCAAAAAATAATTATATTTAAATCCTTAATGCCTGCAGAGGGGTCTGTTCAAGCAGGATTTGTTCAAGAATCTGAAAAAGATGTCTAGAAAACCAATGTCAGAATCACACTTAAATTCTCAGTTCCTTGCCACTATTTACCTGAAATGAGACACTCAAACTAGGGTTACTGAATCGGCTCAAAATTACCCATCTTTAGCGTTTTTGAAAAAGCAAACTAACAACAAAAAAAAAGCACCCTACTTCACCTATTCTTTCTCCTTGCCCCTGGAAGCTGTTCTTCCCACCCCACACCCAGTGCTAACATTGTTTCTTCCCTGGCTCCAACCACTGCCTCTCTTTCCAGATGCCTCTTTTATTCTTCCCTTTTTAATCTGTAATTCTCAGTACCATCACTGACTTTTAATTCCCCAACATATACTGGAACCATTCAAGAGGCAATATGCACTCCCTTCTTGGAAAACATGAGCAATTTCAATGACCTTGAGCAAACACTCACCAGCAAGTCTAGGAAAGAGAAAGATGATGCTTGCTCTTAGCTAATATTGAATGATAATAAAATCAACACCTCAAGGCAATTGTCAAACTCCGGTTGCACATTTATCTACTACCCTGAATTGAATATTCCAGAGAACAGAATAATCACTTTCTGCATATTCAGTAACCAGGCAGCAAGAGATGCATGCAAGTTCACACTACATTTTACCTCTGTTAGAAAACATCTGGATACAATTGTCCTAACCAAGAGAGCAAAACTCCAGTTTTCTTGATTAAATTCTTCCTAAAGTTTTGCCTAGCAACTTTGATTCAGAGTCGAGTACGATGAGTTTGCTGGATTGATGTGCCAAAGCCAATTGTATGAGGTTCCACAAGGCAGTGTTGGGTCCCATCGGGTCAAAACAATCCCATGCAGTGCTGCAGGCTGTGGAAAAGCAGCTGGAGAGCTGCAGCTGCAGGCATTGGAACAGGCTGCCCAAGAAATTGGTAGAACCACCATCTCTCAAAATGTTAAAAAAATGAGGATTTGGTACTTAAGGGCCTGATTTAGTTCTACACATGGTGGTGTGAGTTTAATGGTTGGACTTGATCTTAGAGGATTTTCCAATCTTAATTCCAATCTTTGATCCTATGAACCAAAACCACTTCAACAGACTTTCACATTCAGGATTGGATTTTAAGCACTATAGAATTGCATTTATTGGTCAAGTGAAGCAAGCTGATAAAAATGTTCCTACTGCAGTGATTTATAGGACAGGTTGTTTCTAATAAAAAAATTAGGTTGTAAGTAATAAACTCCAGAAGATCTACTAAGATAAAAATTAAAATCTAAGCAGAAATTATTTTCAAAACATCTCACAAAAGCCATAATTTATCTCTGACAGTACAATATTCTCCAAGCAGCAATTTCTTCACAGAAAAAAAGTTCCCAACTATTTTATCTGCTGACATAATCCACAATATTCACAGAATATTTCAGGTTGGAAAGGACTTCTGGACATCGAGTCTCAAAGCAGGGCTAATTACAGCAGATTGCTCAGGCCTGAGCCATGTTGGGTTTTAAACTTTTCCACAGATGGAGACTTCACAGCCTCCCTCTGAAACTCCCAGTGTTTGACCACTCTCACAGTAAAAAAGGTTTATAAATATACTATATTTACCTCTACTGCCTCCTGTTCTACCACTGGATAGCACTGCAAGGAGTCTGGCTCAGTTTTCTTTATTCACACTTATCAGGCACATATAAGACCCCATACATTGATAAGACACCACATGAGCCTCCCCTTCTTGAGACTGAACAGCCCCAGCACCCTCAGCCTCAGAAAGACTTCCCAAAGCCCTAGGAGACTTATTGGTCTCATGAATAGAGGAGATACACTAGGTTAGAGTCCAAAGAAGCAAGAGACTTGTCCATTTATGTATTTTTAAAGCCAGAATGTTTTGAAGAAATGTTGCTCTGATTAAAATTTAAATCTATTCTAATACATGATCCACTGAGGATCAGAACCCTGCTTAGGCAACCAGCAGAGAAACAAACTGATTTATAAACTTCGCAGATGTCATGTTCATTAGCTCTTGTGAACCTCTCTGAGACAGTCAGGGGCAGGGGAAACAGGGAAGGAATAAAATGGGAAACAATTAAAAACTTATTTCCAAAAGAGCAAGAGCTTCTTTTGGAAAGAAGCACCACCACCAGAGTGGAGACAGCAGGGATTTGATGGACAGCAACCTGATGCCTGCACGATTCCCACAGTGTCAGTAACATCTTCCATTGTGGGACCTTCCTGTGAGGTGAGAAGTCTTAATTTCCCACATGGGCAAATTAACCACTTGATTATCTACTAATCAGCACTGTCCAAGTTTCTCTTGCTCATCAGAGCTGCTCTGGCTAGGAAGGGCTTTCCAATGTACATACGCTAAACCTGATGGGACCCATCTTCTTGAGATGCAATATATGATATCCAGTTCCTGTGCACATGAACTTTTATTTAATAAAAATAAACAGCGTCAGAGGAGTTTAAAATATAGGTCAAATATTTTGTGGTTGTTTTGTACAATAATGGCTTGAATATGGTAAAACTCTCCCCAGAGTCTTCACAATGCACATACCATGGTGAAACACAACCCTCATAGTGCTTGGCTAAACAAGAGGCACCACGGCAGAGCAGCAGAACTTCAAGTGCTCAGGTATGGAGGAAAGATTTTGGTTTACTTCAGAGGGAGTAATTTGGCATTAGAGATCCTCAGAAAACTGTGTTATTAAGGTTTCCATCATGAGGTAAGAGAGAGGATAACTAAAGGAGAATTCAAACAACCTCTGCTTCTCAGAGAAGGTAGAACATATTGGTTCTACCTTAGTTCTTAGTAATCTCTGGAAATGTAGCATTTAAATATCAAAACATTTTAATCCAAGATAGTCACTTAGTTGACAATAAAACTACAGTCTAGTATACTATAGTTACTGGAGAGCTGCAAAAATCAGATTAGAAAGCAGGAATTGAAAAGCCCCACATTTCACGTATGTTCGGGCTTTATATAAGTCATAAGCACCAGAAAAGTTCCTGACACAAATCCTACTGCTAGCCATTTGACAAAGGAAACAGAGTTTTAGCTGGAAGGAACCATCAAAAACTAAGCAGCAGCTAGAAAACCAAAAGCTGGCACATACTTACAGTAAACCATGTCTCTATACAAGAGGGCAGAATTTCAATAAAGAAAGTTTGAGAAGCCCAGCTTAAAATCATTAGCTAGCTCCTCTAGAGTAAAGGGTGAGACAATCCAACAAGGAGTATACTTTTCAACCAGTTACATCCTAATTAATACTCTATTTTCCTCATACTCTCCTCCCTTGCTGATAACACAAACACCAGCTAGGAAGCGAAGTGATGCTGCTGCATCTCCTCCTATCTAGTTGCTATAGGAACAAAAGAAACAGTAAGAATTAGGAGTTTCACATTTAATATAAGATATAAAAATGAACAGGCAAATCCCTGCTGAGAAATTCAGTTGAGGTTTGACTGTCTAAAAAACATTTGCAAAAAGAGCAAAGTCAACAGCAACAAACAACTGAAAGCAAAAATCTGAAACATTTGCAAAAAGAAATGAAGATGACAATTCTTTACGAGTCTTTACAATAGGTTCTTTACAAGTAATAAGCATAGATAATAACATTTACTTTTCTACATTGGTGGGGAGAAGGAATAAAGCAATTAAAAGATCTTGGTGGGAGAGAAATGAAAATGCTGGACTGACAAGTGTGTTTTCACAAATACTAGAATACATGACTGGGACTCATACAGAGATCCATCTGAAGATACACTTCTTTAATATTTAGACAGTAAAACACAAGAAAGGTTGAAAGAAAAGAAACCAACATATTAAAAGAGTATAGCAGTTCAAAACAGGAACAACAAGCTAACAATAGATGGCAATACTTCAGTTTTAATGGTTGTTGTTATCGCCTTAAGTACAGCGGTGACACAATTCATAAGAGATTTGGTGCAGAATTACAGTCCTGTGAGAAAATGTCCATAGGGATATAGTACTTTCCATACACCATTCTTTATTGTTTACATCCAAACAAATGTGTTTCCCTTTTGGAATGTGTCACTGGACAAAGAATAACCTCAAATTAGGAGGCTTCTATTGTAAAAGAGATTACAAGCCTTACAGATAAAAGCTCTCCCCACAGTTACTGACACTGCCTTGTGATGATGTCTTTTCAAGTCTCCATTATTTGAAAAAACAATTGTAAACAGCACAGTGTTGATACATAGAGATACTTTCATTTCACAAGCAAAAGGAGAGCGATAGTGTTTTTGTCTCAGCTTTTAGCATGCTGCCCCCCAAATGACAAAGTCCGAGTGAGATGGCAGTGTTCCACTCTGCAGGCACTGCTCCAAAGACCACCAAGCCTCTCAGTTCAAGAGTAAGAGGGAGATGCTGATTGTTCACCAAAATTTGCACACAAAGCTTTTGTTCTTCTCATCTGTAAGGAAATGTAGGCACTTCCTTGCCTTAAACCAACACCGCTCAAACCCAGACTTTGTGCTCAGATCAATAAACTGGCACATAGGCCCTAACACTGTTGCTAATCATTGAGCTAATTAAATTTCATTTTAAAAAATTAAAGTTTTTTAAAAGGTTTTATTGTGCACTGCGAACCTCCAAATCATTACCACTTCTATTTAAAATACTTCTGTATATTGAAATGCACATAGAAAAACTGTTATCTGCACTTCTCTTTTTTTAGAGAACCGTATGGTCAACATTCTTCTGATACTGAAGCACTAGACAGAAGTATACCATACAGAGTAAAATATCTTCACATCTGCTTCTCTTTAGCCTTACACACTGCAGACTCATGGAAGAGTTGCTACTCTGATTACATAGTATCACCTTCAGCTTGGTTTTTATCAGTTGTTTTCCTTAATGTTACAAAAACCTAACCATATTTCATTACATTTTTGGCCTAGATTTGTAATCTATACAATTTTCTTCCACTATTTCTCTATTATGATGAAATGATTGACCTTGCAAAGTAATATCATTAACAAATCCCATCAAGATATTTATCATTTCACTTGAATCAATAATGCAATAAAACAGATATTATCAAATTATCAAAAAGCCAAATATAAAGCTGATTACTACAGCACACAATCTAAAGAGTCAGCAAAATCACAAGGCATACAAAATGCTTTGAAATTATGAATCTGAACTCAAAACTTATTTAAATCTGAAAAAGAGGAAAAAAATAAGAGGTAAACACATGAAGTAAATAAAAGACTACACAGGAAACAAAGAGTACCATAGAATGCTTTTATCCCATCAAGCAGAGTGCTTGTGCCTCTGGGATAACAGATTTTAAAAGGAAAAAAAAAGGTTATTGTACAAAAGTAATTGAGGTCAGAGTAGAGAAGAGTGGGAATATATGAGAGAAACACTGCAGACAGCAAGATCAGTGAAAAAGGAGGGGCAGGAGGTGCTCCAGTCTCCGGAGCCAAAATTTTCCTGCAGCCTGTGGTGCAGACCATGGTGAAGCAGGATGTCTCCCTGAGGCCCATGGTGACCCACAGTGGAGAAGAGATCCAGCTGTAGCCTATGGAGATGCCCATGCTGGAGCAGGTGGATGCCCAAAAGACAATTGTGACACGGGACTTGTGATCCCACAGAGGACCCATGCTGGAGCAGCCTGTTCCTGAAGCACTGCACTTCATGGAAATAATTTTTTTTTTAAAAAAGAATCCATGCTGGAGCAGTCTGTGAAGAATTGAAACCCATGGGAAAGACTCCTTTAAGAAGTTCATGGAGGAGTGTCTCCCGTGGGAGGGACACAGTGGTGGAGCAGGGGAAGGGCTCTCCTCTGTGAGTAGGAAGCAGTGGCAGAACCAACATGGAATTAAACTCACTGCTAACCACATTCTCTATCTCCCTATGCCACTGAATGTGGGAAGGAGGTAGAGAATCAGGAATAAAGTTAATACCAGTAAGGAGGGAGGGATGGGGAGGAATGTGGTTTTAGGATTTATTTTACTTCTCATAATCCAGCTCTGATTTTGATTGGGAATTAATTCAGCTAATTTCCTTAAGTCTGGTTTGCCTGTGACAGCAACTGGTGAGTGATCTCTCCCTGTCCTTCTCTTACCCCTTCAGCCTTTTTTTTTTTTTTCTATTCTCTCTCCCCTGTCCAGCTGAGGGGGCTTTGGTGGGCACCAGGCATCCAGCCCAGGTCAAACCACCATAAAATAGCACACAAAATTTTACATCTAACTGTCACCAGACTGTGTCTTTTATAAGTTCCCAAAATTCATTTCATTACCATTATAGGAATATTAGTGATAACAGAAACATTTAAAAAATGTATGGTAATTTTATCTCCACTCTTCGTCCTTATAAAATAATTTTAAAATTAAATGTGTACAGAACTGATAAAGAAATGGAAGGATGTGCCACTCTTTGAGAGGAAAAAAACACTCTTGCAGGATTCTGAGATATGGAAACTACATATTCAGTCACAAACCATGCTGTCAGATTATGGTAGTGACTTACATATTTCATAGCTGCTGAACTGATATGGTCGAAATAGTAACTTAACTCCAGCTATCATGAATTCTAATAGAAACTACATTTGCAGAATTTACCTGAGACTGGTGGTAAAACATATTACTAACTCAGAGTAGGAACAAACTGTACAGAAAATACCTGAAATATTTCTTTGGAATACCTTAGGTAAAGGTTTTGGTTAAACACATTCCTTGCTTGTATTCATTGTGTTGAAAGGGGAAACGTGCTGTTTGCATACGGAAGCTAGTTAGCAAAGAAATCTTTTCATGTTTATATACTCTTATAAAACTTGGTATAAAAAGCAAAGGTAAAGGAAAGCAGAAAAAAAAACCAAAAAACTTTGGCCACAGTGCAACCATAGATCTGCATATATTTAAAAAAAGAAATCCATGAATTAGGCTTAAGGTGATGTAGCCTTCAACAAAAGCAAAGATGTCACTGCACAAGCTTCATTACAGACTGATTTAAACAGCCCAAGAATCTGGAGGATCAGTCAAAATCATAGAATGCTTTGAGCTGGATTGGACCTCTGGAGGTCACCTGGACGTCTTGCAGCTCAAAACAGCGCCAAACTTGACGCTGCATCAGACTGCTCAATGTCATGACCAAGGGAGCTGCAAGCCTCCAACACTGGAGGTTACCAAGCCCTTTTGGTGGGCAGCATCTGGCACTGTCTCACAAAAAAAAATTGTTTCCCATCACCTAATCAAAACGTCTCTTGTTAAAACACGGATCTGTCCCCCCTCCTCCTTCTGCATTCCCCTTAAGAAAGCTTCACGTTTTCTACAACCCCTGCTGCTCAAGTCCCCTCAAAGCACCCATGCTGCAGAGTTGCAGTGGTAGCACAGCTGATGCTCACAGAGCCATTTCTGTCACCCTATTGCACCTTTGGCTGAACAGCCAACCCTATTGCACCTTTGGCTGAACAGCTCCAGAGCCACATATTTAAGATCAGAAAAACATATCTGAGACAACAGTGTCAGCCTGGAAGTCCAGTCTCTAGACTATAAAGGTATTTTACCAAAGGGAAAGATAGACTTTTCTACTTCCACCTTCATTTTAACCAAATCACACATAATCACACACAGACATACATTCTAATTAAGTTGCTATTCCTTCAGTTACTTTCCTATATAGCCACCATTAACACAGTGAAATCAGTGATCAGGTTAGAATATTCACGTCTCTGATTGACTTGATTTTTCATAGGTCAGATATTCTCTTGTAATTCAGATGTAATTAAGGATATACATCAACTGACATTATTTGTTTAAATTCAATTCATTCCCCTCACTTCTATCTAGGACTTCCACAGAAATGGCCAAAACATCCACACTCCTTATAAGAATACGCTGCTTCAACATCCATTTGGAACAATGGTACCTTAGGCCATTTCTAGAAAAAAAAAATTAATTTATAAACTCAAGGTGTTTTGATCATTGTTGAAACAGGAAAAGACTATTCAACAACTCTATTCCCTGGTTAACCAATGGATAATATAATTGCACTTATGTCACTGGAAAATTGACTGTAAACACAAGAGGAATATGAAATAAGAGTAATCACAAGAAAATAATATAATTCTGGGCTGCATAGAAGTTCAGAAATGAAACAGTCTTCCTTTCACACACCATTCCAGGTTTCTTATGGCTGACAGACCGTTGAACTAGTGCAAGACAAAAACAAAGACTCCAGACAATTCTGGATGTTGGGCATAGCTTTGATTGAAACAATCTTCACAATGTGCCAGTGCACCAATAGTTTCACACCAATCAATGGCAATGCAATTTAAGTGAAAAAGAAAAGGATGAAGCAAGTCACATTAGGAGAATGCCAAAACATTTGACACAAATTAAATTTTATGTTGCTATGCAACATTATCCAAAGCATTCTGCTGTTACTAGCGCTGCAATAGCATACTTGAACTTAAAATGTTACATGCAACCTTGAGAAGGACAAAGAAGGGGAAAGTCAGAAACAAAGACAAAAATATGATCATAAATTTTCAATGAAAAATAAAAGGTCATAAAGCAAATGTTCAAATAATATGCTGAATTCACATTGTCCCTGGGATTTTCAACACATTGCAGTACACACTCCCATGCAGTACAAAGTTCCCATGAAGCTACCCAGCAACCATCTAGGGCCTTGTCTCTAGAGCTTGCCTGGGCTCTGTGGAAGCACCAAGCACAGCACAGGACAAGACAGATTGTCCAACCTCTGCTACTACCCCATTTCTGAACAGTGAGATGTGCAGGCCCACCAAGTCTGGAAACAGAAGAAAGACTCACCTCAGGAATACTTTGTAAGAATGTTCTGCTTTTAATGTATTACAAAAAACAAAAACAAACAAACAACCCAACAAAAAAAGAAAAGCCCCCCAAAACCCAAAAACAGAGAGAATAAATTTTGATCTATAAAAGCACAGTCAAACTCTTCTTCTGCTGGGCCTTTAAAATACATCCTAAATGCCTAAAAATACTGTGTATCTCTGCACATCAAGTTCTCATTACACATTCTTCACACATAATCCTTACTCAGAATAATGATCCAAAGGCAAATAAACTGAAAAGATAAGTGCACAGGTGAAGTGTGCACATTACAAACACTACTATTTTCTTCACTTTTTTAAAGACAAAAGCCAGAAGACAGTAAATCTGACAGAACACTAACATAAGAAAGCCTATGCCTGTTCTAAGCTTTGGACTAGAATTTAAGAAAAGGGGGAAATGACATGATGCAATTCTCACCTTGAGTTCTTTGCATTACTTTGTTTCCGTTACAGCAGCATGAAAATTAGACACCATAACTGGTAATTCTTTCAGTTGCAGCACTAAATTCCACCACAGCCAAAACTTGGTATTTGTTTTATACCATATTCTGACAACTCCTCTTGATTTAGTAAGGTTATTAAGACAGGAGGATGAAGCCTCTATCCAATCAAACAATAAATGAAAGTGAGACATCCTTATAAAACATTTTCTTAATTGCCTTTCACAAAGTATCTTTGGCAGTAAAACTCCAGTACCTCCATTGCCCCAAGAGTCTGGTAGAGTCAAGTAATTAACAGAGCTTTTCTGACTGCAATAAATAATATAGTACCAAATGAATAGATATAAATGTAACCATTTTCATTACAAACAAGCTTCTGCTTGGATAGCTTAGATTGACTGAATTAGGTTGAAATATTAAAAGCTCTTTAATGGAAAATTCAAAGGAGGAAAAGAATAGGGTAGCACGATTACCTGAAGTGGTTACTTCCATTTTGAGTGCATCTTAAAGTCCCTTTTTGTCTGCATATGGACAGGGGAATATAGCTTAAGGGACTCAGAACTATAGTATACATTTTTTTTGTTGTTGTTATTGGAGTATAAACTTGGCAAGATTTAGAAAAGCAATAAAACCATTAAATTTTACAGGACTTTAACAATCAAAGGTTTATGTCTAATAATATTTAATATATATTTTATTAGCTCTTGTCAGTTTATTACATACATAATTTTGTAGCATCAAGCTACATTTTTAATCCATTTTCACAGATGCTGTTTTTCTATGCTCATTATCTCAAGGATAAAAAAAATTAAATCCTATCTCTTCTCCCCTCCTTCCTTCATGTTAAGTCTAAAGACTAAAACTAACCCTTACCTACATGAGAAATTCAAATGCCTGTTATACTATGGCATTAACCTTCTTCTGTGTGGAGACTATCTAGGAAACAATCTAGATCAGTGATTTATAATGTAACTCAAATCCTTATATATAGTCTTTCTTGAAGCATCTTCTTAAAGCAAGCTCCCGAGTTCCACTATTTGCAGGGCAAGGTTAAGCCTTTTTCCTTATGGTTTGTTCAGACCAATTTTCAGGTTTCAAGAAGAAATTTTATCACCCTAATGCAAGCCTTATGCCTAGAGCAATACTGGCTGGGATTTAACAGTCCTCTGGACCATAAGGTCTCAAACTCACCATTCAGTTACAATGTTCACAAAATTGACTCAGGTATCACTTGAGGCAGCACAACCCCAGGTGTCATGCAGTGGCAAAAATGCAACTACAGATCCCAAAGAAAGCAGACAAAGTACCACTGTTCAGCTGACACACGCATTATAAACAAAGCTAAATAAAACATAACCTTTGAAACCCATCTTAACAAACTTTTTTCCTAGTTCATCACACTGTTAACCTCAGGACTCAGATTAAATCTCTCTTTATCTCTCAGTCAGTTCTCTTCTCAGCTTCGTGACTTCCAGGTGATCCTCAGGCTCACAAAGATTCTGGTTTTTATGAAGACAAGCATCAATGGCCCACCTTCTTCGGAAAGAGTTGTATTTCAGATCCAGCCTTGTAACATGAAGTAAGAGAAGCCTTGTGCTCCTAGTTTTCTCTTGGAGGTTTTCCAAAGGTGTCTCCACCTGACCAAGCAGCTTGTGAAGAAGTTTCAAGTACCCAGTAAATGCAGCCAGCCAGGCATGCTACAACTATATGTACATGATACTCATTTCCACTATTATTCAGAAGAGCACTTGCTTTGCAACATTAACCAGATTATAGGAGAGCAGACTCCTCACACCATCTCAAGAGCTGTCCTGCCTCTGCAGCCCACATCTCCATTACTATACTCTTTAAAGCAGGGTCCCTGGGTAGCTGCAGTGCTTACCCCTGAGCCAACAACCTGCTTGTGTGCACAAGGTATTCTGTCATGGCTGGGGCTACAAGAATCCCCTTGGATGAAAAGGCACTGATGAGATTTTGAGGCAGTGAACCTCACAGAAGACACAGCAAAACATTTCTGGATATACTGCTATAGCAGTATTCAGTATTAGACTTCAATATTATGAAGTTAATAAAGTACCAACAAGATAGGATAAATCTCTGAAATCTTTTTAGGCTCTTTTCTTGTAGAAGAAAAAGTCAGAAAGAGATAATAAAGGCTGTGTTTGCAGATGGATTCATAAGTTGTAGTATTTCTACCTGTTTTCTGAAGCCTGAGATGTATTCATTACCTGCCATTACTCCCACACACAGATTAGATTAAGACATACTAAGTAGCACATCTGCATGTGTTTACATTCATGATTTCTTGGTAATGTTTCTCAATACAAATGCACTCTGTAAAATGCAGAATAATACTGCATTCCCTTTTTTCCCATTTTATCAGTAAATGCTAGGGAAAGGAGCTTAATGTTCAGCTGGGATCCAAGTTTTTATGGTGTTCCTTTCGTAGTATAAACTCCAATCATAAATCCAGTGTAATAATAAAGGCCTAGATGGTCTAGATGTGCCTGAAGAATTGAAGACTTAACCCTTAAATCAGCACTAATTCAGAATTATCAGCATCTTAAAACAATTTGAAAGCATCTCATCACAACTATTATTCACATAAATTAAAGGTCATAGGTGTTTAAGAAGGTTTTTAACTGATTAAAATAATTTTCTAACAGGCCAGGCAGGAACAAGCACAAACCATTTCAATACAGAATGTACTTTCCAAAATTACCATAAACAACTGAAAGGCATAGATCTGGAATACTGCTATTCCAAACATGAGTGAACACTGCCTGCACAACAACCCAATTCAAGTATTTTATTGTTTGTTTATGCAGCCTTTTATTGTTTGTTTATGCAGCACAAAGGACACAATATCTAAAGTACCAAAAAACAGCTCCTGCTTTGGAAAGCTCGAGTCTGGGAAAGGCCAGTACAGCAACAAAACACAGGAGCGTACAGAGCAGTGCACGTTGCGCAAGGAAGACACAGCAACTGCACCAGCACAGCTCAGGGCTTTGGCTTCAGGGAGGGAGAGAACTTGGAGAACAGTAATCAGAGAGGTTCTTTCAAGCAAAGACTGATACATAAAACATTGAAATAGGGAGGAGAAAGGGACAGAGACCAAGGAAGGCTTCTTCCAGCCACAGGCATAGCTGGTGAAGGCTGTGAAATGTGTATAAGCAACACGGGGGACAAAAAGCTCTGAATACAGAGACTGAAAACCTGAAATTGGCTGAAGAAAAGGAAAACTATTTAAAGTCAAGATTTAATAAGCCAATTAAAAAATCATGGAGACCACAAGTTATCTTTTAAGACTCTTGAGCACTTATCCCCTGTTGCTTAGCTACTGTATGTATAGTCCAAGATTGTTAAGTTTTCCTGCCTTGGAAAAAGAAAAATATATTCCTTTCTCAGATACCACATTATTTACACAGCTTGATAAATATTATATTTTTAAAACCATATTGAAAATCAAACAGTTTCACTTTAAAGAATGGTATTTGTAATTTGTGTTTTAGTATCAACAGTCAAAGCCTAAGACAAGCTGGAAGTAAAGGCTTTAAGTAGTTATGTACCCTGCCACCTTGGGCACGAGTATTTTTGCCTGTTAATCCAGTTTCCAGGTTTTCATGCAGAAAAACATCACTTACTTATTCAGAAGTGCCTTTCCACAAAATAATTGCAGCCATTCATTTCAAATCAGCACCTCCAAAATTTCAAAATAAAGATTCTGCAGAAGCTGAGGCAAAGTATGCTGGACATGAGCAAGGAAGGTTCCTAGCTCCACAACATCACTTCAGAGCTGGTAACACTGCTCCCTCCTTTCAGTCTGTGAATCTCTTACTAGCCACGAGATCGTGTTTGAGGGCCAAAAATTTCACAAGAGTTTAGACAACCTGTTGTTGAACCTAAAATTCTGGCCACAAAGAGCTCACATTGGACTTCCATGCTAGTGGGAAGTGTCAGGACTCCTCAAACATTTGCCTGAATAATCAAAAGCAGTAGGTTTTCAATTGCATACTTCACAGCATAAGTGAGTGAGATCCTGCTTAAAAACTGTTCATAAGCACATCATCCATTAAACAGTTACGTTACATTCTTAGTATTTGCTGTGGGCGTTGTCACGTGCAGAGTTACACGTTTGGAGTAGCCTTATATATTTATGCAGCTGGATGAACAAATTAGGCTAAATGAAAGCAGGAATTGTCAGCACCTCCATCAACATGCAGGTAACTGCCATGGGCACGCTTCTATCATGTGGTATCTTGCAGTAAGCACTAAGCAACCTGCTCCTTTTATGAAGGCATGAACGTATCTTATGTTTACCACATGATACCAAAGCAAGGAGAGCAGGTAAAGGGTTTTGAGTTCATATTTCCCATCTCAGCCACAATAACATCTCCTTCAAGAAAACATGCTTATACTTTGACCTGCAAGTCTCAGAGTAAGAGGTTCCTCAGATTAGAGACTACACCAATAACTGAAATGAAAACTGAGGTGCAGCAGATCAGTGATGAAATCTCTTTAGATTAATCATGAATTTATCCACCTGACCCAATATCTTACAACACAAGATTGAGGTGATGACACTCTATCAGATGCGTGACTATTCCATTTAGGCTTCCATAATACATATGGAAGCTTTTCAGCCCTTAAATTTAAAATAACCTAGGTAGATAAAGAAGATTGTTTGTATTGAACATACTTGATGCAGTGACTTGAAGCGTTAGTGGAAATTACTACAGTTTATTAAAAGTCACACAGTATCTAAAGCAAAATGCTAATCTTCTGTCCTAAAAGCATCTTGATTTATGAGTGTAAACAGAAGAAAAAAAACGTGTTTGAGGAAGCAGTGACAGCAACTAGGCCAGAATAAGTTACACAAGAAGCAAGCTATATCTTTTTCATTTCCTCAGAAGCATACAAGAGCTATTTTGGGGGAAAGAAAGTACATTAAATACATCTATATAATGTAACATACTGCTAAAACACAGCATTTCAGATCCTTAAAATTTGTTTCTGTATATTGCCAGAATCTTCATTTTCTATTTCACTACCTAATAAAAATGCATCAGAAGACAATTATGTTAAGACATGCTTTCATGAACAAATACACCAGGTATTAGTATTACTTGTCCTCATTAATGCAAAAGCATTTCTTGGCAGGATATTAAGAGGTGGTGCTTAAATATTTTAGATAAGCAAGCTTAAGACAAGATGTGTGAGTCTGTTAACTACTTTTGAAGATTAGGCTCTTTCAAATGATACACACAGCACAAAACAAAGAAATCATTCAATCGCCTCAGAAAAATTTAACCTAACACATTAACATTTAAATAAAGCCTTGTTAATGTCTCTGGAGTTATTTGCAGCAGTTTTATAATAGTTTTATACTGAGCATCAAGACTCCTCTTACACATTGAAGCTGCTGTGCTGTATCTAAATACCGTGTGGAATGGCCAATTATTTATTGCCTTGGAATGCCCATGGACAGTTTACAGCACCAACTACTAAAAGTTTTTTCAATCAATTGTCAAACAAGGCTGATTCTAGACTGAAGTCTGTGGTTGAAGATTTTCAACTTTCATGCAAGCTAGTTAATTATGATAAGGGGTCAGCCTGACACCTCAAAAAACCCTGTAGTCAATAATACATATACTTCTGATAATATAAATAACACAAACACTTCTGGAAGGTTTGATTTTATTTTTTTTTTAATGTACTGACAAAAAAGTTACTTACTGTTTAAAAAAAAAAAGTCTGCCAAATCCCAAATGGATAAACTCTCTTTTTATTTTGTAAACTATTTTCCCAATGATCTCCAAATGCTTTAGAAGAATTACATAAAAACTAAGAAATATCAGAACTATACATTGTAGCAATTTAAACATACATGACCATATTCACACATAAAGCCACTAATGGAAGGTAAAAGCTAGAAGAGATAGGGAAAGAAGATTCAGTACATGTAATTTTGAGTGGAGAAACACAGAAAAGCTGTTTTGGGAAAGAAAAGCTTTGGAAAAGTTGGTCTCAAGATCTTTTCTGAGGCAGAACCACTAGAGTAAGGAGTGTTTACTGAATTCACAATCTAGAGACTAAGTTTTAATAAGTCCATGAAGCTTTTGTATGAGCATGGTGCTTTTAATGAGAACCTAAACCAAAGGAGAGTCACTCCACCTGGAATGTGTGAGCTTTTCCTACATGGGGATCAAGTTATGAATTCTACCTGGACCAGTCACAGAACTCAAAGTTACGCAGGCCAAAGGGAGATGCAATAATTAAGATTGTGAAGATGAGATAGAGGAGTGTTTCAGGAAAGTCAAAGCTGAGTCAAGGTTATATGAGTAATGTTAGAGAAGTGGCAAACGGCAGATCAACAGATATGGAACGTGGGCAGAAAAGAAGGAAGTTGGAAGCAAATGAAAGATTTGCGTCAAGAAAAAAACCCGAAAGAATAGTTGTGAAGAAGGTTCTACGTGCCGAAAACAAAATCTGAAGTAGAAGAACTAATTATAATATTTTTCCATTCAACAATTATGCCCTTTTAAAAAATGAAAAACAACTTGCATGGACATGCAATGGCTGTGAGATACTGCCAACTCCTGAGAAACATTTTGTGATTCACGTCAAAAACATGAGCATGTTAAAGAGTGGCAAGTCAAGCTGCCCTAATTTTTTTAATTTTTTTTTTTTTTAATTAAACAACTCTAAACACATACCACACTTTTAAAGTAAGACACAACTGTCCTTGCCACAGCAAATTTGCGTCAGCTTACTTGATAAAATGTCCATGTTTTTAGTGCTCAGGTCTTAGGATTTACCTCACCATTGATGTCACCAGTAAGTCTTTAGATATTCTCACAAAAATCAAGTGCTTAAAATGCAAACAAACTCCTTGTGGAAATTTTTATTTTCTTTTTTCAAACGACATAAGCAGGCTAGACACTCCAGTCCTGTTACTCAAAGCCAGATCAGGACTTCTGAGAAGTTTACTGTGTAACAAAATGCCTTTGAGAAAATCCCTGGCTTTCAGAACACAGCATCAGAGGACTTTATACTTCCTGTTACTCTGCCCCATGCTTTGTATAGTCTATGCTCATCAGATGAAATTCTTCTATAGTTGCAACATCAATTTTGAGAATAGTCACAAACTTAGGACCAGGTTTAAAGTCTAGGGAAGCTTTATTGGAGGCAATAATAGTTTTGATAAAGATTTAATGGCTGCAATGTTCCTACTGTTAAAAATCCCAAAGCTATCAACACATTTCACAACTTGAAATCTAATGTTAATCAGATGAAAAGACATACTCACACCTTCAATTCTGAACAAAACTTTCTGTAAGACTGAAGTACTTCTTGCATACTGAAGCCTAGACACACACTGTAGGAGGACTGTACCCAAAAGGCTGCATTGTTCTACAATCTCAGCATATGGGTACCTGTCAGAAAAACCCAATACCATACTGTCATTATTATACTGACATTTTAGCCACTTGCATTTTAATGAAATCACTCTCAGAAACAATGTAAAGCACTTGGAAATTAATGAAATAGCTGTCCAGTTTTAATGATAGTAAACAGGACAACTTTATCTCACCCTATTAAGGAGTGAGATATCAAAAGACTATGCATTTTCTGCAGAATAAAAACATGCAAGTGAGCAGATACTACAAAGCACCTAATGCAGAGTAAATCCACACCCTAAACTACCTTGCTGTAACTTGTTCATGTAGTCATACCCTCTGCATTAGTTTAAGGTTTTCAACTAAATTAAAATTACCGAAATATTAAGAAAGGGTTCCACATCATGTGCACCAAGAAAAACAGCTGTATAGTTTAAAATGCTGCTGCCTCTAACAGTCCATGCTGTCTTGGCTGGAAGTAATCACCCAGGCAGCAGATGGCTGGAGTGGATGGGCTCCAGTCCACTTTCAGTACCTCAAAGGCAGCCCTGGGTCCATGGGCTGGGTCAGACACAGTGGAGAACCACCCTCACATCACTGAGTGCACAGTACCCAGCACTGCCCCCAGTGCTGCAGAGGGTTGGGCAGGGACACCACTGCCTCACACTGACACAGCTGGACTCAGCACAGACCACTTTCAGAACAGCCACACAGGTACTTTTCAGACCACTCAGAAGAGCCACAGCAAAAGCTAAACACAGTTTAGTTAATATATTTCAACATTTTATGCATTTTCTTGAGTGTCCCCATGTACACCACCTCTGAGAGTAAGGAAATGAGATTAGCCTCTAGTAAGTATTTTTCCAATGAAGCAAACTGTGGGGAACAGCACTTAAGTAAGCTACAAGTTATAAAGGAATATAAAAAGGAATATGAAGTAATATGAATACATATCCCTATAGAGAGGGGAAAAAATAAGAAACAAAACTTCACATTGCAGAAGGAAAAAAAAAAATCTTGAAATGAGAAACTTGATAAGAAAGTTTCTCATCTCATAAGAAATGAGATAAGCTTGATCTAACATTTTTTCACACTTATCAAACCACTTGCAATATACACTCAGGAACGCTTATGGTACATAGAAAAGATTACTTTTAGGTCCCCTGAAAGGTTAACTACTACTGCAAGCTCTTCCCATCACACTACAGAAGCTGACACCAAAGAGCAGCTCCCCACCAGAGCAAGGAGATGTGCACAGAAACAAGCTTCAAGTAAATCCTGCATCCTAGAAAAGGGAAGCAGCCAGCCAGCAACAGCACAGACATTTGCTGACAGCAAAATTACTAAGAAGCTACTGAAAATGTATTATTTTTTTCAGCTATAACCAAAATTTCAAGCATACACCTTATGCAAAACCTAAATGGGTTTCAATTCTATTTGGTTTAGCTATCAAGAATTCAAATTAAGTTTTACTTGATAAAGAGTTTTAGGGCTGAGACTGGAATTCACACTCTGAATGTCAAGAAACAAACCAAACTTTAAACATCTTATTTAAGAAATTATATTAGCTGAGCTGGCAAATAGCTAATCATACAGTTGAACAGCCACGAAACCAGTTTTCATAGCATTAGAAGTCAGTATCAGGTCATTAAAATGTGACCTACTGGAGTTTGCATTTATTTCATAATTCTAACATTGATAATCCACAACTGTTACATCAAAAGTAACTACATGAAAGGCAAATCAAAGTAAAAATGTACAAGTGCATTTCATGGATTAGAGAAGAATGCAGAACAGAAGATACACTTCTGAACGCTCTCTTTGGCAACAACTTCAGTGTAAGACAAAATGGCTTGAGTAGCTGAAACCCTCATTCCAAGAGGACTTTCAGGAATGCAAAATATTGGCAATGGAATTTTATTTTTCGTGAGTTACATTTGAGAACACCAGCTACACAGAATATTACCATGCTAAATTTTGGGGTTTGGGCTCAATATCTAAACTAGCAAAACAAGCAGATTCAAAATCCTAGTACAACCTGTCTTCATTTTTTAAAGTATTTTATTTTTGTTAGGTAAAATATTTTAACTAAAAAAACCAAAAAACATCCTCAACACACCAGAATTGGTTAAGTAGAAATAAACCAATAGAAAAATAACCTCAACCTATATTCAAAGATTACTATGCCAGTAGGAGCCAAAACATCACAGATGGAGGGCTAGCTTGGGGGTGGGAGGAAGGGGTTGCAGGAAAACAAACAATTCCAACATAAAGAACATTTTTCAGATCCCACCAGCTAACTTAAATAGAATAAAAGGATTTCCACATTTTTCAACTACTTTACATAGTAGCACAGAAAAGTTACTGAATGCTTGAAAGTGCTTCTAACAAGCCACTCAGAGGAAAGCAGGAGGTGAATTGTGCTCTAACACCACTGAGGTGCTGAACAATGTGGAATGGGGTCCGTCACAACAACTGTCATATTCACATGGGCTTTAGCTTCCAGAGGGCAGGAAGGCAACAGAGAACAGCAGCTTAAAAAACCCTGTTAGTACTGAGGTTTGGTATTCAGAAAATTGTGTGTGTTTGACTACTTGCACTATGACAAGTCTTTTTTGTTTTGAAATCTTTGCTGCTTCACTGTTAAAATAGGTGACAGAATATTATAAATATTTTACCAGTGGTCCAGATATCCTGGAGGAACTGTTCCTGTATTAAGTAAAATGTCTTGAAATTTTAACTCCAAGATGGTTTTATGTGAAATTCAGAACCCTCCCCTAAAGACGTATCTGAAGACCTAATGCCCAGTTTCTGAGAGGATCACTTCACATGGTAGGGCCACTTCACAGATCATGCAAAGTATTTCCTTTGTTTTAACTGACATAACTGTGGTATTTGGCCTTAAGAGCTACCTTAAGGCCAGTGACTTCTGAAGCATTAGCCAGAAAACAGAAAGTATGGAGGCTGGAGAAGACAGAGGCCCTGGGATATGCCATCTGGGAAACACCAGCTGATCAGTCATTTTCTGCAGCAGAGCCAGTTTCTTTGACAAAGTTCACACATACATAGTAAAATGAGAAATAAACTAACATCCTTTGCTAGCCACTGCAGCTTCCTGGATCACTAATCAAAGATGCTTAATTGAAATGCAAGACAATCTGCAATGTTACTGTGACTGCTTAGTAGAGCAGTAACAACTACAGCATGTTTGCAAATGAAGAGAAATGCACATGAGAAAGCACAAGATGGCAAGCAACATGGAGAAAAAAAATGCCTTTTTAAATTTTTTTCTTGATTATATGTCTATATTATATAACTAATATTAAATTATTTATATTCACTGATTGTAACCTACTTCTCTTAAGCTTCACTTATTTCTATTACTATAAAACAACATGGTGCCAACCTCTGTAGCCTTATTCAGCAGAGGTAATGAGTCCAAACAGAAATAATCCCATTAATCCACTTGTAGTCAATCCCATTATCCCAAGTGTACTTTCTCCAACAGAAAGAAAAAAAAAAAAGTAGCATACTTTTACAACAGAGAAACTTCTAAAAGGACTTTCTAACATTTGTATTTTTATTTAGAAAGCAAAACTCAATTAACTCACTCCAAATGGTCTGCTGCACCAGTAAGCTTAAATACATCACGTATTTACTGGAAACCTTCTTACGGCAGATGGTACCTAAACTGGGGTTACTAGAAAAGATGACGTTTTCAATCTGTTTATTCTGCGTCAGGAAAAAAACAACAAATAAATTCTAGAATTATTTTAATACTTTCAATTCCTTGTCACCCTTTTTCCATCTCAGGAAAAAAGATAAGAAGTTCACAGGCCATATGTCATCTGTTGACTTTAGCAGCAAAATGCAGCCAGAAGAACATTAAATCAGTCCCTTTGTTTCTTCTGACTCAACTGAATTTATATCCAGTCAAGGTTTTATGAGCATAAGCTTGTTTCAGAACCTGAGGTAAAGCATTTCTCTTCAACTGTAATTATTTTTATTAGTAAAAATTAATCTACAAACATCTTAATACTCTTGCCACAAACCAAAAGGTATGCATTAGTCAGCCATGGAAAAATTGCTGTTTCCATGTACACAACACAGGTAACAGTCTGTCCATCTTCACATACCTTTTAAATCGTGTGAAGATTAGTTTTTACAAATGAAGGACAAAAGTAAAGTTCTGAGTAATGAGAAATGCACCATTTTTAAGAGGTGCCCTCAATATATGCTTAATACTTTTTTTTTAAAAAAAGTATATGCTGATAAAACTCAGTTTGTTAATCAGCACGTAAAATTTATGGTTCATTTATCTATCTAGAGGCACATACAAATACTTGTATAGGCACCTACATACTGCTCTTATTCACCAGTAAATAAAAGAAAATCATATTCTCTTTAACCAAATATAAAAGAGGAAAAATGTGTTGTCCTTTCAGTTAGTAAATTCAAGTCACTTTCTAAAGTCACCAGTGGAGTCTTATTTCTTGAAATATGTGGGGTTAGCTTGCCTTTCCTTTCTTTTGGAAAATCCACAAGCTGGGTATGACCATTCATATGGTTCTCTGACACTAAGGAAAGTGTCCTCCACCCTAAAGAGATCATGCAGAAGAAAAAAAAAAAAATTATTAGGACGCCCAAACCCATCCACAGCTTGGGAAGAATGTGAGTCAGGGGTGCATGTCCATACATATTCCTGCACCCTTCCCATGCACGCACACATATGATGACACAGAATGGTGAGGATTACAATTACAGTGGGTTTTAAAAGTTTAAAGAAACTGGTAGACAGGTTGACTCGATATTTATTTATAGGAGTCATGTGCATGCTCAAATGGGTGCAACAGGGCCAAGAAGCTTTTCAAGCCAGTACAAAATTACTGGTAGAAGGCAGGACCGAACAATTCTACATTCCTACACAGCAGCTGCCTGTCAAGAGAGGGATGCATGAACCTGTATCTAAATTTACTTTTGATATCAGCACATAAAAATTCCAGTTTAGAATTGCTAGTAAAAGGGGAATTTCCCACACTCATCTATTTACATTTTATTTTTCAAACCCACAGTTCGCTTGCACAGCAAAATGCAAGTGGGAAATTTAAAAGCCACTTCAGTTCTTCTGCTTTTTCAGTAACTTTTCTAATGATTTACTGGAACATCTTGGGGGGGCACAGGGAAGAAGTAGGGGAAGTAGTTAAGTAGTTAAGTGATATAAACTAGTAATAGTAAGCATTTATCTATCAAAGGCATTGAAATAAAAGCATAAAAGCAGAAGCAAAAAGTGAGTATCCACATAACATAATTTTAAGTTTTCTGGTGCCTTCATACAACATGCAATTATTTTTATTTTTAGAAGAAGAGCATCAAATGACAAAAATAAGTCACCTATACAAGCCATATAATACTATACCAATTTCACAGGACATTAAGCAGTGAGGTATGCAATAGACCCATAAATAGGTAACAGATTGGGAAACAGAGGCAAAGACAAGTTAAGTGAGTTGTGTAACGTGGGAGCAAAGTTTTAGAACAGAGTCCAGGTATAAGTCCATGGTAAGAAACTCCATATGTACATAGTGGCTAGAAAAGGATTACTATGAGAAAATGACATGGGGTTTTCCCTAAAATAAAAGTCAACCAGTCAACTAAAAACCTGAAAGCTGTTGGAGCTTTACCGAATTTAATGTAACTGAATTACTGAAAATTTACGAAAATGTTGCTATTCTACAGAAACATTGTGATGTGTCATTTAAAATACTTATTCTGAATAAACAGAAATACTTTTTAAAACCCCATAAATTATCAGAGTTAAAGGATGAAAATCTATTTAGTTCAATCATTTCTGAATAGGCTGTGCTTTTATGAAGACAGAAGTTGCAGATTCCTACAGAAAGTTATCTGTCTGCCCCCTTCAGTTTGGGCTTTCCCTTTCAGCTTTACTTCTGACAGAAGAAAACCTAGGTTCCAGATGGCTGCAGTTTCCAGAAAACCCTGAGAGACAACAATACTACACTGTCCACTCACACAGTTCCACAAGAGATGCGGAGCAGGACCACTGGAGAAGACAGCCTGCCCTGAGTGCAGCTACGGCCAGCTGGAGACAGACACCACACCACTCTTGGCTCTGCTCAAAATTTACCCTCGGAAAGATACTGGGCTATTACTACACCAGCTGGGTATCCAGGGGACTTGTTAAGATGCCTGAATCCAAGAGCTCACACACCGGATCATCCTAAAGGCTGTGTATAGATATCTACTATACAGGCAGACGTGTGAAGTCAAAATTATGTCAGCCTCAATTGTCTGCTATGTCTTTCCACCAAAAATGTCCAGTTTAGCTCCCCATAAGTTCTGAAGGTGGGAGAAGCACACAGACCCTCCATAATCCACTCCATAAAGAAACAGAAACTGCTTAGCTTAAGCACACAATGAAAATAGCTTCTCCCAACACAGACAACAAAGTGACATAAACTACAGCACACAGATATTATTTTCTCCTCCTTTAAGAGACAAGAAGATGGCAATAAAAAAGCTAGATATAGGAAATCAGTAGTAAAGTCTTCACCACTACTGGATTCCTCCTCCCTCTCCTAAGTGAATTAGTGAAATTAGCAAAAGGTTGATTTGGAGAAAACTAGTTACACTGAGAAAACCCCACATGGACATAGATGTGCCCAGATTAATGTTTATATAATAAAAACACTTCAGCAACTTGGCTCATTTTACAAAGTTACTTTATATGACCATCATAAGCAAGTTTTCTATTTCAGAATCCTTAGAGCAGCCACTTAACTCCCTGGGGAGGGGAAGAAGAAATCTATTTCTCTGGTGAGTTTGATTCCCAATATTCATTATTCAACCAGTCATTTTAATATTAAGCAGTATTCCAAAGAAATGCCCAAGGACATAACTGGAATCTTAAATTAATTTCTCCATATGGATTCTGTGCACTTCAAATATCCCATCGATAACACTTCCCTTCAGGAAAACACATTCTGTTACAAATAGGAAACACTTTTATCAGGTTCTAAAGGATACGGTCTCTACCTGCTTTTGACCTTCATCTAACAGAGGGATTATTAGCATAAGAAAGTGCCCAAATCCTTTCAGTTGCTAACATGAACAGACATTGCAAACACCGCATGAAGATGTCCATTTTTTGACATCATGGCAAACTAAGACCTTTGCTGAACATTCCTGTATAATCTAAATATTTTCCTTCCAGGAGAGGAGGGCAGAAAGATCTCAGAACACTCTGAAATAGTGCACTTCAAGTCCTGCATCTTCTAACTTGCTCTTAACTCAAGGTATGGAGCACTGGTTAGACCCCATTCAAGCCGACAGCCCACAATGTATGTAGAATATTTTAAAAAGCCAAAAGCTTAGTACTCAAAGGTTGTTTCTCCAATATCTATCGCTGTTAACCCCTGGTTCATAATGAAATGCTCCAGCAGCTATCAAAGCCAGCAAACCCTCCCTCCTCTCATGCACGGCTTTCAGGAATGCTGCTATCTTGAAAAGGCAAAATTATAATTTCCCAATGACATGCAATTCAACAGCAAAATCCCACTCAAAATGGGCTCACAGGAGAACAAATGTACAGATTTTCACTGACTTAGGTTAACTCCAAGGTATATAAACTGATGCAATGCTATTCAGAAGAATATCATAAGAAATCAGTAACCCGGTGCTCCTGCCCCATAGTCTATACTTGTTTGAATCTTGCCATAAAGGCTGAATCTTTTTTAACTGAGAGAAATTAATAGCTTAGCTAAAAAAAGTACCTAAAAAGTCATTTAGCACCTTTCAGCGACCCTCAAAACATAAAAGCCAGACTCAAAATAACCTAAATACTACAAAAAAATGAAATCTATGCAACACTAAATTAGTTTCCAATTCCTAGAAGCATGAGTGCAAGTCTATTTGGTGTTTACCTTAAT
This sequence comes from Zosterops lateralis, assembly GCF_965231275.1. Taxonomy (NCBI): domain Eukaryota; kingdom Metazoa; phylum Chordata; class Aves; order Passeriformes; family Zosteropidae; genus Zosterops; species Zosterops lateralis. The sequence continues at coordinate 67,807,664 of NC_139764.1, read as the reverse complement.
TTCAGCACTCTCCCAAAGTGTTGGGACTTATGTTGGCAGTCTTAAGCTGCTGTAAGTCTTGCATTACAAAGTTATATTGATTTAATCTTTTAAGAACATATGCAGTCCCTCCTAAGAATCAAAATAGTGCATTTTAAAAATAACCATATCTAATGACAGGTGATGCTGGAACGGCCTCTGTTGAGCTTTCTGCCACCACCTCCTGCCTCATGCTGCCTCTGTGCCAGCTCCTGCACACTCAGCTAAATTCCTAGCGAGGTCCCTCCAGGACCTAACCCTGCAGAAAACAAGCTCTGTGGGTGAAAAGGTTTCTGTGACACTTTCTATGGGTTTAACTCCCTGAATGAGCTGACCATGAGCCAGGTGAGTGTCTCCTGCCAGGCCACCAGCATGGGTGTCACTGCCTGGTGGCAGTGAAGAGGAGAATGAGACCGTCTGCTTGTGGTAACAGCACATTAGCTCAGCTCAAGGAAAGGACATGAAATTCAAGTTGGTTCACATTTTTCACCACCTTTATAATCCTGTCATGCACTTTTTAGCTACTGCTGATCTTAGTAATTATTTCACTAAAAAAAAATCTTAGTGATTCTAAGGTTTTTAAGTCATGAATCTGGTATTCCAGCTTCTTGAAAAACCTCTTTGATTTAAGGCAGTAATAAATTAAGATTTAAACTATGTTCTTCAAATACCTCTAAGCAAATACTTAACCTCTCAGGTTTCTGGTTTTTTCACAACATTTATATTATTTCACAACATTAAATAAATTACAGATGTCATTTCCACAGCTCAGGAGAATTTGACTAATATTATGATAAATACTCTTGAAGAATCTAATTTTATTTTTTTAAGCATAACACAACTTTTATGGATTCCACCATCTTTGGTCTACATCCAAATACAGATTAAAAATAGTAAGAACAGAGTTATATTAAACCACGAAAGTACAAGGTGTTTTGATGCAATAAAAACACAATAAATAGAAAATTACATAAAATAGAAAAATACTTTTTCCAGCAGCCGTGAATTCAAACAGCTAAGAGGAAACCACCAGAAAAACCGCTCCCCATCTTAAGACATAGAGGAGCTGGTATTTATGTATTATGCAAGAAACTGATCCCAGTGAAATTGTGCCTGAGGTATCATTCTTAGTAGCAAAAAGTCACAAGCATAAGCATACAAATAAAAATTACAGATAAATAAAATCTTTTGGTTAATCCAGGATTTAAACTAGTCATATTAACCTCTAACTTCAAGTGCAGACACAAGGACACATCCAGAATAACATCATTTTTTTTTCTTACTATGCTCAAGATATAACTATTTGACACACCCGAATTCTTCAGAAATCCAGAAGAAAAATTTAAAAAGGCAAAGGATTCTGATTATGCCTTTAAATCACTAGTGTATCAAAGCAATTCGTAAAATTATTTCCTTTGTCTTACTGAGGCATCCAAGAATCCATCAGTTCACATTTATTTGCAGACCAAGAACACATTAAGACTTCACAAATTACTGTTCTCTCTCCTCAGTTATGCCAACATCATTCAAGCACTATCCTTACAGAACGAAAAAATACAGTCCTCTTTTTCACAATAGCAACCATCTTCTCCCAACATTCCAAAAGAAAAGACAAGGACATTAGACAACAGCTTTGCTGCAAATCATCAGCAATAGATAAGAACCGTAAAGCAGCAGCACTAGTCATGCAAAACACCTGGTGCTGCAGGCTGAAAATAACAACACTACTAAGAAAATTCTCAAGGGTATTTGTTGTTATTATCTTACATACCATCTTGTACTTCCTATCAAAATACCACGTTCATGTATGGCATTTAAGTGTCTATATAATTAACAGTTCCATGAACAGCTATGTCTCCCTTACACAGAGCTGGATATAGACTTTTCAGGTGTTACTTCTCAAGCTGCAGCTAATTACAGCTGACCACTCTGCCAAAGCAGCAGCTGACTCTTTAGGAAAGTAGTAATTGTAACGTGAAAATCACAGTTGTACATGCTTCCTGTTTTTTAGTCATGGCTACTATTCCAAAGGCAAACCACACCTCCCACTCCTCCCCAAATATACTAACATCTGGAATTTAACAGAAAAACTAACGATCAACAACCAAGTAACAAAGTAAAAAAAAAAGATCCATAACAAAAACTGAAACTCACCCTGGCCACTGTTGTTAGGTATTACAACAAAAATTACATAAAATTCAGTTCAGAACATGTTTGTGACTTGTATTCCAGGCCTGCCTTACTTTATACTCATCTATTAAAAAAAAATTTGCTCTAGAACCAAAAATTAATCAAAGTCTCTACATACTATTAAAAACTCAAGAACAGTCTATGTCTCACCAAACTTAATTAGTGACTGTAAGTTTCTAGGCAGCCAGTCCTATTTTGACATACTGGGCAGCTACAAAAAATAACCAAATAAAAGCAGTGACTTTATACACAGATTACCATACCTAAGAGTGTTGTTTGGCATATTAACCATCACATTGTTTCAGGCCAAACATTCTAGTTAGAATGCAAGTGGCAGCACACCCGTATTAGTATTCTTTTCATAAACCATGGTAGCACGTCACGTAATTATGAGGAGCAATGGCACACTTAAAGGGGAACTAAGACAAGGCAACCGGCTGCCCTTGTCATCCACAATCAACTTCAAGAGCTACTTCAGGTCATGAGAAATTTCAAGATGATAACTCTTTTATAGTTCTCTTCCCACGGTCAGAAAAATACCACATGGAAAAGAAATACTCCATGAAAAAACTGCTCTTTCACTAGCTTTTATGCTAACTTGCACGTAAGCCAAACAATGTAAAAGGGTATCAATCACTTTCCTATTTAGATGCCTTTTCAAAGTCATGCGAAAAGTTGCAAGAATGTTCAACCAACATATATCAGCCGTCTCACGTACTGTTCTCGGATATTGATATCTGCAATCCCTTTACCGGATCTGGCATCATTGTCTGAGCTCAGATGACTCAGATAAAAACAATGTGAAAGCAAAGTTTGTTTTCGTGTTTAAAAGTCACAACTGGTCTCCTGCAACAATAACAGGAAGAGCTGTAGGGATCGATACGCAAGATTACAAACAGGGGCTTTTCTTGTCCTACCTAACAACAGTCACGTGGAACTTTCTTAGCCAGGTATCACATGTCACACTTACCAGATCTCTATGAAGCACCCAGTTTGCATGGAGGTAATGGATTCCATCAAGGATCTGGTAGAGTAGGGATTTAACCATAGATCTTGGCAACTGCATGGGCTTTTTATTTGCTTTTGAGGCACGGTGAAACTTGATAATATGCTAGAAATAAAACAAGTAGAAACATAAAGAACGTTAGGTGATAGGTGAGAAGGTTGAGTGTTTTGGGATATTTTAACTACTAACACTAAATAATGGAATGAAATACAAAGTTTGTTGAACTTTGGAATTAAAGTAATAGTGATCCACTCACAATTCTCTTAAATTGTTTTTATTCTCTGAGTTGCTTCAAAGAACAGCTGTGAAGTTTTTGTGAATGTCTAAATACTGGCTACTTACCTCCAGTAAAGGGTCTTAGACATTCTCCTTCCTCCCTCTTCCCCATATGGCATCCTCTTACCCTTGGCAGCTAGAGCAGAACCTTTCAAACCCAAAGTATCTACCAGTAGGAGGACACACTCTATGCTTTCACTTCTCCTCTTCAAAAACACATAGGCTAGCATACTTGCAACTACTATTCCCCCCAAAATCAAAATCCCAGTAGACAGATTAAATAAATGTTTTAATAAATATTTGAAGTGGGGGAAGTTGTAACTCCAAAATCCTCACACCACAACATTTGGGTGAGAACATGTTCAAGCATCTAAAAATTCTATAAGTCTTCTTGCTTCCAAGTTATGGCTGCATACTCCATTGATGATGACAAGCTGGTGGCTCTTGAGTTACACAAGTCAGTCTGCCCACTAGAGGACAAACACTACTTGAAAACATAGAATGCAGTAAAGGATCCCAGTATTAGTTGAAGGAATGAAAAGAAATTTGAAATATTGCTAAGAGATCATTAAATAGTCAGAAACTAATTAATTCTTAGATCAGTGTGGAGATGATGGGTTAGGTTTGGTATTGCTACACTGTACAAGAAGTAAACTGGAATCAGGCCATTCTACCTTTTCGATCCTCAGATAAGATGGGGCTATGCAAGGCACAAACCCAATCTTAATATATGGTCATTCAGCAAATGACTAAATATGTTCATTCAGATGAAAAAAGAAATCTCCTTTTTGAAGGCAATTCAATGAAGCACCTCAAATAACAAAATAGTTTTCAATTCTGTGTCTTTTGAAAGGTGGAAATGATAAAGGTAGTTTGCATTTTTACTGAAAATAATACAAAATGTCAGAGCAGGACTATTAATTACCCAATTTTTTAAATAGGATTTGTCTAGCTCAAGATCTTATCCCTTCCCAGGTTAAAGGGGTAGCCAAAGGCTGTGCTTTAATTAGACCACTGTTCCCTCCTCCACCAGCCCCACTCCCCACCCAGTTTGTCACTACTGTTCCCAATGAAAATGGTAATGAGTTAATGTTTACTCATGGTAAATGCCACCTCTGGCTGTCACAAGAGTGGTTAAGGTGTACTTTAGCCACTGTCAAAACTGTACTTAGCAAAAGTGCAAACAATAGTGTTTAAAGAGAAATAAGAAAGGCAGAAAATGCCAAATAAGTCAAAATAGCCTGCTTACTCACTATCAACAATGTTCCCAGAGAGCCGTCCACTACTAAATGTACAATATTTATGGCTTTGTACTAATAAGCAGTAGAAATTTGCAGGATTGTCAGTTTTTAATATACTCATGAGGATCAATAAACTAGACAACTCTTAGGACCTGATACTTTAATTGTGCAATAACTGTGAAAACTGTAATGAAATGCTTTAAGAGATTATTTCCTTAGAAATTTTCTTCTTCTGATGTCACAAGAAGATTGTGTCTCATAACTTCAACTAGGAGTCCCTAGTACTACGCAATGCTCACCAGATAGTGACCTTCATGTGTAATTACAATATGATTTATAAAGCAGCAATGACAGCATAAACTCACAAATTAGTATATTTATTAATACAGGAGATTAAAAAATACAGAGGAACCAACAGGCAAAGGTCATACCCAGAGACCCATAAATCCAGTCCTGCCCTTTTTTGAGGTGCATGTAATCACTAGAAGGGATTTCTACACTCATCCAAAAACCAACTCCTACCCACACAAAACGTTAGTCCTTAGGCACAGAGAAAATGAAGGAGTCTCATGAGACAGAATGGGACACAATTAACCACATATATGTTGAGGAGGAACAATACATGTGGCTCTGCCTCTGGCTCTGCCTTGAGCTCCTCTGGTACCTCTGGAGGTCAGGAGTGAGAGAGAACCAGGTTGATGCCATTGGATTTCTGTCCCTGCCCTCCCATGTGGCTCCCAGTTAGAAAGGCTAAGGAAACAAGCTCCTTTCTCGAAAGGTTATTGAATTGCAGAAGCAAATTAAAACGGATAGTTTTGCTTGAAGCGAGCAATATCACCGCTATGTAAAATCCAATTTCCTGCAAAAGCAAATAAAACCTGTTGTTGGCAGTTTACTCTATGAAAGTTTATATCCAAAAGATTGCAACCATCACAGTTTAGAGAACTGAACAAAAGCTAAAAATATACTGCAGGGACAAGCAGTATAGGGAACTGAAAAGCTAGATTTGCCCCATGACATTGGAATGAATCCACAGTGTTTGTGACCAAGCCCTACACTGAAAAGTTGTCTAAAAAACCAGTAGTTCATTCAGTTTGTTGTAAGCAACTAGCTATATGAAGAAAGAACAACACCTAACAAACACTAAGCAGGAATTTTAATGGCAGTGTCCATCTAAGAAATAGAAGAGCAAACAGGTGCTGTTGCTGAATATCATCTCTTCCACTGAAGGAAGCAAGCCTAAACTCTCTTTCATTAGTTTATACTTTCAGAAATATATCTATATGGTCCTGCAGCTGATGTGGGAAATTATACAGCAAAATAAATAAACAAAAAAATAGATAGGTAAGAGAATCATATCAGAAAATGACAGGACAGAAGTTTTGGTGACCTGGCAGATCAGGTGTACAGTAAGCATGAAAGCAAAGGATGCTACAGCAGTACAATAATGCTAAAGGAACTTTTTATCTTGAACAATTATGCTGACTGCAGCTGTGGCAGGGAGATGTGCTCCTTCCATGTCAAAATAGTTCATATTTAAGAGTCTAAATCCAAGACCTCACACGTAGAAATGGGTACAGGCATCAGCACAGACCAGGATGCTCTTTATACCTAAGTGTACTATGCAAGTGGAGGAGGGGAAGGAAGTGAGTTACAGCCTGCATTTCCTGTTTCTCAGAAAACTGATCTAACCACTAGGCTTCAAAACTATACTTCTCTCATTCAGTAAATCTTTTTGCTGAATAGCACAAAATTAAGATTGTCCTGTGAGTTGAGAGTATAAATCTGAACCATGACAAGTATGAAGCATGTTCTGCCTCTCTCTAGGAAGCAAGAGGTGCACTTGGACACTGCAGTTTCTTAACCTTTAGGTATTCTCACGTTCTTTGCTGAATCTTGCCCCTAAAGGATAACCATTAAGGACAAAACATGAGGACTTCCACAGTCCAGGCAAGTCAGAGGCATGTTTGTAACAAGACCATATGCAGAGGTTCAAAAAGATTCAGCATTCCCCATGTCTTTTTTCACTGCAACTCCCTAAAGATAACTCACATATCCTGATAGATCACCTGGCCAAAAAAGCTGGAAAATACCCAAACTCATTCAGCAAAACTAATGAGGGAAGTTATTGTCAGTCCACACTATACCAATTGCATACTAGAGCACAAAAACCCATCCACAATGTTATGCCAACATAAATTCATTTTAATTAGTTCATTCGAACACTGCAGATGCAAGCTCTCTTCTGATATAGTTAAAATCTTTCAAAATGAAATAACACATAACATGTGTTATATACATATATACATAACTCCATGAAATCTATTCAGCAAAAGTAGCCATTTTCCCTTTTGATGCATCCATATTTCTGATTCCTAAATCTTAGAAACATGCTGCCACTGACTGGATCCCAAAAATGGTGTGAGCCAATTAGGTATTCACTATTAAATATAAATATAATGTAAAAGTTTTTCTATTGCTTGTACAGACTTTGTTTTTAATTTAAACAAGATAGCAACTTTGTAGAAGTGATTTTAAGTCTTTATTCTAAATTAACACTTCACTGACCAAAATTAAAATACACACTCATTAGCAGTCTAGGAAAGCAAGGAAGCTATGACCTACTGCTTGCAATATCTGGGACTATTTGCTTTACTTACTAACTGCTTATTTCCAATTTTCAACTTCAAAAAAAATGTAATAAAATTGCAAGGAAAACTGGATGAACTACATTATTTCAATAAGACCATTTTAGCTCTTGCAAAGGCAAGACCATATAAATGATAAAAAATGAAGAGGAGAAACAGAGCTAGACATTTGGAAATAAAATGATAAAACAATATTCAATCTAGTAGTTTGTCTGCCTTTTTCTATGTTACCTAGTGCATTGAAATTGGTTTGAAAGCTGGCTGGTGAAGACTATGTGCATTTTCTAAATTCTCCACCACAAACAAGGCAAACATAATGCATAACAACACAGAGCAAATTCAAATCCCGAGGATTTACCCAGCAGTTAAGTGAACATTCAATAAGATCCTAATTTTAGTCTGCTTCCAAGTCTGTTTGTGTTTGTGGCAACCCATTCCCAATTCCAAGAACTGCTGTTCAGTGTGACAGAGGTTAAAACAAACAAGTTAGACCTAGAAACTTTTCACAGAAGTAGGATGCCAGTTAACAGAGGGATTTTATGCATGTCTAGCTCAATGAAGTTACAGTGAGCTCCCACCTCAATGCACATAAAATAATCCATAGACACAAGAAAACCTGACTGCTTGAGTTCTAGTGCTTAAGGCAATGCTTTGTGAAAATTAAACGCATCTCCATCAAATTGAAAAGCAATCATGCCAACACAGCTGCCTCTCCCTGCTGAAGCAAAGTGCTTATGCTCCCACAATTCAGCATAACCCCTGCATTCCATCCAATCCCTAATCCAGCCTTTGAGAACAAAAGAGAATTATGTCAATGTGCCAATAAAAAGTAAAGTTACATTTTAATATTGAGGAGAGGGAAGCTTGGATACATGTTATATCTGTACTAAGGCCAAGAGGATTCATATTATATGCCTTCCAGTCTCATTTTAAACACAAAGGTACCCCAAATTACTCACATTTACTTTAAAAATAAAGCATTCAAAAAGGGTATGAAAGAACAAATCAAAATCTTAAGGTGGCATAAAAACTAACCATGCATTGCTTCTGTGATTTTCAAAAAGAGAAAGCAAAGACCCAATGAACCCAAGTAACACTTGTTTCCTGTTCCAAAAATAAATCACAGTTTCATATGCCTACACTGACAACTGATTTCAGACATCAGAGTTTGAGAAACTAAGGAAATTTTGTCAATTTACTGATCACAAGTAAAATTAAATTAAATTAAATTAAATCAAAACAGAAGTGGGTAGAAGTACCTCAAGAGCGATCATTTTGGTTTCCAATTTTGGAAATATTACAGTAATGAATGTAAACTGTCCTTCAAAAGAAGAGGGGGGAAAAGCATGCTTGTTCCCTGTAAATGGTGCCATCATCAATTATCTTCTTTAAAATATCATTAACCAAACTGCCTAATGAAAGTCCCTATTCCAATGACAAGAGGAGAATATTTTTAGTAACAGGGAAAGGAACTTTAATACACCAACTTTTGCTAATGCCAGCTTGCTTTAAATATCTAAGCTTTGAAACACAGAGCAGGCATAAACAGATCCCACGTAATTTTCCTAGTTTTTGCCTGGGTCCTTCTAGGTCTTATAATGCCTTTCAGCCCAAAATATTGCAAAGTAACTCTATACAATGTTAATAAAAACCATCAGAATTCAGCTACCCTTTCAGCGCACATAAAAGTGAAATACACAGTACTCACACCACTCTGTTCACATTAGTTTTTCCACACGTTTATGCTTTTGAACCTTGCCTTTGTTTTGAGGCCTGCTCCTACCTGTTGTTTCCTCCAATTCTCATGCTTTGTGGTATGGAAAATGAGTCCACATCAGCTACCCTCAAATTCATACAAGTCTGGCAAGAAAAAGCAAGTGTGTGTTCTGAGACTATGACAAACAGCTATGGGCAAGGAATGGCCCTCTGCAAGAAATTAAACTATCACTTTGATGGTCAAAAAACCCCATTCACAAGCAATCAATCTTGACACAGAGACCTATGCCAGCCTATTCCCTTCTGTCTCGACAAATCTTACCGTCTTCTTCCAGCCTATATTGGTAAATACATATACAAGAGAGAAGACTGCATGAAAAATCACCTGGCAGAATCGCCTGAATTACACTGAAAGTGTAGGCATGACTTAAAAAAATCAAAAGGTAAAAAAATAAAACTGTTAAACTGAGAAAAGTATTTTCATGTACAAAACGATAATTCAGATGCTAGTCATCAACTAGCATCTGAATTATGTTTATGATTAAGAGCTAAACTGAAGCCTGTTGAAGAAAGAATTATAACTGATTATACCATATTTAAGGAATATGTTAAAACTCAGCTGTTAGATAATATTCATGTGATAAAAAAATGTGCAGGTTTATTTCACACATCAGTACGCAATACTCTCCCAATTTCATTTATCATAAAAGATTATTCAAAATGTTGTTAGCTGAAATTAAGTACATTTACTTGTAGACTGAGAGCATGAGATAGTGCTATGAAATTCACATGTAGGAGGTGTATTTTCTCCTTTCCATTATCTAATGATTTTTTAGGTACACATGACTATGTTAATAATCTCTACCCTACATTTTTTAAAAATGGAATATATACATAACTAGTAATTCCTATAAAATTCCTATAAAAGCCAGTCTGCCCATATTTTTTTTATTATTATCAACAATAATTCCAAGATGAATTTTACTCCATGTTTCTCAGTAGTATTTGCTGCTCAGCGTTTAGCTGTAAGAGATCACTGGAATCTAATAATAAGAGAAAAACATTCAATCAAACCTAAAAAATTCATAGACATGTTTTAACTGGTGAGGGACAGTGAATGTATCATCACATTCAGTATTATCAAATCATAGTTAATTATTTATGTACTTACTTATTAAGAACCAGCAGTGGTTTTTATTGCTATAAAACACATTTAGCACATTTTACTATGATAAAAATGTCCCCCTTTTTCAGAATAAGATCAAACCCATTCAGAAGCTTCTTATTTAAGTTACAACATATATTTCTAGAAAAGGGGATCTTAAAAATTTGACATTATACAGACATACTTAATGAGTCTGAGAATTAACTCTGTACTATAAATAAAAAAGGTATATAGATAACCTATCAATACAAAAGGGTTTAAAAAAATTACAACAAAAATTTTGCTTAGAATCAAAAATCGGGTTTAAAGTATAAAGACTGTGAAATTTAAATCATCAAATGTGAGTTTATCTGTGGTACTAGAACACGTGCTTTAGAAAATACTTTCAGTATCAAATCTTCTGTAGGAGGGAACAAAAGAAAAGTTCTAAATATTGTAACCTCTGCAGTGCCTAAAAGTAACTAGATTCTCAAAAAAAATCACCTTCAGGACAGATCTCATTTGTATCAAACTTTTCTTAAAGACCATTTTAGTAATCATCATGCATTTAAAGCATTTGATGTAAATTTGAATAATGTCTTTAAATGCACTAGCTTTACACAGGAAGTTCTGGACAGCAGTATACTGTCTAGAAATATAAGACTAGGGTGATAAAGAACATCCATGAAAGTTTAATAACAAAAGAAGTTATTCTTTTGCTGATAAGACAGCAGGAATTCTGGCATTTAAAACAAATTTTTGACCTTTAGAAACAAAAGGTTAACGTCTCTATAGCCTGAGAACTTCACCACTTCTCTCTGGCAGCAACAAATAGCCAAGAAAAATAGTAACATTGTGTATTACACTAAGAATTCTGGTAATGAAAGAAAACTAGTTATAAATCAATTTGTCAAAAAAATTCCTATATTCTCCATGGTAATCTCATGGCTTTGCACTGTCTTGTATAATCTAACTTGAGAGGTAAGACAAGAAAGTATCTTTGATAGTCTTAGTTATTAATGACTATCTTTGTAGTCAAGGACAGCATAATCAGTGTTCACCAACTCTCACCTAAAATGGTTCAAATTAGCATAGCTTCTACATTCCTTGGTAATGGTATCAGCAGAAGTTACAGAAAATTATTAAGGATGCACTATCTAAACATAAAATTTCAGATCTGAGCAGTTCCATTCTTCAGAATTAAAAGAGAAGTAAAAAAAAAGTCTTGCTCACCATAGAAGAACTTTTTAATAAGTTTAATTAGCACCAGCCCTTTAGAACAGGACATTATTTTTCAGTATTAGAAAATTAACAGAATAAGATAGCATCTAATATAGTTTATTCATCTCTTGCCAAATGTTTCCAGTACAGAAGCTGAAAAATATAATGATTTTAATTAATCTAATGATTGAATGTGATGAGCATTTATTCTTCTCACTGAAGCCAAGAGGAGTTACTAAAGCTGGGCAGCTTTGAACAGAAAGACAATTTCCATACTTATTGATCTTGGTATGTAACTCTAAGCTACCTACATTTGAAAACAGTAATCTCTGGATATATACATCTCTCTAGTGACAGCACACCTGCAATTCCAAAACTTAAATCCTTTTAAGCTAATATATCCATGATAAATAGACTTATTTTGTCTTTAAGTAGTGCTGGGGAAGCACATGGTGCTAAGCAATTAAAAAAAAATAAAATTGCTAAACCCCTACTAAAATTTCTACCCCGAAGAGTTGAGAGGGCACAAGCTGTAAGGCACAGGAAATGCAAAACACAACACAACACAGACAGAATGACAAGTGGTTGGTATTACTGAAATGCGTTACAAAATAAGTGGATTTTCAGGAGTTTTTTGAAGGAGGACAGTGAAGGATCTTTACGTACGTTAATTGGGAGGCTGTTCCATGTGTAGGAGGCAGCGTGGAAAAAGACACAAAGTTGGGAGTGAGCAAAACAGACAAAAGGGGAATTAAGAGCGATGTTCGGGAAGTGCTGACAGTAAAGGAAATGAGGACCAAGGTTAAGCCAGAACCAAGAGTGCCTTGAACATGGCCAACTTTATGCAAGGGAGGAAAAAATTCCTGGCAAAGGCTTAAGAAGCGAGGAAACATGGGCAATTATACAGGAAAGGAGAAATGATTTGTGTAGCATAGAAAAAAAATAAAAACAAAAGAGAGTTAGGAAGGGGGAGACCAGTTCATATCAAGTACCTCATTGTAACAAACATTTCAGTCTTAAATAATAGAAAATAATTAACTTCACTGAGATTATATCCAATATCCAGCCATATGGGAGGAGTGGCAAGAACATCAAACTGCAGTGATTCTTCTAAAGCTGTTAAATCATGTGAAAAATCACTATGTAGTGTAAAAACCACATGCCCAAAGTAAAATCAAATGGAAAAGGTTAGGAAAAAAGGTGTTTAAAACACATGGCAATAAATGTAGCAGTAAAATGTGTTTGTTATGACTGTTCCATAAAATGAGTAAAAACTCATTTAATACACAAATAAATTCTGTCACAGAGAGATTTAGCTGATGCACTTCTCTTCATCATCACTGCCACCAGTTTTGTGAAATATACAAACTCTCAGTGTCCACTGAACTTTGATGAGGAAACTTGCAAAATACAAACCTGCTAGCCCATAAGAGAAATAAAATAACTTTCAATCTTTTGAAGGGGAACAAATGACCATGATTTTATGTGTTCTGAGACAGAAGTGTCTTTTTGAATGGTCTAAGTTTATTTTCCATCCAATTAAAATTTTGTGTCATTTACAAGCTCAAGAGCCAAGTATGAGAAAATTGAGCAATTTGTCACTAATATATGTAATAGCAAGTAATATTACTAAAGTCTTCAAAAGTAATACTGGAATTTATATTACCACTTCCTCTTCTTCCCAGTATTTTCAAAGGAATCATAAACATTGGCTACACTTCGTGTTTGATATCTTTCAGGTTTAAACACAAATTCAGTTTCAAGTAACTCATATCTTATCAATAGATGTAGAGCTTGAATATTTTCATCTGAGTTCAAGTCACAATATCATTGATGACCACCTCTACAACTGACTAAACCAAATCATATCATATTTTGCTAGAAACTTAAAAACAGACATCTAAGACTGTACTCCTCTTCCATGTAATGAGAGTCCATCAGTAGGTCCAATTAGCTTACTTGTTATTTTATTTCCATTCATACTGCCAGAAATTCACTGTTTAAAATACAGGTGATTGAATGTCAGTCACTCTCAAGTGAGAGGACTCATCAAAGCAGTCCCTCTCCTTTTTTTTCCTCGTGTATGAATATGCAAAATGTCAGGAAAAAAGTATTAAGTACATTTCCAAACACAGTTTTAGAATATCTCAATCTAGGAATGCTTTTTTAACCCCAATTAAAGCTTGCAGAAAAATCCTTTTCACTTGAAAACCCAATCTGACTTAAAAAAAATTCCACATAGTATTTGGCAGGCTTTAAAGTGTAAAAGTAACAGGATTATCAATCAGACCCTTAATTACAGAGCAAGAAATTAAGGCATCTCTGCCTATTTGAAGGTACATCACACACACATCAGCTTGAACAAGCTCTTATTGCACCATCTCAAACACTCAGGGAAATCTGTACTTACCCACAAATCATGCTCAGCATAATCAAACAGCAGCCAAACCTTTCTGTCACTGTGAGAAAGGAAAACCTTCTGCAATGCAATCACATTTGGGTGCTTCAACTCTCGTAAAAGCTGCAGAGAAACAGAGAAGCTCTTGTTACTTCTGTGCTTGTTAAGAAAAGCAAACACAGCAACAAAAACACCAAATAGGTCAAATAGCAAACAAGTAATCCTAAAACAGGCCCTAGAAGGAAAGACTACTGATTCAGCACATTATCTTGCAAACATCAAAATCAGCATATACACAGACTCTGTGGCATGGATTGCTGTTCTAACAGCACAGCTTCCCATTACTACTTACCTTCCTCTGTCCCACACTCAGCACAGAGCTACCTATCTCACCTATTCATCCTGCTTGCCACTAGTATCTTTCTTTAAAAAAGGTTACTACACACAAGTATAACTGTTTTCTTATCAAAAGTGAACATCAGCTCTTGAGGATGCCAGAATGAAGCTTCTGCAGTTGGTCGCGCTCTTTGTCTGGACAACACAGTTCTTGATCACCACATATTTATTTCATTACCAATAACTTTCTTTTGCTTTGGATCCCTACCTCACTTGCCTCAAAGTTCATAGGCTGTTGTTCTCAGAAAACAAGGTGTTTTCAAAGAGAAGTTTACCAATATGAGTTTCGTACTGGTTGTTCCAACTACTATTCTGTAATCCAGAAATAATCCCAAATTTATTTATTGCTTGCCAGAAAGAAAACTAGGTTTCATCACCAATTAGACAGTATATTAAAGCAGGTACTGCTGCTAAAGTCAACCTTCTGCCTGATTAAACCAGTCTCAGAAGGAGTTCGGAAGTGGTACTCAAAAAAACATAATTTCCATGGAATGACTTTATCACTTTCTCCACACCCCCTCCCAGCACAGACTGTAGTCACCAGAATGATTGATCATTTCTGTCTTGTCTGGAAATTGCTTGCATTTGCAGCACTAGTATATACATTGCCAAGAATCAATTTATAATGGCAAAATTGTAAAATGGAGTAGGTTCCAAGGCACATTTGGGAGAAATGAATCTTCTCTTTTACACCCTACACAAAAAGACTCAAGATGTTTATTTTAGGGGAAATAAAATACTGATTTTAAATTACATTATCTTTTGACTATACAGATATCTGTCAAGACAAGAAATCTAAAGAAAATCATAGCCGCTTAAACATATTCCAGTTTTCCAGCAAGTTAAGTAATTCAGATGTCTTTACCATGCAGACAGTGTTATTTTTCTTTCTTTCTCTAAGCCCAAGCCTCCTGTTCTGCATGCCAAACAACCCCAGTTCCCTCTGCAGCTCCTTGTGAGACTTGTTCTTTGTTACAATCTGGCTGTCAAGGCTGCATGCCACAGCAGCCAACGCTTCAGCAGCACAAGAGCAACCAATGAAATGCTGGCTCTAGGAGTCCAACACACCACATCAAGAATGAGAGCTCTGTTCTAGCTGTGCTGGACTTGCAGTGGTGCTCCACACCAACTAGAGGAGGTCAAAAAAGATCATGCAAGGTACAAGGGATGAGTGTGAGCCACAAACACCAGCTGCAGGTCAGGTTTATGTTTAAAACCATCTTATCTGGAAACACACTATGGCAGAAGAGAGGGTGACCACAGGGACTGAAGAGATGTAACTCATAGGTACATGATATATACTGGATATCTGCTACATGCAGAATTGCTAGTAATTTCTTCAACTGTCTGATGAATAGTAAGTTCTCTACAATTTCCCTCACAATTTCCCTCTTATAGCACGGGAAGGGGAAAGTCATGATGTGAAAGTCTCTGATGCCTGAAAAAAAGTTAAGTTGGCAACACAATTAGTATAGAAACTTGAAGCCTTGGAAACATAAAATGTCAGTAGTCATGCTGAGGTAGACTGAGTAAAGGTTGAAGTAAAGAGTAAAGGTTGTCTAGCCAGAGGAGGAGCACAAGAGATTGTACAAGATTAAGCAAGTAAAAGCGGGAGATCATAAAACAAAGAAAAAAAAATAGGAGTCTGTAATGTTTTACCTCAGGTTTTAATAATAGTTATGATACTGATCATGGAATGAACAAACACTCAGGTAATAGAAATGCCTCCCACTTAAGAAAATAGAAACTAGTACAAGTCATATACAAGCGAAACTCAGAGGTGGTATCAGATGATTAGCCAATACATCACATTCATTCAAAACAAGGACGCAAAGGAGACAAGGCATTTGGAGACTTGTGAATCCAAAGCATGCAAAAAACAGTTTTGAAACAATGAACATAAAGAAAAACGTGTGAAAAACAAACTATCCTTACTTTCTTCTCTGATAATTTATTTTCTACACAAGATCTGTATTCAAATTTCAACCTTATAATAGTTTTAAGTACTTCATCAGATGGGAAAGATGACAACTGGAATACAGTCAAGGGGAACAAAAAAAAAAATACCCTAAAAGCGGGACACATTTCAAGGTAAAGTAGCTCAATATATTAACTATTTGAGGAGTTACCAGAGTACCCATATTGTGTTTATTAATAAAACCCATCTCAATATCCACATCATGAGTGTGAATGAAACTATCTGAATATATAAAGGCAGCATTCCCAAGGAAGAAAAAGAATGTGAAAATGCATCACCTTTTTTATTACTTTATTCTGTGACTGAGTAAACAAAGAGCAATAGAAACAAGATTAAATTAGCAGAACAAAATCTGAATTCATACACTTAAAAACTAACCAAAAATTTCTACTTTAGACTGAAAAGTCAGCAGATGCAAGTGACAAATGATAGAACTGGATTGCCATAAAACAAAGAAGAAAGCTAAGATGGTAAATCTGATATTAGATATCCTAGTTGAGGTTCTTATAGGAGAGAATGGGATGTATTGATATCAATACATAAAAGGCTTCTGTGATATATTTTTTAAATACTATATACGGTTTCCTTTGCTCAAACACCTCCCCCTCCACACCCACACAAAAGATGAACTCTCCCAGAAAGAGGCGAAGGGTGACCAAAGGAGCCAAGCAATCTATCTTTCAACAGGCAATTCTCAATTATCGTAACTTTTGCAATTACTGTAACCGATCAAATATTGAAAGAAATAAGATGGATACCCACTAAAATACAAAGACATGAGCATCAATGATGAAAGAAATCATTACACTAGATGATAACCATGGCTGAAGAACAGAAAGACAGCTATTAAGAGATAAAATTATACTGCAAGTTAGCATCTCATGAACAGGAAGGTTCAGGAGTAGCTACTCAATAGCAGGGGAAATAGTATATTTCATTTGCTTCTTTATCAACGTTGGAAAACAAATTTAGTTGATGAATTTGATATAAGTCACACTAGATTCCCTAGATAGATGCCTATGCAGTACGTGCTCCTGTAGAAGCCTTCATGAAAAATGGGTTTAGTGAGGTTTTACTGATCATCTCCAGCAGATGGAGAAGATGATTGACAGCAAGCTCCTACCGCAATTTGGTTTAAACACTTGACCTGAGCCTGCAAATCATCTATCACCATATAATGCAAGTTCATTTTACAAGAAGTAGACAAGCAACTAGGAAGTCTCTTGGTCTTTTGTGATATGTAAAATTCTCCCTTTTTTCTCCTGAAGAAACAGACAAACATCTGTGAATGGGAAAAGAGTTGCAGTGTTTCCCATATAAACAACATGATCAATTAGGAGGACACTCAGCACGTTTAAAAACAAGTCAAACAGTACATTCCTCAAGGAAATAAATCTTGCCCAGAAGTATTTATATGCCACAGGATGAATAATGCTTTCTAGCTACTACTTACAAAAGCAGGGTGAGGACAGACGCTTTCATCTCGCTGTGAAGGGAACCTAAGAAAAATTAGAGAAAACAGGGAGACAAACCAGTCCTCTCACTACTGACACTAGTAAATCTTGCAGCAAACATGTATTTCTGTATCACTGATGACAAAATCCATAACCACCTTCAAAAATTTATTCAGGGGGCAATCTCATCTAAGAGATGCACCCACCTTTCACATAGTTTACTTCAGTCTTTTGATCTATGTACTGCAACTGATCTGGGACAGCACTGGTAGTTTCTTTGATGGAAATGCACACTCTACTACTGCACTTAACCATTTTCAAGGTCAGAACAAAAATGTTGAACAGGAGGAAATGTGGATCACAAGAAATCACAGGGAAGGCCAAAGCATGAGGCTGATTGCTCATAAAAGCAATTGCACATTACAGAATTTTTAAGTCGCCTTTTCTGTGATGAATCTACTTGAAGCCTCTAGGGTCACTGAAGTTATTTTTTAATTGAAGCTGGGCTTTTCAAAGGAACATAAAGATCATAATTTTACTTCTTCAAAAGGTCTTTTAAAATTCCAGCTAGTTTAGATGCTATTAATCAAAACTAGATCCTCTCCTCCGTGTATTAATATTATTCTTTCCATAGACCCTCTGCTGCCTATTATCTTATCAAGCTCATGCTGCAGCTTTTCTCTCAGGAAGGTATACATGGCCTCTCAAAAATAATAAATAAAAAAAAACAACAGGCAGTTATTTATTTTATTTAACATGTAAGAACAATCCTTTGCTAACTGTGCTACAGATCTTGTTATCAAGATAAGAGAAGTTATCAAGAAAAGAGAAGGGAATTCAAATTCAAACAGGGTACCACATTAGAAAACTACTCAAAATTCAGCTTTTTTTAGTGATCCAGATGATTCTGAAGTTAGTGATTTTCCAGTTTAGATTCTCATTTCTACTTGGAGAAATTACAGAGTTACTGCATAACTGAAGTACCAAAAGGCTTTATAGTAATACCTTCAAACAGTGCAGGTATGGAGGGTTTATTTCCAGCTTTTAGTTGTCCATGGCTGACACTTACATACGAGGTCTTAGAAAGATGCAGGCAACATAAAAACAGACATGGAGAAACACAGATATATATATGCAAACACAAAAAAAGAAACCATCCAAAAAATCTAAAAAGAAAGGTTAAAGTTTAAGCATTAGCTCAAGCTCTACTTTAGAAAGGACATATTCTTTGTGCTCTGGTCTGGTAAGGCCTGTCCTTGGACTGCCTTTGGCATGCAAAACCAAGTAGTGGAGGCAGAGTAAAATGCCAAAAATTAACAACTGCCATTCTTAAACAAACTGCTAGGAGTGCTGCCTGAGTTTACAAGGCATGCTCCAAATGAAAATTAACAAGCTAAAATATTTCAAAACAGACTAAGTAGAGTCCATGAAGACTCTTTTCTTCCCTCTAATTCTTCCTATACATGCATCTGATTTTGACCAGTTTGATCCCAAGTAGTCCTTCATATTAAAAGATCCCTCCAAGTATGCTCTACAAATTCTTCAACCTTCTTTCTTCACACTTGCTTCTCTTCAAAGTATACAGTCCCCAAACTGCAAGGGCTCCAAACTATCAAACAGAAAGATCAAGTGTGGTTTTGCTTGTTTTTTTGTTTTTGGTTTTTTTTTTTTTTTTTTTTTTTTTAAAAAAAAAAAAAAAAAAAAAAAAAAAAAAAAAAAAAAAAAAAAAAAAAAAAAAGAGACAACGAACAGAATCTAACCAGTAAATTGCCAAATGTCAGAACAGGACAGGAAGAAGGCAAAAATATGCTCCACCCTCCTCCTATGAGAAGGTTTTAGAAAGTATTTATTCTATAAATATTTTCATTTCAGGAGCTGAAAATGGTCTGGCCTTGCTAAATAACACTATTATTCTGAAACAAAAGCTTGGCAAAAGACTTCTTGTAAGTATTACATTTCAACTAAATGAAAGAAATAGAAACTAGGATAACTGCACTTTTAATTCTTAAGGTCTCCAGCAAAAAAAAAAAATTATCTTTGGCATTTGTCTTGAAGCATATGAGCAAAAACACAAGTAATAAGAATTGTTTCCATTTCTTACTTACCAGTATCATATACCAGAACATAGACTTCATAATAATAAAGACAAAGGACTACTGTAAAATTACTTCCAAAGCAAGAAATTTCTTAATTTTTAATACAACTATATAAGGAAATATACAACAAATACAACAATATAAGGAAATGCTAACATTATAATCACACAATATCAGCTTTGCTCCAGTGCACATATTAAACATATAATTTATTTTCATATCTTTTCTACAAAATAAATCTGAATTATTATTGAATTTGGGCATCTTCCTAAAGGAAACCTCATTTCCTTTACGACAATTGAATTCTACTCTCTCTCTCTTATTTTAAAGGCAGCTGTGCATTTAATTTTGGTCGGTCTGGCCAGAGATTTAGCAATAACCATTTTACTCCCAGCTGAAAGGTATATATAAGTTAAAGCTCTGTCTCTCTCTACGGAGATTTTTCTCCTTATTTGGCCTACAATAAAAGAACATCCAACCACTCAGATAACACCAACAACTAAACTGAAAACATCTAGAGAAAGTAACTTGCTAAAAAAGTAACGGCGAATTTTGTCCTTTCTGAAGATTTTAAGATACCCTGAATTTGCTTCTAGGTTGACTAGAAATTTCTTCTGTTACTGAAAGGATAAAGAAATTTCCCATCAAACTAACAAAGACTCTTCAGCCTAAAGCTATATTAAAATGTTACAATGGGGCAGAGGGAATACAACACATCACAAATAGCATCACACCGTTCCCCAAACCTACACATTCAATCGAGTTTTAAACTGCAACTAATTTTCTCTTGCAGGTCTTGTTCTAACATTTCCACACTTTTCTGAATTCCTAGCAACCATTTATCACCTTGCTCTAGCAGTGTATCTCAGTGAATAAACAGTGATGGCAACTGAGGTCTCCTGTAACTCTTGCAGAAAGGAAAATAAGATGAGTAGACATCAGTGCTGATCGTCCATTTTTCAAATAAGATTTTCCTCTTGAGAAGACTTTAGAAAGATAAATTTATATGAACCAGAATGAGGCAAATAATGTCTTAGCAAAAAACGGCCAAAAAGCATGTTTTTCCAACCTCAATAAATTATGGCACTATAGTGAGGCACCTCTCAAAAGGTAGTAAGTTACTAACCTATACAAAATCCGGGGCAGCAATTGCAATACTATCCTGCAAAGATAATATTTTGCAGTCCATTTTCCCCCTTTAGTCCTAAAGTTTACTTATCTCCCCTACTTAACTGACTTTTTGACTAATGCTATTATTATTAAAGCAATTTTTCATTTTTGTGATTATTTGCCATTTTTGATATTTTATACAGTACAAACTGTATAAACACAAATTGTGAAATAAGTTATTTGAAATTACCATTAAAAAAAAAAAATCTAGATTTGAAAAAACTTCCATCCAACAACTTCTTGTATCTGAACAAGAATAATAACCAGCCTCCCAACTTGGTAAATACGCTTGGGCTCAGGGAAAAGTGCAATCCTGTGCCTTTACTTCTTATCCTGAAGTTCTCTATCCTATGATATGAAAACTTCCCACATTTGCTAGAACCAGAGCACATCAAGTGTGACAACGCTGAGCTGATCCAACACCCATACCCATGACCCAAAGTCTCAGCCAAAACCACCTGTAAAATTCAATGTGTGAGGGGTTCTCTCAGATGATGCATAACAGATTTGGCTCCATAATAAATTGGTTGTGAGACTGCAAGCATCTCTTCTCAATCTGACAGCTCAACAACCAAAGCATCCACTCACCAAGTGGCAAACTTGGCTTCAGTCCTCTCCACTGCTCTGACCTGCTGAACACAAGGGGCACAGTGTCTGGAAAGACACACTCGAGCACTTCAGGACAATATTCCAGGTAAGAAGAAGTGACTCCCTACAGCCTGAAGGAAGGTATCCCAACCCTTTCCCAGGAAAGGGCCAAAAAATGCAGCTTCTCAAGTGTGCATGCTGCAAGTTATAAATCCAACTTCAGAATTTAAATCTACTACCTCTGCTTTGTAAAAGGACTTGGTGTATTATTCAAGGTCAGGTGTACTGCTACTGAGTACTCTCACATCCAGGTTCACAACTTGCAGGCAATTACTTCTCCAATACAGAAATATACAGGAATATAAATCAACAATTATAATGAGACAACAGTCTAACAATAATTTATCATTTCCATTAGCATTTTAAGAAGGCACTCCTCTGATAATACAAAGTACTAACACAATACTCCTTTGTTATTCAAAAACAGCTTAGAAAAAAATAACTAACTTAGCTTGACTATGTATCCAGGGGCTGTATGCTAGATCAGGTATCAGCTATCCTGTGTCACGGTTTAGGAATGGTATTCTCCAATTTAGTCTTCCCACCAAAACCACTTCAAACCATGTGTCACTTGCCCACTCCTCCCTCTTCCCCAACCCCTCTGGAGGGCTGGAGAGAATTGAAGGCACAAAAGGCAAAGATCAGGCTTGAGACAAGAACAATTTACTGGAAACAGCAATGAGATAAGAAAAAGAACAGTAACAAACAGCAACAATATTAATAACAAAAGTGTGTGCAAGAGAGGTGAATGATTCATATGCAAATGCTCACCACTACATCACAGGGGGTCTGATAACTCAGACCCAAAAGGAACCCCTTCCCCCATTCCTGGAAAATGGCATGAGGTGGTCCTTCTGCAAAAACTCACTCTGTCATGGCCAGAATCAGGACACCTGTCTGCCTAAAGCCAACAAAGTCCATGCTCTGAAAGAGTCAAAAGAAGTTAAATTAAGTGCATATGGCCCAATCTGGACCAAACAAGGTTGATCCAGCAAGAAAACAGCAACTTCCAGCCAGGATATGATTCTGTTATATAACATTTTCATTACGCTGAACCACAGAAACAGCAGCTATTTCATGGAAGAATAACAGTGTTGTAAATGCCACTAAGTTTTCTCTGACACTATGATGTGAGAACTTGTATATACTTGAACATTTAAAGATTAAAAGAAAATGCTACTTTTGTATAGTTAATGTGGGAAAAGAAAAAAAAGAAAAAAGAAGGGGGACAAAACCTAACCAATCAACCACGACCCTAATGGTCATGGCTTTGTATGTACTCATTCTACTTACTTGAGACTGGGATGCAGGCGTTCAGATACATTATTTATAATTACAGTCATCTTTAAATAGAAAATTAAAACACAGAGGCATGAATTCAAAACATATTAAGCATATTAAACCTCTGCTCCTTATGGGAGTCAAGTTAAAACCACTTTAGTTCTGAATGACAGAATCCATAAACTTTGATGTACTTCAACTGATGTGCTTTAATGTCTTAAATGTCTTACCTCTGCTTAAACAACCTAATACACAAGCCTGTAGTTGCAAGCGTAAATTCAGTCTAATACCACACACCCAATGAGAAACACAGCTGCAGATGGCAGGAGAATGTATTATTTTGGGGTTTTAACTTCCTTTTATTAACCTGAGTTTTTTAAAATAGCAGAAGTTATGCACATAGATCAGGTTTCTGATATATTATATTGTGTCCAGATAAGATTACTTTAGAAATATCACTCTTTCAGAGTTTTTACTTAATAATTATTTCTATAATTAGTCTGTTGACAGCTACTTACAACAAATTCAACATTTCACTCTGAAAGCACAACACTAGAACACTCTTGGTGTTCATTAACATGATTATCCATTAAATTTGTTCTGCTTTTGCTCACAGGTTTCCAATTTTTACCCAAATTTCTTTGCAATCTTCAGCCACACGTTAGACAAATCTAATGTGTGAAGCAAGCTAAAACAAGACATTCGCTGGCAGTCTCCCAAGTCATTAAACGCCTACCACAAGATTCTTCTCATACTCTCAGGATCACACTGCAACTGGAGAAAAAAAGTCAGTTTGTAATCTGAAGCCTGCTATTTCTTCTATTAAATATGAAAAATCCTTTAATGAGACAATGAATGCAGCAAAATCAGATTTCCTTCAATGAGGACCAACACAGCTCAAAAGGTGGCTTAATGCAAGTTACAAAATTAGTAAGCAAAGAGATAAAAATATAAACAAGGTAAATACACTCTTAGAGCAACCCATAAGGACTCAGAACAACATCAGTTTTGTAAGAGAGCTTTGGAAACAACAGTAAGTTGTTATTAGATGAAGAAATTAGTAACTGGCTAATATTTACCAACATAAGAGGTTAAGCATGTGGCACTATCCATTTATCTTCCAATGAATATACTCCTTTTCTAAAGTAACTTTGACTGTAAGCAAATGGGTAGTGAACTGACTTTTTGCCCCAAGGCAGCAAAAGCCATGTGGCCCTGAAACCAACATACCACAAACACTCACATTAGATTTTCTTCCTGAGAACTGACTGCAAACACTGACCCAGATGTTATGGAGAAAAGAGTCATTGAAGTCTCTCAAGACCTGCAATAGAACTCCTCCAGTATCTTATTAAGCATGTAATTAGCAGCAGCAAATAACGTTTTTCTAATCCCAGCAAAAATGACAGCATTCATTTACATGCATCTTCCTTCTGAAACAACAACTTTGGACTACCTAAAGAAAAAGAACTACACCTTTCAGAAGTTAGGTAAATTTCTTACACAATGATACCATGACCCACTAAAAACATAGCAACCCTCCTGCATGCTTATTGCTTCTAATTTTCTTGTCTGGGCACTAGTGAACACCTGAGTATTCACATAAACCATTTAGCATGTTTGTAAGAACACCACTGCAATAAAAACACAAAATACATGTCAAAGAAGAGCTACTGTACTTGATTCATGCTCATTTCAAGTCTGCTTACTATCCTGGTGCCATGTAGCTGAAGAAAACACCAAGGAAAAGAACAGGTTGAGCAGTGCACAGACAGTACAAGCCTTTTATGATATGAGCAGTCAGCTTCCAGCAACCCACCAGATCACAGATTTAAGAACCAGAGACTGCTATCCTCCAAGTGCCTTAGTTCTTCTGTTCTGATAAAAACTGAATAACAATTTCATAATTAACTTTCCCATCTAAGTTTGTGGTTTTAGACCTACACTTTCCTTCAGCTTCCCTCCCTGCCAATCCACAGATTCCCAGTCTACTTTGTACATACTGACGTAGTTTTGTACAACCAGCTTTTTGATTCCCCTTGTCTCTGCCTTTACTACTGTATTCCTTCCAAAGCAGAAAGTGACCAGGACAGCACAAAGAAATTCATCATATGAACATACCAGGGTTTTATGTGGTTGACCAAGTCTGATTTGCTGTCTTGACTTAAGGAACTCACTAGAAAATTATTCTACTGACTTTGAATTTGCCTTTTTTGACTGCTCCTAATATTTGAGCTCTTTACAGAAGAAGAGTGACAAAGATTCTATCCCAACCCTCAACTTGCACTGAAGTCATGATCATTCAAGAAGTCGCTGTCTGTAAATAGGTAGGATAGTTTCCCTCCCATTTCCACTAAATTAAAATTCAAAGATGAGAGACACTTAATTTTATCAGACAAGCTGCATAGTATTATGAGGTCTTTTGCACTTCTGCACAGGTTAGCAAAGTAACAATATCAGGCTAAGCAATTTTTTATCATCAAACTGCCACCTGGTGCTTCATTTTCCCTTGGGAAAAAAAACCAAAAACACCTATTTGACCATACTCTGTAGAAAGAGCTTTAAAGCTAAAATATGCAGGTTAGAGACAGCTCTGGCACTAAAACAAAGGAGAATGTCCCTCATTTTTCCCCTGCTCAATTCAGTCAGTCCCTGAGGAGAAGGCTGACTTCTTATGGGGCAATGGACATGAAACCCACTCCAGAAATAGAGGTAGGAAGAAGGTGAAGGAAAAGCTGGTTCAGAGAACCATCCCAGGGAGAAGGAAATCAGCATGGCAGCCACAGGAGGAGAGGAACACAGGGGCATCTTACCAGCTGCTCTGCTCAGCAACACTGAGAAACAACAGAGCTGGAATGAGAAGTGAGGATAACTGCAAGATCTTGGAGAAAGATGCCAGATCATGAGAGAAGGATTCATGGTATATCAGTGATGAGGAATGCAACTGGCCGTGGAAACAGTAGGGAAGAGGAGGAGGAGGAGAAAAAAAAAAAAAAAAAGCAGGGGACACTAACAAAGCTGAAGACAGAAAAAACAGCCTTGGTGAAGTGAGGAGTGGGATATGGAAGCATAAAAAGGAATGAACTATGTGGGAAGAACAGAGGGAAAGAGTAGTGGAGGGGAAAGTGAAGGGCAAATACAAAAAACATCAAGGGAGGAGAGACACACAGAAATGTATCCAACACAGCAAATACTCCTCCTAACCTTGGCACACAAAGTCCAGAGGCCCATCAACCCTCAGGCAAAACTGTCTTCTTGTTCTCCTCTTTTAAACATTAGTTCCCATAACAGTGAGGTTACTTAAGATGGCAGGCTGTGTTAGAAGGTCAGAAAGAAGAAAAAATGAGGCATAAGGGAAATTAATTGGTGCAGGGAAAAGAAGGTGCATAAGGAAGAAGCTTCTATTTCCAAGGACAAAAAATGTAAAAATATACAGTCTTTGTCAAATTCTTTTATTCTTTGAGCATGACCTTCAGGAATAAAATCAGTCAGAATGATTTGTATGGAAAGGGATACCAGAAGAAGGAGGGCACAAAGTTTATGTCAAGGGTAATGAGGAGAACCTGGGACTGGCAGTATGTGATACAATTAAACTGCAAAAACTGAGAAAACTCCCATAAAAGCAGGTGAAAAATCTGGAGAAGGTGATTAAGGTTTTATTATAAGTAGTCTAGAATACAAAAGAAGCAGCAAAAGCAGTAAATATTGCTGCTGACAAACCCTGTGATAAAATAGGGAAATGCAAGGAGAATCAAAAACTGTATCAACAGAAGAAAAGCAAGCAGGAATAAAGTCACAAATGAGAAGTCATGAATACTTACACACCAGATATCATAAGGAGCTCTAGGCAACAGAATATAGGAAGTATACTATAGAAAGAAGAAACTGTACAATAAAGAAAAGGTTTGGAATAGAAATTAGAGATAACATTTGAAAAGCCAGGAGCCAGAGTCAGAGGAAGGGCAACAAGTAAGAAGATTACAAGTTGCATGCAAGGATTCTGGTAAAAAAGGATTAAAAAACCCTAGAATTAATAATTTTTTCCTAGTCAGACTGCAAATATCTTACAATGGTTATTGAAATAACTGAATGTAGTAAGACATTTTGTCCCAATCAACATGTCACTACTGTACAATAGAATAACTCAGCCAAATAATCTAAGAAGAGCAACATGCACTTTGTTTCCACTCATTATGATATTTTCCACAGTTAGATAAAAATCAAAACAGCACATCCTTTATCAGAGGAAAAAAAAAAAAAAAAAAAAAAAAAAAAAAAAAAAAAAAAAAAAAAAAAGATAACAAGTCAAGGATTCTTCCTTTATCCTATTATTGCCAAGACAAAAAAAACATGTTTTTGCAATGCCCTACCTAAAAAACAGAATATTTGCCTGTATATTTGGCAAGAAGCATGGAAAAATTCAGGCAATGGGCCAGATCTTTTGTCTAAAATGCATAATGGTATGGGCTTAGCTTTGCTAAGGACTCACAAAGAGTGCCCTGAAAATCAGGTCCCAATGCCCTCTCTTCTTATATAGTACCCAATATCAGATTTTTATCACAAAGGTGTAAAAGTAGATTTACACACACAACTCCCCTTAAATCTCTTATAAAAGACAGGAGCATATCTTATGATACGACATACTGACAAAGCCATATCCATAAAAAAACCAAACACTTGAATGAAGTTACTTTAGCACAAGTTTTCACAAAAACAAGGCACACTGTTGATGTGTGCTGCAGTGAGAGAACTCGGGCACTCCTTGTTCCACATTGTTGTCTTCAGCTTTTCTCTTTCTTGCCACTGGCACCACCTGCTTATCTCAGTAGAGCACACCTAAGCTATGTCACCATTTAAGCAGCCCGCTGTGGGGTTTTATGTATACACCTGTCTACATGGCTTCCTTTTGCCCCACCTTTTAATAGCACAGTCCCTACCTGAGTTGCTGTGCTTGGATTTTGCCACCAACCCCACCCCCCCCGCAAAAAAAAAAAAAAAAAAAAAAAAAAAAAAAAAAAAAAATTCTAAGAAAACACTTAGATCACTTAGAAAAGTCCTTCCACCTCTTACTTCACTTGCAAGCATCCTTTTACCCCACTGCCTTCAGATTTTTAGGTATTTTAAATAAACAAAATAAATTAATGTGATCTGATACAGATGTGATAGAGCAATGGGACTCAGTGGATCACGAAAGAGGTATTACAAATATCAAAGACTGGATGATATAGAGGAAAAAAATGATAAATGGAAGTCTTAAAAGGCACACAGATGAGAGCTATTTTATAAACTGCAAATATTTTTTAAAAGCCTCGTTCGGGAAAACCCATGGAAGGAAGACTCCTTCCTTTAAATTTTCTTCATAATTCACAGCATATGAATCGGACAGTATGTAACAACAAAGTAATTAGTTTAAATACTGCCAATGCTCTCACTGGTGATAATTGGTTGCTTCTTGTAGGAACATCTGTTCCATCTTTCTTAAGAAATGAAGTACAGATTCTGTTACCTAGACAACAGAATCCTTCTGAGCATCATGCACTGTAAAAGGGCAGTATCAGCCTAAGTCACACTGCACAGTCGCTCTCCCCACCACTCCCTTCTTGCTGCTAATGCAGCCAAATGCTGCGATTTTTTAACGTTAAGTCCGTAGTTATTAGATCGCATCACTCAAGCCCACTTTCACATGCACCAAAAGCAACAGCCGTGTCACGGTCCTTTGGCCAAGCAAGTCACTTTGAGGCTCTGTATTCAGCCCGTTTCCACCACTGTGATTGCCAAGCTGTCAAGCTGAAAATGCTGCAGCTTACAAGTACTCTGAGAGCAAGTCTTAGCAAATCTAGAATTGTCAGCTCAGTCCCCCTGAATGTGCAGAAGCAGTCACTTTCACTGCTATCCCTCTTGATTACCGGAGCTGTTCTAGCACTAAAGGGACTCATCCTTTACCGGCACCCACTAGTGTCCTCTAGCCAAATTCAGACTGAACTTTGAAGATGCCTTTTGTTGCCTTAAACTCACCACAATTCTATAAATTTTGATAAAATGTTAACAACAACAATGAAGTGCACCAGACGATGAAATTCCTCTGCATGCTTCAGCAAGATGGATGGATTTATTTTTTCCTGTGTGCATCTGACGGAAGACCAACAAATACAGAAACTGAATTTGTAGAATCATTAAGGTTGGAGAGGAGCTTTTCACAAGAGTATGTAGTGACAGAACAAGGGTCAATAGCTTTATTCTGAAAATATTCTGAGTGGGTCTAGATTAGATATTAGGAAGATATTCTCCATTGTGAGGGGGGTGAGACACTGGCACAAGTTGCCCAGAGAAGCTGTGGATGCCCAGAGGAGATGCCCACCCCGGCAATGTCCAAGGCCAGGCTGGATGGGGCTTGAAGCAACCTCATCTAGTGGAAGGTGTCTCCACCCATGGCAGGGGGATTGGAACTAGACGATCTTTAAGGTTCCTCCCATTCTATAATTTTATAAATTCTATAATTTTAAGAAAATAATCCCAGCGAGAAAGCACCATAGATGTGTTTTCCAGGCTCATCTCTGTTAAAAAAAAAAAAATTTAAAATCATGAGCTCTAAAAATACTGAAGTACTGAAGATAAAAAAATAAAAGCTCAAAAATGGTCTGGATTTGAGATGCCCAGAAGAAGCAAAAAGCAAAACAAATTCATCCATCTGGCCTTAGACTGAAAATCTGAACAACGGAGATAGTTGAAAATTGTTGAAACATAAAATCACAGTAGAATTCCTTATTTTGACTGCAAGGCTTTGAGTGAAGTTCAGTGAATTTCAAATGGGAGAAAGTACAAAAGACAATTTAGCAACAGTATTTTTTAAGCCACAAGTATAATAAATATTTAGAGACAGAATGTAAAGTTGCAAGGATCACCCAACCTCAGAAAAATTAAACAGACTAGGTGAAACCTAGGCAAGCAGAAAATCACTAATACATAACAAACATAACATGTCAAAAAAGAAGAAGCAATTATTAATCTGAAGTGTGAAGATACTAAGGCAAATGAAGACGATACTGAACAAACCTTGGAGTTTGGTAAGGGAGAGCTCATTAATCACAGAATAAGAAGCTGTATCACAGAAATAAGAAGCTTTTTTAGGGTAGGAGCTTAGAGAAATCAAACCAAAATGGACCCAAGATAGAACTAGCAGACACAAAACCACTATGTTGCCTGTATATATTAAAGACATCTGGAGATAAAGAAAAGCAAGGGAAACAGTACAAAAGGCAACTAAGATATAAATGAAACTAATCTAATAAGCAAGTGAAAATATGGAAAGACAATGACAGTTGAGAAATAAACTTTGCAGGAGGCATGGGACAGAGTAAATTCATTAGCACAGAAAGAAAAGGCCGGGACTCAATGTCTTCAAGACCTGGCAGTAGATCTCCCATTTTATAACTGCTTCCAATCAAAATCATTCTACTGATAGATGTTTTCAATATTCCACATGTTCAAAAAAACTAAACTTTTTCCAGAAGTACAGCCTGTCTGGAGTACATTAACTTCAGTATGCTCAGGTGTGACATATGAAAAAGTTCCAGTATACTTGTGGCATGTTCACACAACTCAGTACATCCACTAGTGCAGGCAACAGGCAGGCTCCAGGAAGCATCCTGACACTGCAGCGACACAGGAAGCATGAGCATGATGCTCCTCCTACAAGCCAGAAGCATCTTGCCAATTAGATGGCCAAATGGAGCAGAGAGCAAGACTACGATGCTCACACCTTTCTTACCAAAATGCAAACAAAGCATCACACTGTAAGATGCATCACAGAATTAAAGACACCAGGCTACTCACTTCATGTTGTACTCTTAACTACAGTGTCAAAACAGGAAAGCCTCCCTCTGTCTTAAAACCCACACACATTAATGTCTCAAGTCATCATAAAGACAAGAAAAATCCCAGTAGGGTACAGTAGAAGCTGTATTTAAATAGAACTACTGTTCAGTTTACCACAGAAATAGACACAGAGGTTAACAAGAAAACAAACACCACAATAAAACTGTTCACATAATGGAATTCAATTAAATGAATAAAGTTTTAGTAGAAGGTGACATTTTGCCTTCAATAACAAAGCTGACTACAATTTGCACACAAAAACTTGCAGAGTAAAATATGGCTGCAGACTAAAAACACTATCCACTTAGCCATATACAGAGCTGAAGACAATGCCAGACAATGTATTGAAAAAAGCAACATTTGATCAAATTCTTAGATTTTTTTTTTTCTTCCAGTGATGATCCATTTGCAATCCAGCCATCTCTGTTCTGAATTAAATTTATCCAGTTTAAGCACTACTAACAGCATTTAATTTCTGCCTCAAATGGGAACCAAGAAGTCTCAGGCAGTTTACAGATCCGGGACACCAGAGAGACACTATGGAGGACATTGTGTTGGGAGTAAATTACAGAACCATCTGATAAGGATGGGGAATAGCGTGAAGTTTTCTTTATAACTCAGAGAAGTCTCTGATCCACAAGCTATCACTCTTACAAGAAGACATTTACCTCCTTGACATCCACTGGAATTAAGTCAGTTAATTTTGGGAAGCTATCAGGAACAGCTTCTCAATACACTGGAAGGGCCAACAGAACACCATTGTTCTCAAACAATGAAGAACTGGTTGGAGATTTGAAAAGGTAGCTTTGCCTGCTGCAAACATCAATTAGTACACCTGAAGATATTCAGCACAGAGAAGAGAAGGCTCCAGGGAGATCAGCTTAGGCTTTTCAGTACTTAAAGGGGGCTTATAAAAAGGAGACGGACATTTTACATGGGCAGACAGTGATAGGACAAGGGAGGATAATTTTAATTTAAAAAAGAGAAGGTGATGTTTTAGAAGTTAGGAAGAAGTTCTTTACTCAGAGGGTGGTGAGGAACTAGAACAGGTTGCCCAGAGAAGCCACGGATGCCCCGTCTCTCACCATGTTCATGGCCAGGTTGAATGGAGCCATGAGCAAATTGATCTAGTGGTGGCATCCCCGGCCCAGGGCAAGGAGGATGGAATTAGATGATCTTTAAGGCCCCCTCTAACCCAAGCCATTACATTATCCTATGATTCTAAGATCCTGAGTGAAGAAGGCACATAGCAGAGCACAGACCTTGAGCTTCAGGGCAGCATACTTCAGCTTACTGAAGAAACTGGTAGGCAGCCACAGGAAGCAGCTCTGAAGAGCAAAGTTGCTCAGGAAAACTGGCAGGTCTATTAAGAAATGCAAGTTTGGCTAAGCAGATCGTCAGAGCTCAAATGCAAGGGTATAGAGAGGTGCAAACAAACAGGGACAGGCTACATGGAAGGAGTTTACAGACATTGCTCAGGCATGTAGGGATGGTGTCAGGAGAGCTGAAGCTTAACTTGATTTGACACACACAAAGGAAGTTGAGTGCAACAAGAGCTTCTCCTACTACACCAGTTATGAAAGGCTGAACAGGAAAATGTGAGTCTGTTTCTAAATGCACAATTCAACAATAGGAGTTCCAATTTAAATATAATCCATCATCTGAAAACACATGCCATCACCTCTCAGCCTGAGGCATAAAAACAGTCACATGTAGTATTAAATTAGAGACATTCTAGTTATGCAAAGTCAAGATAATTCAAACAATTTTACAACTCCACACAGAATAAACTGAAAACATGTACAAACTAATTTTACTTCACTATAGGGAAAGCACAAATGGAGGAATATAAGAAAAATGTGCAACGTGAAAGAAAGCATGAGAAACAAAACTGAAAGTTTGTAACAAATTCAGAAAATAACACAATTTACAAAACTTCCAACTGAAGCTTTAAAAAATAAGTATATATGTTCACTTGTGCACACACACACACACAGAGTCTTGCAGGGAGTATTTAGGTTTGGCAAGTAAGTATTTAAAATCTCTTCTTTGCATTATTGGAAACTGTTTTTCTTTATCTGAGTGATAAAGTAGCTATTTGCTTTCAGTGCATTGCTGCCTAAAGCTTAATCTGAAGCAGTTTGGCTTTGGGTTTTTTTTCCATTTCTGCTGAAGGCACCATCAATTGGTTTTGAATTTGTGTGTTCTGAAAATATTCAGAATCTGAACAAAACAGCAAATTCAAAGTGAAAATAACTGAGCCTAAATAGCATGAACAGTCATTTTCCCTAATCAGCTGCACTGGGAATCTGGATTATATCCTAACTGATGTCAAGTACCAAACTTATAGAGACATTTCCTCAGCTCATACCATGTTAGAATGGGGTAAAATCTTTTTCTTCTTTTTAATGTACCTGCCGTAGATTTATTGATATTACTCTCCTGCTTTGAGCAGAAACACAGCTTCAAGAACAGAAAAGTAACCTCTGCATGAAAAGAGGTTGCAAATTTTGCATTTAGAAATCTAAAAGCAGCATTTCCCTTTTCCTTTCTCCGCTGCATGTTCTTTTTTGATGATAAATTGCTGAAGGAGATAGCTGTAGTTAAGACAACGAAGCCAACCAGCTGCTTCAGATGATGCTCTACTTCTGTCCATTTCTTGATATAAAATTGTACTTCAAGCTGTGAAATTTTATTTTCATAAACACTACGGTGTATTTACGGGCTGATAAAAACATCAACTTAACTGATTAAACTAAAACAGTTTTATTCCACATATTTACTACTTATGTACTTTCTTATTAAATGAAGTTAATTGTTCTTTCAGATGCAATAAAATAAAGAAGATAAAAAATGTTCACAGAACCCTTTTAAAGAATAACCAAAGCAGGAATTTAAGTACTCAATTATACAAAAAGCATTTAAATTACACAGATTATACAAGATTAGATAATGTAGCACACAGAGCTCTTATTCTTCCTATGGCACACAAAACACGAGTTGTCATGTAGCTGAACCAAAAAACCTTTTTCCAGCTGATTCATACTCATAAAATCACAATGCATAGACACTTCTAGCCAACACATGCCTTAGCTCTCTAATAAAAATCCCTTCAAAAAAAAGTTCTCACTTATTTCACTACCTCCAGCTATTGAAAGGACAGAGTAGAGTTTCAAAGTTTCCACAAACAATCTTTTCTAATTAGGTAGTAGAGAATTAATGGGAAGATTTTACATTGCCAAATATTCTACTCATTTATCCTGTCTTGGCACGGGAAAAGAAGTCCTGACATTCAAAAGGAATCTCCTACAAAGGTACTCAGGTACACAGACTTCTAAAAAGTCCTTTTTCACTCAGCCTTGGCTCCAACAAAGCCAGGGACCAAAGCCTACATAAAGCTACACAGCAGCAAGTACTGCAAGGCTCTATGATAGTCATGGACAAAGAAAAGGTTAATATAGCCGAAGCACAGAACTTGTACTATTATGAAATTTTATGCAACTTCACTTGACGAGAGCCAATGGCATTACAAAACTTCTAAGTGTTTCATAAGTACTGAAAAGTTATCATTATTCCTGTACAGCTGACGTTTTTCACGAGAGATGCAGAGACAGGTCAAAGATGCTTAAGGCCAGCCTGGTCCACAGTCTCAAATTAACTTCATGTTTAGCTCATTTGACTAAGTGGTTTCCAACCAGGGAGGTGAGACCAGCTTGTAAATGATGTGCAGCACCTGACAGAGGTAAAAGTAAGTTTTACTAGCTCTGCCAGCAAGGCACAACATACCCCCTCTGAATCCCTGTGCCACACTGCCAATGGCTTCAGAGGAAACACATGAAAAAGGCACAAAGTGCTTCAATATGGTGATAGTAAATCTGGCTGACTTCCTCGGCTCAGCTTCAGCACAACATCACAGTGTACCCAAGCCCAAGAAGAGGGGGACACAACCCCAGAAGAACTGTCCATATGGAAAGGAAGGCCATAAACAGCAGGGAGGCAGAAAAGAACATAAATGCAGTGAGAAAGTGCCGCCTTCAAGAGAGCTGACAAACACAAAAAGGTTACAAAGATGTAAAAAACCTTTGCCCACTCTCAGAAACCAAAATATTTGTATGCTGTAGTAGTACTTTGGAACACATACTGCATGAGTAGGCAAAAGCCTGAGAATGATTTGTGCACACTAAATTGTTCAACTGAGCTTTCAGTAACTCATTCTACATCATAGTTTGAATTTATTTTAGCCTGTACCCATAAATGCAAGTTTGAACAACAAAGGCCAACTAATGCTCCCACTAGTGTGCCACAGCATACTGGCACCATTTCAAGGCCTCCCAGAAGGAGCAGCCTTCCCTAAGAACCAGCACACACAGGCAAAGGATGTGGCAACTAAAATGGTTACAGGACCCAGACCCAACATCACACAGGGCAAAACAGCACCAATTTAGGGCACTCCTTAAATAAAACTAGGCTAGCAATGTTGGTTTGTGGTTCTGCTTCCCCCATCTAAATCATCTGCAACAGCCTGGTCTCTTTTTTTCCCCCGACAGGGTAAAAAAATGAGCTATAAAACCACCCAGATATAGAAACATTGAATTAACTTTAGAATTAAGGTCATTATTTACAGAGAAGAAGGCTAGAGTTGGTAATTTATCCTTGGAAGAAGGAAGTTCTCACTGGCAACAGTGCAAAAAAAGGCTAGAAAGGACCAGAAGCTGACCAAAGAACATCCAAGTCTTGACTCAAGTCGCTGGTTCATGTGAAACCTTTAGTAGAGTCATTTTTGTCTGTAGGCTCTGTTAGCTGCTCTGTGAGAATATTATGGAAGACACCATTAAAAACCCTACTAAAGTCAAGGTAAACAGAATCCACAGCACTCACCCCATTCACCAAGCCAGACATCTCATTATACAAGACAAACAAGTTGGTTATTGAAAATCCATGCTGACTACTTCCAATCACCATCTTGTCCTGCATGTGTTTGGAAACAGTTTCCATGAAGATTTTCTTCATCATCCTCCCAGCAACTAAGATAGAGCTAACCAGCTTGCAGTTCTCCTGATTCTCCTTGGAAAGAGGAGTGACACTTGTTCTCTTCCATCCACCATTATCTTTCGAAGTTAACAGAGTAGTCTCATAATGAAACCCAAGCAGCTCCCAGCACGTGGGGTTGCAACTCACCAGGTGCTACAGACTTGTCTATGTCCAGTTTGAGTGTTCCCTAACCTGGACCTCCTCCACCAAGGCAAGGCTTCCTTCCTCACCTTTCTCTGTTCTCAAGAGCATGAGACTCCTGAAGGCTGGACTTACTGTTAAACACTGAGGTAAAAAAATTTACCTCCTTGGCCTTTTCCATACCATTTATTCCCATTCAGCTAAAGGCTCATGCTTTCTTTAGTCTTCTTTTTGATATTCATGTACTTGTAGAATCCTTTATTGGTGCCCTTCTGGTCCCTTGCCAGACCCAACTCCATACTAGCCTTGGCTTTTCTAACCCCTATTCTTGCAAGATCAAACAGCAACTCTATACTTCTCTTGTTCTGCTATCCCTGTATCCAATTCATATATAACTCCATTTCATGTCCAGGTTCAATAAGGAGCTCCTTGCTCATCCATCCAGGCCTCCTGTTGCCCTTGCTTGCTTTCCCACTTGCTGGGATGGAACTTTCTTAAGTTTGGACAGGGTGATCCTTGAATACCAACAAGTTTTCCTGGGCCCTTCTTCTCCCCTGGGCTGTATCTCACTTCCTGCTCCCAAGCAGATACCTGAAGATGTTCAGTCTGCTCTCCTAAAGCCCAGGGTTGTGATCCTGCTTTTTGACATGCTCCATCCACTTAGGATCTTGAACCTCATCACATCTGCTAAAAAAGCCAATAAAAATAATAATTGCACTGAAGTTCTTCCATGCTCAGGGACAGGATACATATCCATATATTTAAAATTTACATTACTGGTGAATGGTACTAAGAAAAGGCTTATTACTTTTCTTTTTTCTTGACTAATTTTTCTCAAAATCCACAATTAAAAGTTTGAAAAACAAAGTCCTTGAATTAACTCGGATGTACTATCACAGGAAGTGAAGCCTTTAGGACAAGGAATCTCAGATAAAGCAGTATTACCCTGGTGCTTTTTTGATAAAGAAATACCATATTCCATTACCGTTACCTGTTGGCAGATTTTTAAAGTCATAGCTATTGGTTCTTAGCACATGATAGCCAAGATGATGGCCAGGAAAAAAAACAGCCTTTAACGACTAATACTCCTCTGGTCTGTCTCTTGTGTCGCCACTTCTTGTTCTATAGAACCGACTTAGATAAGGTAAGGAAAAAACACAAAAGCAGCAGAATTAAAGTCCTCCTTTCAACCAACCTCAGGTTCCAAAATAAGCTAATGCAAGCCTTGAGCTGAAAGAAATGTCACATTCATTAACTAAATAATCATCTAAAAATAGAAACTATTTTATTACTCTCATTCACATTTTACATATCTGCTCTTCAAAAAAATGCTGTTGCTTAAGCCAAATAATAATCTGCCTCATAACAAGAACACAGAAATAGTTAGCATTTCGGTTATCTTCAGAACACACTTGAGTTACAGCAAACTAATTAGGTTTTTCCACACACATACAATTCTTTGAGGTATAGAGTCCTTTCTAATACTTTCATACTCAATAAAACAGAATTGGCTGAAATAAGGATTCTTTAAGCAGGCATCACCCTACAGCTGAAAAAAAGCAACAATCACTTGCCACAGGAACCACTGCCTATTTGATGTTTTTACTGATATAAATTTTCTTCCAGAAAAAACTCCTATGAATGAATAGCAGTAAGAGAAACTTCACAGGTTTTGAAGTCCTAAGCAAAGACAGACCAACTTGATTTGTAATGTCAGACGAGAAGAGTCGTCTGCCTTTTCCTTTAGGGAAAGCGAGCCAGCCAATCTTATTGGAGGTATCTATGCAGTAAAACACACAAAACGGTCTTGGACTGTAAAACTGAATGCCTTTCAGTTCAGCAATATATTTCTTAAATACAATGTCAAGTGTCTGAAGTTTACAGAACTATTAAAATATTCTGAACATACACCAAACCAGGTACATGGTGCCCCTGTCACTTTCTCATCTTCCAAAGTGGGATTTGGGTTTGTTTTGCTGCTGGAGCAAAGGGGAAGGGTTAATGCCAAAAGAACTGCTCATAACATTTTTTAGATGGCCTCTGTCCAGGCTGATAATCTTTATTTAATCAGTAAACATTACCATATTTGTCACCTATCTAAGCCTTTAAATACAAGATAAGCTATTGATGTATTATTTAGAAGTCTGTTTCT
This sequence comes from Zosterops lateralis, assembly GCF_965231275.1. NCBI lineage: Eukaryota > Metazoa > Chordata > Aves > Passeriformes > Zosteropidae > Zosterops > Zosterops lateralis. Next base: position 67,769,584 of record NC_139764.1, on the reverse strand, counting down.
TTTTATGGAAAATGCACTTGATTTTGGCTTGTTTCCGTATGACAAAAACTTTGTCATTTTTTTTCAACTATTTCACCTTTACCTTTTTCACATTTCTAATATTTGACCTGAAATTTCACTGAGGCAAATGCTGATGTGCTGCATTAGCTCAGGTTACAGAGTTTTACAAAAAGGTTTGAAGAAGAATGAAATATAACTCATGGAAGAATTACCAGAAGAACTACTGAAAGCAGCCAAGTAACTTACACAGTACATGCCATAATACACAAGTACTGACCTTTGTAAAAGTTTTACTAAAAAAAAAAAAAAAAAAAAAAAAAGAAGTGATTTATCATAGGAGTTAAAACATAATTTGACACTCTCTCCTTCCTTACATTGTTGTGTCCAGGTAGACAGAACCAGCTCCATATCCAGTGCTACCATGCCCATAGGAAAGTCTCCTTCAGACTCATCCACACATCTCCACAGCAGTACAATTTAAAACAAAGGACAAGAATCCAAGAAACAAAAACCTCTCAATATTGTCAAATATGACTTTGTAGCACCAGGCATATAACCTCGTAGTGATGCTAAAAGAGGATTCCCTATTTCCTCCAAAGGCAGAAATATTAGCAAAAAAAGGTCACTGGGTAAATCCTGTGTAAAGTGACTGACAGCAATGCAGCCACCTCTCAAATCCACGGGTGCCCCTGACCTTACAGTGATAAGCACTTTAAAAGGACAGCAGTTTAATCTGTTAAGTCTCTTCATACACAATAACCATGGACACTACTGAACACAATCCAGTGGTTTGTTCAGCTCATGGACACCGCGTGTCTAATGCCTCACATTGCATTGTACATCTGAAAGCTGTATTTCAATGCAACACTACAAGATTATTAAAAGCTTTAGGCACAATCCTAAGATACATTTCAACAGCTGACTGCATAATGACACTTTAAGACAAGGTAAATATTTAATCAAGCAAGTGCACTTCTTTTGCAATGCAAGAAATACTTGCATTACAAAATTTTACCTGGTATCCAGCATTTTGTCAGTAATTCACATTTTCAGACATAAAAAAACATTTAAAGATCAAATTCTATCTTCATTTTAAACCACTTATTTTTTACCAAACCTAAAGGAATTATAGGTATGTAATAAAGACACATGTAATAAAAATAGAATTAAAACTGATTTTCATTTTGCTATGAAACTTCTCTGTACTTGGCAAAACAAATTAGAAATGAGAACAAACTGTTCTCAGATACTAAAGAACAAGTTACCATTAGTCTAATATAAAATACATTATTAGTAAGTGGACTTCAGATGGTAATTGTAATCTTTCAGAATCTTTTTCTTTCAAGTCACTTTAAAAAATTCCTTTTTAAAATAAGTCTTCATTTAGAAGTCCATTTTTATTTCCACCTCAACACATAAAAGAAGATGAAACAAAATTATATCATAAAGAGGCATTGCTATTACCTGAAAAGAACTACAAGGAAATTATGATTTTAAAAGCTTCTTTCAAAGGCTCAGATCTGAATAAACTTCCATGCTTGCATACTTTGAGGACAACATTTGGATAATCTTTATGTTACTTAATTCTAGGAAAATAAAATACCTGTTGAGTAATAATATCAGTAAAATTACTTTTGTTTATGTACACTTACTGCAATCTCTCTACAGGCCGACATGGATATCCCTGTACCTTCAATTTGCTTCAGTGCATACTCCTTTTCATCTTTTCTGTGCACACAAAAAAAAAAAAAAAAAAAAGAGAGAAAGAAAAATTTATTTAACTCTGTCTTACATTACACCAATCAATATAAGTATAATGGTGAAACACTTTAATTTGGTCCAGATGAAGAAACTGAAAAGCCAATCTGCTTTTATGCATAAATGATACTTTGAAATGAAAAGCAAGTTTTCTTTTAACCAAGACCTTACAGTTCCCAAACAAAACTTCTAAATAAAAAAAATCTGGTTAACCTATATCCATTTCTCTCTGCAAACAGACATAATATCCACAGATAACTGCAAAAACAGAGTTCTGGAGGACACTTTCCCTGAAATTCCAGGATACTGTCTACTACTGTGAAAACACTGCAGTCATATTCCATGCCTGGAAAACTCTCCTAGAAATATCTGGGAATGCCAAGCTTTTTTCTTGATTTTATGAGCCACTCTCAATCCACTTTTATTTCTGAAATACTACTATTTTAAACTAATTATATAATAAGCACTAGCTACTGACAGATCCCTACACAGCACATGAAACTCCTTGCTCTGATGTACAAAGCCAGAGCTGAAACACTGTGCTATCCTTTTAAATAATCACAGTTTGAAGTGATTTAGAAGGACCATCAAAAGAACAAGAAAAGCAGGTAGAATCTTGAAGCTTTCATGATGTAACAGAACCAGCCCAGAACATGGATTCAGCCGTCAGTGACAGATGGTGGAAGGCAGCAATGCCCACAGTGTTGAAGCCCCTTTGCAGACCCACCAGTCACAATTCAACAACCCACAAGTCCCTACCCAAGTTCCCCCATCGCATTCCTGGTAGACCCCAGTTAGCCCTTCTTCCAGTCCCAAAGCATTCTGCTTTGCCACACAGAAAGATTCTCAGTTTGCACTTGCTTCAGTCTTCCTGGCTTTGAACTCCAAGCCTGTGTCCTGCCAGCTTCAGCCTGTTTGCCACCTTCTGCCAGACCCTCTCCCTCCAAAATTCATGGGATGAGAAGTGACTGAGTCGAAAAATGTGGGGACAAGATGACATAATTTGAAGTAATAGCCATCTACACATATTGTAAGTAACACAGGCAAGCATTATCCTCAGTAATTTTCAGTTGCAGCTAAATCCTCAATCCATGTCTACAGTTAACACTGAGATACATATTTTGAAAGAAAATTTTAACAAAAAAAATTCCAAATGTTTTCCAACTACACAAGAAAGCGTGTAACTTCACACGTGATAAGACCACACTTTATCTCGCAGGAATTGTTTCTGATTTCATTAATTAGTGCAAATTTTAAACAGTAAATAAAAGTCCATCCCCTCTTATACATGGTCCTGCTATCTATGCAGAGGATTTCCATACACTGTAAAGTATTGACTCCATTAACTCGGGTCGCTTACAGAGACTGTGAAGACAAAATTATATTGTCTGCAGAACCAAAACCAACTGTGGACATACAAAATGGATCATGGCATTTAAACTATGGTCATGCTTAAACTATGCAGCACAAACAATCCCGTGCACAACTATCAGCTGGAATCCCAAAGCAATGTAGTCACTACAGTACTGCATCACATCCTTATTTTGGCACACCTACTGAACCAGGCACAGGACCACACTGATATGGCCGCCCTTGAACCAGCTCTACATGCAAAGCATTGCATCCAGTTACTCAGACCTTCCCAGAGTGAAGGTCACTGTAGAGACCAGACATGACACTTGGCACACGCAGCCTTCAGCAGCCCTGCTGAACGCCACGGCCACGGCGAGGCTGTCAGCACGTGACAAGACAGACACTCCATGCAGGACTTGAGGATACAAATGAGAAATTATGAAAGATGTTAAAAAAACCAAAAAAAACAACCACTCCAACAACCTAAGGTATTACAGCATGTGGAAAAAGGAGGCAGCCTTACTGAGCTGCAACCCACATGGTTCTAAAACACTAGGTTTTGTAAAAAATGAGCAAAAATAGGGATAATGAAATGCTTATCTATAATAAATGGGTGGCAAGGATAAAGGACTCCAAAGAGATCATATTCTCAACCTTTTTTTTTTTTTCTTTTTTTTTGGACAGCTTTGGAATCATAAACACAGCCTACTTTAAATACTAATTACTTGCTTTGGCAGAAATGCAAGTCTATACAAATACTTTTCCAAAGTTAACTGTCCTTATTATGGAAACATAATAGCTACTTAAAGCACTTTCAAAAGATGTCCACCAAGTGGTATTTTAGTTAATAATATTTCCCATTCAAGATAATTTGAAATAGAAAGAAATATATTCAAAACTTCAAAAGCAAGTCAGCCAGTGCAATCTGATGAAACACACAATTCTGGTTATTCAGTGAAGTAGCAAAAGAAAAGAACACAGAGGTACTTTATTAGCTATTTCCCCACTTGTAAGAATTCAATAAATAATATCAAATGGTGTGTGTGACAGGTAAGTACACTGTTCAACTCCCTAAAGACCAATGCTCTCATTAAACACTTGAGACAGGGGGAAGTACTTACATTTCATTTCAGAAAAACTCTTTAGTGAACTCTGAACACATTTCAAGAAATTCTACAGAATTACACAGCAGGAAAGTTTTTATAAATCCTGTTCCGACAGATCCTATATCAGTTCATTTTCTACTGGAGCGAAGCAAGCATGACCAAGTTAACACCAAATCCAAACAAAAACCACAAACCACACAGCTCTGGTACGAGACAAAAGGCACCCATGCCAGGGACAGCCAAGCTAAAAGCAAGGTCTTTGCCCACAACCATTTTTATCTGATCCACAGAAACACTGTCTCAGGAACAGGTCAACTAACTTGAAGGTCTTAACCTCCAACTGTAAGGGAGTTTGTCTGAGGCAGGAAGCAAGTGGCACAGATCAAGGTTTAATCAAGCAGGTTGTATCAAACAGCCACCCCAGGACGATGGTGGCAATGTGTTCACCAATCTGAGCAAAACACATAGCAAAGCAGAACTCAAAGAGAAACCATACTTTAGGAAGCTGTGAATTAACAATTTTTATTAACGCTTTTCAAAACTAATGCAGAAGAATTTGCTTGATAAAACAAGCACCACAACACACCACTACAAGGCTTCTCTATGCTTCAAGCTCCCTTATCCAAAACCAGGGGTTAAAGATTAAAATCGGCATGGCGTCTGGTTTCAGAAATATTACAATTCATGCTATTTTAAGAGGGATTAACTTTTTACCAAAATGTCACTGCCAATATGAGATACTGCCCTCCTGAAAATTTCCCAACTGGTATTTCAGACTGCCATAGGCAGCACCCAAACACAAAGATCCTCATGCATGCCAGCAAGTATTGAAAACATTCCTCCACTATAACAACTTGGTCTTTAAGATCAAGTTTTTCTCCCTCACCAATAAATATCCCATTCTGCAATCCTTAAGGTTAATGTCAATATTTTAATTTGTACTGTGCACTGGAATCTGTTCTCTTGCCCCCAAAACTTCTACTCAGTAGTTGATGTCCAGCTGCAGTATTCAATCCAGAATATGAAAATATGATTACTACTTCTGGGTAACACTTTCAGTTTCCATTTTCCAAATGCTTTGGAAAGAACAAAGTACCAAATTCACTTTTAAAAAAATGTAGTTCATAAGATTTAGAATAATTACAACATTTCAAACGAGCTAAAGTGTCTTACCTATTGCAATTGTACTTCAGAGACCTCCCATCATATGAGAAACTATTTTACAAACAAGTTAATGGAAAACTAGAAACAACTTGCCCAAGACCATTAAAAAAATAGGAGGATTTGAAAATAGTGCATGGTTCACACAGATTTTTTATCCCTATTATTCAAATTTAAAGACTTTCAGTGATGGTCTCTATTGAATTCACAGATAATTTAACATACATCCCAACTTGAGAATTAATTATTCACATCAAGGAACGGGCTTGAAAGACTACAATTACTCTGAAGCTAGAACTGTGACTATCACATCAGTTAATACAGATACTATCATTACAGTATATACTAATGATTTAAATTAAATTGTGCCTTAAATTAAGTGCACAATACCATAAATAAATAATAATTAAAGTGCACATTTTCTTTAAAAAAAAGTGCACCACAAAACCATTTCAAGACTAAGCTAGAAAAAAGTAGAAAATAGAAAAGAACAACAATTCACCCATGTAACAATACTAATGGAATTTAAGTATTTGTTACTTTGTAGGACAAAGCCTGGGTATAGAGTTCAGTGTCCTTCACAGTACTGCCAGGAACACAATGTCCATACAAGTATCTGGTTACATTCTGATCACTTTGTTTAATTGCTGCCAGACAGCATTAAGTTAATCACTCAGCAGGAGATGACAAAGCGTTGCAAACCTTTTTCCCTCCTGAGAAAAGGCAAAACCATGACACTGAAGGGCAACTAGAAGCTAACTGAAAACCTCATCTGGAACACGGCAGCCAAGCCACTAAATAGATCATGCTCAGCACTGGTTACCTTCGGCAATCTGCTCATGGATTTAATCCTATACTTAGCACATCGTCCTATAGTCCTATAAAGGTAACAGAACCAGAAAAGAAGTCTATGACTGACTGGAAAAAGGGACATAATCCTTTCCAAAAAGTAGTGAGTTCTTGTGCTGTAGTGTTTTTATGGATATAGAAGCAGTCACTAAGCCAAGAGAATTACTAGATCAAAAAATCCACACATGGTGTCTCTAGGATGCATGTTCTTTACCAGACTCGGAAAGTAATTTTCTTTTACTGCTGTCCTCCAAACCTATCAAGACTTATCCAGTCAGCAGCTCAGCCAGCCCATTTTCATCCATGTGACAACCAGTCACAAATGACAGCAGCTGTGAATCTACAGATTGATCTTAATTTATTTCTAGCCAATATTACACATGTTGTATTTCAATGCATTTGCATTAGTTCATTTTGAGACCAACATAAAAAACTCAAAATGTGAAATGTAAGGATGGTAAGCAGAAATCTGAAAAGAAATCCCTGACCACATCAGCCCTTTAAAAAGTTTGTCTTTCTTCTCCTTCACAGGCAGCAGCTAAAACTTCACAGCAGCTACAGCTGTTCCTACAACCCAGACCCAGAAAAGCTCACTACAACTGTCTGGTTTTGGCCATGGTTGAAACCAGCAGGCGTCTACACCTCATTCTGCTACTGTGAAGAGTTTCAGTAACATCTGTGGACTGCATAGCTGGGCTCTGCGCTGATGCATCCACCAGAGGTTTGGTGGGAACTTCCTTGGTACTGCAAACAGAACATCACATGTGTCAGTCACAGGAAAGGACTCCTCATACAAAAAGAGCAGATATGGATGTCATCTGGACCTGGGCTTTCCTCTTAGTGGTAGTGTTGCAAAATGTGGAATATGCAAAATTTTCTCAAGAAAGGATGGTCTTTAATGTTTGATCTTTGTATACTTTCAACCTATTTAACAAGAAGGGAGATTTAGCCTGTGAAACAGAGAGCAGCCCACAGGCTCTAAGTCATGTCCAGGTGTTAGAAAGACAAATTACTGGTTGGTGGAATTGCCTTGTTAACCTTTAGGGCCTGACAGGTTCCAGTGAGCCCACACCTAGAGGGAGGTTAACAAAGCTGGGGAGAAGGATGTGCCACTGACAGCAGACACAGAGAATGCACAATTTATGGGCCACAAGGACAGTGGGCAGAATCCCCAAGACAAGGAAGAAACTAACAAACCTCACCCAGCAACTGTGCAGAATCAGCTGTGACTGGGTAAAAGGTAATTCTGCTGGGGGAGATCCCACACAGATCATTGACTCAAAAACCCATTGGCCCAAAAGAAGAGAAACACCACGGCAGTGATCAGCACGAGATCAGCACTGAGAGAATCATTAACCAATACAAGATAGAACACTAATTAATACAAGGATTATGTAACATGGAGCCAATGAACACTAATTCCTTTGTTTGCTGACATGTATAAATAGCAAAAGGTTTTGATAGTTGTACTTGATTTGTCGACTCCCAGTGGGCACCCAGGCTTGGAGAACTCTGAAATAAAATAATCAATGTCTCTCTCCAGTGTGCAGTTATCGGCCTCTTGCCAACTGGGTAACAAATCCAATTTTTGTGGACAACAGCAAGGTGGTAAAGCAACCTCCTCGTCAGGCAGTAACTATAAAACTTTAAAAGCTGAGCTTTTATCTTATCTGTAACATCTACAAGTAAACTTGAGGAGTGGGGACAATGCAACAAACTTACATCGAACAAGACAGTCTCTACTATACAATATTAAAAAGAACTAGAGTGAAAATAAAATTTCCAAGGCTGATCCAGGTAAACAAAAGGAAAAAGCTTTTTGGAATGGAAACAGAATGCTACAGTAAATATGGTATTTCTGATTTTTTTTGTGTGTGTGTGTGTGTTTTTTGGTTTTTTGGGGTGTTTTTTTTTGTTTTTGTCTCAAGCCCTTACAATCTCAGTTTTCAAAAAACGGCTTAAATGCTTCTGAGCTCATTGGTGTCAATGCCTGATGACACCTACTGAACTCCTCTAGGCCTCACTCCAAACACCAGATAGCTCAATATATACACAGAATAACACAAGGAGGCAGCACTTTTCTCTGTCTTCTGCTACCTCCATGACTTAAAGTCTACCCATGACCAACCTAAGAACACATCCAAAAGGCAGAAGTTTGTGTGTCATTTTAGACATTACTTTTCTCAAAATGCAACAATACCGAATTCCTGAAGGGTGTATGGTTTACTACTCCATTTTTCAATAATTTCATAGACTTGCCAATGTCAGGAGCATAAATTACTAATTTGGAATCATAATGCAATCTGTGAATGTTTCAAATAATTACTTTTCTTAGGTTGGTTAAAAAAAAACCCTTCAAGAAAATAGATCTTTTTGATGTTGAAATTAGCATTCTAAGCTTAAATCTATTATAAATTGTCAGAGACATTCAAATACAGAGCAGCTGATTGCTGCAATTAGGCTTCTTAAAAAGGTATCTGACTTTCCTCACATACACTAAGAGAAATAGGCAGAAGAACCATTACATGCAACTTTGCCTGCTGGAAAATCTGCCATGTTCCAGTCACACTAAAATAATTCATATTAAAAGTACCAACTGCATCATATTATTAATAGTCGCTCTGTGTTACCACAGCGCCCTATGAGAAATTGAAACAGATTTTGCTTTATAATCTGTAGAAAAGCCCAAAATGTATCTCCAAATCACAACGGTGATACAGCTATCCTTCCCCTCGTTTACTCCTCTGTAAACCAGTTTATGAACTCAGGGAAATGTTCATGTTAAAGAACACGGCAAGTTCTTAAAGCGATGCTAAGCTACTCATCATTAAACACAATGCCCCTGACATTGCCTGCTTCCACAGAGCCTCACAAAAGATGCACAAAAAATCTCCCACAAACTTCACCTAACATAAATTATGTGTTCTTCATGCATGAAAAGATAGCTGATTAAAAGGAATCTGATAAGGTTTTCTGTCATTAAAAAAAAAAGAAGCCTTTTCCCAGCTATGATTTCACTAGACTGGGAGTGGGAAGTAGAGGTCTCTTAATATCAGTGCGCGGACACTAAAAGTATTCCAGCATCATTACACATAACTTAACCATATGCTCTTCTCTTTATTCCAGTAGTTTTTAAATCAGAAATTTAAAAGCAAATTTTTGTAGCATAGATACCCTCTTCTGCTAACAACAGTTTTGGATTATTTCACATCACAGTCTAAGATCTATGTAATACCAGACCCTGGAAATCTAATTAACCTTAATCAATTAAAATTTAGCCTTTACACAATAATAATAAAACTTTGTATTTGCAAGGAAAGAGAGCACAACTTCAGTCACTGCCACCCTCACACCAAATTTATCGATGAAAATTCAAAGGCTTCAACGAGCTACAGGGTTGTTGCCATTGCTAAAATTAGACTGATTCCCAAGTATCTGGAGCGACTGAGAACTGTGAATTTCATACAAGTACAATCATAGCAGATTGGGGTAAGCAGACTTGACAGGCTGTTTGTAAGGGTAAAAACTGAAGTATTCATATTAAACCCTGAAAGCTGTAAAATTATTCTGCTGCTTCAGGTAGCTTCTTCCAGCATTTGCTATATTTAAGCAGTGGAGAGAGCTACACCTGATTTTATTTCTTTACAGACAGGCTTGATTACAGATAATGAATATATTTAGGAAATACCTCCCTGCCAGAAAGGATACCACATGTGAGGATTTGCTACCTTAAAACAAGGAGCAGCAGCAGCAAGGAGAAAAATACCTCTGAAATAAAGAGGAAACAAATTTTTATTTGTCAGCAAGTTACATACCAAGGTCATAGAAATGAGGTCCAAAGACTATGCCAAAAAAGAACCTGCCATTTGCTTATAAAATCATTTAAGAAAAATGCTTGCAACTAACTATAAATGTGAAGAAATGAGCTGTCTGTTTTGGAATTTTTTAAGTCCTAAAGCTGTACCGTAACTACACAGTCCAGCTTAATGTGCATCACAACTCTTTCTGTGTGATGCTAAATGTGGCTAAATACTGCAACTTTGATAGGTAGGCAATCACTGTAAAACCACCAAATAGTAGGAAGCCTGTACTTCTTTGGGGTCTTTCTTAGCAAGAACATGTTTGAAAAATCAGGTCCAGTTTTTTTTTTTTTTTTTTTTTCCTAAATCCCTATAATGCATTTGCCTATAGCAGAATAAGCAGAATTATTGACTCAATGTAAAACCTAACAGAAGGCAATGGCCTAAAAGCTGCAATTACTCAGTTTTCCTTTTCTGACTCATGACATAATCGAATGCTTCCCCTAAAGCACATGAAAGTCCAGATTTATCAGAGATTTATCACAAATTTTCTGTTCTTTTCCTTCAGACCTCCTAACTCAATCTACAGTGAAATTATCAACTCTCAAAGCCAGACCTACATGAAAACTTGCTAGCACAATGTGGGTGTAATTCTTAGGTGGTAAATTAGCCTTTAGGTACTAAAGCTGCACCCAGATCGTGAGTAAGAAGCAAGACCCAAATTCCACACAGGCAGAGTAGGACAGAGTGAGACAGAGCATATTTATTACTGTTGAAAAGTTGCAAAGTTGAAACAACACTCTCACAATAAAGTAGGACTGGAATGAAACTCCATAAAGTCATCACAAGGTCTAATTTAATTCAGTCTGAAATGTAAAAAAAAAAAAAAAAAATTAAAAAAAATCATCATTTTTGATGATTTTTCTTTAATGGAGCATCTCCACTTTTTTTCCTCACTTCAGTGTCAGGGGATGAGGATTTCTTGAATATAGAGGTCTTAATTCCAGCCACTAAGACAACCTTCCTACTCCTCAAAAACAAACAAGACCTTTAGTCAGCTATCATATCTGTTCCTGGGGAAAGGGAGGGGCATTCTGCTTCCTTTGAATTTTAGAACTCCATGTCCCATAGCCAGAATAGGCTACTGTCACAATCTGAGGCTTAAGAACATCACTTGATGGCATTTTATGCTGTTTTTTCCCTATCACTGAAGTGACACTAAAAGTAGAATAAATGGCATTCTACTCATAACAAGTCTTTTGGTTATTCTGAAGGTCAAGTTAAATTTGGCAATTTTTCTACCTCTGTTTCTCATTTGAAGCATGACAGAACTCAGCAAAGGAACAACTGATTATCCAGTACAATGACTGGTTTTAATCAAAGGATATGAACATAAGCTAACTTTGAAATCTACAATGCCCTTGGGAACAAGACAACGACTGATACAGAAACTCCATTTCAGGAACAGACACATTCAAAGACATGAGCTGACACCCACTCTCAGCTGCACTGACAATAATTAACACAAGCCATAAACACAACATTTTTGAATGTGCAAGGTGTTAAATCTTAGCATGAATCCATGGTAATTCATTATTAACACAGGTGAGAATCTTCTCTAAACACCTCTGAATTTGCAGAATTCATTACTTATAAGAAGTATCTCTCTCAAAACAACCGACTTCAGAGTCAAACATGCTGCTAGAAATGTCATGCACGAGTGGCCCTTGTATCTCTTCAGGCTCTCAGGCCCCACAATATTACCAATGAGGTGGGAAAGTCAAGGACAATCACAGCCAGAGCTGAATCCCAGCATTACCTGTGTAAGGGCTTCCAAGTGCTCTAATAAAGATGGCAAAACAAAGGAGGACCAAAAGAAGCAGAAAACCCGGCCACACAAAAAGGATTGATTCTTCCTTCAACTAATGCATGAGGAAAGCAGATACACTGCTTCAAAATAGTGCAGCATACCTCCAGAAGCAGTTTCCATTCCAGCAGATTTAGCTTCTGCCTCTAAGTCAATTGCCTATGACTCTTATTTTCACTTGACTGCAAAAAGAAATCAATAGCATTTTCTACTTAAGTCAGTACAGAGTGAACAAAAAAAAAAAAAAAAAAAAAAAAATCATACTGCACATAAGGACCACTTTATGGGAACATATGTTTAAAGCCACATTGTCCCAGACTGTCCTCATTTTATATCTGAGCTTTTATTTAGCTCAGAACGCGGATACTTAACTGAGCAACCTGACACTCCCAGCACACACAGGAAGCCATGGCCACTGCTCTGCCTACTGGAAAGCCTATCTTCAGTGTGGTTTCATCTACAAGATGAACAACTGTAGAGTATCCCAGGATCATGAATTTTGTAGAAAACAGATGACAACTGAGGGAGAAACAAGCAGTTCCACAGTGGCCTCATTTGAAAATATTGTTTTAAAGACTGCTAAGCCCAGAAAAGACAGAAGCAAACATGAACATTAATAATGCCCTTCAGGGATCCACTCTTTCAGTAATCTCAGCTTCTTCAACCTTTCCCACAACAGAAAAGTCAGTTCTGCTTTCCAATAAAGTAAAATTTAAAAAATAATAAAATATTAAAAACCCCAATCTCAACACACCACCCAAAAAACCCAACCCACACTTACAGACACCCACTTGTAAAGGTCAGTCAACACTATCTCCACAACATTTCTTCCCTCCAGTCTTATTAGATACACTAGTATTTCATAAACTCGCTCAAACAAACTCCCACCACTAAATGAATGGATTGTACTCTCACAGAAAAGTCTAAAAAATGTTAATAAAAATTTCAGATATAGAGGTTAAGTTTCAGTTGAGGTAAAGACTTTCCCTGGACTTTGTCAACAACAAATTTTGGTTTAAAATATTTTTGCACTTTTTTCTTCCTGAATCTGTTGAGATAGTGAACTTCACAAAAGGTACAATGATTTCTAATATCATCACAACTAGCATTGTTATCTGTCAGTCATCTAACTTATAGTCAAGCAAACCATGTAAACCAAGCTCCCAGAGCTGGGAGGTCTTTAATAAACCTGTATTATTTAGAAAACATGAAACTCAAGTCAAGTCAAAACAATAAACTTCTTGTATTTGCTACACAAGTAGAAACTGTTCTTCATTTCCTGAAGTCACATACTGAGTTAGCCAATTTACTCTAAATGCAGTTGTCCTGGACCAGTTTCAGCATTCCTTCAAGCAAATGCGCTGTTATTGAAATAAATAAATCTTTTTTAAATTCTAACACTTTGTTTCAGTAAAAAATAATAATAATAATTTAAAAAAACTACAGTGTATGTGAGTTCTCAAATGCAAGCAAAGCAGCTCAAAGGAGGACACATCTTTGGAAGCAGAATGCAAGAGCTGCCTATCACTGCTGCTAACAATCCCTTTCTGATCACACCCGCAGACCAGACCGTACCTCCTCCTGGACCGAACGTGAAGCAGCAGCAAGTGCACACAGGGTCACTTCACAACACAGAAATCAGCTGCTACAAACAGAGGACGAAGGCATCTTCTGACCCAAGTCTATGCACATCATGAGCTTGATTAGGGCCACAGAAGAAGCAAACAGCATTTCAGTAGGTATTTTCAAAACACAGGTGAAAATTTAATGTTACTGGTAAATCTCCAGTGCAATTTCGTTAGGATATTCCAAAGAAATTCTGGTTACTTGTACAAACACATCTGCAGCATTATGAACCACAGCAATTTCTGGGGCTTTGGAGTTTTTGCTGATTCTTATGGTTTCTTTTTGAATCATACATGATGTGAAAACACTCATGGTGAAAATAAATTTATGAAAAACACCTCTACACATCTACCCACAATGTAACATGTTAGACTGGATGACCCAAAAAATACAACATATTAAATTGGTATGTCATGCGGTTCACACAGGAAGTATTTAGTTTCTGACCTAGTCCATGGTCTATCTTGCTTTGCACCCTATTACCAGATGGAGGGCAGAAGAAACTGTTCTTCCTCTTCAACCTCTTACTTCCTTTTCCTGCAGCTCTACTGGAAAACTCTTAACTCCCTCACTCAGGAACAGGAACTTTCTTGCCTGTTTCATTTCTTTAAAAAAAAAAAAAAAAAAAAAAAAAAAAAAAAAAAAAAAAAAAAAAAAAAAACAAACACTAAACTACAAAAACTTTTCCTTTGCATCCTATGGGCTAATTTATGTACAATTCTTTCTTTGCAAGCTTGGCAAAAACTGACCTGTTTCTCTAAAACACAACTACTTCTACATCTTACTGACCCTCTTTCTTCCTCAAGCTCCTACCGCCACCACACCACCTTTGTGCTTGCCACAGTAGCAGACGGAACATCAGCCAATCGCTATTTGTTTCTGAAAGGTGATGATGCACTTTACAGCTCATTTCTGCACTTGGTTTCAGGGAGAGTAACAGAAGAAACTACAAAATAGCCACGGGAGAAACCATAAGCAAGAGTCTGTGGGACTAAAAATTACTCATCACCACTTGCACTACAGTCTTGGGCAGGAAGCAAAGCCGCGGTATAGTTGCAACAGCAGCTCTCATTAAGGCACAGATATGAAGTACTAATTATCTCTTCCTAGATGGGGACTTTTCTATTAAAATGCATGGCAGGCAACTAGTTAGACAGGTTTGGTTTAGTTCTGCTGCTCTCTCACACACATTGAGAGCATTCAGTGGTTAAGAGGTATTTTCAGGATTTGCAGGTAAATCTAGTATTTAAGTTTTCTTTGCTTTTGAGAGATTTTAGCAAGGCATAAACACCTTCAGCCATTCTACCTTCCTCAAAATAAGAAGTTTCATCTGGAAAAGAAAAAATATGAAAGTGGAAAGCAAACCCCAGATTTTCAGATACCATAACTGATAAGAGATTTTCCTGCAGAGAAGTAATTGTTTAGGATCTAAAGCATTGCAATGTGACTTCGGTCAATAATTCTGTGATTAGCCTGTCCTAGGTTCATATTAGTAAAGAGCAACTACAGCTCAACACTCAAATTACCTACGTTCAAGGCAATGTCAAATAGAGGAAGTAAGAAAATGTAAAGGTATAAATTATTATAGACTCTCAAATGTCTTACAAGTATCAACATGCATTGGTAAATAACATTCTAGTTTCACATTCAAGAAAGTATAATCCTTGCCACATCAGTGAGTTGCCTCTTTTAAGACTAAATGCAACTGCAGTTCACATGTATTCATTCCCCTGTCATTTTGCCACCAACGTTGTTCATTTGCAGCATTTGGTTAACTTGAATGCAAGATTTCTCTCCTGACAAACTCTTGCTATATAACTTAAATTACAAAATAAGAATATGGGGAGAATAGTACACATAATAAGTGATATACAAATACTGATTTAAGAGATCAAGCAGATTACCTTTACCTCTCCTATACTTTAAATTTTCTACCACCACAGTGACCTGAGTCACCACCTTCACCAGAGTCAACTCTGAGCAATGTTACAGTATTAGCAGAAATACCAAATACACCAAGCTGCCCCAGGAGAAATTCTGGTTTTCCAATAGAGCCATGCTTCACAGCAGATAATTTTTTTTCCCTCTTAATGTATTTTTTCACTTCTGCTTCAAATAAAAAATATTAATCAAATAAAAAAACTAAAACAAACCAAAGTTGACATGGCCACAACCACAAGCAGCATTCCTGTGTTAAGATAATATACTTGCTTTGGCTATATACTTTATCCTTCCTTCTCTCCCCATGTCCAGCCTTTCATAGAACCACAGAATGGTGTAGGTTGGAAGGAATTTTAAATATCACCTAGTTCCACCCTTCTTCCACATGCAGGGAAACCTTTCAGGCTGCTCAGAGCACCATGCAGCTTGGCCTTGAACACTGCCAGGAAGGGGCACTCAACTCTTATGTGGACTTGGATGCTGTGAGTTAAGAACCTTACATTAATGATTCTGCACACCAATATCAGTCCAAGGAGGAAAACAGACTCTCCTCTTCAGTTACAAGCTTACAATACTGGAAAACAGGGGAAAGAAGAGGGAAAGAATATTTCATTTATCTTTCCCTTCCAATGCCTGTATTCCACAGTGATGTTTCTGGATTTGCATCATTGTTCCCCGGTTCTCAAAAGCGAACTCAAAAGTTTGTTGCCATATTTGGCAATGAAGGTGAAATCTGTTTTATACCAACTCTCTTTTTTAAAAGTTACAGGTACAGTAACAATAAAGTAATCTGACAAGTTACAAAAGTACACTACTTCAGTAGCATATAAATCTACACACTTGGCTCAGCTGATACATTGTAAGTACAGGGCAGTGCCAAACCTTTTATACTCGCCAAAGGATAACAGCAGGAGGGTCCACCAGGTCAGCACCAGCTACTGAGCTGTCAGCGAGCCTGGGAGCTGCCCAGGGTACAAATCCTGGCCCCTCTACTGCCATCATTTTGAAAGGTGATCACTTTGTATTTCTGCCATTCCTTCAGTAACAACATTAAAAAGCACATACTTGCTTTTTGAAAGGTATTCTGAAACATACAGATTAAACTAAAATTACAAGGTTGGGGTTTTTTTTTCTTTCCAGATAACTTTATAGGTAATATTTATAATAACTGCTGTTGCTCAAATGCAGATAGTGAGTTGAATATAAAATAAAATAGCCCTAGATCGAGAAAAAGCAGCAATTGTTTGTTTACAGGTAAATAGAAGCAGCAATAAATAGAAAGGCTTTATTCACATGAAGATACAGCTTTTGCAAGCGTTGCCTCTGCTGTTGCTGCTACAGAATGAAGAACAGACTGGCCTATTTTCTACTTGACTCCAGTGTCCCACTATTCCTTGCGCTCCTGACTAACCAGCAGTGGTATCTTTTCAGCTTGCTGACTCATGCAAGCATCCACCTGTAGGTGGACTGACATCCTGGTGAAGGAACAGAAACACTCTATAGTTGCCTGGACTCAAAGACTGAGCATTTTGAAAAAGTGAAAGAAAATAACTCAGGCATACATGACAAACAGAATTTCCAAACCTCACTCATTCAAAAAATTCCGTCTCATATGAGAAGGAGATAGAAGAAGTGAAAAAACTAAGCACAACATTGTAGCTTAAAATGTGATCAAAGAAGTGGCAAGGAACATGAGGAGCGGTAAGGCATGAAACAAAACTACATTTTCCTAACCACAACTGGAAGAGTTGCATTCTTTGCTTTACTAGGGGGATGCGGATGTGTCCAAAAAAAATATTTAGCAAAACTCAACATGATGCTTTGAAGCAGTACACAAACAAAAAAACTGTAACAGATTTTCCAACAACATAAAGAGCTAAAAACCTAATATTGACGACTGAATTGCAATCATGAGGCTTATATCATGATTTCCCTTATCAAAGTCACTGCTCTGGTTTCAGAGTACCTGAAATAAAGGATTGGACAGTTTATATAGGTACCTATTTTATACACCTTCTGGACTACAGAGGTATTAATGAAAGTTCTGTAAACCCAGGTGCCTAATTCAGCTAAATGTATAACAAAAGTAGTACCGCCAGACCTCATCAGACCACACAAACAGTACCGAGCTAAATAAAAGCTGCAGCCGCTCAAAATCTTTAAAAACATAATGATGCCATGCATACAAACGTAACACCAATATTGTTCAAATCTGACTATTTAAAGAAGAAAAAAAAATCTTAACTTTCATCAAAACCAGCTCACTAGAAACATGCCCAAATGATCTTCTACTCCAGTCTGAAAAAGTCAAACTAAGCTGTTACTTTGTCAAAAAGCTGCTTTTATGCACAAGCCATTCACAGAGATCTAAGCAACACAACCACTTTTTTTTACAAGTATTTTATCGAACAGCTTGCCAAGCTCCATATAAACACATTTTACTATTTCATAAAAATTCATATGCCAACTTTTTGAAACATGAAGTGACAAGTTCTCTGTGGAATTTCTGAAGAGCTACAAGGTTCTTATTGCCCTCAGCCTCCTGAGACTGTAAATTGACTACATAAAGCAAGAAGCCAAAATCTTTCTCTTTTATACAGGAATGCCTTGCAAATTGGAAATACTGAAATGGTCTCTGCAATCGGCTAAAGAAGAATTCTTTTACATGATGCTCAAAAGCCCCCAGTTATCAGCACACAATAAATATGCACCACTGCTAGATTTCTTTTGCTAATTTCCTTAATTAGAGACCCCTTAAAGTTCAGAACTAATGCTAAATATCCTCCAATCTCCAGATATATAGTTGTTTACATAAAGATATCATCTCATGTTAATGGTTTTAGTTGCCTTCTGATTTTTTTCCTAAATTGTTCACATTTTACATTCACCCAGGTCAAAGTTACACAAAAGCAACCAAGAGTGAACTCACCAATGCCATAAAATGAAGACCAAGAAAAAAAGAGAAAAAAAGCTTCCAAGCTCATGAAGTAAAGGCTCTGAGTATACAGTACAGTTGAATTTGCGCCATGTTATATTACATGTCAATCTATCTGACAGCACTGAAACTTTGCACTTCCTTTTACCAGTTAGTCTTCTTAAGGCTCAAGGTCTCCCTTTGATTACCCCCAGCTCTGACACATTAGCTATCTTTTTATCATATTTACTTTCACTTTACTACCCGTTTGCATTTGTCATACTGCTATTATTGTAGGGATTTTGTAGACGTCCTTTATGGCGTTTTGTAGCAGTAAAGTAATTCCTATAATGGCTTTCCACTGCAGATGATGGAAACGAAAAATGTCTTGTTTTAACTAACATCAAACTTCTTTCTTTCTTTCATAAAACAGTAAACCCAAAGCTCTGCCTTTTTTACACTGTTCTTACAAGCTGCAATTTTAGGCTTACTATATCAAAGAACAGCAACAAAC
Organism: Zosterops lateralis; assembly: GCF_965231275.1. Classification (NCBI taxonomy): domain Eukaryota; kingdom Metazoa; phylum Chordata; class Aves; order Passeriformes; family Zosteropidae; genus Zosterops; species Zosterops lateralis. The sequence goes on along the minus strand of NC_139764.1, from coordinate 67,750,695 downwards.
ATTTAGCTAGCATTTTTGGTGGTTTTATAACCGCTTCTTTTCATATATCCCACGTATGTTTTACATATATATATATATATATATTGATACTTAGGAAAAAGAAGCAACCATGACCATGTAACTCAAAAATATTGGAAGAGCTCAGTGGCAGCTGTAAAACCTGGAAAAGCTTTGATATTTCAAGTTAGCTATGCTCTAGTGTTCCTAAGGTTGCAGAGCAAGCTAGTCAGAATCAGGTCTCATTTCCCAGTATTTAATCCTCCACTGGAATTAGTGTCCGCTTTTATTAATCACTTTTATACTACAACCGCCTAATTCAAAGTTTAAATTTTCAAGACTCACATGAATGCCATTTATTCCTACAGAAGAATCCCTAGACTTCTCTACTAATCTAAAGCAGCAGTATTCCCTTAACCACTTCCAAAATTTTATTTAAAAGTTGTCATTTTTCCACATTCAGTGCCTTCTTTTGCAAAGTTTCAGTTTGCTATAACGGGAGGCTATTCCCTTTAGTATTCTGACAGAAAGGAATCACCTCCATTTCGCAGGTGTATTTTATCTAACCTTACAGTATGCTTAGAACACTCTGCAAACACAGCCTGTGTTTGCACACCAGGCACACATCACACTGAAAAAGTGGTCAATGGCTCTTCTGAAAGCAAAGGATTCTATTTGGAACCCACACCTGCGCGAGAGCCTTGCTCAGGCCTCAGGGCTGCTCCCCTTCAACAAGTGCATGCCAGCCAAGCATTCCCAAATTGCAACCCTAGCTCCCCATTGCTCTTAACCACAGCACCATGAAAATGGCATCCATGGAATAGCTATCCCATGGTGCCAGCTGCCTCTTCCCCAGGGAAGAGAAGAAACCTTGCTGAGCCAACATACAGGGGCTTAACGCCTAAAGGACCTCTCTGGATGGAGCCAAGCAGCCAAGTGTTTGGAGACAGCGACTTGTATCCTGCTCTCTCCCGGGAAACTGATGGAGACACACCTGTGCATAGGACAGAAGCCACCAGCTCTGCCTGCAAGGAGCATCCCAGACAGACCAGCAAGCCAAGGGCGGCCGGCGCTGGGGTCAGCGGGGTTCCTGGGGCTGGGGACACACCGGGGACCGACACACGCCCCGGGAGCTTCCCGGGCCGCTGGGGAGCCAGGTGCTCCTGGCCTCTCAACCCCCTACAAGCAATCGGAACAGAACGTCTAAGTACCAACGCGGTGACACAAAAGACGAAAGCGGCGACCTGAAACACGGCGTGCAAAGCAAAGGCGACCCGGGCACAGCGGCTGACACCGCACCAGGGACGGCGGGGGACGCGGGGCAGAGCGACACAACGAGCTTTAGGTTGGGCATTAGGCAGGACTGCTCACATAAAAGGTGATCAGATGTTGGAATGGGCTGCCCAGGGAGCTGGTGGAGTCACCGTCCCTGGAGGTGCTTAAGGAAAGACTGGATGTGGCACTTAGTGCCGTGGTCTAGCTGAGCACGGTGATGTTCGGTCACAGGGTAAGCTCGATGGTCTCAGAGGGCTTTTCCCAGCCGGACTGACCCCGTGGCTCCGAGCGGCCGGGCACCGCTGGCGGGGCCGGGGCACGGGCCCGCTCCCGGCGCGGGGCGGGGGATGCCGGGCGGGCCCCGCGCTCCGGCCCCCGCCGCCAGAAACTTTCCGGGGAGGGGAGGAGGAGGGGGAGAAGGCGGGGAGGGCGCTGGGGCGGGGGGGCGGATGGGAAGGGGGTTCTCGGCGCGGCCCTTACCCGTCCTTGCGGCGGGCCTTGTAGACGTGCCCGTAGGTGCCTCTGCCCACCTTGCATCCCTCGTACTCAAACAGGTCCTCCACCCGCTCGCGCTCGGCCGCCAGCTTCGACTTGAACTCGTAGTCCATGTCTCGCCCATGGGCGGGGAGGGACGGGCGGGCAGGGGGACGCGGGGCCGGATCAGCACCCGCGGCTGGCGGAGCCCCCTCCCGGCGCCGCCATGTCCGGGGCTCGGCGGGGGCGGCGGGCGAGGGGGACGGGGAGGGGGCGGTTTGTTTTTGTTTTGGTTTGGGGCTTTTCGGCGGGGGGGAGGGGGCGCGCTCCGCCGCCGCCACCCGCTTCAACTGGGCTCCTCGCGGCGCGGCGCGTGGGGTGCCGGGAGTCGTAGTGCGGCTGCGGGAGCCGGCCCCGCCGCCGCAGGCGGGACTCCGTAGCGGCGGAACTACAACTCCCGGCATGCCCCGGGCCGCCCCGGCCGGGCGGCGTCGGCGCACTGCCCTCCCCGGAGACACCGGAGCGTTTCAGCGGCCGCCGGGAACTTGCTGACTCTTCATATTGCGCGCGGAAGCGGGAGCGACGAGCTCGGCCGGACGCGGCACCTCTGGCTGGCAGGGAGCTAGGGAGGGAGAAACAGAGGAATGGACGGCGGACGCGCACCCCATGCTGAAGGGTGCCGAACAGCGCTGCGACTTGTTTATCTCGCTAGCTGCCATTCACGGCCCGGCCCCGCCCCCCTGCGGGATGCCGCCCTGTGATTGGCCAGTGCTGCCCCGCCGTGCGGCGGGGGGCGGGGCCGGAGCTGGCCGCCCTCAGCGCTGTGGCGCTGCGGGTGCATGTTGGAAACGGGGATTCTTGGAGGCTTCGTGCCTCCAAGTCGGATGGTGCTGAGTAAACCGATCACTTACAGAAATACGGGGGCACGTACTGTGTTTGCGCTCAGATACTGCCTAGGCGTATTGCTGCGACTTTATGATCCGATGCCGTAGAAAGGCTGTGCCCCTTCAGCCCCGAGCAGAGAGATGTCTAAACAAACGCGGCGCTGCTTTGGGGTACGGATTTCATCAAAGTGCTTTGAGATCACGGAAACATTCAGGCCTCTTAATGTTGTGTCTCTGTCTCTCGAATATATATATATATATATATATATATATATATATATATATATATATATTTTTTTTTTTTTTTTTTTTTTTTTTTTTTTTTGTGAAAAGCGTCGCTGCAAGCTCACTTGAGTTATGGAAGTGCCAGGGAGAGGTAACAGTATATGAAGAGTTACAGAGTTACACGGAATCCAGTAGGTTGGAAAAGGCCTCTGAGATCGAGTCCAGTCTATGACCAAACACCACGGCAACTACAGACTGTGGCCCTGAGTGCCATGTCCATTCTTTACCTAAATACCTCCAGGGATGGTGACTCCACCAGCTCTCCGGGCAGTCCATCCCGATGTCTAATCACCCTGTCTGTAAATAAATTATTCCTGATGTCCAACAGAAACCTCCCGCGGTGCAGCTTGAGAGGGTCTCCTCTCGTCCTGTCACTTGCTGTCTGGCAGAAGAGGCTGACCCGCCCCTACAGCTCCTTTCAGGGAGTTGAAAGGAGTGTAAAGTCAACCTTGGCGTGACCTTATACAACCTGCAGGTTACATCCTGCTCGAGAAGCAAGGGCAATCCCCACCTGCTGTATTCAACCTTAGATTACTCCTGCCAGCGGCAAGTGAATGGAGCCGAATTAAATTAGAGGAGGGGAGAGTAAAAATGGCATCTCTCCATATACAGAAAGGATCTCAGTTCATCCCCTGCTCTGCCAGCATTACTTACCACAATGGAAAGTTTTTCCACATGCTGGATGGGAGGGGTAGAGGACTGATGAGAAGCTGTCATTGCTGACAAAGCACAGGGAGGTGTCAACTGCACGATAAGGTCCGGTGCTCTATATGATTACTACTGCATAGCTAAGTCATGAGGTCATAGCCAGAAGTTTATTTCTCAGGGAAAGGCAGGAGTGTTACCATTTTGATGTGATTAGTTCTTCCAGTAGGCAATAGATGATTCAGAATTTCCCTTGAGACAGGTAGCTAGCAACTGAAATTCTCAGAAAACTTCATCACTCCTTTACCAAAGTAATATTTTCCAGAGAACTGCAAGTGATTTGCTTTGCAGTTGCAGATGTGGATCTCTCTGAGCAAGGACTGATCACGAGCTGGCAATTTTCCTGAACAGGAGGAAGAACACTATCGATCTTTCAGTGTCAATATTAAAGACATTTACTAAAATTAGAGCTAACCATTTAAATTTTGCAAAGTGTTCACGTCTTTGGTCACCTAGTAATCAAACCAGCACTGAGAAGAAACGGACAAAGACATAAAAAAGAAATCTTATCTGTAGAAGGTTATTTTACTCGGATTTATTCTGCCAGTTTTAACATCAATAGGAATACAGACTACCTAGCTCTTGGTAATAATAAACTCTTCAAGTAGTTCCCATTGTCCTCTTTGACCAAGAGAAATAGCCATTATTGCCCATTCTCACTACTGAGGCATTTGTTTTTACTCTTTCAATTTTACAATGACTGTCTTTTACTATAATTCATTTTAAATCCGCAGTGCTGGTGAGAGAAGGGTAAGAGCACCCCCATTATGGTAACCTGGCACTTGTGAGCCAAGGCAGCATAATTTCCCCTCCACCCTATACTGTACACAGCTCCCTAGTGTTGCAAGCAGCCATTTTATCCTTTCTTCTGTAAATTAATTGTGCTTTGCCAGTAAATTTTTTGGCCCTCACTGCTGCTACTGGGAGGCCGTCCGAGAGAAACCTCTCTAACAGCTGGAAGCCTTTTAGAAATGTCAATCCTACATTTCCTTCTGACCAGTACCATGTCCATCTTTTCTTCCTGTGCAAATACTGTCCTGAAGTAGCCTTTCCCGCTCTCCTGTGTGCACCCCTGCCAAAAGTATTTATAGACAGCAGTCTCATCCCCTTGATTTTCTCTCACAGCCTTGATTTTGCTGGACTAATCAAGCCATGCTCTTCTCATTCCCCTTGTGAGCCCTGCCAGTGAAAGCTGGACTGGTACAAAGCTGGTGGTGAAAAACACTGAACGTGATCTGTGGCCTGATTCTCCTCTCATGACCCAGCCCTACTTCTACTTTCTGAACCCGTATGTTGGCCACAGAAAAGCCACTAAAAGCGTAGAACCAATTAAACAGCTTCCAGCAGAGGCCAGTTTAGAGGCTGGGAAGAATGAGGCTACCGTCTCATTTGTGCAAAAGTTTTATTGATTCGTGGTTAAAAGATGAGCACATTTCTTTCTTCTTGAGATTGGAATATACGGCAGGATTCTGTTTCAAGTTCATAAAGGTGGAAAAAACTGTTTATATGGGCACAGGCTGTCAGACCTACTGGAAAACAGCTGCCTGGCATCTCCTCTCCAGGTGGTTCCCAGGGGAGAAGCAGCAGCAGGCAGCCATTTACAGAGCAGCAATAGCAAATTGTTTGAGAGAAAGAGACAGAAAAATACGATGACATTTCCATTGCTCTTCCAAGTTAGTAGAACAGTTGTGATACCAGTAACACATATTTAAAAGCATTCATGTTTTCTTTTAAAGTGTTTTACCAATTGTATTGTTCATTTCTGGTCAGAAAATAAATGACTATAAGACTTTTAATATGCAGAGCCATATCATTTGTTAATTGTGCTGATGAAGAAAGTTTGAGTAGCCCTAGCAAAGAAAACAGAAAATTCTGGGCTTGCAGATTGCAGCCAAGACTTTTCTCAGCCTGCCAGCCTAAATGAAGATGCCAAGTTGTCAATCATTAGAATCACCATTTCTTCCACATCTCAAGTCACTGTGGTTAAGTTTCACTGGAGGTGAAAGATATATCAAGCAAGACTGAAAGCTGAGGAATTGAGTATCCTCACCAGATCTCTAAACAATTCTCCAACACAGATAAGACATGAATTTCTAATGTAAAAAGGAAAAATTTGTTTTCTAATGCGTTGATATCAAGAAAGTGATACATGCAGAACATTGTTCTTGTTTGTAGATTGCCTTGCACTTAAAATACACTCTTATTTTCTTTCCATCTTGTTTCATTCCATGGGCAATCTCTTAGAATTCTCTCTTCATTTGTTAGTGAGACCAAAAGATAGGTGGTGGGATTTTATATTTTTTTCTGGGCCACATTTGGAAGTAGCAGCACCTTTTCCTAACTCGCTCTCTTTGTAAGCTTTTACTTGTTAATCTAATGGGAAAACTTTGATTCTTAGGGATCAAGATATCATTTTTTCCAGTTGATCTCGAGTGGGATATTAATAAACATATGCACTCAGTGTTGACTTCTGCCTGTCACATTTAAAGCCATTGTTGCTTCACTTCAGTGTGGAAGCATGGTTCTCAGAATTCCGAGGGATACAACTAGAGAAACCTTGGGATGAATAGAGGTCTCATATGTACTGTATTATCATCTCTACATAAGCAGAGAAAAACTAACAGACCTATTCCAGAATGTGTATATATACTCAGGATTTTTAAACATATTAGTGTGAGTGTGAAGAGCTTAATGAAAGTGGGACAACATACCAGAGAAAATCTCCAATTGGTTCTAAGTTCATACATTATGATTCCCAGTAAAACTCTGAATTTTGGAATCTTTTATGTCAATTAACTTGTAAACCTCTATAGTAAAAGTATTCTATTGGTTTAAAAAACAAAGCACATAACTAAGAGACTGTGTCAAGATTTTACAATAAATCTAGAAAGCATACTAGGACTGAAATAAGGGAGTGCTGACTTCTGCACTCATGATATAATTATTTGGCCAGCTCTGTTTTGTTGGGGTTTTTTTAATTAATTATTACCATAAATCCAAATAGTACCAAACCAGAAACCTTGTGCTGCTTTTCTTGAGCATAATCCAAGAACCTCATCCCAGAATAGTCTGTACTGCTTTACTCCATATTAAAAGAACCCTTGTAAAAGCTATTCCCTACCTTCTCTTTACAGACTAGCAAGTATGAACACTTACTTGACAAAATCAAAATAATTCAGAATTCAGCAACTAAAAAACAGTGGGAGACAGCAAAGTAAAATAGTTTTTTTTTGTGAAATAATAGTGATTAAAATGAATTAATTAAAATGAAATGATTCTGTGTTGCTCACTGTGCTCAAGATCATCATTATGCCTCTATACCTCAACCTTATTGCTCAAGTAGTGTTACCACATATATATCTGTCTTAGGATATCCACTTTGAATTGTGAAATAAGATGCACAAGCTTATTTCATTTGGGGAGCATGATGCAGTATTGTGATCTGGCTTCAGTTTGACAGGAAAAAAAAAAGTCAGAGGATACTATTAACTAATGCCTTTGTGTTCACCTTTGAGAATCAGTATAACAGCTGGTTTAGAAGGCAAGCCAATACTTCCAAAGCAGAGATTTAGAGAAAGCCTTGAATTCCAAAAATGTAGAAGTCACCCATAATTATGGAGAGAGCATAAACTCTAATTCTGAATATAGCAGCCTAAAATTTTATCCTTTGGAGCTGTGCAGTCAGTGTAATTGAGTTTCCTTGTCTTCATTGGTATACATGGTTTCAGTCTTCCTGCATTGTTGGCATTCTCATTCTAGCACCATCATATTCCATCCACTGTATTTCCTTGCCAGTGGTTAAAGTTTTGGAAGTTTAGTAATTCTAAACTTTCCATTAGAATCCACTGGAAAAGAGTATCATGTAATGAAAAAGGAAAGATGTTTCTTTGCTTACCCTTAAAGCATTTAAAGGAGAATACAGCTCAACTGCTGTGATAATTTTCTGCTGTAAAATTCATTCCCACAGAAGAAATAGAATTGTGCTAAAAAGATAACCTGAACCATTGAGTTCTACTCTTAAGTTTTCAACTTTTTCTTTGGATATAATAAGTTTTATACCACTGTATTGGCAGAATCCATCCTAAATACAAGCTACAGAACAGTATTTGATGACTGGTCTATAGAATGTATATAATTTATATAGAGAGAATATATACTATTATTTAGTGTTGCTCCTAGCCAATCAGATTGTGATGCCCTATTACAAATGTTTTCAACAACAAATGTTCATAAAGGCATCGATAAATCATCTTAGGGTAGGAGACATAGGACAAGGAATAATAAACACCAGTTGTACCAAGTGAGATGCAGATATGGGAAAACCTTTGAGTGATAAAGACAATTACATAATCAATTGTCTGAAGATACTGTGTAATCATTAGACTAAAATTAAAATCATTAGATATTTTTAAGAAAAGATCAAGTAAACCTCTGTTAGAAATTTTGTAGGTAAGGTAGCATTAACATGATGAGAAATTAGATTTCTTGTTTTTCTTTCCAGACCTTTTTTCCCATGTCTCTGTTATTCTATATGGCAAAAGAAGGACCCTCAGTTCATGGACTAACCAGTTAAAAGACAAAAGACAAAAGTAAACTGTGAGTTTTCATGACAGAAGGGTTATCCCACAAGGATTCATACCTAACACTGAGGTGTTCACAGTTCATAAATGAACTGGGAAAAGGCATGAATGATGATGTGACACTATTTGAAGAACATATTTAGTAAATCAAATCTAAAGCTGATTGAAAAGTACTGCGAGAGGCTTCCATGACAGTGTGTGAGTAGTGGTAGTTGAAAAGCAGTATTCCAAAGCACAAAGCGGCATAATGAATAAGGGGGCAAAAACATACAGATGTGACAAATTCTAAAAGCTAGTGTCAACCAGGAAAAGCCTTGCAGTCACTGTGAGTAGTTCTCTGAACAAAGGTTCAGTGCTCAGAAGTGATTAATAACACAAGAAAGATGAACTTTTCTAGGAAAAGGATAAGAAAACATAATGTAGAACACATTTATACTGCAGTGCACTAGTTGCATGTTGCTTTCAGTTCTGGTTACCCCATCTCAAAGTCCACATAGGAGGGATTACAGTAACGTTCAGGATTGAATAATCCTGAAAAGAAAACTGGAATGGCAAAATACAAATACATTAACAGCTTTTAAATACAAAATACTGGCACTGTCTTAGCAAGTCTGCAGTACTCAGATTACTGGAAGATGGGAAGGCACACAGACGGCATTATTGCTACCTCCTTGCTACCTCCTTGCCCTTTTCAGATACTGTTTAATCGTGTGCTCACTGGGCCTCTGGTCTTGTCTACTACAGCCATTCTTACGATCCTATGAGGAGAGGCTTAATACATTTGGATTTGTTAGCTGGGAGGATAAATGATTTGGGGGACAGGAATTGATAAATGGTAAAAAATAAATTGACACAAAAAGGCATATTTGATTAATATTGTGTCATTTACAGCTATTGTATACTATGGTCCAGAGGAAACTTCCAGCACATGAATTCACTGGAACACAGTTTGTTAGAATATGAGGAGCTATGCTAACAAAAGAAACAAGTGATCCAAGAGCTAAATCCCTCTTGCCTGTGAATGATTTTGTGTAACTAGGGTGGAATTAGATTTAGAAAAACCTAAGAACTCCTATGCTGAGAGCCTCAATATGTTGAATATGCTGCTGAAGTTCTGGTTTTCTTATTTCCACCCTAATTTTATTATTTCCTAACTCCATCTGTGCCTCAGTGGCAAAATCCTAAATTATCTAGATTCCAGAACTGTATTTACAGCCAAATAGGAAATGACAGCATTGGCTGCTGGCTCACAATGCTGAAGAAGTTGAGCAACTCTGAATTTTAAAAGAAAGCCAGATGGTCTAATGAGAGCAGAAACTAGAAGTTCTATTGTCCTGCATGGTTCTATTTCTTTGGGGAGCAGGTTTTCTACCTGCAATACAAGGTAGAATATTTTCCCATCTTTAGGAAAACTTTTATATTGAAATATTACTAAAACTATCACTTAGCTTTACTAGCTCTATCCATCAACCAGTAAAAAATTTGCACGTAGCCAAATTTCAGTCAGCCTAAAAAAAGAACTGGCCAAAATCTTTTTATACTTCAGGCTACAATATTGCCAATACAGCTCAGGAAAAAGAAAAAAAAATATCCAGAGTCAAATTCCTATTGTTAATGCCATATATAGAAGAGACTTAAGCTCTGACTGAAGAAAAAATATTTTGAAGTCCTCGCTACCAAACCTCAAAAATTTTCTTGTCAAACCCCTACAGTGCTTTTGGCTGGAGGAAGTATCAAGGAGAAGGTGACTGTGACTTTGGCCTCACAGAAGATGCAGAAACAAGACCAGAAGCATGGGGATGATGCATTCACAATCACTACAAAATATTAATGCCCTTGCTGCTAACTTCTTATTACTTGCTTCTGTCTTACCTTCACTCCAATTTTACACAGTCACTCAATAAAATTAGAACAATCAAAGTGTTAAATCAATGCACCTAAGCTGAAGTATGTTTCACTTCCACGTTAATGTTTCTTTGAAGGATAAAGTGCCCTTGGTTTCCTGTAGCCTCCAGTAGTACATTGTGTCTGGTTGAGAGGGGGTTAATTTTCCTCACAGCAGCCTGTGTGGTGTTGTGTTTTAGATTTGTGACCAAAGCAGTGTTGATAACACACCCGTGTTTAAGCTACTGCTGAGCAGTGCTCACACAGCTTCAAGGCCTTCTCTGTTTCTCACTCTGCCCCCACAGCACGTAGGCTGACATGAGCTGACCAAAGAGGTCCTGCATGCTGTGTAACATCAGGCCCAGTTATGAAACTGGAGGGGGAGGTTTTGCAAAGTTGCCATTGCTTGCAGACTGGCTGGGCATCAGTCTGCTCGTGGGAGGTGGTGAGTGCCTTTCCATTACTTACTTCTTTTTCTTCACCCTTTTTTCTTTCATTGCCTTATGAAACTGTCCTTATCTTGACCCAGGCCTTTTTCTTGCCTTTACCTTTTCAATTGTGTCCCCCATCCCACCTCAGAGAGAAACTGGGCGGATGTTTAGTGGCTGGCCAGGGTCAACCCACCACCTGCAGAAAAGATCTAAGGAAAGAATGAGAAGGAAATGGGATGCATCTTACTGGACTAATTGTTTTGCCATGGCTCTCTTCTTCAATGCTGTAGGTGGAAACAACCAAATCCCTATTGTTAGGGACTGAGTGGAAGAAGTTACAGTTCATTTTCTCTTTCCTATCTGCTGATGCCAGGAAGAAGGCAGTATGGATCTCAAAGAGATTAACAAACTGGTAACAGTCCCTGTTGTGTGAACCAACTGAACAAAATGTGCTGCCTCTTCCAACCTTTAATGCAGGCATAGGCAACCTATAGCTCATATGTGGCTTCTGCAAGAGCTACACCATATGACAGGGAGATAGCAGGCAGTGCAGCTGTGGAAGTTCCTGCACCTTCTGTATGTCCAGCTGTCAGAAAAAGCAAACAAATTGAGGCCAGTAAAGCCAAAATTACCCTGCCACCTTGGGCCCAGCTCTACTCTCCAGCAGAATCCTTACCAACAGCCTATAATGTCATTCTAAAGTTTGACCTCTCCTTAGTGTGATAGGGTGTCACATGAACTTGAGCTTTCATCTCTTATCTTCCTTAATCTGAAACTGTTGTGTTTGATTCTGCACAGCCCCAGTCTGATACCATGACACCCAAACCAAAATTTTCCCCTGAGAGAAGTTTTTCTATTGATGGGTAAACCTATGATAAAACAAGCTCCTCCAGTAACCCTTAGACTTCTGAGGAACTGCAGAAATTTGGATTCTACACATGCACGAGCTTTTCAGGACTGCTGGAAACCAAAAAAAAACATAGAATGGGACTTTTATGTTTTTTTATCATCTCAGAGTAAGGAGACTCGATTTTTAGGAAGTGCATTTAGTACACTCTTTAAATAGACCTTCAATAGTAAGTTAATGGAGACATGTTTAAATCAGAGTCTGTTTCAAACCACTTTGTTAGCATTGGAAAAAATGCATTGCATATGTTTCAGTTCTTCTGGCTATAAAGTAGGAACAATCTTTAGACATCCTTAGTAGGGCTGTCTCAAATCTAATTGGTAACTGTGGGCTCTCTGAGTACTGACCATTCCTTTATTAGTAGTACTTTATTATTGCAAAATGATAGCTGCTAGTGCAAACAAAGCTTTCTTCATATAACTTCTTGAGTCCATCACTTGCAATGTATTCTCTGGCATAAGACAAAACACTGGGAGCTGTAACTTTAGCATGCTTGTTATAGAAGTAAGCATGCTTGAAATAGAAATATTTGTGCTATCAATGGTAACAGAAACAATGACAGTAGACTGGCATCAGATTACCAAGCTGTTCTCAGTAGTGAAATCCCGACTATTGTATGTAGTGAACTGGATGCTCGAGGAAAAGAAGACAAACTAAGATCAAGAAAATTTGTTGAAATGGTGACTGTTGTGCTGGTTGTGCTAAGAAGCCATTTTGGTGCTAAGCTCACTTCAGTCTGCTTAATTTTGATGTGTTGCTTTTGACTCCAGTCACCCCCAAGTAGAGATCAAGTTCTGCTCCTAAGAAATGAAAAGCCCTAGCTTCTTTGGATCTGTGCCCCATTACTCATGCTTTCCCCATGTCCAAACCTCAGGTTCACTGCCCATCATCAATCTTCCCTTCCTGCAGCGCCCACAGCTCCCTCCTCCTGCCTCCCAGCTACCAGCTGAGTGAGAACCAAGGTGATGTGGCTGCTTTTGAGCTGAGCATATGCTGGCTGCCAGCAAACTCAACATAATAAATAACCTTTGAGCTCGGGCAGCAGCCTTTCAGTCACAGTAGTAATTTGAAGGAAGTAGTCTTTCCTTTACTGAGCCATTATGTTGCGTAAAACTCGGAGGAATTTCATAGCCTTAAGTTTTCTGTTTCTGAGACAAATGTAACTGAATTGAATTTATGGATTCAAAAGTTATTAGAGAGGGTCTGACAAAATGGGTAGGAAAATAGCATATCACCTAAGCCCTGTTTCCTGAGGTTTACAGTCCCAGAGAAGTATCCTTTGACAATGTAATAGATACAGTTCCCAGAAGTTTATAAATAAGGTTTAATGATCAAAGGTATGGGCAATATGCAAAATATTGATCTCAGGAGTTTCCATACCATTTACAATATTCAAGGAAAATCTCCAAAGCCATTTAGCAGAAAAAGAACAGTGGTTTTGATTTATTTGGATTCATACAGAAACTGGTAGACACTGGGAGCACATTTCAGGAGCCAGAACATGTGTCCTTTTTAAATGTCTCTGCTCCAGCAGTTAGGCATAATTTCCCAAACAAATATAATTGTAGCTTATTGTCAGAATTATATTTAATCCTTGACAGGATTATATATAAATTAAAAAGAAAAAAGAAAAAAGTATTCATAGGTCCATACTATACAATTCTACCCAATTAAAGGCTTTGACTCCCTTTAGGACTTCCTGCATACAAACGATCTTCTACTGGAACATCCACAGATGAGAATTATAGGCAGTGAATGTATGACTGCACTTTCTTCTTTTATTAAGTACATTATTTTTTCACATTTTGAGCATCCTAGGCTGTACCTGACCTGAATTCAGATGCAAAAAGAACTGGTTTTGGCACAGTGCAGGTAACATGATACCTGTTCTAAAGCCTGATAAAATTGCATGCTTTCTTTTCTGTATAATCTCTTTTCCTTCTATCATTTGAATATTGATACCACATGTCATGCTTATCCCTTCCAAAACACATTAAAATTGAAGGAGAAAAAGAAAAAAAAAGCCAGACGCAAATTCACCTTGACATGACCTTGATGGAAGGAAGACAAAGACGTGCTGAACTCAGTGGCATTCCTAATGAATTTATTTATGACTAGCAATAATTTGGATTGCACTGAAAATATGTCAGGTCCCTGAAATAGTAGAAAAATTCATCTAGTGTCAAAAATATGTTTCATATTTTTATGAGCCTAATGTCTGAAACTATTCTGGTGGTCATATAAATTTTGGATAAACTGAAAATAGAAGAGAAAATTTGGTAAATTACTGATGAGGAAATAATATGCAGTGACTGTAGCTCCTATTGGTCAGGCAGCAGAGCACATAGTACACTTCCACAGAGAAAGGGGCTAATAGAGAAGTTCTGCGCATATATACGAGAAACAATATTGGAAATAAAGATAAAATATGGAAGAAAGCCTTAGAATATGGGGAATTTGATTTCCCAGCTCAAACTGATCATGTGTAAAATGCAGATCTAAGTGCTGTGCCCTGACCACTCTGCAGAGCTTTCAGCAGGCAAGTCACGTAAAATCCCCTTCAGGACCTCTTTCCTACACACAGGAGCTATATGGACTTATTTCATGCGCTATTAACCAAACAAGTTCAATTTTTGTGTGTGGTTTCTCTTACATCGACTTGGAACTATTTTTATCTGTTTGCTTTATGACTATACATTTACACCATAAGCACAAATTAAGCTTGCAAACATTTGCTCCATTCAGAGTCATTACTTCTCCCTAGCACTTTATTGCTGACCATTTGCAATAGGCCATTTACTGCCACGGTTCTTTCTGCCAGACTGACCCCAAACAGGTCCCTGGTGCCAGTGAGCCTGGCAAGCAGTGAAGTATCCAAGGGGATGAGCCAAAGAGCACCTACGCAACAGGTGTGGGTGCAGTAACCTGCTGCTGGACGGTGACAAGCAACAAGGTGCTGGATCTTCATCAGTTCCAGCTGTGTTGGGAAGGAAACATCCATCTGCTGCCCTGCTGACAGCTAAACCACTGTAAACAGATCTAAACCATGCTAAAGCCTTGACTGCACACAGCCTTTTGTAATATACTTGCTATATTGATTGGAAAATCAATAAGGCTAAGCAGGTAGCCCCCCTGTGCAAGCACATTTATAGCATTCTAAAGGATTCTTTTTTCACTGATGGGATATTCCTATGAATTTCTCTCTGATACAATAAGTAATTTTATCATAATCTACAGCATGAATTAGTGTTGCATTCTGACCTAATATATAAGCATAAAAGATGAGTATCTTTATCTATCATCTCATAAGGCCATTTTAATTTAATATTGTCTAATTGCAGTGCAATGCAAAATACTGCAATTTTTAAGTAGTTTTAAGATGCCTTTATTAGCCAAATAAAAGAAAAGGAAAATGCAAAACACTACTGAGGAGGACCAAATGAAGCTGCAGGATAGCTGGGAAGGTCAGGATGTAAGTTATTATGTTGTTCCCATGCTGTGTGACATGGAATGTGCCACACTGAGGGGTGCTGATAGCCCCCAGCTGTAGCTGGGTCTCCCGAATGTCCTTTGGTGGCAATTTGAAAGGATGCAATTTGAAACTAAATAAAACAGTGGAATAAATTGATAATTTCTGATACTAAATTCCTTCAATCTCAACATTTTATTTATTACACAATGTATTTCAAAATTACACTCCTTATTTAAAAGATATCTTCCTTAAGAAACCTAGCCAGAAGTCATTGCTACATGCAAATATATAGAGAATGCATAAATACATAACACATAAAATTATTATCCTTTTCTACTCATAAGATTGCATTAACATGGGTGAGGCTGCTTACCTGCTTTGATGCTTCTATGAGTACATTTACTTTGTGGGTGTAACGTTTAGGTGCAGTTTAACACTGTGCCTTCTGCATGTTTACATACCACTGTAAAGGTCTGCTCTTCCCTTTCCCTTCCCCTGAATCACTCAGTCCTCAGAACTTACTGTCCTGCTGAGTTGTGAAGCTGTGGACAGGCACAGTAGATCTGGAGAACCAAAACCTGCAGGCAAAAATGCATATTTGAGCACTTGCCAGTGCCCATGGCCACATGGTGGGCAAGTAATCCAATGCCGTGCCTGTCAGTCACCCAAATTTCCAATAGTTAGGAACTGAATGACAGTCTTCCCAAAGGCAGCATCAGAGTTAGAGAGCTCAAAAGTGGCTTAATACTTGATAGAAGCTCCACCTAGGCAATCCACAATGTCTTAGGAATGCAAATATTTTGCAGCACTCTGATCCTGGCAGGAGGTTTCTTCTTTGCAATCTTATAACAAATCCAAATCCAATAATTTGATCCTGTGGGACAATTTCTGCATTAAAATAGCAACCTCAGATATCTTTCTTAGTCAGAGGATTTGAAGCTGAAGTAATTCTGAAGGCTCCAGTGTAATTTATATATATATATATATATGTATATATGTATGTGTATATATATGTGTGTGTGTATGTATGTATGTATATATATATGTGTAAAAAGAAATAGCCTGCTAATATTAAAAAATAGCAGTACCAGCATATGAAGGCAAGAAGTTTAATTTCTTGATTTAAATAATTGAGATACACATTAAAAATATTTTAGATGAGACTTAAGAGCACACATTAAGACCTGAACCTACCTACTATTTCTAGCCAAGATTCCATTTACTAGAATAAAAACATTTGGACAGGCAAGTACCAAAATAAAGTGCCAGGAGCTGATCTCCCAGTAATGAATTGTATAAAGGTATCCCAGGGCAGGGGCAAATTCTGGGACAGCACATTGATAACCATAATAATTATGTAATCTGGTTGGAGTTAATGGGATTATGGCTACCCTTCCCTGTTTTTCCTTTAGAATAATCTTGTATAACAGAGAGAGTTTGATAGAAGATGTGTGTTTCCCAGCTCAGGAATCAGAAACCTGTGAGAAGAACCCTGAAGACAAACTACCCCTGAAGGAAAAAAAAAAAGCACTTCCTACTGAAAGTCAAGACACAAAGCAAACTTGAAGTACCCCCTGTCTCAGAAAAGGTTTGACAAAACATGACTCCAAACTGCTCAGCAGCTCCAAACAACAGGACCATTTGGTATTGTGTGTGGGAAGACTGAAGCAGGTCCCATTATCCTTGCACTCTTTTGTCTGGTAGAGGCCACCTTGCACCATCACCCTTGCTGATAAAAAATAAGGGAATGGTAGATCCCTTTTTTTTTCCCAAAACACACCATGTCAACTCCTGGGCCAGAGCATTTCACACATGTTCCTCACTGCCCTGAGTTCAAGCAGATAAACCTGTGGGTGTGCTGTACCAGGGACTGCAGACTCTGCCTTCACATAATCTCGGTGAGATGCCTGTCTGCTACTGCTACTGCATTTATGCAGAAAATGTAGGAATTCTCAGAAACTGATCCAAGGTGTGTCCTGGACAGACACAAATACCTTGCAGTCATTTGCATAAAGTCTCACATACTGTGAGACTATCAGTACAGGAGGGAGCACAAGCCCCAGAAGAGCTAAACAAACCCAATGCTCAGAAGCCAAATTTGTGGCTTGAAAGAAGTTGCACTGGAGGTAGGGTTTGACAGGAAGGTACTCTGTCATTACTGACAGATTTAAGGTTTCTCTGAGATCCAGTGGTGGCTCTGAGAAATTTAGCACATAGTACAGGGAATAAGGAGTTTGTTGTCTCTATCTCTTTTTGAACCAGTGTAGCTCCTGAGCTATGTGTGGCATGTATTCAGAATGTTTTCCACTTTTGTACAGTTCCCATATTATCATCTGGAATTACGTGGCAAAATTAACCACTCTACTCTCATACTAAGAATGCTACTTTTGTATTATGTTTATTACATTATCTTATATATTATTAATAATCATTCATAGTCTTGCTTTTTTTTAAATACTAATGCTTTCCATGAAATGCTCTCATGTAATTTAAAAAATTGATAGCCATATTATCTTCAGATTTCCTCATGTATTATGGCACTGTAAGAAACTGGATGTTGGAAATAAAACATTAAGCCACCCAAAGCCACTGTAGTTAATCATATTTAACACCTGACTAAACTGAGCTCACCCAGAGCTTTTGGTAGAGTCCTGCTCAAGTCATTCTGTACAATTATGTGAGAGCCCATGAATAACTGCAGTTTCTGTTAAAGTTGGATGTAATTCTAAGAAGCCAAAGCTGTTTGTATCTCTCTGGTACAACAAGAGCTCTTGGAAGGGCTTATCATTTATATTTCTATGACCTACAGATTGACTACTGATCGTAAATCTATTTGCTTTTAATTGATATATCATCATGACAAGCATATGAGAGGACATTGCAGAGAGCATGCTCTGCTGGTCAACCTCTATAATGATGCCATAGTGCTGCGTGGCTTTTTATTTACTCTCTTGAACCTACAATGAATACATCCTCCATAGCAATCAAAGTGTTAACTTTTGTCATCTCTATCCATATTTCCACCACAAAACTGACATGAAAACTCAGCTTTTATATTGTCTGAATAATGTAATCCCCCCAAACAGCTCCCATTTGAAATGGATCAAAACCCCCAGCTCTGAGGAGCAAGTAGAGTGCAGAGTGTTAAGGCAGAGCAGGCTTCAGTGTGGAAAGACAAGGGTTTTTTTGAAACGGGGTGAGATTAGAGACAGATTTACAAAGAGTCAAGTACATCAAGGAAAGAGGATAGGAGCTTAAGGATGTCCTACTGCATATTACTTTAAAAGGTATGATTTTTCCTTTGAGGGAATGCTTGAACTTGGCTTTTTTTTTTTTTCACTTGAAAGGAACAGCCTTTTCTTCTGCCTCTTAGCATAAGAAAGGAACAGGCTTTTAGTGGTAGCTGGATTTTCTTCAGTTTGCAGACAAGGGGAAAATTTTGATTTCCTCTAAATATATATTTTACTTATAGAAAAATAGTCCTTTCATCGTCCTGGATCCTTTTTAATCCCTCCACATAATTTTCTTAGGTTCTCAAGCTTTTTTTCACTCCATAAGGATATGCCCTTGGGTCATCCCAGTACATATGGTTGGGAACCTGCAGCTGTGTGTACCTGGGCTTTTGTCACTGCTGGGGACATTACAATGGTCATAACCACTGCTTCCTATACTGAGTTTGACACTGACTACACTGTTCCAGTCCTCCTACTTTAAGATCCACTACATCAGTTCCCCCTTTCATAGGACTCACAGGCAATCCTCAGCAATTTAGCTTCTCTGCAGCAATGCCAGAGCAGGCTGTTTGGAAAGGGACAGAAATTCCTGCAGGGAAAGAAGTTTCAGTTATTTCCAAATTCCTTCTCCTTCCTGTAACCAAGAAAATCTAACAACCTCTCCTTTGATGGAAGGTCCTAGAAAACTGCAGTCTCCATAATTGCTGAAGGATGGATGCAGATTAAGGGGAAAAACGGGTTAAACAAGAGGTAATACACTTCCAGAGTCTCTTTATTCCACAAAGAATGCTGACCATGAGTATACACAGTATAGGGAGAAATATCCTGGGGAGATCACAGGAAAAATCCTGTTGCAGAAGAACAACACGCTTCAATAAAAACAGAAAGGCAGATAGGTGCATCTGTTATCAATCAGCTCTTTAGAAAAGTTGAGGAGTCATGGAGCAAAAGAAACAAGCTTTCCCTCAGGCTCAAATTCCTCCTTGGAATTTCTCAAATGTCCATGGCTGCAGAGCTGTAATTCCCAGTCTGCCCTGAGAAGAGCAGCTATTGCCACCTTCCTTAGCACTCTGATTACCCAGCCAGGAAAACCAGCAAAACTGAGTACCTATGCAGAAACCATACTGGCTCACTGGGAAAAGGCAGGATTTAGCCCATTAATCCATCAACTGTTGAGAAATTCTTGATCATATGCATACTCAGTCATTGCTTTTTTATTTGCTTGCTTTCAATAAGGATATTTAAATTGCAAAATTAACTTCATGTGAAGTTGTCCTACCGTACCAATTCAGCTTTTCTCCCTGAGCAGGGAAAACTGCAGAGTACATTACCGGTGTGCTGAGTGCCCATATGCTAATGTTAGCAGCAACCAAAGCCCAGCAGCTTCTTTAGCATAAGAATAGGTTTGTAATGACAATGCTGACTGAAAAACAGACGTTTCTGTAAAAACACTTTCATTTAAAGCTTGACCGCATGTCCTTGTACAACACAAGCTTGACCACAAGTCCTTGTAACACACCCTTGTCCTCAGCTCTGACTCCCAGCCCCCTCCTCACTCCTGGTTCCCCTAACAGCCATGCACTTTGTCCCTAATTCCAGGCAGCCCCGTCTGCCTTGTCCTTTACTAGTCAGGCAATCGCACAGGATCAATTAGATTGGAAAAGGCCTGTGAGACCATCGAGTCCAACCTTGTCCTCCCCGACTGAGTGCAGGCAGGGTGGGTCCTGCCCCTGTCCTCTGGCACTGCGCTCCCTGGCAAAGGCACCCTGCTCCCTGGCAGCTCGAAAAGAGAGCAGGGCCTGCCTGAAGTGATGGATTTCTAAGGGCAGGAAGAGGGGGAGGGAATTCAGAAAGAATATTCTGGCCGTGTAGCGAGTGCATAAACATTAGTATTTTGGTTTGGAAGGTCTTTTGTCCTGCAGATCCCTTCCTAGAGGTGTGCACTGAGATTGTGTAGGTGGCAGCAAGATGAGGATTCCCCAGAAGTTCCCCGCATCGGTGCTGCATGTTCTCTTTGCTTCAAAAAAGTGTTCTGTGCCCCTGGATATTTCCAAACCTTCCTCTAGCCTCTGGACTCTGACCTCAAACCAAGGAGAATTCAGTAATGAATGTAGTTAATTTGAAACCGATTATTGTTTCCAAGGTCAATAATGGGAAAACTGACTATCAGCAAATAACCCTCCTGAGAACACAGTTCTGAAGGGATCTTGTGTTTCCCTTAACCAAACAATGCCATAGAAACTGAGCAGATGTTTGCCTACTCAATTTACCAATCTACTGCCATGCTTTTCCTATTGCTTAAAGCAGGCCTCACAAAACCTGAACTAAAAGTAAGCAGCAGTCACAATGGCATGCTTATTTCACTCAGACTGGGCTTTATCAGGTGTGTTGCTTCTGAATTTTGAGAAAATCATCTTGTATTTGCTAAATCAAAAGTTGAATCTCTTCTTCTCAGTTTCTGCATTTGGGAAGAAAAGCCAAAGTTTCACTATCCACCCTTCAATAAAAAACAGTCAAAGAAAAATGTTTCCTGTGAGTATTGTAGATCTTCCTTGATCAGCCAAGGTTTACATCATGGACAAATATGCCCATTTGTATTCAGAGGATGCAGACTCAGGATGCGCCCAACCTATTTCCCTACCACAACCTCATCATCCCCCGCTTCAGATTCCTCTGTTCCCCAGGCACCACCCTGATTCATAATCTCAAGAAAGTAGGAGATGCTTGATGATCTTGCAGACCTGCACAACAACAGTGTTCACTGTGGATTTTCCAGCCCAATTGATTGCCTACTCTCTGGTAAGCTGGCTTTGCTTGCTAACTCCTAGAGCATGAATGCTATTTGCTTATCTGTCATCAGAGTGGCTCTCACTTTGGTGTCTCTTTGATAAAGGCCAGGGCCAGCACCTCTTCGGCATGCAATTTCATTTATGTGGCTTTCTTCACTCCCAATTTCTTCATCAGTGCTAGTCACACAAGGCCTGCAAAACAGTTTCACCTCCTGGTGCAGTGGTTTACAGGCCCAGAAGCATTATTCCATAGTGTTATCTTTTACTGCTCCTCAAAATTAAATCATTCTTTTCCTATCATCATTTTAGAAGGACTTGCTTAAGTTCAATGTATATGAAAGATATGCAGATGAGAAATGCAAGGTACATTACCTTTTACAGATCTTGTGCTGATGACAGAAAGTTGCAAAGTATGGCTTTTTGTTAAATAGAAAAAGAAAATAAAAACTGTGCAACAGAGAAATGTGTGAAACTGATCCCAATGCCTCAAATGGAAAAAATCTGCAGAGAAGTGCAGTGCAAGTTAGCACAGGGTGACATCACATTTTGGTGTTGCTCCACCCTGTACAATCACACTTGGTAAAGCTGGGATGTGTCAGGCTGAGCAGCCCTGCATGAGTGTACTCTGGTGTTGCAGTGTCAGCTGTTGCAGGCTGACAGCAGAGTCTTTTATGGAGCCACATCTATAAACCCTGAGGCTTTCAGTCACCAACTCTGCTTTGACTCCAAGTCAGATGCAGACATTAGAACTGCAGACATCTTAAGATAGATAATGCAAATTCCAGTGCTGATGCTGTAAAGATGGAAGACAAATGGTCTCAGGTCAATGTACAGCAGGGATCTTTCTTACCATTAAAAAAAAAAAAATTCTAAGAAGTTTTTTAATACTTTCTCTCCAGTAAAGATGCATCAGTCTTTCAATCACTGAAACACCAAGGCATGATTTTTATGCAGCCACTTTTTCATGCAAAAGCCACTTTTTCTATGTGCAAAATTCTTAGCAGTGCAAATAAATCATATTAATAAAATAAATTATTCCATAGACGATGATTTATTATAACATGGTTTATAGTTTTTACTGAAAATTAGTAATAAAACTGTTGCTATTCCTGCCCAGATGGTTCATTTCTCTGCTCACTCTTCCCAGACTGGACATATAGTTTCACTGCCACACTTCCACTTACTCTTCCAGTAGAACGAGTAGATCCTTTGGTGTACCTAGAAAATGTAATGAATCCTTGTCTAACATATGTTGAGTGATTCATGCCCTGAACCTTCCTGTTCTGCTACACTGACCACCAAGGGAAACCCTGGGTGACTCATCTTAGTTATCAACATCTGCATTGCATATGTAAAAGTTAAATGAGATTCATTTTTATGGTGGTATCTGCAATTGCTTCAGACATTTCCTAGCAAAACTGTAATCTTTAAAAGAGCTCAAATATATGGTTTTTTGAAAGAGCACTTAAGAAAACACTTGAAAGTCATTTGACCAATGGAAAGCACTAATCAGCCTTTTCACAAATCTTTTTGCCACAGTGATTCATGTCTTAAAATGGTCCACAAAATAAATGCATACAAACACAGGTGAGAAGAATACACCAACAGGAAAACACAGAAATCTGGATCCAATAAACTGAGGCAGAGGAAAGACAGAACCTGGGCAGAACTTACTGATTTCTATATAAATAATATTTCTAGTTTCCCATGAAAAACTCAATATGGAAAATTTAGTAACCCAACTAGATTAGAAAATTAAACTGAGAAACAGAAAAAATTCATCACTCTAGTGATCCTCTCAAATGAACAGTGTTAGCATACTGAATTACATTATTTTCCTGACATAAACAAACACGGATACAAAGAAAGATAAATAAATTCTCAGATTACCTGGAGTGGGACTTTCTACAAGGGCCTGTAGTGACAGGACAAGGGGAAATGGCTTCAAATTGAAAGAAGGTGGCTTTAGATTAGATATTAGGAAGAAATTTCTTATTGTGAGGGTGGTTAGGCACTGGAACAGATTGTCCAGAGAAGTTGTGAATCCCCCATGCAACATTCAAAGGGTGGATGGGGCTTTGAGTAACTAGATCTAGTGGTATGTGTCCCTGTCACTGGCAGGGAGTTGGAACTAGATCATCTTTAAGATCCCTTCCAACTCAAATCATGCTATGATTCTAGGATTCTGTGTTATATGTTCCAAATACTAAGTTAAAAAAAAAAATCAAATTATTATAATTAAACTAACAATGTTGGCTTAAGACGTGTCTTTTCGTAACCAGGCAGCATATATTCCATAATTGCACACAGAGACTGAAATCACTGGTGAGAGATACTTGACCAAATGACAAAAAGGCTCCTGCACCTGCAGTTAGCAGTAAATATAAAAGTTCAGTGTATGCCTTCCACCACAGTTGGTGTAGCTGGTGCACACATTCAAAGCTGCAATCAAAGACAGTTGTGCAATTTAGACTTTAGATAGTATTTTGAAAACACGGAAGGTAGGGGCAGTATTAAACTACTGAAGAAATATTTATGAAAAGGAAAAACATGAAGTACATTCCAGTTTAATCAAGGACTAATCCATAGGGGAAAAAAAAATACTGCAGTTATGAAAAACTGATATTTTTGGACAGCACCTTGTCAGGTTTCATGATGACCTCCAGTTGTGCACAACACTGTGTAATAGCTTTGTCTGCCAGTCTCCAAAACAGCCAGATCACTTTTTATATCATCCAGAAATATGGTCTCTGCAATCATTTATCTTAGAGAAACTTTCAAAATCAGTCACACCCTTTGTTTAAAGGTTTTATTTTTGAAATGCTGACAGCAGCTTAGCTCTAGCATTGTCTACAGAGAACATTACAGAGACACTTAAATGATGCTGTCACATAGAGTAGAATAAATTATTTCAATTGTAAATCAGCTAATTATGTATTAAATCTGGTACCTATTCCTCTTTGATATAAGAAAGCTGTTTTCTTGCTCTGGATGAAATATAGAAGTATGCCCAAAGCCATATAAAGAGACATTTTGTTTTTATCCTATCAGTATCACTCAGTGTCTCCATTTAAGATTTGTATTTCTAGTAATGGGATAGCCTCAAGTTTTCTTTTCACTTCATTTTTAGAGTTTTGAAATTTTCAATGTACACATTGACAAATACCCCAGAGGTCAAATCCCAATTTATTAATGTCTGAAATCTCATTATTTTTTAATAAATCTCATTAGTTTAAGAGCTAACTGGTGATTTTTTATGCTTAGGCTCATTAAAATTGATGATAATAAACCCAATGTAAATCCCTTCTTTATATAAACAAGCAATTAGAAACAATGTAAGCAATTACAAGCTATATAAATATTTTTTCATTAATTTTCTGATAAATATATGGAATTTTCCCTGTGGAAGGCTGATTATAAATCAATCTCTGCAGAAGCAACCAGCATAAAGAGGAGACAGGCTGGCTTTCCTCAATCAAGTCTGAAAGAAATGAACTTGCTTTACCTCAAAGACAGACTAAGTGAAAAGGAACATAACTTTAAACTGAATTTTGGATATACCTAGGTTCTCTTGAGAGAAACATGGGTTTCAGTGTTATCTCCCCAAGAATCCTTTCAGATTCAGCCATAGGCCTTGTATATGGGATCATATGGGATCACAAAAAAAGAGATGCATCTTTGTCAGCTCTGTGTAAACAAAACTCCTCCACGCGGTTTACATCCCATCCTTCCCAGGCTGGTTCCTTCAAACTAAGTTTTCTATACAGCCAAGGTTAGGAATTTGAAAAACTGGAGCTTTATCTCTTCTTTAAAATATAAAATCCTTTTGGAGGTTGTTGGGGTTTTTTTAACAGATTATTTATTTTCCCTTTGCCTACTGCACCTTTCTTAGTTCAGCTGCTTATCAGAAGATAATGAAAAGGTCTCAGATATGAACTGTTAACAATCTACATCAAGAAAACACGACACAGAAACTTTTAATATAGATCTCTTAAATGTTCACCTAGTATTAAACTACAGTATGTGCCAATGCAATTAATTAATTAAACTAATAGATCTTATTCTTTATCATGTTTCTACTGGTCTCTCACCACAGGCAGATGGAGGGAAGAAGGTAGAGCACATGGCTACCTGAATTCCTGTTGTAAACATATGTAGAAAAAAAAATAAAAATTGGATTGACAAGAAAAGCCAAAGATGAGGAGAAAGGGCACATTTCATTTTCCTCCCTGGAAGTCCTTCTCTGAAGGTCAGTTCTGATTATTCTGTACCCTGGTAACAGAAGACAGTAGGTAATACTGTAAATTACCATTCCTTCCTTCCAGAGGAGCTAAGAGGAGTCTGCCTCTCTCATTCTGTCATGCCTGCTAGTACTTCTATATATGAATTTCTTCTTAGATTCATGTGCTTCTGTTGACCTCAAATTAAGTTTCAAAGTTAAATGTGTAAATGTTTGCAGGAACAAGGCCTGAGTTTGTGTACTGACTTCCTTTAGACTGGACGAAAATGACTGATATGATGAGGGGCTTTTGGAGATTGGGAAAGGGGGAGGAAGTATGAGTTTTGCTCATATGTGCATATTGTCTTCTTCAGTAAAGCAATCTGCTCAGGGAACCTTTTAAATTAGCCTTTGCATTTTCAGGAGCACAACTACAAGACATCTCAAGCAACAGTTTCCATGTACTTTTCAATTGCCCAAATGTAAGGGCTGACACAAGTTTTTAGAACACTGAAAAACTAATACCAATAAGAAAAAAACAGGATTACCCAATTCTCTTTCTTTGGTCCCTCTTTGAAGATCAGCTGTAACTGGTTTAGATTCTGTTTGAATAATATCATATCTTTAGTAAATTAGGTACAAATAAAAACTGAAGGTAACCACAACTGAGCTAAAGGTATTTCTAAGCAAACTTTATAGATAAAGATGAAACATTTATGTTGTATTCATGAATTAAATTCATCATTGCATTCAGTGTATTACATTCATTAATCAAATGCATATGAAATCCTATATAGGCATGATAGTAATTGCATTGCCATTGACCAATGACAGAAGGGGGGTTTGACAGATGTACAACAATTTGATAAGGTAAAAATTGATTTGGCAGAAGATCCAAAGCAAACAATATTCTCAATTTCACAAAGAAAAGCTTTGAGAAACCAGAGAACTTATTTGTTAAATCAGGGACTGAGAAATTCAAATATTGAAGATAATATAATTATTCAAAGTGAAAAGGATAAAAGTATCTGGACTTTGTCTCAAGAAAGCAGGGGAAGTTCTAGAAGAGAACTAGGTGAATAAATAACCACAAGCAAACCCCAAAACACTTGCAAAATGTCAAAGAGGCTTAAGCATACAGGAAATGTTATCTGAGGGATGAAGAAAAGGAAGGACAAAGTGAGAACTGCCAAAAGTCAGGCTAAATTAGGCTTTCAAAAATATATGAAAAACAAAAAACAAAAAAGATTCTTCATCCCCATAAACAAGACAATAAAGAAAAGGACTGTAGTACTCTGGAATAAAAAGTGCAGAGAAATGGAAGATAATCTTGGCAAAATATAAATTGCACTTTGCTATTGATCTGAAGTGAATATTTTGCTTAAGATTTTAATGAGTACATTGACTGATCATGGGAGCAAAGTCAGTTTAGACACTGGCAGGAACGTGGGGCAAAGCATCATTCAGAACAAGAACAGAACAGAAATCTAGAAAACTAATGCAAGACCCTGCATATTCTCCATCCCATTTCTGAAAGGAACTGACATGTGAACTCATGGGTCTACTGGCCAGGTGGCTGGAGAGGGGCAAATTTCACACCCATCACTAAAGTGATGGTTAATTTCAGCAGTGGAGTTTTTATGGCCCATCACCATGACATCCAGGCCTGCAGAACACATATAAACTAGCAGCAAGGTCAAAATTGAAATTCCTAACTTTTTCATTTAATTAATCTTTTCCAAATGTAATTGACTGATTATTTCATTAGCCAAATATTTTGCAACTGATCTACAAACTAAATCTTAAGAAGCTTCACTAATTTAATGTTTTTAATAAGACATACACTGTCCAAGTATTAAAGTTATGCTACTTCTGTTTTACAATTTCACACATACAGAATTCTACAAGAATTACTTAATAGTCAGTGTATTTTTTGTTTGTTGTTTTTTTTTTTTTGTCAGCAAGAATCTTTTATCACGAGATAAATCATATGGCAGCACTACATTTACAACTCTCAGTCAAATCTGAACTAACTGCAGAGGAAATCATAATGGCACCCTGAAAATTATTTCACAGGACAATTCTTCATATTTGCCTTCCTCATTTAATTTAGAAGGAGATTTCCTGGTTATAGGTAATAAATCCATTTATTCAGTAAGGAATAACAGCATTAGGTGCTGAAATCACTATTTTGAGCTAAAAATAGCTCCCATTACTGAAAGATCATTTCTGCTTTTTGCTATGACAGTTTACAATTTCTACCATGTAGCAGAACAGCCCAGATTTGCTGAGAAATTCTGTTTTGAGACCTTTGACTCTCTGAACTGTGAAGTTGGCTGCAGTTGCTGTCCTTTCTGTAAGCAGAAACCCGAGAAGCGGGTCAAGTAAATCAAAATTGAAATGGAGGAGCAGGGCCAGGTTGGCAACAGTAGAGATGAGTGCTTTTGTTTCTAAAAGAAGTGAAAAAATGCCTTGAAAGTCATGCATTCTCTATGCCTACACTGGCTCTGCAGTAACTTGCTTTCCCGTTCCTTTTGTAACAATTGGGGAAGACACTAAGACAGTGTTCCCCCTCACAGCACACTAGTTTTTGCTTTTCATGATGACATAGCAGAGATGCATAGAATTAGTGCTAATATAACTTTTACATAAATATTAACAAGGAATGTTCTCCTTCACAAAGAGTGAGCACAATCTGTTACTGCCCGGTGGGTGGAGGGCTGGTAAAGGCAGCTTTAATTCCCTACTTGAATCTCAATTTTTCTTGGCAATGCCTCTCGTGTAAGTTGGCTGCTCTAAATGACTTTGCTGCCACAGCCCCCTATGGATCATTCCAGCTGCTCAAAATAGCTGTTCAAAGTGAGGAAACCTCTACCCAAGAAGTATTCCCTAGGGAGAAATTTCAAGAACTCTACAGGCCCTCTGTGCTACTGGGAAAGTGTAAAGAGACTGGCTAAGAAAACAGAATTCATCATTGTCCTTTCCATACAAAAAAAACCCATTCATACTTTCTCATCTTTCTTTCTGGACTTGATTATTTGTTGACACCAAGCTTACACCGTTCAAGAACATGGGTAAGAGCAAGTTAGCTTCACACCAACTCTGTGACCTCTATGCTCTGCTGCTGTTTATAGCAGTGAAAATGGGGAGGATCTTCAGCATCCAGCTTGCATTCTGTTTCTGACTGCTCCAAAGCTCTGTTTTGGTATTGAGAAACTCTGAACCACTCTGACTGTTGGGCTTGGTAACACACCTGACTTAAAAAAAAAAAAAAAAAAAAAAAAAAAAGTTACAACAATAGTCACAACAGGTTTTTTGTGACATAGAATTTCCTCCTGCACACAGGGGAATGTACCTGGCCAGTTACAGCCTGTTGTGCCAACAGATTATTACAAAGGAACAAGATCATAAACAATTTTTGGCCCTGTGTCTCACAATCATGATGATATCTGAGCCTTCCTGTCTTCCCAAGCCTTTCTTCCTCCAGATTCAAATGTCTGATTAATATTATTAAAACAATTTCAAAACTGGTCTAGTTAAATTAGTGCAACTCCTTTGAATTGACATTTTCAAACCTGCTGGTCCTTCAGCTCCTGTCCTGCCCTTTATCTCTGGGTAATCTCAGTTGTAAACATGAATTCAGCAAACATCTTTCTAACACTGACTCACAGAACCTCCCTCTAATCCAAAACAATCTCCTTCTGTCCTTCCTGAAACCTCAGCCTGTCTCTCAGACAATACTTTGTTCATGTCTAGTTGTCACTCAAGTTCAAAAAAGAGCTTTCACTGTTTCTCTCCTTTCCCTCCTCCACCTGTTTTTTGTGTATCTGTCAGCAATCCAGACTCCTGTGAAGGAAGGCATGCAGCCTTCAGCTTTAATACAAATTTCTTTTTAGGTGATCTGATTAAATATACAACAACACCCTGCTACTTTTCTAGCACATCAGAAAAAATACTATTAATTTTACTCAGTGTTGAGATCATTTCCCTCCTCATGTCAGCTGGTGATACTGAGCTGTATTGTCCCTTGTTAAACTTTCAAACAAATATTTCATGTGGTTTCATAGGTTATCCATCCCACCGAGAAGCTTCCCAGAAATAAAAAAAATCACGTACTTAATTTTTTTTTTTCATCTTGTTCTCCCCCAAAATGTCTCAGAAACATTCTTACAGCTAATTGGTGTGCCTGAAGACCAAGGGACGACAGTCACAGATAGTGGGTTAGGGCCAGTCTGACTCTAGTGAACACTGTCTGGTAGCAGGTGCCAAGTCCTGAACTGGAAAAATAACAGATTAAGGGGGTAGACGAGAGAACAGTCAAGACTCCAGGAAATGATGAAGTTTGTGAGCACGTGGTCCGAGACACGCTGTGAGACTACACCACAGTCAAGATCAGGAAGCCAGAAACTCCATATAAAACAGGATCCATGACAAGAAAAAGACATATCTGGCTTGAGCAATGTCACACAGATCACTTGCAAACAGCCAGTAGGATCAAACACCTGACTGAAAACTAGAGAAAACATTAAATCAACAGAAGACAGAACTAGCAACCAATACCGCACATCTAGAAAGAAGGATGGGTGGACTGATATTAAAAGTAAATGTGGAATATGGCTGGACTAAGTCCACAAGCCCTCAGATGTAGTTCTATTAGCACTTAAAGTAGGTTTAATCCATTGTGACTACTGAAACTAGTGGTCCTGCACTCCCCATCCATAATTTCATGTGCATGCCCAAGCGCAGCTTCCTATTTATACCAATACAAGCACTTGTGTAGCTGGGACATGAACTGGCTTGGGAATCCGATGCAAATTAAAGCTGATCACAATTAAAAACGATTAAGCATCATTAAAAGGAAGCAGTCAGCATTAAACCTGATGCAGTCCACTACAGAGCCATGCGGGTGAAGTGTTGTACTGGCCAAGGAAGGAGGCAGCACGGAGGGACAGGCTGAGAAAGGAAAACCTTTTTTTTTTTTAGAGTTGTCACAGCTCACACGAAGTTAACAAACCCCAGTGAAGCCCCAGCAGTGGAGAACATGGCTCTGTGCCAGCTATGAAGGCTGTGCCATGGGAGCACACAGCGGCCACCTCGAGAATGATTCATGTCCAGCTGCCTTGGCAGTGACTCACCAGCCCGGTGACTTCACTCCTCGCTGGTGGACAGAGCCCACTGCCTGTTATACCGTCCGATGCTGTCTCCTGTCTCCTAGTAGGGGCTCATTCATCTGCCCCACCATCTGCTGCTGCCTGTCCCGGGAGCGCCGGCACCGCGGGCTCGGCGGGAGGACTGAGGGGTTTCTCTTCTTCATTCGGTCACTGGCGGGCCTTTCCCCAGACTACGGAGTTTATAACGTGTTATAGTACCGCTAAAAAACGCTTTAGGCGACCATTGATCTATATGGTTTTTGACATTTCTTCTAAATATTAAAAACAGAGTGGCGGGTTACCAAGTCCTGCCAAGGACCCGCGGTCCCCCCGTGCGCCCCCAAGGCCGTGCCCGGTCACTGGCCCTTGTGCCGCACACCGCGTACCGGGGACTGCCCGTGTCTCGGTCACACACACCGGGCTCCTGGAGGGGAACGGGAACTCCGCCCGAACACCGGCTGGGCTCCTCTTAGGAGCGAGGGGAGCGCCTTGCGGCGGGCACAGGAGGAAGGGGAAGGGCCGGAATTCTCGGGCTCGCCCCTCGCTAGGCGCAGAATGGTTTCGGGGGATGCTCCCCCGCCGTCTCTAGGCCACGTTCAGCCCTGCTTCTCCCAGCACGGCTCCCTACCGACCGCAGCCCGTGCTCCCCACCCGTGTTGGCGGCGGCGCGGTCCGAACCCGGCCCCAGCGCTGCCCCGGCGCCGCCCGCGCTCCATCTCCCGCTCCCTGCGGGCGGACGGGCGGGCTGCAGCGGGAGGGGCCGGAGGAACCGGCATATGCCTCGACGGGCACCGCCGCCACCCAATGGGAAGCGGGGAAGGGCGGGCTGCAGCGGCGGCCGGCCAATGAGCAGCGCGGCCCGGTGTGATGCGAGTACCGGCGGGGTATAAAGGCGGCTGCGTGCGCACCAGCCCCTCGCTTACACAGTATGGCCGGCGACATTAGCTAGCGCTCGCTCAACGCTCTTCTCTGTAACAGGGGAACACACGGACTACAAGGAACCGAACCGCATCGCCCGCCTGCAGCCCCGCTCGGACTGTAACCCGCTCACACACGCTCACGCCGCATCCGCCGCCGCGCACTCCGGGTGGTTTTCGCCCGTTTAAAAAAAAAAAAAAAAATCCTTCTTCTACTTATTCCTCTGTTTTTTGTTTTTTGATTTTTTTTTTAATTACTATTACACGAATCCCCCCGAAGGTGAAACCCGCCCGGGACGGACTGGGACCCGGCGGCGGCAGCAGCGCGGCCCGTGCAGCAGCAGCAGCAGCAGCGAACGGTGGCGGCCGGGGGCGGCAGTTTGGTTGTCGTTTAATTTCTGTGGTTGTTGGTTGCCGAGTTGTCTCACCATGAAGGAGAGCGGTGCACACTTCTTCGAAGGGACCGAGAAGCTGCTGGAGGTGTGGTTCGCCCGGCAGCAGCCCGCGCAGCAGGAGCCGCACCAGAGCAAGGGGTCCGGCGACCTCCGCACCATTCCCAGGTCCGCCAACCGCGGGGCGGGTGGGGCCGGGGCGGGAGCGGCGGCGGCGGGGCAGCGCTGTCCCCGGGGGCGGGGGGGTCCCCATGGCCCGGGTGTGGCGGCGCTCGGGGAAGGGGGAGCAGGTTCCGGGGTGGCCGCGGTGGGGGCTGGGCTCCCGCGCCGCCTTCCCGCTCTCCCGGTGACAGCCCGGTACGGCCCCGCTGGGGTGACCTTCCGCCGCCCTCCAGAGCCCCTCGGGCGGGGAGGTGCCGGGGACAGGGACGGAGCCATTCCGCGCCGCCACCCCGTGCGGCCCGCGCGGTTCCCGCTGGCGGCGTGTGGCGGAGCGGGGCCGGGAGCCGAGCGGGGGAGCGGCCGCGCTGTCGCAGCGCTGCTGGCGGCCGGGGCACGGCGGCGGCGCCCAGCCCTCTGCGGCGGCTCGTCCCGCTCCTGCCGCCGGTTTCGGGATGAGGAGGCTCGGGAAGTCCCTGCCCGTGCCGTGCCGCGGAGAGCGGGGTTCGGGAATCTCCCTCCCCGATAACCTAGGCTGGAAAGGGAGATCCCTGTGGCGGCGAGGGCCGATGGTTCCCCTCACACGGGCGGTGTGGCGCAGCCGGACAGGGCCAGGGAGCGGCTCTCGCCCAGCGGAGCGGGCGGTGCCCGGGGACCCTCCCGTGTCTCCGGCGGCGCGGTGGGCACCGCAGCGAGGGGGGCCCCGGGGAAGGGGATGCCCCCTCCTCTCCAGAAGTGTGGCCGGAGCCGCGTTTACACGTGAGTGTCCTGGCCGCGCTCCCGGCCGCGCCGCTGCCGAGGCTCTCCCCATTGAGGGCCGAGGCCAATGGGAGCGGGAGGCCGCGGAGGGCCGGGCCGCGCCCGCCGCCCAATGGGCGTGTGGGGAAGGCGCTGGCGCCGCGCTCGGCGCCGCCCGGGGCGGGGAAGGCAGGCCCGGGGCCCGCTCCGCTCCGCTCCCCGCGCACGTGTTCCGCACCGGCTCCCGCCCGGCCCCGGGAATGTGCCGCCTTTGTTAGCGCGGGACGGAGCCCGCGGCCACCTGCCGGAACGCGGGGCGACCCTGGAGCCGGGCTGGGCTGGGCGGGCCCGGGGCGGCTGCACCGCCGATTGCCAGAGCTCCATTTTGGAGCGGGACAGTGCAGAGACACTGGAGCTGCGTCATCTTTAGGGCCCCTTCCAACCCAGACCGTTCTAGGAGTCTATGGAATACTTAAACTTCTGACTGTGAGAGTCCAGCCTGTAGATCCACAGAAAATTGTGCTCTGGAAGTGTCAGAAAATGGTAGCTGCGAGCTTGAGATACAAAGCGAAATCTGCAGAACTGTGGATGAGCTTGCAGTGGCAACAAAAATGGTCTGTAGGTGGGATCAACTGACATAGTTGAATAATGTAGGCTTGTCCTAAGCAAACAGGGCAAGGCTGAAGGTTACGCTCAGGGGAGTAGTTCACCTTCAGTATGGGTAGCTCGTCAGCTTTTCAGATTCAGCATCTGGCTCTCAGATCTGCATGTACATACCAGTGTTACCCAGTGGTCTCTGGTCAAGGAGTTTGAGTAAGAGAGCTTGTCATAGTGTATTTAATGTTTAGAATATGTTAATAACCTCTATTCACAGATACATCCTATTTGTCCTTTCCTTTGTTGTGGTATTTCTCAGCAAATCTCCCATGTGGATGTATCGGTAGAATTAGCTATTCACAGGTCTGTGAGCAGAGAACTGCCTTTTTTTTAAAGTAATGAATAATCCACGTGTGTGCATGTCTGAGTGCTCATGGTTAGTGGGAGCTTCATTTCTGCTGTGCCAGAAGCACTGCAGAATACATTTTTACCTCTGACCTGTTGGTGTAAGTAGGTAATTTGCTTGTGTAACTTTGACTTGTGGGGCTATTTAGACCTTTCTGAATAATGTAGTAAACATGGAAATCGTCAAATGTGGTTTTGTAGCTCTTTGAGGCTTAGTGGTGTAGCAGATACAGGGTAACAGCTTGTATAGGTAATGTCCAGGCGGTCCTGGAAGGAGAATCCTAGCTGAAATACTTGCAGATGATGTGAGCTACTTAGCTGCTGGAGGAGCAGTGATGTGTTTGTCTTAAAATGTGAAAGGCTCCAAAAGTACTCGCTTGAGTTTGTGTTAATATGTAGATCTAGTTTAGAGATGTTATTCTGCGAATGCTTTCCTCACTGACACATTCGTACTCTCTGGTGTTCCATTTGTCAGCTCAGAGTAGTGTTTGCAAAACTGCAAACCGAACTTTTAAACTGCTCCCAGAATATTTAATGTAATCGCAGTGTGGGTGCTGGGACAGTTCCTTTGTGTGGTTTAGATATGGCTGTAAAGTTTTAATAGAGTGGATAAAAACTGTTAACGGTTGAACGTGTGGTCTTTAACAGAGTGTCAGAGCTGTGAGCAGGCTTTGAAGACTTTTGTGTTAATTGGCTCTTAATACAGCATGTTAATCGAAGTTGCTTACTTTCTTTGGTAGGAAGCTGTGATTTGTCTGAAAGCGCTATTAACCTGAGTCTGCTTGTTATTAATTATCAGTGATACCGTGTTTCTAGCACGAAATGACCTTCTACAAACATCCTCTTTTGGAAAACTGTCAGAATTAAATTACGTGTTGGAGCTGAAAGTCCTGAACACAATGTATCCTGCTATGCTAATTCTATAAAGGTGATTGAATAAGCTAGTTTATGTTGTCTGAAATCAAAGCTGAAACTATAGAACAATAGCTAAATTAGAATCAAGTTGCAAAGCAGTTGAGCTTGCCTTTTGTATTGTAATACCTGCTTAGTAGTGAAATGTGAACCATTCATGTACTGAATGACTAAGCTGGTGTTCAAAGCTAAAAATTTCCATGTTGTGCGTGCTTGTTAGGGATTAGATATTTTAAAGTCTTTGCTGGATATCATCAGCAAAAACGTTCTTGAGCTGATGCAATAAGACTTTTTTCCACATTTTTTCCCTCCTATGGGCAAACTTGCTTTCTGGATAAATTTTGGATTATGTGTAAGGTATTTCAGAAAAGATCTGTCATTTTAATACATTCAATAAAGGTCCCAACTAAAAAGTATGGAACTTGAGCTTTACTTTGTTGTTAACTTTTGGGATGTTTTTTTGCTTTTTGCTCACTTGTTAATGAATTATGCAGAAAGGTCTTATGGTTCAAATAGTTGCTGGCAAGCATCTAAATATGCCTACTCTGCTTATATCTAGCAGTGGAATGAAGTTAATGTTTTTGTGGTCTAAAAATAATTTGCTTTAATTTTATTGCTTGTTCTCACCATGCTTTGTAACGCATGCTAGTAAAACTAAAAAAAATAGCCTTAAACTATGTATAGAAAAGAGAGGGTTTGCTGAAAACATGATGAACTTGCTGCAAGCCCTGGATTTCCATGGTGATTGTAGTGCATTCACTATCCCCCACAGTAAAATAAGCTATTTATTCCTTCAGATGATGTGCAGCTATGCATTTTCCATCTTAAGGACTATCAAGATCTTGAATGCATAGAAGTTTGAAACCATAAATAAATGTCGCCAGCATTAAAAACTCATATCTCAAGCATTCAACCCTGAGGAATACTTTGAATTTGAGCACATTTATGGATTTTTAACCTGCTTCCTATTTGTCTATATTGCATGGGGACACAAGCTGGAGAGAACTGCAGCAATGAACAGTCTGGGGTGACACTGATCCAGCATTCTGATCCTGTGCTACAAGAAAGCTCCCAGGCACCAGTAGTCAATGATTTGATGGGAGTCCTGTGAATCCTTGCTGTGTACTGCACCCTGTAGCCCGAGTCAGCTCACTGCTGCAGTGCTGCTGCACTCTGCCCCTTCCCCCAGCCCTGGGCACTGTTACCTGCCTTGTTTCCTCAAACACTGAAGGTACAAGGAAGCTGGGCATGAGCCCTGCTCTGCTTCTACTCCTGCAGTGCTTTGGAACAAAACTGAAGGGACTCTGGAAAGAAGGCAGGGCTGTGCCAAGATAAGGGCTTCTGTCCACGTGTACTTGTGGAGCTTTTTTATGGGCAATGCAAGGTTATTTGGAGAACTGTATGTAAGAGTGCAGTCTTCCCCTCATCAGAATGGATATTAATCAATTAGATTTTAGATCAGGTTCAAAACTACAGGTAAAATGTTTTCTTGTAACTCAAAACTGTAATTTAAAAATGGTTTCACACAACGGAAACAAGCCTTTTTATTCTCACTACTACCGAATCTGATACTGCTTGCAGGAAGTGAAGACTTACGTTGAAGACTTTCTGACATTTTCTCACCTTGCCAGTAAAAGTGCAGAAGCATTTGGGTAGTCACTTTCTGTCAAAGGTCTGGGCCCTTAGTGAGACTCTGTAGAAAATAAATAAGCAGCTATTGGTGTATTCCTCAAAGGGCTTTCCTAATGGTTGTTTGCTCAGCCAGGAGAACAGGAGGACTTGGGGCTTTTGCTGCCTTACAGTATGTTCCTTCTGGAGAAAATTACACTCAAATTTGCCCTGAATGTTGTTTGTAAGTCCTGCTGTGCCCGCTGGGACTCATGCTTCCTCAGACACTTCACATGTCCTTGGATATGAGAGACTTGGGAATATCCATTGAATATCTTCAGATGTAAAGGATGGAGTCTCCCCATTCCATGTGACTGCAATTGTGGTGTAAGGCCCACAACAGGTGAAATATGCAGCCTTCAGAGCTCCAGCTGTGGCCATCTTTGTGCCCATTGCTGAAATATCTTGGTTTCATTTGGGAGTGACGCTCTGAGTAGTTGGCTTGGGACTTTCTAGGTAAGAAGGATTTTGTGAGCAGTACTGCATAGAATCGCTTTCAGTGTGGATGAAATTTTCCTCCCCGGGTGCCTGTCCCTCAAGATTAAGGGCATGTTCCTGGAGGGCTTCTTAGGTTTAAGATAAGGGAGATGTGGGCAGTCTCTCTGTATCTGTGCTTGGAGCATATAGAGGGTGTGACACTTTTGTGCACCCCACAGATATTGCCTATGTAAACTTAGCGAGTTGGAAGTGCCTTGAGCCTAAACTCAGGCTGTGTAAGTCGTTCAAGGTAACCTATCTTAAACAGCAGTTTTCAAATTAAGTTATATTTCTGATAGGAAGTAATTTACATGCAGCTGTCTGCAGAGAAATACATGGGCTGCTGAGAGGTGCTTTAAAATGTTTGTGACTTTTGTGTAATCTGTACTGTTCCTACCTGTTTTGGGATGCTTGAAAGCAATGTTACAGCTCTGCTGACACCAATGTTTAGCCAGCTTTCGTGTGTCTTGGCTGCATCTCCTCTGTGCAGACAGTTTAGACACAGTTTTAGGCTGGATCATGCTATATTGGTAGGAATTTGGCTATTCAACTGTAATAGCCTACTAATGAGGTAACTGATACCTATGTGCCTCCTAAAA
The DNA here is from genome assembly GCF_965231275.1 of Zosterops lateralis. Lineage (NCBI taxonomy): Eukaryota > Metazoa > Chordata > Aves > Passeriformes > Zosteropidae > Zosterops > Zosterops lateralis. The sequence goes on along the minus strand of NC_139764.1, from coordinate 67,713,546 downwards.
ACAATTAGTAGGTAACAGATGAGGGGATAAAAGATTTTTCTGCAGTCAAATGCTTGACATTAGAACAAGGTCTTACATGGTCAAGATTAAAAGGCTTATTACTTATGGTGCTATAGAATTGTCAGCTGTTCTATTCTAATGAAAAGCTATGCAAGAGTATGTACCTGACTTAAGCTGTCTTTAGGAGTTCCATATGATTTATTTCCTAAAGATTCCTGCCCTACTGCAATACAGGTTTCTTTCACTGTGCTGAGTGGCTGCCTTAGCAGGGTCCTGTTACTGGGGTGGTGTGCTTGAGGAGGCTGTTGGCTGCTGATAGGAATGAGTTCTTGATGTAGTTCTTAATCTCTTCAAATTGCTATTAGCACATTGCCAGTTGGCCTGAAACAGCATTATTGTGCCTAGTATGCTTGACTCTTGTTAAAGAATGTGTTTTGCCCCTTAAGGTGAAGGCTCAGAAGAGGCCAATAATTTGGTTCAAAAGCACGCGTTTATCTGTCAAGGAAAACTTCCTTCTGAAATATGATCCTTTGGAACTTGGTCGAGAGGAACTGTTGACTATTCATGAAGCATACTTCCTACAGTTAAGCTACTTCTCAGTTATAATAGCTTTTCTCTAGTGACATACCTGGTTGGCAGTTTGAATGGAAGTTATTAGTACTCTGGTAACAAGTGTGTTCATAAGGCACTAAATATTGCAACACAGGTATAGGACTAGATTGTTAAACTTGATATTTTTTTTCTTCCTTTTGGGATGTTCTGCTAGTCAGGTGTAGAACAAACAGCTTTTTACCATTCAAGCAAGGACAGTTCCTCACACTTGAGCAGATGTATTCCATTTTGATTTGATATTCTCTGAGAAGGTGCAGTCATTTAAGTGCATCGTGCCTGCCCACTCAAGAAACTAATTTGACTCTGGATAAGTAGCAGTTATTTGAAAATTCAGAAAGAGGATCTTACAGCTTTGGAATGAAGTGATCAATAAGCCCACATAAGTGAGGAGTCACTCTCAAGTTGGTGTCTGCAGGTCTGCTGCAGAACTTGCTTCCAGTGAGAGCTGCCAATGACTCTCATGGATCATATTCTACTATGTTTGAGTATAGGAAAACATTTCCCAAACTGGCATTGTCCTGATGTCTGGCTATGGGAAATAATTTAGGAAATATAATACCTTGCACATTTGTCATTGAAGGGGGAATTTTGAAGAGCCATGATGGTACTTCATTGAGAATCAGTCTTACTTGGGTACCTTTTTTTAGTTGCAGGCTTTGCTTCCAAGTTTAAACTTAACTCAGTTATGAAACTAGTAGTGTTCTCAGATACTTAAATTACTAACTTAGTGGATTTTTACTTATCGAATGGCTGCAGTACATGTAGTGATAGCCATTGAAATACTATCTTTAAGGTTGATTTTGTTTCTTCATTCAGTTGTGGGTAGCTATTGCTTGTCTCAGCTAGTGACAATTACATGGATAAAAAAAAAAGAAATGCAAGAGTTGACTTGTAGTGAACTTCATCTACTTGTTACAAAGTGGTCCCAGATGTTCTTCCTTAGCTGTGCTTTAAACAATAGAACATGCCAAATACAAAGGTCATCTTGTTTAAATAGATTATGTTGGATCAAATCCAGCCTTTCTTTAGTTTTTTTGTACTTTAAAATGCAGAGGGACACAGGCCTGGATCCCTGCAGAACTTCTCCCTAATGTGGCCAAGTCTCATCCTGGGTGCTGCAACCCTTTGTTAGTCTCTGTATGCTTTTAGAGTGGGCCTGGCATCTTGTCTGATTCTAAAGTTGTAGAATTTTTCCTTAATGCTGCTCTAGACAGATCAAATTATGGCCTTGCCCTTTATTTCTGTAAAGGCTGAACACAACATTTAGTGTATGCTTAGCTATGGTTTCTGTAGTATGATAGTGAGGACATGAGCAAAGCTGTGAGATGCAAAGGTCTTGTGCAACTGCAGATTTCAGCCGGTACCTAAAACCAACTGTAGAACCTGCAAGCAAAATGGGACTTCCTTTGCATTGTGGGCTTTCCACTTAACACCTGATAGGGTGTTGTTGGTGCTATACTGACCCCTCACTGAACTACCAAACTTGTTGCATCTTCCTCTGCTAATATATGTCTGAAATATGGGCAAGACATTTCCCTGAAATGCATGCACAGAACTGCTCTACAGTGATACTTAAAGAAAAGTGTCACTTGCCTGCATCAGGCTGAGGTTTTGACTGTCTGACCTGGTAAGAAGCTTGTGAAGGCTGAGACGTATGGTCTTGCAAAGCCTAAGATAGTTACATGCCCATTAATACTTGGACAAGTACAGAATCAGATTTGTAGTAATGTACAAATGGGGTTAGTACAGCTCAGCATCAGGGAGCCCTTCCTCACCTTTCCCAGATGCAATGTCAGACTCTGGGTGTTTATTTAATGCCAGGTAGAATGTCAGTAGGGATGCTGGAATGGTTTGAACAATCTAATACATTACCTAGTTCAATTTACACACAGAGTGGCTGGCAAACTTATCCTGGTGTGCTGTAGCCAGAGAAAACTAAATCCTTTAGTACTGTTACTAGCAAAATAGTATGATTTTCCAGGGCTATATATTGTTATATCTATTTAACTCTTTGCATTTACCAGTCTTTTTAAGGTGAGCAGCCACTTGCATTTTCATGTACATGTGAGTTTTAGGAACAGAACTAAATCTGGTCAACAACATAAGCATAGAGATGAATAAGTGTGTGGGACTTGAGTTGAGCATTCAAAATAACCTTTTTAATTTGACATGGAGATTTGAGTGTCTGTCCTGTCATGTCTGTGTTTGCAGAAAAGCATTTCATCAAGGGTCACTAACTGGGGTAAACCTCACTTTGATTTTAAGTATCCAGTTATATCACTGAATTTCTAGTTTAGTCAGATGTATACTTGATTATGAGGAGTTTTTAAATGGATAGGGTATTCTTAACATATGCTCTGGTTGAATCATATATATAAATATTACTATTCTTGTGTAATATGTACTTTAAATGGGAAAATCCTCAAATATTAGTAAAGGTACAGAATTCAGTTTCAAAAGGCATTCTCCTGAATGGAAGAATTCATTGAGGGAGAAGTTAAGGCATTTATTTGCTGACTGTTTAGAAAGGATAGAAAATATGTGGATGTTTTAATTATACATACAACAGAATCTAAAACTTCAATTTCACAAACTGATGACTTTTCTAAGGGGAGAGGCTGGTGGCTGCAGGAGAAAGCATGTTGATGGAATTAACAGTGAGCGCTCTGTCCTGGAGTACAGCCATGAGGCTTTTGCAGTGTCAGTAAAGGGTGAGAGGTCTGCCTCCTGAAGAAGGATTAGTCTGACAGCTTTATAAGGGCAAGCTGAGCTTGCTTGCTGATGAAAAATTGGCAATTTTTTTTCGTGCTTCTAGCTCCTGCCGCTATTCCAGTTCTACTGACGGGCAGCTTAGTTTTATGCTGGGTTAGTAAATCTCTTGGATCGTGGCATCTCTGAGGACAAGAGCCAGCACAAACCTGCAGGTGGAACATGCCACGGGAAGGGAGAAGTAGGACAGCTGGCAGTCTTGTAATTTTGTGACGTCAGGAAGCTGTATCTGTTCCTGTCTTATTTATAGTAAAATTGACTATATTGAATGCTACTAATCTGGTGTAGACACAAGACTGGAGTAACAACCAAAGTAGGTTTTTGTAAGCCCATCCTTTGTCTTGAGTACTTGAAAAGTCTTTTAGCTTAATTTGAGCACTTGAGGTTTTTTGTGTTGTTTGGTGTTTGTTTGGCTTTTGTTTGTTTCAGATTTCTTGTAGAATGAGTAATATTAGTACAGAATTGAAATATTAAACTTCTACCACCATACTGAATTCTAGCACCATAGCTACAATTTGCACTGTATGGAGGAATTCTGTGATCCTGGTTGGTCAAAGAGGAATTCAGGCCTTTGAAATTTATTAATTTTTAGTTTTTCAGTTAAATTATGAACTTGACTTGAAATTGGTCAATTAAAACATCTTAATGATAGCTTACCAGTTTATTACTATAGTAGTTGCCAATGACTACTGTGTTTGAAGTGCATAGAGGCTCAGCCTAAAGCATACCTTAGGTTACCAACATGTGGGATGCAGGATTTATGGTTATCATGACTCACCTGGTTAGAAGCTTGAGGTTGCTGTTGAGCAGTTGTCTGCATGCAGCAAATCATGGTAACAGATTTTGAGGACTCCTGGGCCATCAAGAGCAAAGAATGGAGTATTACTGTATTGGGAGACAGTCCCTGTATGAAAACTCTTCCCACTTTGTGCTCTCAGATCCAGTAATTCACAACTCTAGTCTTGTTTGGGCTTTTTACCCAGGGCTCCAGCAAGCTTTGGTTTGTTTAACCTGTTGTTTGTGCTCTTCTATAATTTCTTCACAGGATTGAGTGGGACAAACTTCTGGAGAATGTGCATTGTTTGATCATAAGTGTGACAAAAACTGACAAGCAGGAAGCTTATGTACTCAGGTAAGACACTGGCTCCTTCTTTCAGTCCCTAAGAGGGGAAAAAAAGTGAAAGCTGTCATATGTGATGGACTTGACTGAGAATCCAGTCTTGGGTTAATGGCAAGTTGATGGCTACAACTTGCAGGGATCTCCTGCTCAGAGGTGCAAATCTCTTCATAGTTGTTTCTTTTTTCCTTTAACCAAAAGGATGGACAGAGCTGTGGTGGCTTTGCACCTCATCACTGAATTTTGTGCATGGGTAAATAGATGTCCCCAGTACAGAATTTCAGTGTTAATTACTTCAGCAGAATAGGCTATAGATGTCTCCCTTATCAATCAGCAAAAAAACCTTATTGGTAGATCAGCTTTAACTGCATGTTACACAATTAAGTGGAACAACTCTTGCAGCTGACTTAAGGGTATCTATAAAACTGCAGCTTTCCTGGAACCCTGGAGTTTTTGTTGTGCTGCAGTTAGTTGTAAGGACGCTACTTCTGCCATGTGTTTTTCATCTTGCAGAATACTTTCTTGCTTTTTGTACGTGAACTTTACCGACACATTTGACATTGTCTGGTTTACTTCAGATTACCAATACTGAAGTTTTTGTACTCTTTAAAGACTGCCTTGAGGGCAAGGTTGTGCTAAGAACAAGCTAGCCAAAGAAACTCTGTTCAAGTCGTGTTTCTTCAAGAGCTTCATATATTTAAAACAATTCTGGAAAGAGTAACTAACTAGCTGCACCGCATCGTGGATGAAACTTAGTTTTGTATTTGATTTTGTATTTGTAAACAGCATTTCAAATTGAGTTATTTGAGCTAATTTCTACTCACATTGTTCAGTTACCTGATGAAAAGATACTTGTTATGCATGTTTAAATGTTCTGGATTAGCTACTGGATACTACTAGCTATAGTATCAGCTAGCTCCAGTTCAGCTGGGCTGTAGTTAGGGATCTGACTTGGTATATGTATAGTTAGTTTCTGTGTCTTACTTATAATGCATATCATAGAGCTGTGCCTGTGTACCCACTTCACAGCATGTTGGTATTTCTCAGATAGTTTGAGGGTGTCTAATGTGTGTGCCTTTCACTGTAGTGTGACAGCTCTGTAATATCATGCTTGGGGCAGGTGTTTGTTTTGGGAAATCATAACAGCTCTCAAATGTTTGCTGCATTCTATTGATTTGATCTGTTTGCTAAGTATGTTTGTGCCATATGCTGGGTGTTCACTTAAGAGTAATGCATTTGGTTGGGATAAGGACCAAGACCTAACAACTCCCTCCTGGCCTGTTTTATGTAGAGCACTTAATATATTCTTAACACCTCTTTTACAGTGAGAGTAGCATGTTTGTCTCCAAGAGACGTTTCATTTTGAAGACGTGTGGTACCACCCTCTTACTGCAAGCACTGGTTCCCCTGTTGGAGCTTGCTAGGGAATACAGTGGGTTTGACTCAATTCAGGTAAGGTGTCAAAAATCTTCCTTGGAATGTACAAAAAGCTTTTTGCTACTATTTCAAATTGACTCTTTTTATTAAATATCCTGAAACGTGGACATTTGTATGTGCTTCCCATAATGGGAAGGCTGTAATGTAAGATTGCTCTGCTGTAGCAGTTGCCTGTTGATCTGTCTCTTAGTGGGTGCTAACTAACAAATGCCATTGTGCTGAGTTACTTGTGGATAACTGTGCCCATGCTGCCTAGTGCAAAACAAGCTTTAAATAAACTCTCTTGAAGCTTAGAAATTAAGATAGGAATAACTGTGTGCCTCTGAAACGGGAATACAGGTAGCAGTGTTTTGACAATGAGAACAGGTCCTGTGAAAGTTCATGATAAATGCTTGCATTTGTCTAAATTCTTAGATTCAAGATGGATGGATATACTCAATACCTAATATGCACCTTTATTTTTTCAGAGCTTCTTTTATTCACGTAAGAATTTCATGAAGCCTTCCCACCAGGAGTACCCACATAGGAATTTCCAGGAAGAAGTAGAGTTTCTTAATGAAATTTTCCCAAGTAAGTTGATGAAACTTCAGCAAAGTTGGGTGAAGGATTGATGTTTTGTGAGAAGTGATGAGCAGTACAATAGGTACAGGCTGCCAGACCAAGAATTCAGCAGTCCTTGCATAAAAGTCAAAAGCTATCAATACTTGTTTTCTGAATTTGTGATACTAGCTTGCCAAGATCAAAATCTAAATTATACTAAGCTTGACATTTAGCACCTTGTCTTAACTGGGGTCATCTTCAGACTTCCGGTCACTCTGCAGAATTCTGAAAGCCCTATTAAAAACCTAGGATAGTAATTTAAACTAAGTAATACAGTGAAGAAAAATGTGGGCTTTTCTTAGAGACTATACTAAAAATTGAATTTAAACCTTTAATACAGTTTAAGACTTACAAGAAGAATCTTACATTTTAAAGTAACAGATTTTGAAGGAACATCAAAGCTGTGGTATTCATCTGAGTTATTTGAAAATAAATTATAATCATAAATGTATTTAATAGAGGCTTTAAGAGTACCAGGGTTTCTCTCTGTGCATAGCTAAACTGTAATATCAATTTCCTGATAGCAGCCTCTCAGCTGGGGTGTCCAGACGCGCTTTTTGCTTTTCTCATCATTAAACTTTGCATTCCTGATGTTAAATACCTGATTATTTGATACAGCCACTGACTGCATCAGTGAACCTCATGGGGTTCTGTGAAAGGCCCCTGTCTTTAAATGAGAAATGAATACAATATTTTACATAAATGTTCCACTGTGGTACATTAACTGGAGGCTTTTTGTCTTGTCTAGATGGAGCAGCTTATTGCATGGGGCGTATGAACTCTGATTGCTGGTATGTATGTGAAGAGTTGTTGTCTTCATGGTGGAATTTGGTGCTGTCAGTATGTGTTACATACTTGATTTGTGCTTTGTGTAGGTACCTGTACACCCTGGATTTCCCAGAGAGTCGGATATCCAATCAGCCTGATCAGACACTGGAAATTCTGATGAGTGAGCTTGACCCAGTAGTTATGGACCAGTTCTACATGAAAGATGGTGTTACTGCAAATGATGTCACTCGTGTATGTTTGCTTGAAAACTGAGCATTTTGGAGAATGGTGGAAATTGGGCAACAAAATGCTTCATTCACCTTTTAATACAAGGTTTATTTTATAGTAGGAGAGATGTTGTAGAAAGTGGCAGATTAATACTTTGGAAGAAAAATGGATTTAACTCAGGAATGTTTTGGGGAATGTAGCTTCATGTTTTCAATGCCCTTCCTTTAGTGAAAGCAGCAATATGCAGTGCTTTGGGTGGTTGAAAGCTTTTACTCTGAAGAATGTAGGAGTAGGAATAAAACCACAATTTGAGTAACTTTCAAGGATGTAGATTATGAGGAGTAATGCTTAGGCTGGGGATAAGGAATGCGAAGGTTAAGTAGATATCAAATCAGGGAGCTGTTTGGATGGGGGAAGGGCAGATTTGGGGTCTAAACATAACTTGATGGGTTTTCCCCCTTTTCCTAGATGGGGAAGTCATGTGACATGAACAAGTTTTCCTGACAAGTACACTGACTTCATCTTGTTTTCCATCTTAGGCTTTGATTCTCATACTGTATTTGCTTTTGAGATTTGGCTGTAGCTCAGGTACTGTGTGGTAAATCAAAACACTTGGGATTGCGCTTCTTCCTAGGGTATAAAGTAATAGATCCTTATTCTAGAGTAAATGTAAACAGCCTTCACTCTGGATAGTGGTTGAAGAGAAGCTCTGTTTTCCATTTCAGCAGCAAAAGCAAATAATTTTGAAGTTCTAAGCTGTTTCCTTGTCTTGGATGGATTCAGCTGGGCTCTGTAAAAGGCAGTGAGATAGCTTGCATGCAGCTTGTCACTGACATGGATGTAGTGACAGGATGCAAACCAAGGTCACTTCCAATGGTACACGTAATCAGACTGACTTCTTATCGGGAGAATTCTGGCTAAATAGATATTCATTCTGCCTTCGGGTTAAATCTAAACATGTGTAAGGATGCATGATAAGCAGAGTTGTTTAACTTTGTTTCAGATGAGTGGAATTCGTGACCTGATACCAGGTTCTGTTATTGATGCTACAATGTTCAATCCTTGTGGGTATTCAATGAATGGGATGAAATCGGATGTAAGTTTTACACTCATTAATAATAAATGTTGGTAAATAAAAAGAAATAAATATTTGGTGATAATACCTTATTTTCTTTTTCAGGGAACTTACTGGACTATTCACATCACTCCAGAACCAGAGTTTTCTTATGTTAGTTTTGAAACAAACATAAGTCAGACCTCTTATGATGACCTGATTAGAAAAGTTGTGGAGGTTTTCAAGCCAGGAAAATTTGTGACAACTCTCTTTGTTAATCAGGTGAGTTTTCTTGCATGACCTTGTCAGCTGATGAAATTACATATAGACACAAATGAAGCAAGGCTAGAGGTTTTTGCTTGGAGATTAACAGTTTCCAGTTTGCCTCTATATTTGAGTGGTAGCTTCTTTGGAAAGTAAAAATACTCTTCTGTCTTGCTTTGGTATGTACTAAATCTGATCTTCAGAAAACTTCAGAATCAATAAGATGTAGCATCCCAGAATTCTAGTGACTTCCTGTATAGTTCTGTATAGGCATAATTTCTTTCTTTGGCGTTTTTCTGGATTTGCCTGCAACTGCCAGTTGCAGAACACTTGCTGTTAACGGTGTTGCTCTCAGCTAATCATAGAACTACAAAATGATTTGGGTTGGAAGGGACCTTAAAGATTATCTATCGAGTTCCAACCCCCTGCCATGGGCAGAGATACCTTTCACTAGACCAGGTTGCTCAAAGCCCCATCCAACCTGGCCTTGAACACTGCCAGGGAAGGAGCATCCCCAGCTTCTCTGGGCAACCTGGTCCAGTGTCTCACCACCCTCACAATGTAGATTTCTTTTTTTCCTAATATCTAATCTAAACCCACCCTCTTTGTTTAAATCTGTTACCACTTGTTCTACCACTACACACTCTGGCAAAAAGTCCCTTTCCAGCTCTCTTGTAGCTCCCTTTTAAGGGAGGAGCACCTGGAAGGTGCTCTGAGGTCTGCCCAGAGCCTTCCCTTCTCCAGGCTGGACAGCCCCAACTCTCTCAGCCTGTGTCCATAGGAGAGGTAGTCCACCCCCCTTAATTGTTCACAGAACAGCAGTACCATATGTAGGGAGTAGAATCACTTCTTAGGAATGAAGCTTTCTGCACCACTGTCAGGAAGGGTTTAAAAACATGTTGGTAAGAACCGTATATGAAATGCAGTGTGCTAATCCACCTCTAAATTATAGTTTTAAAAGTAACTTTCCCTTTTTTTTTTTTGTTTTCTAGAGCTCTAAATGTCGCACAGTGTTTTCCTCTGCCCAGAAGATTGAGGGGTTTAAACGTCTTGATCACCAGATTGCCCAATTCAGTGATTATAATTTTGTTTTTACCAGTTTTACAAAAAATCGCCAGCAACAGCACAGTTGATTAAGAATGAAGAAAAAGCGCAAAAAGAAATCCCATATAGAAGGTGGTGGTTGCTTTCTAGTTAATGATTCAGGGGGCCATGCTTTCCACTCCCACCACCTTGTAGTTGTGGAAAGCCCTAGGTGTAATCATAGTATAACCATTTTGAATTGTATGCATTATTATATCAAGGAGTTAGATATCTTGCATGAATGCTCTCTTCTGTGTTTAGGTACTCTATGCCACTCTTGCTGTGAAATTGAAGTGCATGTAGAAAAATCTTACTGTATGAAACTTTACAACACTTGTAAAAATGATTCAGGTAGAATTACACACAGTATAGTTTTTCTCCAAGTATCACCAAAAATTCCCCACAGACAAGGCTTTCGTCCTCATTAGGCTTCAGCCTCACCCTACTCACTGGGGACAGTTCTCTGTTAAATTGTCACTTTTTTTTTTTTCTTAATCTATGTTGTGATTTCAGTCTAAAACAGTTTTTGATGAACTTCTATGATTTCTAATGAAACTGATTCCTAATAAACACTTTCATGTTTGGAGAAAGTTCTTAAAACAGTTACAAATTGTTTTGCTACTACAGGTGGTGGTTGATTTATTTTTAAATCAGACTGACTTTTCATACTCTAATAAAGCTTGTAGGACTTTGCTCAGCTCTGCTGTAGAACTGGGCTAATGCATTCATTGGTCTTTCACCTTTAGTAACTTGGTATCGGTACTAGTGCAGGCTAAATTGTGTCTCACCTTAATGGTCATTTGTCTGTCCACATCCCCGAGCTGTCACACTGCTACGCAATGGCACAATGTGATAATGAAGGTCCAAGACTTGACAGGGAAGGAGCTGAGCCAGGCTTTGAGTGCTTTGGTGTAATTGTGTGACAGCTTTGCAAAGTGCAGGTTCATAGTGGCGTTTTCTGTCCTAATCACTCGTTATGTCAGAACAGGGAGCTGGTGCTCCTGAGCACTGGCAGGTAGGGCCAGTGGAGGAGTGGAATTTGCCAGTCTGGCTGTGTTGATTGGTTTGGATTATTCTCAGTAAAACCTGTGACCTGCCACTTCGGACTGTAAAGAGTGCTTCTAAACTGGTCCAGTGTCACTTCATTTTGTTGTTCCAAGCAAAGCTAATGCCTCTGTCTTGTGACAGTCCTGTGACATTGTTGTGCATGTGACTTATGTTGTACTTGAGTGTTGTGACTTCATCTGTTTTTTCCTCCTAATTGCTAAGGTGGTTCCTCTTACTGTGACGTGAGGGCATTAAGTGAAGATGTAGAACAAGAACTGTCTGGGACACCTGGACAGAAGTGAAGTAGAATGCTATTCATGGAGCATAAATAAGTGTGTAATTCAAAGTCACTTTAATGAGTATTGACTAAAATGCAGGCTTTGAAAAGCTGGCACACTTTCAGCTATGTTTGTTTGCAAATACTGGGATTCTAACAGCTGTGAGACCAGCATGTTAACAACAAAATTGAGATTATTTTTCCCCTCTTGTCCGTGCAATGTTTTAACTTTCTGGTTTGATGCAGTGGTTCTTTTGTTCCTTCCGTATTTATAAATGAAGCACTTTTTCAGTGCTTCTAAACTAAAGTCTGCTTGGTTAGAAATCAAGTGGTTGGAACATTTTGAGTTTTTTTTTTTAAGCATATTATTGATATTCTTTACCAATGTTATCAATTACATGCTGTAAATGGCACTAATGCTTTTTGGTGTTAATATTGAGGACCAATATTTCAATAGAGGTTTTTTTGTTCTTGCATTGTCTCAATTGTTCTGACATTTTTTTGGCTTGAGGTCCTTTAAGTAGACTGAAGATCCCTTTTCAAGTGATACTGAAAGAATGCATCTTACAAAAAGAAGCATAAGCCTCGTCTATGAAAATGAAAGCTGTTGTGAATGGGTTATTGAACTATCTGAGTGATCAGGATGGGGGGAGTATGGTGTTTATAATTTCTGTGGTGTTAGACTTTGATCATTTAAAAATATCTGTACCACAACTTAATGCTTCAATAAAAGTTCGCTTAAATTGTTTGTAGTGATGATCCAGCAATTCTGTCCTTCATCTCTTCATGCTTTTTGGTACCAAATGGTTTAATTCTGAAATTGATTTATGTCCTTACTGTCCTGATTTGCACTGATCCTGTAGGAGATGCATCTCAACACACTGGCAGCTTAAAATGAGGCAGCATGTGAAATGAAGCCAAGTGAAAATGTTACACTATTCTTGAAACTAAAACTGTTTCTCTAAATGAACAAAAAAAGTTGTCTACATTTAATTAACCTGTATCTTTTTCTTGAGCATTAAATATTCTAAATAGCCCTCTGAATTAAGACAACTGCTTCTAAGTAACAAACTGGCATACGTTTATGTACTTAAGCTTAGACTGGCTTTGAGAGTTCAAGGTGAGATTTATCTCTTAAGGTAAAGTAGGCAGGTACCTAATCTAGATAGTAACCTATACCAGAAGCTAGTGGCTGGGAATGTCAGTGCTAAGCAGATGTAACGAGCTCAGTTGAAAATTCCTTGAGTTCATGTGATAAGTCCTACAGGAAGAGCAGCTGTTTATTCATACCTGCAAAGCTCCAGCAGTGCTGATACCCCCCAAAGTCACCTAAGTATTATGTTGATATTAGAGGTATAAAACCTTTAAATTGTTTAGTTGTGAATACAGATTTCATTAGTCACCCAGAACCTTTTCTGTGATGTTACATATCTCTAATGGTGTTCTGGATAGTAAACAGTAGCTTCTAGTTATTCCAAGTACTTAAAACTTTTTTAAATGCCCAACAAACTCTAGGAAAATAAGAAAATCCAATGTGCAGCATCGAGAGATCCTGTTTTAACAATCTCGAGAAATTAGTAGTAATCTACCTCTGAAGGGTACTGATGGACCTGGTGAAAGCTTGTTAAGCCACTTAATTATTTAACAGTTGTCCTGGTTAACTGGAAAGGTTCCAGTTGGCTGGAGGATAGTAAATGGGATACCCACCTACAAAAAGGGCCACAAGGAGGATCTGGCAGCCTGATCTTGTTGCCAGGGAAAGTCATGGAGCACAAGACACTGAGCACTGCCACACAGCACATACAGGACAATCAGGCCCAGCCAGCATGCATTTGTCAAAGACAGGTCCTGATTGACCAACCTGATCTCCATCTGTGGCAAGCTGACCCACTCTCTGGATGAGGGGAAGGTGGATGGTGTCCACCTGGATTTCAGAAAATCCTTAGGTGCTGTGTCACAACATGCTGGAGAAACTAGGTGCCCTGTTTGCTGGGTAAAAGAACTGGCTGGTTCATCAGACCCAGAGAAGGGGTGAGTGGTGCCACATCCATCTGGTCACCAGTGGTGGACCCCAGGGCTCAGTGTTGTGGTTGTAAAGCTGAGGATGTTTCATCCAGCGGCAGGAGGATTTTTAAAGTTCCTTCCAAAACATTCCATCCAAACCCTTCTCTGATTCTATATTAGACTGTGTGGGGATGGAGGGGATGGGCAGACTGGAGGTAGCATGATTAGGGAAGAGGATAAGGCAGTTCTGTGCCTGAGCACTCTCACATCCTTTCAACATGGGGCAGAAAGGGAGATGCTGATACCAGTGCTGGTACCAAGCCACTCGAATAGGTATTAAAACCAGTGGTTTTCAATCCTAGACCTTTACTGTAGTGTGTTGATGCCAAAGAAATGACACTGCTCTGGTACTTATGTCTGGGTGGGATGACTAGAAACAGGTACTGGCTGTCAGTCTGACTGCTGCCTTGGTGGTGCAGGATAATGTGTTGTCAGAAATGTTGAAGCTTGCCAACTGGGGTGGTGTAAACTCATATTTTCCTAGTGATAATCTCAAAAGCAATGCCACCAATATCTAGATGCACAAGGCTTGGGAATAATGCTGAGGATATGCTCCCAAGGTGTGGAGTTCTCCCAAGCTATTTCAAGTTAACTGTTCCATTTTCTTCTGTTGCTTGTTACACACTGTACTTATGATACTGAAGCTGCTGTTACATTTTAAAAAATTAAGCAGGCTCTAGGGAGTCTTGCTTCTGCAGCTGCCTGAAAGCCACATATATATAAATTTTACATTCTCTATAATATGTTTAGTTCTGCCTTTGGCAACTGCTATTAATTTTAAATATATGTGTATAACTGAAATATGTACAGTCACTTTTAGGAGTAAGACCAGACTCATGAATACCATAAGCTCAGCATTTTTCATTCCTGGATTAACCAGAACGTGAACACACATTTTTGTATAATGTAATTCCTAATGCAGGCGCTTTACCTAATCCCTAACTCTAAATAATGTCATTTATAGCCTTCCTGTTATTTTCCCCACATCTTGTTCTAGATTATATTGATGCTCTCAGTCCATCACTCTATTTTTTTCTTAAATGCTAAGTTTTCAAAATAGCATGTAAGGTATCTGCCCATTTAAAGACGCAGAATCACAGAATTCTTTGGATTGGAAGGGACCTTAAAGATAAAGATATAAATCATCTGATTCCAACCCCCTGCCCTGGGCTGGACACCTTCCACTAGACTGACTTGCTCAAAGCTCCTTCCAGCCCAGCCTTGAACACTTACAGGGATGGCTCATCCTCAGCCTCTCTGGGCAACTTGTTCCAGTGTCTCACCACCCTCACAGTAAAGAATTTCTTCCTAATAGCTAATCTACACCTTTGTGTTGGGAAAGATGGGACAGGAAGGACTTATGGATATGATTGTATGGTAAGAAATATTGAAGATGTAAAACTTGTGAGTGAAATAGAAATGAAAGCTAGTTTCGAGATGTAGGCATGGGAGGCAGGAAAACGGTGATTAGCTGAAGATGGGTTGAAGGACAGGAAAACAAAAGGACTCAGGAATGTTGCCTTTCCACTCTGCCAGAGGCATCAGGGAGAAAACAGATAAGAAAAGTAGTCTTTAGAGTTTAGAATATAAAATGACATGGTAATGTAGTAGTTCTTATAGGCAGCATGCAAAGTTTGTACGTTTTGTATCTTGCACGGGTTGGTCACTAAATTAGAATATTCAACACAAAAAGAAATATAATGTATTGTAACAGGGTGATTGCGCCCTTCTCTTCCCCTCTCTCTCTTGCTCTTCTCTTGTTCTGCCCCTCTGCCCTCTTGTCCTCTCTTGCCTCTCCCCTTTTTTCCCCTACTCTCTTGCTTGCTCTCTTCTCCCTACTCTTACCCCGTTTCTACCCCTTAGCTCTCTTCTACTCTCTCTCTCTCCTTTCTCTCTTTTGGGGCTTTGCTTCAGCCGAGGCTGGTGGCCGAAGGCAGGCCCTCTTTACCCACGACCCTTGCAATAAAACCACGTGTTTGTAGAATATCTCAGGTCTGCAAAGTTCCTTGTCCCCGCCGTCCACGGATGTTACTACACCTTTGCTCATTCAGTTTAAAGCCATTCCCCCTTGTCCTGTCACTACATGCTCATGTAAATAGTCTCTCCCCATTTTTCGAAGAGGCTCCTTTCAGGTACTGGAAGGCTGCAAATAGGTCACTGGAAGCCTTCTCCAGGCAGAAAATCCAAATTTTCTCAGCCTTGCCTCATAGGAGAGGTGACACATCACTAACCAACTTGATGTCCCTCCTCTAGACTTGTTCCAACTGTTCCATGTCCTCCCTGTGCTGGGACCCCAAAGCTGGATGCAGGATTCCAGGTGGGGTCTCACCAGGGCAGAGCAGAGGGGCAGAATCCCCTCCCTCCCCTGCTGCCCACGGTGCTTTGGGTGCAGCCCAGGACACGTTTGGCTTCCTGGGCTGGGAGTGCCCGTGGGTGGGTCATGTCCAGCCTCTCACCCACCAGCACCCCCAAATCTTTTTGGGAGGACTGCTCTTGATCAATCTAGCCTGGATTGATATAAGAGTTGCTGTGACAGAGTTGCAGTACCTTGCACTTTTTAAACCTCCTAAGATTCCCACAGACCCATTTCTCAAGGTTGTCCAGCTCCACAGTCTAATTTCCATCTTCAATTTCATTGCCTTATTTTATAGGCAAAAGTAAGTATGTGGTACTTGTTTTACACTATTAAAATTGCTGCACCAACAAAGCCATAGAGAGACAAGGAAAAACCAGCATAGGGTTGAACAGAGTTGTAAATTGCAGTTACAGCACTAAGTTTCAGCTTCTTCTCTGTGTGGACAGGAGTTACACAGATGTAACAGTACAAGACAAAATGTTGCAAATCCATTGTGCTTGCTCAGATACTTGGAGCAATGTGGTGCCTCTTCATCATCTGCTTCTTCCAAAAGAGGTACTGGCCTCTGCCTGCCAGAGATTATTTATTGAAACACCATATGACAGCTCCATCAACACACCAGCCACTGTACTTTACAGCCATCTCCAGTCCCTAAATTTGGACTTGTTTCTCTCAAAGAGGAATTTGCTAAGTACCTGTCAGCTTCACTAGATCATCTTTAACAGCACTGACCTTAAAAGTTAGAAATATTCAGCCAAATACAAGGTCAGATTTCAAATGCAAAGTTAGAATCCAAGCTATAAAAAGGTAGATAAAACTAGACCATACCTAACAAAAATATTATTTCTTAGCTGCTGTGATATTTTGCAGCCAGAACCACTAACAGACTAGGCAGCAATAACACATGTAATCCAAGCTGTTTCAGGATGAAACTTAAAACTAACCAGAGGGCCTAAGCCCTTGAGGGCTGTTCTCTAATGGTAACCCTCTCTAAACTCTTCTTTTTGTAAAAGGTGCTTCTCTCCTGTTTTTATTTCATGGTGCTGTTCCAAAGCCAAGATGGTGCTGTTGCATTATCTGGGGAGGAGAGGGAAGAATGTGTGTTTATTCAATTATTAAAGCATCCTCAATACTGTTACAATATCCTGCAAGGCATGTATCATCAGGTCCACTCATTGTATATTCACTTGATTAGGCTTGGAGGCTTGGGCTCTCTCTAAGCTACATTTTTCCTAAAGCCACATTATCAGCTACATTGTAGGTAGGACACTCTATCCAAACTCTCTCTCTCACAGCCCAAATTTTCCAGTTTTAAGGGTTCTTACAGACATGTATTTTTCAGATAGTGCAGAAGTTGTTTTTTCATCTTATTTGATGATCTAATATTTATTTGTTTCTAATTCTCAAATCTTAAAATCTTATTTTGAGTGAAAATCTGATATAAAACCAAAGTGTTGATGAAGTTGCTGATTTAAATAAGGACTTGATTTATTTATTCTCCAAAACTGTTGTGAAATATGGGCAGGGGGCTTAGAGGAGGAGGAGGACAGAAAAATAAGCAAATTTCTCATTCTCCTTACAGAAGGCATATTTTCCCTAGTGTGCTGTAGCAAAAGCTGGCATATGTGACAATAAGATAAAGCTGCAAAGGCTTCAGGGTGTAATTGCTGAGGCTACAGTTCCTACAACTGAAGGATATTGAGCACAAAGCTGATGAGGCTAGGAAAAGCAGTAAGGCAAACAGACAAACAAACAGCCAGTGTTCTAATTGTCTGTGCTCTTGATTAATATTGGTTTTAATGCTAGTATTTCATTAGTTCAGATGTGCTGGCACTGGTTTTAGGCAAGAAATCAACTGTAAACTGATAGGTTTTAATATTCCAGTTTTAAACATGGTAAAAAGTTTAGTTGTAGTTGTACTCTCTTGTTAAGTGCCATGACATGAAAAAGCTGAACAGTTTATATTTGTGTCTTTCAGTTCTTCCATTTAGTGTGCTGCTACATAGGAGAAAGATAAATTTTCTGATTACCTGCTTTTTTAACATTGTAATCTCTTAAATACTTAATTCCTGAAATATTTAAACTATGCAGACCACCCAGAAGGGCCCAGCAGACAAGGAGTTTCAAACCAGTAAATTTCTCTTCAACTGCTCATGTTACTATGTCAAGCAGTTGGTAGGAAATGGACAAACTACTAAAAAAAAAACTATCCAGTTTGATTTTTCACAAGAGAATAGTCCAGAGACACACAGAAATCACATTTAAGCCAGCTTTAATAAAACTGTCTTAACTCCTTTTTAAAGAATCGTAATCCTAGATATTCCTACTGAATTTGGGTAACTGCCATCTCATTGAGCCACTGCTCAATTTCTTGTAGTAGTCGAGGCAAATTAATAGACAAAAAATAGATGATTACAGAAACAGATGTTCAGTCCATACCAAAAATCTCAAAATATTCTGGGTTTTTTTCAGTTTATGTGATGGTGACTCAAGAAATTTTTACAATCTCTGTATTCCATGTGTAGTACACATTTTAGATACAAAGTAAATACACACTGGTATATATTTATATATATAAACATGGAAAACTATAAATTACACCTAAAACATAAGCAGTCTAGACTACCATTTGTGTAGCAGTTCCTCGAATTTTATTATTTTGGAATCCTTTATTTTCAAGATTGTTTAAGACTTTGTAGGCACTTTGAATTATTTTGATTGCTCTATCTGCAAATCTAACCAAATCGCACTCTAGCAGTGGAGCCTGAGCTCTGTGATGGGAAGTTTCTGTTGTCCTAGGAACCATACATCCCATGCAATTTCTTAATGGACCTCTAACCATCCACAGAAAGATAAATTTTAATGCATTCTGGGTGAAATGGGAAGATTTTAAGTCAGGCCTTTTTGCAGATGCTGGATCATTCCTTCTACTGCCTCAGGGATCCTATAGGAATCAGAGGAATGGTTGCTTGTATGCTGAGGAAAATAAAAATGTCACATGTGTCTGCCCCTTAAAAGGATGTTCTGTTGCCTAAAAAAAAAAAAAAAAAAAAAAAAAAAAAAAAAAGTCATGCAGGATTTTACTGTACTCATAAGTAGCCTGGAATACACTTAAATCTGATGTAATCTGAAACCACACAGACAGGAAGACAGACAATTGTCTCTATAAATGCTTTTAGGACCAAGTGGGAAGGAGACATGACCTATAGGTCTTCATCTTGAGACTTGGGCTTCTAGTGAGTCATGAGGACTGCATGCTGGAATGGAAGTGCCTACTCTTTTCACAGTCCTGTAAACCAGTTGTACAGTATGGAAATAATGGTATTTACTTCATTTCACAGAGGCACCAGTGGCAACTAGAACGTTAGAAAAGGTGGTAACATGGAGAGGCTGAGTGCAGTGATCCTTCATTGGTAGTTACCCTGAATCCACAATATTATGAGGATTCTTTTGATGATACAATCTTAAGGCTACATAAGACTAAATACATATATATATATTCTAAATCAGGTAAATAGATTTGAGCTACTCACCCTCTTCTGAGTAACCAAAATGACATTGATTTAAAGACACCGGTGTAAAGATTGAATAGTGTATAAGTTTAATATTTTTTGAAGATTTTGCTGTCTCCAGAAGTGAAAATCCTCATCATAGTATCTCTTGTTTCAGTGCTGGATTAGGATCAGTTTTATAGTTCCTAAAAAAAGGATGCAATTTGGGAATTCCCGAGAAGCAGCAAAGCCAAGTAAATGAATCATTTACTGCTGGTCACTTTGTGTATCTGCTAATATGGGGGAAAGAACTAATTTGAATTGCATAGAAGAAGGAAAGAGAGAAAATTATTTGTTGCTTCTAGTCACAAATTCAGGGCTGTCGCCTGTTAATTCTGAGCTGATTAGAGAAGCTGAAGGAAAAGAGATGTTGGCAGTGACCACTGCTCCTGTCAGCAATGCCAGATCTGGCCATTCTGTAGCTCTTGCCAAGCACACAGTCCCTTGCCCAGACTGGTCCAAAGCTGGTCTTTCCAGCAGTATCTTTCCATCTGGATTGCTCCCAAAATGAAGATGACAGAAGGGTATTTGTAATGCTTGTAATGCTTTGCCTTGCCTTTTCTGGTTTCCAGAGCAGTTCTGGCTGGATAAGCTTAAAGGAACTGAAATGGTGCCAGTTACACATCATAATGTGTTTTAACACTCTGAAAATAACGGAGAGCAAGTCTAAGGTGCTACTTTGTAGCATCTACAAGGGGAAAAACTCTCCTGCTTCCAAAGGACTGGGAACTCTTCCTGCTTTCAAGGGCATGCCTTCATAAACAGTGGAAGTATACAATATTATATAACTATTACTTAAATACAGAAAGTTTGGGGTTTTACCATAATACCTTCTGAAAAATTGTCCTCTTCAAAAATAAAGTATTTTTGTATCTCAAAACTGGTACCTGGTGTTTTTTCATAAGAATGTACATATCTAAATGGCAACATAAACTTCTGTTTGTCTTCTTTGCAGGAGGTTCTGAGCCCATGATAGATATCAATGATTGACCTTATGGCTAAGATGTTCAAGTCTGCCATTTGAATGTCATGTTCAATTCTTTAAGGAGGATAAAGCAAAAATATTGGATTAAAATACCGATATTACAGTATAAACTGATGGGCATCTTGTCTCATCTCCTATAATTTGGATGCTCAATTACAGTATGACCCTGGCAGATTAAGCAGCACTTAATAGCAATCTCCTTTAAAAACCGTCATGTAGCACATGTTCAGATGAATGTTCTTTAGCATCAGTCACCATTCAATCAATAACATTTTATTCAATATAAGCTACTCAGAATGCAAGAACTGCAATAAAAAGTCATGAAATTAGTTACAAAAGAAGGTGTTAGAAGGTGATGCACTGGGGACCTACAAATACAACACATGCTTGTAAGGGCAGAAATAGGAACAGAAAGTTCTGAATTAATTATGTGTAGAGGGTATTTATGTGTTGCTACTGACTGTAAAAGATGATCCTTAGTGTAAACAGCTTGCCTTCAGAATCTCCAAGAGAGCAAATAAAAGAGAGCTAAAAAAGTCAATGCCATCAGAATTCAATATTTTCCATTTTCATTATAGATTTGTATAAACTGCCTCAAGTCTATCCACCATTTGGAAATACATATGAGAAAGTATAAATTGTTCTCCTATAAGAGCAGATCTCTATAGAAAAAAAAAAAAATCACATCAGCAGTAAGTGCTGCTGAGGCATTTTCAGTCAGCTAGTAACTCTCTCCAGAGCTGCCTAGGTCCAATTTGGAATTTAAGCTAACAATTTTATCTCCCTCTCAATTGGTTGCTGGGAAAAAAACAGCTATGCTTCACTGCAAATGTAAGTAATAAAGGATAGTAAGGTCTTCAAGCCTTAAAGGTAATAGATCTTTGATTTTTTTTTAATTGCCTAGCTGCTTTTCTAGGAAAAAAAAAAAATTTTTTTTTTTTTAAGAATCTGTCCTGATATAGGTTAGAAGTCAAAAGTGTACATTCATACATACTGAAAATGTCATGAGCTTACTGCAAGCTAAATGAGACAATTGTCAGCAGTGGGTTTATTTTCTTACATAAAAATGAAAATTTCACTCACAGTGGCTATAAGAGTATAGATAAACTCTTCCACACTTATTTCTAACTAGCTCACAGAGACAGTCATTTCTTTGCTCTATTCATGCTTTGAGCCAGCTGGACATAAGACCAGCTTCTTTCCAGAAATCATGTGGCCACATTAGCACAGTTCTGAGCCCAAGCTAATGTATCCTGCTTCACAGCCAGCCTCAGTAACTCAGGTTCAGCAACACACAAATCACGGCTACAGCTGCTCTGCTGGCTGGCTCAGGGATAGGCAGAGTGCCTGGCTGCACCCATCCATGTGGATGTACCCTCAGATGACCCTAGGCACTGTGTGCTGTAACAAAAGCTAGTTTCAGGAATTGGTTCTCCAATTAATTGCATTTTAATTGCATAATACAAAGTATACTGGAAATGGAGTAATGAAATCTTACGGGATATGGTAATGAGAGTTTTTGTCAACATCACCACAAGTGTGGTGCCTAAGCTGGTCTATGAACTAACTTAAAAAAGCCAAACAAACAGATTCATACAAATATAAAACAGTTTAAGAGATCCAGCTGTAATGGGAAAGATTATCATGTTGCATTTCTGTATTTCTGTCCTTGTTTTCCAAACACACTATCTATCAAACAACAAGGTGAGTCAGGAAGGAAGGATACCGAAAGAATGTGGTCAGCTGTGACAGTGTCTTTCCACTTTTTGCTTGGTGTTTCTGAATGGTATTCCTGAGTCAGTGTAAAGGGTAAGTGTGCTTTGGTATAGATTCAGGTCCTTCTTCACCATTAATTACTCTTCCTTCCTCTTAAAAGTAGAGACAAAGACATACTGTCAGTGGGTCAGTGCACCAGCTTTAAACACAACTCCTCAAGATTACTTTTCCAGTAGCTTTAAAGTCTTAAAAGTCACTCACAATATTATTCACAGTCTTCCCACACAGAATCCCTAAAGAGCCCAATAAGTCTTTTCCAAATACTGATCCCTTCATGAGTAAAAGCAGTAATTGTAGGCATACCAAATGTCATGATATGTTAAGTGACAATGGGGACTTGACAGGTATTTCCACCTCCTGGGTTTTTATCTGCTGTCATTTTTTCTGCTGTATTAGATCCTGTGCTTCTCTGTACAAAAGACAGTGGAGTTAAATATCTGGAATTAAAAATAAAGCTGCTAAACACAATTTATTGCTCATAAAAGATTTCACATTTTGGGTCTAGCTCGCTCACTACACTGTCTGCAGCAGTGGCCACCAAGTGAAGAACACAAGTGCTTATGGTGTGCTCCCAGCTGTCAGTTCAGTCATGTCCTTGGCCTTGGATAGGATTTGCCCATGTTATTATTCCCAGTGGATCCCTTCTTCAAGTACTCATCCAATCTCCCACTGAGTTCATATAAATTTTTGCCTTTATAAATTTTGGAAAGGCATGTAACAAGTTTGCCAGCTTTTTGCTTTGTAGTTCTGAACCAAATCTGAGAGCCTAGAACAGCCATACAATGAGACACATCAAAGATCCACCTGGCCAGTACCCTTGTCACCTAAATCAGCCCATAGTGAATGCCTGGAAAAAAGCAGCAGAACAGGCAGGACTAGCATGCAAAGGTATTTCCTCATTCTTCAGGAGCTCCCGAGACAGAAAATGGTTGCAATTCACCTGTCCTTTTACTATCCAGTCATATGTTACATCTCACAGTAGGCTTTCATTTTTAGAACGCCAAAATTTAGAAATATGTTTCATACTTTAAATTTCCATGAAAATACACTAATAGTCACCCTTCATTTTGAAAACAGATAAATTTCTCCTAACCTGTATCAACAACTTACTCCTTGGCAGTTTAGTTTCTTTTGAGAGCCACAGTCCACTGTAGTCTGTTATGCAAATAGATCTTTCTTTTGATACAACTGCATCAACTGCTAGTACAACAAGATCACTATTTTAGAATGATTCTTCTATAAAAAGAGTTTGAAGCAGACCATGCATGATGGTGATCAAAAATCAAGTCCAGACCAAGAAGCTTAAAATTTATGGCACCAAAGATTTTAGTCTCATGACTCTGATCAATATTACATTAACCTATAACACTCACAAGTACACAGACAATATTTTCTCTTTTGTTTTTTGTTTTTACAGTGCTTGATTTTCCTTATCAGGAAATGTTTGCAACCATCTTGATACTACAGTCCTAACAAGATGTATTTGTTGTTTGGAATTCATTTTAACTCTGATTTGTCTCAACATCCTTTGCTAGTGCAAAGGACTCTTTTCATCTTCTCTCCATCATTTATACTTGGTGTTTATTCTCCTTCCCTCCAGTCTCTCATATGCACAGTATCACGCTATCCCAATTTAAACCAGCTTTTCTTAGTCTCCTGTTCCGGGAGGTTTTGGTATTTAGGAAGCAATAGATTTTTTAGTAATTGTAGAAATACACACACAGAGATAACTGAGTCAGTACATTCTTCTGTTGGTTGTACAACTGGTCTTATTTATTGAGCTACTCCACTCTATCCTGTCTCACTTTGGGCATTTCTGTCCTTCTTCAGAGACACAGAATGCCTTTATGATTTTACCCACACAATATGAACTAAAACAGCTATTTTTTTACTGAAAAAGTAGCATTCTCACACCTTGTAGTAATATCACAGTAAGAAAAAACAATACATATAGTATTTACCCTCAGGCTTCAGCAATATGATCTTTACTTTTTATACTGTGTTAGAAATATTTTCTGCAGGTCAGTGGGCATAACTACACAAGCACTAAACTATCAGGAATTCCAAATTGCTGCCAAGTTACACCTCAATAAAAGCCCACTGAATCAAGACACTGATGTTTCTGATGCAGATTGATTAATAACTAATTTTTATTTCCTGCACTGAAAACCACTCTGGCAGTTCTTGAAGTGTGTAAAAATTGCTTTTAGCAGCACTTCACTAACAAGCAAAAGGTGTTCATGTAGATGGAAACCAAAACACAATTCAATAAAAATATTTCACTTCAATAAAAGTAAGCCATGGGAATACTGATCAAAATCAATTAATAAAAGAGAAATAACTTTCTGATTTTACATAATCGTATGCAAAAAAAAATTCCAAGGGTCATTTATATCAGTTTGTTTAAAATATATTTTAAACAAATGATCTCCTGTGCGGAAAAGCTGAGAGATTTGAGCTGTTCAGCCTGGAAAAAAGAGTTCCAGAGGTACCTTTGAGCAGCACTCCAGTACATAAAGGGGACTGCACTAGAGCTGAAGAGGGACTTTTTACAAGAGTGTGAAGTGATGAGATAAGGGAGAATGGCTTTAAACTGAAAAAAGGCAAGTGTAGATTAGATATTAGGAAGAAATTCTTTATTGTGAGGGTGGTTAGGCACTGGAACAGGTTGCCCAGAGAAGCTGTGGATGCCACATCCCTGGAGTGTTCAAGGCCAGGCTGGATGGGGCTCTGAGTAAGTCAGTTTAGTGCAAGGTGTCCCTGCCCATGGCAAGGGAGTTGGAACCAGGGAATCTTTAAGGTCCCTTCCAACCCAAGCCATTCTCTGATTTGGTGAAATACAGACAGGCCAGCTGGGATTATATAAGAGCTTGCCCTGAATAATAATTATTCCTAGTAAATTTTTCAGCTACTTTCAACCTAACAGGAGTAAGAATTTTCATCCTGGTATCTCAAATAGATAGAGGGATCCCTGTTTCAGAACTCCATGAAGGACACTGCAGCAGTTCTCAGCTTTGCCACACCACTCTCCTCCTGACCTATCACTCATAGACATGAAGATACATCCCTTCCACATGAGGATACAGCACCAAGTTTCTTCAGGGTATTCCCAAGGCAGGAGCATCTGAAGCTCTGAGATGACTGCGTGCAGGAGGCAGCATTCATTACTTTTAACAGCCAAGCTGTTTTTCCCTAAGGAAGACAAGACAAAGTGTGTCTCTTGGAGGACTTTTGCAGGAGCCCCATAGAATAAGGCCCTGGAGGGAAGATGGAATCCAGGAAACGTGTAGGAAGTCAGGCAAAAATGCCAGGAGACCTCTGTGGGTGAACAAGAAGCACCTCCAAACACAAAAGGAAAGCATAGAGAAGGTGGAATCAAGGACACGTAACCTGTGAGGAATACAGAGACATTATTCAGGTATGCAAGGATGAAGTCCTGAAAGTTAAAGCCCACCTGGAACTGAAGCTGGTGATGGATGTCAAAGACAACAAGAAGTGCTTCTGTAGGGGACAAATGAAAGACTGGGAAAAATGTGAGCCCAATGCTCCGCTTCCTACTATACAATCTCACTCCTTTATATCAGACTAGACACAGTAAATAGAACCAGCTCTGTACCCCTGTACCCTCTGTACCCCTTACCGTACCTACCCTTCTTTGTTTTGTCTGAAGTCCCTAGGACTTCCTTACATAATGTTTAAGGAGTTCTGGAAAAGACAAAGGCACATTTGCAAAAGAAACAAGCAGGTGGGGGTTTAGGGTTTGTTTGGGGTTTTTTTTAGCTTGCAAATTCCTAACTGAAGAGGCTCAGCAACGTAGCTGCAGAGAAATGGAAATCATCTTCTGTAATATTATCAGCAAATTACCTTTGTCCTGGGGCTGTTTTACCTTTTGAAACCCCAGCTACAGCCAGAAACACACACTAGTCTCTTACAAGCTTTCTCCTGCATCTCTCTGCACCATACAATGCTGTATTAAGGCATTTAGATGTTTCACATGGTAGCATTTTACTGAGAGTCTCTTCTGACATCCACAGGCAATCACATTTTGTCACATCACTGCTTTTAGTTACATTTCCAACTGAAAACAAGTGTAGGAAGTACAATGCCCTTCTCCCAAGGCTGTCAATTCAGCAAATAGCACAGATACAATGATTAAATGTAAGTCGTGTGTGTATATTTGCTGCATATGATCTATTATAATTTTTGAATGCTAAATCCTATGGCTTTTTCACTACATAAAACAACCAGAGACACTCATAATCTAAACAGACAGAAAAAAACACAAGAGCTTGAACAGAGGCTCTTATCTTACTCTGTGCTTTTACAAAACTTTTAACCTTTTACTTAGATAGACTAGTTCCAGGGCCTCACAAAGAAAGTAATGTGTTCAGGAGGGAATGGTGAAAGGGCACTTCCCTTCTGCAAAAGGATTGAGAAGGAATTTCAAACATGAAGATAAAAATCAAAATAAAATGGAAAAATGAGACAAAGTAGTAAGCCAGAATTTGTTCATTATGTGTTTCAGTGAACTTTCTCTGATTTCCTGTAATGTGCCTTAACTGCAACAATGTTTATTTGCTAAATAGATAGTCCAAGCCTCTTATCTGTGAACTTCCACAGCTAAAATTTGCAAACTACATGGCCCAAAATCAAATACATATTAATGTGCTTAAATTGGAGGTGAGCCCATGGAACCAGCACATCCATATTATGTACATAGATCTCAAACATGAGCATTTATTTTAAATTGACTATTTAGTTCTCACTGATTCAGAATTACGTAGGTGCCACCAAGGAACTGGCCTCTGGTAGCACACACACATAAATCTTTTCAAGCACTGACAAGACTATTAGCTGAGGCCCCAGAAACCCAAAATTTGGGTCCTCAAGACATGTATTCCCACATTTATCTCATCAAGCAGTCCAGTCTCGCTGGCAGAGTCCAAGGACAATCTCTTTTAAGAGATGAGTTGTCAAAATACTCCTGCCAGGATAGGAAAGAGCAAGGTAAACCACTAATGCCCACGGCAAATGTAGCTTGACAAGGCAGTAATCTCTTCTAAAATACCTTTGGCACTAATGCACCAAAAATTTCCCATCGTTCAACTGCACGCCCTGAATCATGATAAACTGGGAGACTGAGAGGACCCCGAATCCTACACCACACTTGGGCTGATTTAAAAGCAAATGAATGTACTTGCTCCTTCACAGCAGTTCATGCCAGTCTGTGATTTACACGGGCTGATCTGGCACACATTTACCTTCCTGTAAGGCTTTCTGTAGTTTTTGACTGGATCACTTCACCTCCCCCCAGCTATAAAAAGAGAATGATGCTATTCATGTAACATTACAGAGGCACTGTCAGTTATGACAATTAATTAAAAGAAAATAAATATTTGGAGTAGAGAGTTGATTCTGCTTTATTGAGGTAGAGTTTTTTTTAAACAACAAAAAAATTTATCTAAAGTGAAGAAGACCTCGTGCAAAAACTAAATTCAATGATAGAAAATGTTGTTTTAAAATATCTGATAATTAAACTCTTGTATTATATCAAACATCTGTTCCACAGCTTTTATTCCCTGCAGTCAAAATTGAAGCCCTTGCAATTTGCCTGGTGAAAAGGTAACATGACCCAGCATCTTTTTCAGTATTTAGAACAAATCCAGATTTATAGGCTGTTTTTACCACAGCAGTATGCAATATTCCAAAACAAGCTCTAAGAAAATGTAATTAAAAATGTGAAGCTTAACAGAAAATGAGACAAAGCCTAAAGCCAAAGAAAAACCCTGCTAAACTTATTTGATATTATTAGGATCTGTAATTTTTATAGGAAAAGGAGAAATGCATTAGATCACATCTACCTGGATATAGTCAAATACTTGATATGGTGCAATGCTGACATTTATGTCTCTCTTATGGAAGTTAAGGAGAAGCTGCAAGAAAATTTCCAGCGATTTCTCTTGCAAACAGATTTTACTTAACATTGTAATAATAACTTCACCACAACGAGTAGGGAGACACCTTTGATACAAAATAAGAAATATAGCATATGGGGGGGGAAAAAAGGGAAAATTATAAAACCAGTGTAAGACTTAGAATTATGGAGTGCAACATCGTAGCAAAATGTGTAATATGTAAAATTTTCTCAAGAAAGGATGGTCTTTAATGCTTGATCTTTGTACACTTTCAACCTAATCAACAAGAAGGGAGATTTAGCCTGTGAAACAGAGAGCAGCCCACAAGCTCTAAGTCATGTCCAGGTGTTAAAAAGACAAATTACTGGTTGGTGGAATTGCCTTGTTAACCTTTAGGGCCTGACAGGTGTCAGTGAGCCCACACCTAGAGGGAGGTTAACAAAGCTGGGGAGAAGGATGTGCCACTGACAGCAGACACAGAGAATGCACAATTTATGGGCCACAAGGACATTGGGCAGAATCCCCAAGACAAGGAAGAAACTAACAAACCTCACCCAGCAATTGTGCAGAATCAGCTGTGACTGGGTAAAAGGTAATTCTGCTGGGGGAGATCCCACACAGATCATTGACCCAAAAACCCATTGGCCCAAAAGAAGAGAAACACCACGGCAGTGATCAGCACGAGATCAGCACTGAGAGAATCATTAACCAATACAAGATAGAACACTAATTAATACAAGGATTATGTAACATGGAGCCAGTGAACACTAATTCCTTTGTTTGTTGACATGTATAAATAGTAAAAAATGTTGACAGCTGTTGGGCTTGATTTGTGGAATTCCACTGGGCACCCAGGCTTGGAGAGCTCTGAAATAAAATAATCAATGTCTCTCTCACGTGTGTAATTATTGGCTTATGCTGTAATTATTGCTGCACACTGGGAAACAAATCCAATTTTTGTGGACAACCACACGCCACACCAATAAATTACAGCGCTATCTCAGAAGGCCTGGTCAGAAGGAGGCGTTTGATGGGGTGTATTTGCACCTGTCAGGAAAACTGGAAAGCATCATGCAAAGGACATGAGTGGTAGAAACTAACTGCATATTTTATTACCTAATAAAAGCTTTCTAAACTAATGGTCTGTACCAGAAGCAGGACATTATTTGTGTTAATAATAAGATGCGTGTCTGGCAGCCCTTTTTTGAAAGAAAGAAAGAAAGAAAGAAAGAAAGAAAGAAAGAAAAAAAAAAAAAAAAAAAAAAAAGAAAAAAAAAAGTGGGGGAAGGATGGTACTGTAGGGATTCCCATTTTCCAGCATCGAGCCTGGCAGAGCGGCGGGCAGTGCCGGGCAGCGGCCCTTGTGTTTGCACCTGGGCACTGAGGGGGCTCTGGGCTCTGGGGCGGGGCCGGGCCGCTCTAAGATGGCGGCGCGGCCCCACGTGGTGCGCGGCCCGGCGGGCGCGGGGCGGCGCTGGTGACATGGCGGCGGCGGGCAGCGAGGGCGGGACGAGCGGCGGAGCGCAGGAGGACGAGGTGGAGGTCGGTGGACACTGACACCGGGGCGCTCCCCCGCTCTGGGGAAGGGTCCGGCCCCCTGCAGGGCGGGGCAGGCGGGGAGGGGGCTGGTCTGGGCCGAGCGCGGTTCCCGGGGCGGGCGGGTTTGCCGGTCCCCACGGCGGCCCCGTGCCCAGAGCTGCGGGTTCTGGCTGTTCTTCCTCGGGCTTCCCGGGAAACGGCGAACTTCCAGTTTCTGTTGCTTCTTATCGCCATAAAATCACAGAATCAGAGCAGGGTTTGGATTGCAAGGGCCTTTAAAATAATCCTCTGGTTCCAGCCCTCTGCCGTGGGCAGGAACACCTTCCATAGACCAGGTTTGCTTAAAGCCTCTTCCAGCCTGGTCTGAAACACTTCCAGGGATGAGGCACTCACAGGTTCTCTGGGCAACCTGTTCTAGTGTCACACCCCCCACTCAGTTAAGAAAAAAAAATCATTAATAAAAGATTCTATATCTAAATCCACTCTCGATTTTAATCTGTTAGCCCTTGTTCTGTCACTACAGGCCCTTGTAAGAAGTCCCTCTTCATCTCTTGTGGGCCCTCTTTAGGCACTGGAAGGTGCTGTAGGGTGTCCCCAGAGACACACTGATGCTCTTTTTTCAAGGGGGAAAAAAGTGCTCCCCCACTGCTTGGTAGGAGGAAAAAGCCAGGAAATTCAGGTGTGAAACAGGGGTCTTAGAGAGCAGTGGGTCACTACATTTCCCTGAGTATTACAAAAGTTCTGTCTCTTGACAAAATGTAGCATCAACTCCAGTGTGGAGCCCGTTTATCCTGAAAATTGCGTCTTTGTGTGCAGTTCTTATTGGTATAGATTGCCTTACAAGGGGCCTTTTTTATTCCCTGAGTTCTGTTATATCTGTTATAGCTGTACATTATCAACTTTTCTTGTAGGAGCAGCTGGTCATGGTCGAGCTATCAGGAATTATTGATTCAGACTTCTTAGAAAAATGTGAAAACAAGTGCAAGATTTTGGTGAGTGATTACAGCACAATAGGAAAGGGGTAAGTTATTATGGATGTGAACAAGGGGCTGAGGCTGCTTCTAAATTTCTTGTCATTGATAACATTAGATCAAATCTTTGATAGAGAATTATGTGTGGTGTGCTTGGCTGCATATTGTGGGCTCTCTTTCAGAAACAGCATAAAGTCTTTGAATATATTATTGTGTAAATATAAGGAAACTTTTTCAAAAGTTTATATAAGCTTGGGCCAGTACCTGCTCTGATTTCAAGTTCTAAGTTAGGTTTGGGGGTTTTTTTAATTAGGTATTTCACACATTAAAAGAAAATTGTTAATCACACTTTTTCAAATTACTGGAATACAGCAGACAGGTAAACCAAAATATTTAAGATTTGTGCTGTATTTACAATGGGGTTTTTTGCAGTTGTGTCCTGGCAAGTTCAAGTCTTGTAAAGGATAACTGGGTATTAAGCATTTGGTAAACAGTTTTTGATGATTTCCTTCACCGTAAGGTTTTTGTAGGAATCTGGTTCCCCCATCCTGTTCCTTTTGAGTTTTAAAATCACTTTATCTGTATAGGACAGATTTTATTTGCCCTTCAAAATCTATGTAGACTATGAGAGCTGTATAGATACAAGTGCTACTGATTTGCAAATACTTTCTGAAAGTAGACCTTTATTATAGGCTGAAAAGATGCAAGAGAACATCTGAGTGTGCCACTGATCACAATATATGTGAGTGGTAAAGTCAATTCTAAATGTCTCAGAAGCAGAAATACAATCAAAATTCATAAAATATTCATCTTTGGATGGATATGCTTTTTTAAGCTGGTTTCCTTCCTTGGTCTGATTTAATTATCTTGACATTTGTTACATGTATCATTCATACTGGTGGCTGAAGGGCTACAGATGCTTTAGTAGTGCTGGTGGGATTCTTTTAAATGTGCTTTGAGATTCCCTTGTAATGTTACTAGGGAAAGGTTAAAGTATCCATACTGTGTTTTACTTGTATCCATATCTACTTGCATTTACTCTACAGGTTGAGCATTCAGTGAGACTTTTCCTAAGGGAGGACTGTTGTTAAAACCTTAATTAAAGTATCTGCTCAGTGTTACTCTGTTTAGCAAGTTTTCTGTGATGCTGGTCACATAAGGGGAAAACAGTCTCGAAGTCTGCGTAGTCCACAAAGGAATCAGCCAAAGAAATAAAAATCTGAATGTAAAAGCCCCATAATGCTATTGCTTAGTACTGATGTGTTCTTATTTTTATTTATTTCTTGTAGAAGAAAAAAAAAAATACACAAAAATATGTTCTATATGTTAGCTCAGTGTTATTGGTGTTCTCAATTTATGCAGAAGAAAGAGAATCCCAGAGCTTAAATCTTGTTGATCTTGTACCTTTGAAACACAGAAGTATCTAAGAGGAAAATTGCACAAATTCATATTAACCTGTGTGATAGTCTGTATGTTACGCAATTTACCACATAATGCCTTATCTTCAAAACTTTTTGCATGTGCTTAATTTCATGTCTTGAATAATTCTGATGTTCACTATTCAAAGTCATTTTGCCTCAATTAGTGTGTTCTGTTCAGATACAGATTTTTATCAAAATACACTATATAGGTATATCTTATATAAGAAAAATGGGATGCTGGCTTGTGTATTTGGAAAACCTGTGCTCTAGAGGAAGGGAATGGGCTGATAGAAGTGTTTCCTTACTCTTTCACTCCTTGCTTAAAAAAATAATATAGCAACAATTTCCAACTGCTTCACAATATAGACACACAGTAAGCACAGAAGCTTCTGTGACCCTGCAGTGGCACTTCTGGTGCTGATGTAATGCCTTATGCTGGACTTCTTCACCCTGTGTGTTTTCCAATTTGAAAGCTATTCCACTTTCTATAACCTGCATTAATTTGAGCTTAGAAAATAACATCATCTTTATGCAAACACTTACATTTTTGCTAATTTGAAATGGAGGTTTCATTAATTTCCTAGAGGATTTAA
The DNA here is from genome assembly GCF_965231275.1 of Zosterops lateralis. Taxonomy (NCBI): domain Eukaryota; kingdom Metazoa; phylum Chordata; class Aves; order Passeriformes; family Zosteropidae; genus Zosterops; species Zosterops lateralis. The sequence continues at coordinate 67,681,119 of NC_139764.1, read as the reverse complement.
CAGCACTGTAACTTATATAGACCATTGGCTGCAGTTTGATCTAAATTTATTGTAATATACTAGAGCATTTTCTATACACTTCTATACTAGGTTTTATTATGATTACTACAAGAGTATTATCTGGTATTTTTTTGGTATTTAATATACTTAAAGGGACATGTATGATGAGGAATTGATATAATCTGGATTCTGCTATGTCTGCCTGCTTGTCTTACAGTGAGAAATTCACCTGGGCTAATACAGACCTGACATTATGCAATTTTATCCTTCTTTACATAGGGAATAGAGACAGAGAGGCCCATTTTACAAGTGGACAGATATGTATTTGCAGGAGAATATGAAGGTAGGAAAACTTATGTGAATAGAATCTTTCCCTTTTCTCATGACCCAGAGACCTTTCTTAATATCAGGTGGTTTTGTTGCAATTGGTCCTGTGAGATGCTGAAGTTGTGGGTGGTTGTATAACACCGTGTAGAGCAGCAGCAGTCTGAGTTCACTGCAAAATTAACCATGCATCCTTTCCAGGAAAGTATGTGGGGAAGCTGACTCTGGGGTGCACCAGCTGATATTACTGCAGACAAAAATGTGGGGTATAAAATGCCTTAAGTGCTGTTGTCTCCTGTGTAAGCAGGACCGACACATTGCACGATCTGTAGCTGTCTCATTTGCCCTATGGTGACAAGACTGGTCTGGAAGAAAATGGTCTGGGATCCTCCCTCGTAGTGACTTCCAATGAATGTGATACTCCTGCCTGTTCCATTATCTGCAGCTGATATAAATTAGTCTCTAAAAGTTTCTCACTTTGTTTTTCATAGATACCTTGGGAACCTGTGTGGTTTTTGAAGAAAACACAGAGCAAGGTAATTGTTGTGATTTGATGTTCTTTTTGTTTCAGTAGCTGGAGAGGTTAAAAATAAATATCTTGTTTCAATTGCTGGTGGAATTCACTGTAACAACTGGGGTTTGGGTATTGTTTTTCTCCTCTCTTCTTAGATGCAGAAGGCAACCAAAAAGTTCAGCTGAAATACAAATGCCACACAGTGAAGAAGTTGAACATGACACGGACCCTTCTGACAGAAAAGAAGGAAGGTGAAGAGAATGTTGGTGAGTGATTTTCCTTTTATGAATGTGGACATGAGTGGATTATGCTTGGGAACATCAGCCTTTATTAAGTTTTTGATTCAAGACCATGCAGGACGTCAGAGGAACTTCCTTCTTTAGGCACCATATGTGTATATTTAAATTAAAAAATTAAATACATTTCTGACCAGTGCTGCCTCCAGAATGGCTAGTAGGAGATTACTACAAGGAAATGTAAGAGCAGGGCAAACATGCTGATGCTGCCTGGTACATTCTTTTGTCATCTAGAAGTTTTAAAATCAGAGGTTCTGCTTCATAGATCTTTGTTGATTTTTTTTTTTTTTCCTACTTCCATCATTTTTTCTAATGACTTTCTGAGTTTCTGTAATTGTTAAAAAAATGAGTTGTACTTACTGAATTTACAGTTGAATGGAAATGAATTTAAATTACTTGCAAAGATGTACCTAGAAGACCATTTATATTGATTTTCATTCTGTAGGCAGAACTCAAGGTTCATATGTTTGCTTTATTTTTTTTTTGTACAAAAGTCAGTACTTTTACATAGTCAAATGCTGAGTATCCTACTATATATAGCAGTATTCATTAGAACTGTCCTACTGCTTTTAGCTGCTTTTTTCACTCAAGTCAGTGTTACTGCTTCATATTTTAAGAATATATAGCCATTTTACCTTAAATATGAGCAGTCAGCCTGACACTGGCTATAGGAAATGAAATGTCATCTAGAATCTAACCAAACATCAGCATTCTTATCAACACCACATACCACTTCTCTCTAATAGAATTAATTATGTAATATTAAACCGAAACTATTATTGTGATAGTATAAGTAATATTAAATTGAGACCAGAGAGTATTTTGCTTAATACACAGGCCTTTTTTATTCTGGAGCAGCAATACTGATAAGTACTGAAAACCACTTTGTTTCTGTATTGTGACAGGAATCTAACTTGTGCATACAAAGTAACTACAACATCTTGTGAAAGTGACAACATGTACTGAGTAAAAATTAAAATGGGAGTCGAATCCCATTTCTGTTTGGGGTTGGTTTCAACCTGTTGTTTCAGCTTGTTATTACACTTGAGTTAAAGAGAGTGCACGAACTTGTGTCCTGTCCCTGTTGTGATTACCAGAAGGTCTAATATTTAGGTGAACAAATATTTTATTCTCTTCATTGCATTTGTGAAATATTTTCTCTGCGTTTTGATTTATGTTTAAGTTATTTTAAGAGCCCAAGGGTGGCATCAGACACCTAAATACAACAGGAACTGCCACACTGGATCAGAGGAAAAATCTCTTTAGTATGGTATTTTCTGACTATGAAAAGTAGTAAATGGGTATGTGAAAAGTAATAGGAGGGGGACATGCACATCTTCCTTTCTAAGTGGTTCTTTTACTTAGATCTTGGTCAGGCTCAGCCTTTGTAACAGTGAACTTAAACAAAGAAAAAACTGCTGTTAACTCCTTTTGTCACTAATAGAATTATCCTTCTTTACATCAGGTGGAGTAGAGTGGTTGCAGATCAAGGACAGAGATTTTTCCTACAGCAGGCCTAATATGATTTGCAGTTTTCTGCCTGAAAAGGATGATTCTGAGGAGTCAGCTCAGGCCCAAGATAAATTGACTGAAGAGTCAGAGGGAGAGGTGAGTGGCAAAGGAAATTCTGACATGAACTGTGACCTGGAAAAGCAGCACACCTTGGAAAGAGATGCCCCTACTCCTCTGCCTGGCAGCTCTGCTTCTGGGGCAGAGGAATCTCCTTCTGGAAATGCTGCCTTAGAGGATGTACCTCCATGATACTAACTCTGACCTTTTCAGGATTTCTTCATGGAATTAGTGTGCCAACTTTTATAGGCTGTGACATCCACCTTATCTGAAAAATGAATAGTGGAAAAACAAACATTATGTTCTTGTGCATTGCTTTTGTGTTTGAGTTATAGTGGGAAGGGCTTAAGTTTTTTAAAATTACTGACTGGAAATGTATGTATCCCTACCTCAAAACTGAACAAGTGGAAATGGTTACACAATTTAAAAAAAGTCCTACCTTAGAAAAATGTTAATGTATTGTACAGTCTGAAACATTTTGTAAAAAGAAAGAAACACTGTTGTTTAAAATAAAGTCCTGAATTTTTCAAGTATAATTTCACCTTGTGTGTCGTATTCAGCCGCATACTCTGTCTGCTCTTGTACTGCAGTTACTGAAAGAAAACAAACCAAGTAAGTGTGATGTTTATTGACTGTTTGAATACTCATCAAATTGTTTAGTTTAGATGTCTCTAGTGTCCTTTGTCCCCTTGATGGAGTTTAGAAATCTTTCATGTGGGAAGGGACTTTATGAGGTCTCTCATCTAGCTTCCTATATAAAATATGGTGAAACACGGTCAACAGTGAAATTCAGGGCAGGTTGGTTGGGGCTTTGTCTACTCAAGTCTTGAAAACCCCTACAAACTTGTCAGCACATGAAATCCAGGTCTTAAAGAGGCATCTGTTACAATGCTTCCCCCATTTTCTGTAGAGTATATGTGTTATGTAAAAGGAAGTGTGGTCACCCTGTTTTTCTTCTTCCTTTGTCACTTCTTGGCTCTAATCTTCCTCTCTGGCATTTTTTCTGAAGGGTTTTATACTTAAGTTCCTATACCCTGCATCAGTGGCTCCCAGACTCTAGTCCATGTGACCATATTGTGGTGCCTAGCTAGTCTGTGGTTGATACTGCTACATCATTTATACTGCCACACACCATTCTATATCACAGTTGTGTGTGGTGCACTCATAATGTTTTCAAAAGCACAACAATTTTAAAACATAAAACATTTTCTCCCTGACCCTTCTTTCCTACCTTTCTCTGCCTCCCTCAAAACAGTGTAACTGCAACAGTGCTGTGAGGATGGGAATGCCTAATTAATTCCAGGATAATCATGTAATACTTTAATTAGTAATGATCAGAGGAGAAGCTCACCCACAGCGTTGTTCACAGCACAGCATCAGTAAAGAGAAGTCATTAAAATGGCAACAGTTTCAAACCATTAATCCCATTTTTCTCTTTTTTTTTTCTGTGTAGAAGCAACTTGAATCCTAGGGGAAAGAGAGGCAGGGAGAGGAAGAACAGGGAACATGCTCTGTGTGCCGTGTGCCTCCAGCCTGGGTGTGGATCTTTCACGTGGTAGTGTTGCATTTGAGGTTTCAGGGAGACCGAACAGCCATCCCTCTGGATTTAACTGCAACCATGGAAGTTTAAAAACATCATCATTCACACTTGATTTGTGTAGTGCTGATAGATAGAGGACAATTATAACTGGAATAATGATCCTGGGATCCATACACAGGCTCATGAGTGCTGGAGGGAGGGTTTGCAGTGCACTTGGTGGCAGCTGAGCCTCCTGCAGAGAGGGTTCTTGCTGTGGCTGCTTCAGCCACTGGGAACAGAGAGGTGCTTCAAAAGTTTGTTCTCTGACAGAATGCAAACACAGCACCTCATGTTTTGTTAACTGGTAACTTAGCCCGGCACTATGTACGTGGGGCTTTTTTCCCTACGTACACGGAGTATTCCAGCAGCATTGGCTTCTGGCCTTCTCAGCCTTTTCTTTCAGCTACACTGAAGCCATTTCTTTGTTCTAGTTCATCTGGTAATCAGTATTATTATTTGAAAACATTTTTTGTATATCATGCATGATGAGTACATTCATAATAATGGCGAAGTTTTAAAATATTTTAAACGTTTTTTCTAATGGTCGAGCTTTTGTTTCTATTATTATTAACCCGAAGTTAATAATAATATTATATGGTTGTATGCAACCATACAACCTCTTGGGGAAGAACCTTTTCCTGAAATCCAACCTAAACCTTCCCTAACACAACTTCAGGCCATTCCCTCGGGTCCTGGCTCTGGCCACCAAAGAGATCAGTGTCTGCCCCTCCTCTTCCCCTCAGAGGAAGTCGCAGACTGCAGTGAGGTCTCCTCTGCTCCAGGAGCCCCCAGCCGCTCCTGGCAGGGATTCCCCTGGAATCCTCCGCCACGTGGGCCGAGCGAGCGGAGCCGGGGCCGCGCCCCGCGCATGCGCCGCGCCCCGCCGGATGTGACGAGCCGGCGGGCCCCGCGCATCCTCCGCACGTGAGGGCAGCGATGGAGGCGCTGGACAGGGTCGTGTGAGTGCCGGGGCATCCCGCTCTGCGAACGCCAGCGGGGGGCGGCCCGGGGCGGGTTGCACTGGGGGAGCCAGCAGAGAGAAAAGCCTGGTGGAAAACATGCGCTTACTCAGTTGGTGGCTTAAAATAACCGCGGTGAACAGCTGGTGTTGAATTCGTGTGTTTCCGTACACCCGAGAGAATTCATTTCTGAAGTTTGAGTGATGCCCCGCCACAGCGTAGGGAGCAGTTTGCATAAACTAAACCACAGCAGGTCCCACCTCAGCATGAGCAGGAACTTCTTTACGTGGAGGGTGACAGGGCCCTGGAACAGGCTGGCCAGGGGATCCTGGGGTGTCCTTCTCTGGACACCGCCCAAACCCACCTGGAGACACTCCTGTCACCTGCCCCAGGGGGCCCTGCCTGAGCACGGGGGTGGACTCAATGGTCTCCGAGGTCCCTTCCAGCCCTCTCATGCTGTGATACCTCTGTGTGTGTGTGTTGGGGGTATTGTTTGTTCTAAACAAGAAATAAAAATAACACTTTACTGAGGCGATAATCTAGTGGAGAACTGTAATTCTTAAGCCGTGTAGCCACTGACATGTATAAGGTATTTCATGGCTGGGGTATTTCACCTGGATAGTGCCCAGTGCTGGTTCTTGACAACAGATAGATGTCCTGTACCTGTGCTTTTATTTTGGGGGGGGGCGTTGATGTCTTTGAGGAACTTTGTTTTCTTCTCATAAGCAAGTTTCTGGCTTGTTGAGGGAGCTGGTGTGAGGGGAATCCTTCAGCCTGGCAGTAGGCTGGGAATTGTAGTATAGCTTGATTGCTAAATTAGTGAAAAGTGAGGAGCACAAGACTGTAAAATAACCTTTGCTTATTTAGGGGGACAGAGGAAGAGGAGTGGCGGTAAAAACACATTCACCTGAGACAGGGCTTTTGGCATTCATTGTAATTCTGAAGGTTGGGATTAGTTTGAGTCATTGAAACAAGTTACTTGAACACAGTTTGTTCCAATTCTTGTTTGGCTTCACTGATTTCTGTTACATATATTAAGCTTTTAACTTTTGATTTATTGTTACAGAAAGCCTAAAACTAAGAGAGCAAAAAGATTTCTTGAGAAGAGAGAACCCAAGCTAAATGAAAATACAAAAAATGCTATGCTCATCAAAGGAGGAAATGCAAATTTAACAGTGACCGAAGTGCTTAAAGACATTGTAAGTTGTTGGATATAGCATGCAACCTTCCTGTCTCTTTCTTACAATCTGCTGCACTATCAGCATTTTCATACTCTCCCTATACCCCAAATCTCAGAATGACCAATACTCCAAAGGTGTCATTACCTGCTTCTTAATGGAGATTGTTTCTTCCAGCTTCTTCTTTGCAAGAAGTTCTGAGCTTGCTCTCTTATTTTTCCACAATGGTCTAGTAGATAAGGTGAAGTGTTGCCAAGTCTGTTTGAAAACAAGAGGATGAGGAGGATTGGGTACAGAGCTGGGACTGTATCACACAGCTAAGTCATATCCCAGAATCCTGTAAGCTGACTGTGTGTATTGATGGGGAGCTTTCAGCCTCTCCTGAAACTAAGTTACCAATCTTGCCTCATAACTCCATGGCTCAAAATATTATAGCTGTTCCTACACTCGTTTTTGTCTTTGCTTTTTTGTTTTTTTATTCTTTTATGCTTCTTATAATTAAGTTGTTGTTCTTTCCCTGTTTCTCCTTATGTCTCTTAGAAGTAGAGGGATTGCATTACATGGCTTTGATTTCAGCTGTTTCTCAGTTAGTTTTTTATTTCTTAGTTTCTACAAATAATTTCTTGTGCAATTAATTTGGGAACAAGATTGTCACCAGCTCGAAAGGTGTTACTGTGAGCAGGCCTTTTGAGGTACCTTGTTCTAGCCTGCTCTGCATAGTTACTGTTTCACATGATCCTGTAAAGTGTTGGGTTGTAAAAACAACAGTGCTGTGTGTGCTTTAGAGATGATGTGTTAAACTTTGTGTTTTGCAGTATGCTGTGAAGAAGCCTTTTGCTGTACTGTATAAAAAGTAAGTGATCTCACTTTGACACCTTTGAGTCTTCTGACAGACAGACAGACAGACAGCTTTGGGTAGTTTCAGGGCATGAATAGAGATGCAGACTTGCATGGGGGCTTGAACAATGACCAAGGAGCAGAAGATGACTGATCATGATTTTCAATAGACTGGAAACAAGCTATGTGTGATTAGTGCTGGTGCTGAGCCCTGCTCTGTATGGAGCAGGATTCAGCTCCAAGTCTTGTTTGAGATGGGACCCCAGTGTCTGTATGAATGTAGTGCAGAAACAACTGTAATAGCTAAATTTATTGAATGAACAGGCAAGGGCAGTTATTCATAGTGTCACTGGTGGAAGTGTTCTGCAGGTCAGCCCCAGGAGACAGGAAATGTGGAGAATGGTAATGATGGCACTAAGGCATTCCTGGCAGTAGTAATGTGACTTGTGATTTGAATTCAAACTGAGCCTTTACTGCTGGAGTTTCTAGTAGAATGGAAAACATTTATTATCAGAGAATTAATAAGAAGTGACTATCTAGGCCTGTTTTGGGTTTTTTTTTTCTTTTTTTTCTTTTTTTTTCTTTTTTTTTTTTTTTTTTCTTTTAACTTGTCTTTTCTCCTCCTCTCAGGAAAAATATTACCAGGCCTTTTGAGGACCAAACATCATTGGTAAGTATAAAGAATGTTTTCTCTTACAGTTTTGAGTGGGCTATCCTTGTGTGCTAAAAGATGAACCATCAGAAAAGAAGAATAGCCTGTCTGAATAGAGCTTTGGCTGAAACTAAAGGGTAGAAAGAGAGAATGTTGCTTTTGGAAGAGGCAGGCCACTCAGGAGGACCACAAAGATGTGAGGGTATGCAGGGAGAAAATTAGAAGGGCCCAAGCCCAACTAGAACTTAAATCTGGTTACTGCCATAAAAGACAATAAAAATGTTTTTGCAATTACATCGCCAACAAAATGAGGGCTAAAAGACTCTCCATCTGGATGCAGAGGGAAACACAGGGACAAAGGATGAGGTGCAGAGGTATTTAATGCCTTCTTTGCCCCAGTCTATAATAGTTGCTCTCTGGGTACCCTGAGCTGGGGACAGGGACAGGGAGCAGAATGAAGCCCCCATAATGCAGGAAGAAAGGATTGGTGACCTGCTACACCACTTTGACACACACGTCTATGGGACTCCATGGGATCCATTAAGGTGCTTAGGGAGCTGGTGGAAAAGCTCACCAAGCCCCTTTCTGTCATTTAGCAGCAGTCCTGGCTGACTGGCTAGAAGCATTTTTTAAAAGGGCAGTTTTGCAGTGTATGTGTTGTTGCAGTATATGCAGGGCACATTCAAAGCATTTGAGTTTTTACATCTTTTTAATAAAATATACAGCTATTAGAGAGTATAGATATCAGCACACAGTGATTAACAGAGCTGTATGAGCGTGTGTTTCAAGAGGAGTCCCCTCTGGTCTGTTCTTGGCCTGTCTAGAGTCAGCATTTCTCAGGGATCTGGTGGCAAAACTCGATGCTGAGCTCTGTGATTTGTACATGCAGTAAATCCAGCCTCTCCAAGTGTCTCTGACCTTGCAGAGAGGCAGAGCTGCAATGTTCTCTCTTAGCTGCTGCTGTTGCAGGGGTGGGAGGTGAAGTGTCCTGTGCTTCACAACTGCCAAGTGCAGGTATATACTTGTGGGAAGCACTGGATAAGTTGTGTGTGTACATCATGGAGCCACTGTTGATACACAGGATGAGGAGCTGCCTTGGGTTATGCAGAAGTGCATAAAAAGACTTTGGAGCTGGACATCTTTAGAAAGAACTGCTGTAATGTTGGCTCTGGACATCGTACCATAATAGGTTCTCTAATCCATTCCTCCTGCAGAATATATCTCTGTGACAGTCAGCACTGGCTTGGTTTTAGATAGCATCTTAATCTTAAATAATAAATTGACATTAAGTTACTCTGTAGTAGGACTCATGTGCCAAGTGCAGATGTTGTAAGACTTGCTGTTGAGGGAATTAACTGGTTGTTCAGAAGCTGTCAGGCAAAGCCAATGTGCTGCATGAAGCTTAGTTGGGAAACTATGAGACATTACAACAGCAGCCAGCTTGCCAATACTTACTCATCAGGCAAGGAGATGAAGTTGAAAGTATCTTGTGTGAAACCAAATAATCAGGAATTACAAGAAAAGGTATTAAAGATAAAATGGCAAGAAAAAATTGCCTGACTTGTATTTTAAGATGCAATGGTAAATTAAAAAAGAAATCATTTGGATCTTGAATCCAGCTGTCAGTTTTAGCGTAAGTGCTGAAAACCACTAATGACATGCTCAAAACTCTTCTGGTAAGTGCAGTTGCTCTGCTCACAGAGCAGCTCCTAAACTCATGTTTGTGCCAATTGCCTTTGCAGAATATTTTAAATTCTGTGAACTGCAACTCAAAAATTTTATTATTTTCTTCGATTGCAGGAGTTTTTTTCCAAGAAATCAGACTGTTCTCTGTTTCTCTTTGGCTCTCATAATAAGAAGCGACCTAACAACCTGATAATAGGTAATAAGTCTCATTTGGGTTTTTATTGGGATGATAAGTGTAGTTTTCAGTGAATATTTATATAACTAGATTTTATTTTCTACTCTCACAGGTCGCATGTTTGACTACCATGTGCTAGACATGATTGAGCTGGGCATTGAGAAGTTTGTATCCCTGAAAGACATCAAGGTAAGGAATTGCTAATTCAGTATTTCAGTGACACCTACTGGTGGACTTTTTTTGTTGCAATTTTTTCTGTGCCCTGAAATGAATTAAGTTATTTTTTAAAAATGCTTCATGCAGTATATGAGGATTGGTAATTGTGTTTATTGAGTGTTAATTTTATGCTCTGCTTTTTAATTTAATTTGGTTGGTCTATTCTGTCCCTAGTGATCACAGGTCACAGCAGTTTTTCTTTCAGTGTTGAATGGCTGGCCACCTATTAAATCAATTATATGTTCCCTAACTGTCTGAATTTTTGTTGTTTTAAAATTCTTATTCCACAGAACAGTAAGTGTCCTGAAGGGACAAAACCTATGTTGATATTTGCTGGTGACGTGTTTGATGTGAATGAAGAATACAAAAGACTGAAGAGCCTTCTCATTGGTCAGTATTTTGATTATTTGGGCAGTAGGATTGAGTGGATGTGTAGTAATATGATCTATTGGGAAAAGCTAATTTGTCAATAAATGCTTGCTTATGTTCAGCGCAGACGGAAAACAGAATGAGCACTTGGAGGTTTCATGTCACATAAAATTAAAGTGAACTAATCGTGATGACTTTTAAAGAGAGGATAAAAAAATGTCCTAAAAGATTCTGAAGATGAAACTTTATGTTCACCAGAGTTCCTTATTTCGATTATGGGAAAACTGTCATTTTCCAAAATATCTTGGCCTTAGAATTGTACTGAGTTGTCACTTTTCTAACAAAATAATATCTTGAAGTATATAAATTGAAATCAGTGGATTGAGTTCAGAAGCTGGGGTATTTTTGCTTACAGAAAAGTCAAATCAGTCTAAGTCAGCTTCTGTTTTTGTAATGAAAGCATTTTTGCTGGAAATTCCACCAATTCTAACAAGTGTGCCATTGCTTAGGGTACTTGGAGAGAACAGGTGCAGTAAAAATCAGCTGTAGATAAGTTATGCCCTAAATTTAAGGCAGGCTTAGAGCTTAGGAAACAAACTGGCATGAGGTATTTTACTATCTTAAAGTTGGAGGCTCTGGAAGATAAAGCACATTGTAGCTTTATAGAAGCTATACCTAGAAATAGAAGTTATAGGATATTGTATCTCTTGACACTTCAAACATGCTTCTTGCTTGGCAAAACTAGATCTAGTAAGTAGAGTGGAGTAATTTTTCTTTTTAATAGCTTTCCTGAAAGTAATTTTTTTTTTTTTTTTAATTCTGGTAAAATACTGAACCTGGTCCAATAAGAACAGTCTTGTTCTTTCAGTTCCATTCTTGGGTTTCTAGGAAAATGAGTAAATGATTGCTCTTTAGAAACAGACCCTAAAAATCAGATTTTTTTTCCTTAGTATTATTTCTTAAAGCAAAATATTTCGTCTGGAATGAGAATGAAAGGGAGCAGGAGAGGAGTAAATTTTTGTCCTCTCAGTATGACTGATTGGTTCTTGGGGATGGATGAAGGGCTGGTAACTGAGCTTATGCATCTTTGAAGACAACTGAATACAAAGATAAGTGAGTTTTACTGCTGCATGTTTGTGTCACTGTAAATGAGTATTTACACAGAAAGCAAGTGCACTTTCTGAAGTGTATCTTGTTCAGGCATCTGCACAGTGATGGGCATCCAGATTTTCTCAAGCACCCCATGGTCAAACAGCTAAAATGGGAGACATGCATAGTAAGATAGTTGCCAAATAATTGAGTACTCCTTCCTATTTCTCTTGATGTTTGCCTGTCCTTTCTCCTCTCCTATTTATTTAATGACTTGGCAGTCAAATGTACTCCACACCCAATCTTTCTTCTTGAACATATGCCGTGTACTCCAGGTCCTAATTGTTCTGCTGAGTTCTGTGAAATACCCAGATGCAAAACAACAGACAAAGGTTAAGGAGAGTAAAGGCTTGAAGATATCACTAACAAATTAAAATAATTTGGGAATTTAATCTGACCTGCTTCAAAACTGCCCTTTACCAATAAGGAAGAAGTGATTTGTTCCATTTCTGCAGAAGATGCTACTCTTGCTAAGAAAGAGAATAGAAGAGTGTCTTTATAACAACAGCTGCAAATATTTTGTTGCTGTACCAATATTGTTGGGGTCCCAGAGGGAATATCAGATAGCTGACAGCTTCTTGTTGCCAAAGCAATGTGATGCCAGTGATGCTGAGGAACAACCAACAAGCTAACTGGCTTTTTGGATATCAGAAGGGCTTATGCATGTTTGGACAATCATCTTACAGCAGCTTCTCGGTAAATTTAAGGGCAAGCGTGAATTATTGTCTTCGTGGTAACCAAATGCTGTAGTTAAACTGTGAAGTGGAAGAAGCTGTTTAGGAGAAATAAGTGACAGATGCATTTTCTTGGAGACCTGGGAGACAAAGACATCCCTCTTTTTCTCTGTTGGTTTTCATTGCTCTCCGACATGGTAGTGTAGTCCATTTAAATTATGTAAGTCTTGGAATGCATTTAATGAAATACTAATAATTTTTTGTCTGTATCTATAAGATGTTTCAACCCTTGCAACACTGCCTGCTTGTTCTGTTATTGCACATCTATTTTATCCTAAAAATGGCCAGGCCACTATAGGTCTTGCTTATACACTTTCTAAAATGTTGGTTTGCAGATCTCCACAGTTTTGGAATGACCTTGATCTTCAAACAGCCTTTCCTCACACAGACTCTTTTTGAATGTCTGAAAAGATTTGAGGGCTTTTTCTGGCCAGGAAAGGGAATGGCTGGGAAATATTTGAACTTCACTCAAGCTAACCAAAGCTACATAGAATACAGTGTTACCAGCTTTTGGATATGAATTGATACAGAAAGAGTTACATTCCAAAATCAATTGGGAATTTAATCTGGAAATAGAAAGGACCTGAAAAACTCTCTACAGCAAAGAGTATATTAGACTTTCTGGAAACATGTTTGAGGACAAGGGGGAGAGAGAACTAGGAATGGAAAGAAAGGAGAAAGCAAGTCTCTAGTCCAACCAAAGCAAGAATTGTAAATTAAGAGTATGTTAAAAAAACTTCAACTCTCTGGGTGTAGTGAAGTGTAAGGTTTCTGCAGCTGTTCAGTGTTGCCAGGAAACAAATTCCTGACCACCTGCATTTATTGGAAGAGATCATCCTGTGGGTAAAAGGATGTATGATGCCACAGGAAAATATGAAAGGGAGGTATTGCCAATAAAACCACTGTGAATGTAAGCCTGTGTACCTGCAGAGAACTAATTGAAGGGAAAAAAATATGCCACAAGCAAACAAAATGTTTTATTTGAAACTTTTCCTCTAACTACAAGTTAGACTCGAAATAAGAGAGTATTTAATTGACCAAGAAAGTTTCCTGGGCTGACTCCATCTGGTATTTGCCAGCCAAACTGTGTTTTGGATGTTACTCCAGTGCTGGTACTCTTGCAAAAAGGTAGTGAAGGAAAAGACAAGTAGCCAAGGGGTCTGAAAACAGGGCAGAGCAGAAAAGAGTGATGTGTTTTGCATCTGTTCGCAGTTGTCCTATGTTTCAGCTTTGCCCTGTCGTGTTTACTAGAACACCTTGTTCCCTTGGTCAAGGTCACATTCTTTCTCCACCCTCTGCATATGTTGGACAGATTGCTGTGCTCATTGCAGGCTCTCTGATTGCACAGTACATTTTCATTTCAGCCTGATATAGAGGCAGCTCATTTTGTATTTAACCTGTATTTCAGTGTTCTCTTTGCAAACTCACAAGTATTTGAAGTGTTTTATTTTCATAGATGTTTTGCTTATTAATAGAGAAAACATTAGACAAAATGACAAATATTGCTTTACCTAGAGGACAGAAGTGCCTTGTTGTGAGGGAGATATGAAAGAAATTAGATATCTAAACTTTTTCCTAAAGTCAGAGAAGAAAATGTAGATAAGAGTAGAAAAGGTGCGGTTTTGATCTGCTGTGTACTGGTTTTGGTCCTTCTTTCTGGTGTTCCAAATCTGGCTATGATTAAGATTTAAAGATTAGGTTTGAATGATGTCTTTAAACAGATACCTGAGGAAATGGCTTCAGTATACTGATCTGTGTTTGTCTGAACATTGACTGGCCTAAACACCAAATAAGATCTTTTTTTTCCCCCTGATTTTAGAGATGAATACTTAAAAGAATAGACAATGCAATTATTTGCATTAGCTCAATAATGCTAAGTTACTGCTCTGAAATGTGTTTGCTCTTTTCCTTGCACTTACTGATAGGAAGTATATCTAAAGGTAGCATGTATGTTGCTACCAAATTATCTCTGGGAAGTCACTGTGTTCCTGTAAGGATATACATACACATTTGGATTCAGCAGTGCACACTAACATGTGCAATATTACATTTCTGTCCTGTGTATTGGCCAGGCTGCAGTTTTAAGTAGTGGCTATTTCATGAGATTCCTATTTCAAAATGGGCTCACATCACAGCACCAATTTGTTACAGGCATCTGTTGGTTTTATTTTCAGCCAAGAAACCTGGCATTTATTCCTTTTAAATACTCTCTCAGATTTCTTCAGAGGTCCCACTGTGCCCAGTATTCGTCTGGCTGGTTTAGAGTACGTTCTGCATTTCACAGCTGTAGATGGGAAAATTTACATGAGAAGCTACAAGTGAGTATGTGTTTCATCTGTCTGTCTGGGGTTTGGTACACTTGTCAGCTTTAATCTGTAGTTGTGAAATTGAACTGGCTTGAGCTGCATTTAGAACATGCATTGTATAGAGGTGCTCCAGTGTAATTTGTACAGCAGAAGGAAAGCACTTGAGCTTTCCTGAGGCAGGTCTGCTGCCTCCTTCCTTGTTGAGCTCCTCCTGGTTCAGAGGATTGCTCTTCCATATGGCTCAGTTAGTGAGGTGAATTAACTTGGTGAATTCTGGGTACTGTCTTAGACTCGATGGACTTAGTCTGTTCTCAGGCTGATTTCTATGACTCTCCTCACTTAAGTGTTTGCCAGGGAACAACAGGGGATAGGCTGCAGACAGAGATGCACAAGGAAAACCAGGAAAAGGCAGGGCAATGCAACTTTCTTGTTGCATTGGTGTTCACCCTCACAGTCACTCCCTGCCTTAGGAGGCTGTGAACATTCATAGTTTGTGTTCCGTGTGATTTTGATTTCTCTTGATGCAAAATTTTGAAATTTCAATCAGCCTCACTCTTAAAAACAAAGAACCAAAACACTTTCTCAGATAAGTGCTTGGGTTGTTTTGCTGTAAATTATAGTGAATATTTTTCATATCTAGTAATACCCAGGGTGCTGTTATGAGTTTGAGAAGTGATATGGTTTTCAGGATACTGGGGCTGAGTTTTAAAAGGGATACTGATTATACTGATCTCGTTAAAAAAAAAAAAATACATTAGCCAGGTCATATTTCAGGTGTGTTCAAATTGTAATGAAACTGATTTATTATAAATTGTTTTTGATGGACGCCTTTCCCAATGATAGAGTTAGTGGTAGCAGTTGATTTAACAGTATTTTGAAGTTCAGGATTGAACCTGTTGTTAAGGAAGATGGATGAACCTCTGGCACAGAGGACAATGTTGATTTTGGTTGGTTTTTTCCTCCTAGAGTGCTTCTGAAGAAATCTGGCTGTAAAATACCCAGAATTGAACTAGAAGAGATGGGACCTTCATTAGATCTGGTTATGAGGAGAACACATTTAGCCTCAGATGACCTTTTTAAGCTGTCTTTGAAACAGCCAAAAGGCCTAAAGGTATGTACCTTGGAAAGGGCATTGCTTTCAGATCTCTCTGTGAAGAAGAGCAAAAGCTGGAAGTATTACTTAGAGCAAAGGCTGAAGTATTACTTGTTGTGTATTTGACCAGAGCTTGCTTTCATCGAGGCCAACTGACATTCCTGGGGCCACAGCATTTCTGTGGTGCTTAGCTGGCATCCAGACTGTCCTCTGGAAGCACACAGAACACACAGCACAAATCTTAGTCTCCAAACTCCAACCAATGTATGAGGTCTTGCTTTTGGGCACTTGATTCTCATTAGAGCTCCTGGGACTGTACTGAGAAATACTAACATCATTCTTCCCTTGCAGCCTAAGAAGAAAAAGAATATCTCCCACGATGCGCTTGGTACAACTTATGGTCAAATCCACATGCAGAAGCAAGATCTCAGTAAACTGCAGACACGGAAAATGAAAGGCTTAAGAAAGAGGCCAGCAGAGAAGTCAGCTGAAGATGGTGGGGCTAGTCCCAAAAAGTCAAAGTCAGCTTGACAGTCTGGGACAGTTTTGGAAACTCTTTGTACTTTCAGATTTAGAATATATGTTGTAATATAAATTGTCAGGCATAAAAGATTTAGCTGTTAAGCTGTTAGCTTAGTTTTGTACCAAAAAAATCTTTTTAATCATATGTCATTTTAAAGGGAACATTGAGATATTGAGCTTTAACATGGAGCTTGGTTATTTACAATAAAAAATATTATTTAACTTTCTTAGTTGTCCAAAGCTGAATGTTTGTTTCTCGGTATTAGCCATATATGGGAGTCAAACAGGTGACTCATTTCCCGGACAGTTTCACAGAGTGGATTGGAAAGGACTTTGAAGATCATCTGGTTCCAACCCCCTTGCCATGAGGAGAGACACCTTCTACTAGACCAGGCTGCTCAAGGCCCCATCCAACCTGGTCTTGAACACTTCCAGGGATGGAGAAGCTTCTCTGGGAACTTGTTCCAGTGCCTCACCACTCATACATGGAAGAATTTCTTCCTAGTATCTCCCATGCTTCATGCTTTTAGCATAAAGGCATTTGAATTGTGTCTCCAATGAAGCAACTTGCTGGTGGGAGAGGCTGTACTGCCCTTCAAGTGCTCTCCTGTTAACCTGCAATCCCTCTCCAGGCTTTGGGCATCTCTTGCTGGCATCAAACCGGTCAGAGTGGGATGGATTGAAGTTCCCTTCCCTCAGAAACTTTAGATTGCTGTTTTGTTGGGAGCCCTTAATCAGTCAGTTCTTACGCATTCTGTGCAGGACCAGAGCAATGAATGTGCATACCATTCACAACTTCTCTGTTCATTTATAGTTAATATATTTCGGATTTTACACAACTGCAACACTCAATAAAGTTTAAGCCATTTTCTAAAGTCTGAGTTCAATACATGTGTGATTGCTTCTGACTATTGCACCAGGCCCTGCTTTGCACTGGCAGAAGTGGGAGTGCTTCAGGTGCTTTTACTGTGTTCATCACCAAGGTAGCAAAGTACCTGATATTTACTTTAGGCATAAATGAAACCTTTACAGGTTGAATTTCAATCTTTGCTGCTTGATCTGTGCCCAGAATGGAAGTATGTGAAGCAACCACTAAAGGTCCATTTTTTTTCTTCTTATCCTGCTTTCCTCCCAAGTTTGTGCTCATGAGTTAGTGCAGACTCAGCTATAATGGGATGAGAGTCTAAGAGTTTAGTGAGATTTTGGTGTGGTGTTCTGTTTTGGAATGCATTGGAAAACCTAGATTTTTAAAATTCTGCTTGTCTCTTTGGAAGATATTTCTCTGCCCTTTAAGCATAATTGTTACAGAAGTATACACGTTATCAACGCAAAGGTCAAATACAGCAAGCTTGGTCATCCTACTTACATTTTTAATACTTTTCTTGCTAGTTTTCTAATCAGTTGAAGTGTCACATCAGAAATAGGTGGTTTGTTATTTTCAATTGTCTTCTGCATCCTGGATGGAAGCTGTTGGGCAGCTTTGCTTTCCTTATGGGAGGGCTGAGCTGTAGCTGTGGCTGTGCAAATGCCACCCACGACATTCTTGCACTGCTCATTTGATAGAATTTGTAGTGTGGAAAAGGAAGGGCTTTAAAAGTTTGGGTTCATTTTGAGGGGATAAACATATTATCAATGTATTTGCATGGCTCTCTCCAAACCGTTTTCTCTGATCTATAACCATATGTTTGAGAAATTGATGATTCCATAAACTTCTTCAGATTTGTATTTCCCATTGTACGTTTCTGAAATACAAATCACTAGGCTTTTGTCTGAAAGCAGAAGAACCTTACTAGCAGGCAATGCTATCTTTTACAAGGTTTGAGTTGTAAAAGTAATAGCAAAATACTATAAATTCGTAAAAGCATGCCCATAGTTTAAAGGCCATAATTTTCCAGATTTTCCTAATTTGGAAGCTAATTTTGGTGCTCAGTTTGGGTTTTAAAATTTAACTTCTTAGCAGTAATGTAGACCACCTAAAATCCTGTTACCTCTTCCTGTAAAAAGTGAAACTGTAACACTCCTACTACTAAAAAGTAGGAGTCCCCAGAGAGAAGCTGTTGTGTCCTGGTGTGGTTTTTTTTTTTAACGCTGCTGCTGGTTTGCTCCTTGTATGAAGGGGAGTTTTGGACAGGTTAGGGCTACTACACCTTCCAACACCCAGGTGTGGTTACCTAAAGATTCAGGAGGTGAGAAGTCCTTGAGCATGGGAAATCAGTCAGGGGGGAGAACCGAGGGTCATTTATTAACCCTTTGAAGGTGGAATGTGAAGTGCCTGATGTCCCTCACCTGTGGCTGTTTGTGTGAATACCCTGCTTGTGTGAATACCCTTTTATATATAGCTTTTTGTACTGGTAAAATACAGCTATGTAGTGGATAAAATGCATTAGATATGTGAGGTAAGGAGAAAATTCTTCTGGATATAGTATAAGGCTATTTAGGTTATGCTTTTTCATGCCAATCACTTTCAGGTTAAGTTGTTAGCAAGGAATAAAACTTACTGTATTTCTGAAAAATACTTTTTAGTTCTATTTTGGTGTAAATTCTTGAGTGTGAAGTGGAAATGCTCTCTTGTTTTTCACAGCAGAGATTAACTGCTCTGATCTCTGTATGACAAGATAGGGTGAGATCACCTCATGCCCTTTGGAGAAGTTTCTGCCTTGCTGTGGAGCACTGATAAAGCCACAAGGCTGGTGGCTGGTGTGATTTCAGGGGTACAGCAGGTACAACCACACATCTGCTCCATAGGCAATGGCTGCATTCTGAGTACCTCATTTAACTCAAGGTGAGTGGTGATAGGAGGGCTAAAGATAACCTGTGTAGTGGAATGCTCTTATTTCCCAGAGTCTCTCAAAGTGTAGGGAAATTTGTCTGTAGCTGTGTGCATGAGGAACAGAACATGCAGTACTCAAAGGGCAGCTGATGAAAGGGGCTTGCTCTACCTCAATTGCTCCTTCCTTCTAGAGTTCACCAGGCTCTGAAAACACACAACATGGCCCCAGGGGTTTCCTGGCATAGGCAAGGCATAACTGGTATGTTCATCCCTTTCCTCTGGCTTTCATCTTCCCACCTCCCAAAGCACAGGAGTTAGCTTTATTTATGGGTTGAGCCTAGTAATTACTTTGGTTTGAAAAAAATATCTGTGGGCAAAGCATGGCTCCTGAGGCTGTGCCTGTGCAGGAAAACAGAGAAGTTGCAAATAGGCAATCAAGCTCATATTCTCTTTAGTCTAGCTGGCAGGATGGTAAGCGCAAGGAGAGTATAATTCATGCCTTCTGTAGACCCTTGGTTTCTACGCTGATGTTGCCCAGCTGTGCTGCTGGTGGTTTTGCTGCTACTGTTAACCAGCCTCCTGTCACTATAGATAACTGATGATACACATAAAATATACAGCCTACCTGCAGTTTAAGTCTTCTTGGCTCTTTTTAGATTTGGTGGAATTCTAAAATGTAGGAAGAGAGGTAGATATTGAGTGAGTGCTGAAACCTGCTAGGTTCTTGGGATTCCCACATTTTTGGATATATGTCCTGGGAGGACATAATGACAGCCTCAGCTCTGTGCTAGTATAATGTGACAGACTGAGCACTGAGAGCAATGAGTGGTGTGTGTTTGAAAAGAGCATATGAACTCTCTTCTCCTTCCTGGATTTGGTAGGTTTGAGCTTATCTTTACAGTTCCTTAGCAACCTTATTTGTTTTCAGTAAGTGCTTTCTGGGTTTGATTGTGAGGGTTTCCCTCCACCACTGGCTTGGTTACAGCTGAGGAGAGCTGGAAAAGAGCATGAAAGGAGGACATGGCAGACGCATCAGGTATCACACTGACTGCTGCATCCTTCAGCCAGGGGAAAAAAAGATGCTATCAAATATGAGGGAGCAGGATAAGGAGACTAGTGCAGAACTCTGTAAGAGACATTTTCATTATTAAAGAGAAGAAAGTGGAAAATGTTAGTTGTGCATAATATATATAACACTGCCATACATAATACATGTTAACATGTGTATTACACATGGTGCAGAGAGTTCTCCCCTGTCCCCCAGTGCAATTTATCTCCTCCCTTTGAACTTTGCTGCAAAGTGCCTCTAGCAATACTGACACATCCCAGATGCAATCCAAAAACAGCTGAGAAATAGGTCAGTTGCATCAGAAGTCGGGTTTCCTACAGAGGCATAAGGAAAAGAGACATGAGGCTTCTGAATGTGAAGTCTCTGTAGGATTGCCTTTCTAAATGGATGAATGTTTCAAGTTAGCAATATGACTAACGCTATATAGGAAGAACACGGTTGCTGTCACACATTTATACAGAACATAGTGAAAATTTTGTAGGTAATCTGGGGTTAAAATTTGTCTTAAATAATATGGGCATCATCTACTCAGAGCGATCAGTAAACACAGCAGATGTTCTCTGATCAAGAAATTTCTAAGGTATCTCTTCTTCATTTCTTGTTTTGTTTGGCTTTTGGTGATACTCTCTTTACTTCATATTATCCCCCGCCACCCTGCTTCTCTAAGATAAGCACAAAGTAATTGAGCTGAAGTAGACATAAAGTTTTCAGTAGAACTTAACAGGGAGTATGCATGGTTAATGACAAAATCTCATTTTCTTCCAACTTTCGCCCTTGATAATCCCATAATTCTTTCTGTGATGCAAGACAACACCTATGAAATCTGGATTTCTCACTCCATCCATGATCATGAAGTCTGCCTGTATTAGCCCTCTCTTCTATTTTGATTGTTGCAATTTGTTCCTCTTGACTCCTTTCACTCTCATAGCCTCCAAAATAAACATGACAGAGTTGCAGTGCCCTTTTTCCACTGTTTGCCCAGGCCATCTCTTTGTGCTGGCAAGAAGTTGAGCTTCTTGTCTTTCATCGTTTATGCACAATAAACTGTATTTTTCACATATACAGTGCTGCAATGCAAAGAAAGGTGAACTTCAGAATCTAAGTTTCTCTCCCTTTTTCCCAACATTTAGATGTATTTCCTGGAGAAGGCAGTGCTGGCATGCAGTGAAAGGCTGTCACTTAAGGCAGAGCTCTGTGATCAATTCTAAGGCTGCTTTAGGTACTGGAGTTATTTCTCCCCCTTTTCAATCTGCAAAATCAAACCACTGATCTCTGCTGCTGGCCTCTAGGCAGGAGAACTACTGATGTTGCTGTATGTCCTGGAATTATTGCTACAGCAGCAACTGTGTTAGTTGTAGATAGGCACGCTGGGGCCCAAGATCGTCTGTTGCCAAAAGATAGTTTGAAACCCTTTTCCCTCTCCACTTGTTTTTCAGATAAAGGCATGTTCCTTGAACTAGGTCAGGCTGCCTGTTTTCCTGATCCAAAGAAGTCCATGAGTAGTTGCATCTTTTCATCTTTGATTGCAATTTGCTAATGTTTCTCTCCAGTGGCAACTGAGCTCCTTGGCCTAGAAGTTGCTCTCTCCTCTGGAGGAAGGTGAGGAAGGGACTGCAGAAGTGAGGAGTAGGAAGATTCAGGCAAAATGTTTCCTCTCTCTCCTGGTGTGTCATGTTTGTGTGTGTGACAAAAACTAGTCTCCCAATGCAGCAAAGAAATGTGAGATATTGGGCAGTATAAATTCACCCCAAACATCTTTAAGCAATGCTCTCATGAGCCTCTCACCTACTTGCTGTGAGTCATTGCCAAAGATGGGCAGTCACAGCTGCTGCATCAGGGAGCCTGTCTTGGGACAGACTGCTGCAAAGAGTGTGATGTAGAACTTGCACTCACTTCCCATTGCTGCCTTTTTTTTTTTTTTTTTTTCAGTTGAAAATAGATTATTATGAAGAATTAATGAGGCTCTCCAAAGGGCACATGCAACATGCCAATAAAGAGTAATGAGCTTTTCATTCATAAGAGGCAATAGACTTCAGCTCCTGTTTGCTTATTTTGCACACAGGAATAATTCCTTGCTCAACAGGCTTATTTGAAAGAAATGTTGGACAGGGTTTATATGTTACATTGTGAAAAGAAATTTGTAGATGCTTTACTTCTTTTTTTGTTTCTTTTTTTCCTTTCTTCTCTGAACATACTTCAGACACCTAAGGGCTTCTAGGCCAAATGTGTTCTGTAGTTGATGAGTGAGGGGTTTCTCTTTGTGTTTCAGATGGTCACCTCTTGTGAGCTGTGCAGAAAGGCTCACTTGAAGAAAGATTCAGAGACCTGGTAACTGCTGGACACTTTTCTCTTTCCTTCCAGAGTGAGAGGATACCCACCCTTCCTGCCATTAGCCTTCTCCAGTTTCTCAGAGGCAGTAGGTCATACATAATAATATTTCTTTAAAAAACCTAACAAACCCACAAACTTTATAGATAACACCACGTGGGGAGTGCAGCAGCAGTGCTGACATAAGGAGTTAGGAAGGTGCAGCTGTTCATGGGACTGGCAATCAGGTCAAGGAATTGAATTCACTTGAAATGGCAGGCAGGGAAGAGGGAGGGGGCTCTGCTTTGCTTTGAAGGCTGGATCAGCTCCCTGATCTGGCTTGCAGAACAACTAGATGTGCATTGCTGCACTGAGGAGGCAGCAAGAGGCTGGGGGTGGGATTGGGAGATGTAAGGGAACTCCTTCCACTTGAGTTGCTGCTTACAGCAGTACCTGTAAGACAGTGCCCAAGTTTGACAATTACTACAGTTCTGAGTTCGGTCTTAAGGAAATGAATGGGGTTTG
The DNA here is from genome assembly GCF_965231275.1 of Zosterops lateralis. Taxonomy (NCBI): domain Eukaryota; kingdom Metazoa; phylum Chordata; class Aves; order Passeriformes; family Zosteropidae; genus Zosterops; species Zosterops lateralis. The sequence continues at coordinate 67,658,290 of NC_139764.1, read as the reverse complement.
AGATACATATTTGCCAGTAAGTTTCATAACAGCTTTCTCTGTGACGGTCTTTTTTTAATACCATTTTACAGATGTGATAGCAAAGGTTAACCAAACAGATTTGCTTTGGGAGCAAAGATAAAATATGGAAGTCATGAATTCCTTGTTGGTGTGGTCTCTGTTGGTGGTTTCCATGTACCTTCCTGTGGCTGAAGCCTTTCCTGTCTGTGCTGTGGTGGAGCTGGCACAGCTGTCAGCGTCACTTGGTCAGGAAAAAGTTGACTTAGTGGAACCACTGATGATTTTTCATTTTCTTTGCAAAGAAAACCTCTCAGAAATGCTAATCTTTTTCAACAAAGACCAACACCAGTTAATAAGAAAGATGCTAGGTCATCTCTGTACCATTTTTAACAAAACATGAAGAAATTTGTGCAGACTGGTTTTAAGGCAGCCTTCAAAATAATATTCAGGAAACTTCTCCTGCTGATCAGGAGTAACCTCCTGACAAAACTCCCTGTGGCTTCTGGTTTAACTGGAAGGATTTTCTCCACTATGAAGATTCCTCAGTCTTTTTCCTCTGATGCTATGGAGCCATGCCATGAACAAGACTTTTTAAGCTGCATTAAGTGATTTTATTTAATGAACTTGCATGAAACATTAAGTTGGGCTTGTTCTAGTCTGAGCATGATTAGAAATACTTCATGTACATTTTGCTTGGAAAGCTAATGCTACATCTTAGTGTGATCATCAAATTTTTGAAGGCACATTTAGTTATTTTCTCCAACTATGAAAAATATTTTAAATTTATTTTAAATTAGATCTATGTTACTGTTTTCAGGATGAAATAGCTGTTTAGGTTCTTAGTTATTTTCTTTCAACTCCTGGAAGTAAATCTGTTCTGTGGCCTATGTGGTTTAAGTGACTGAAAGGTTTAAGCATGTGTAGACAAAGCTATCCATGTTAAGGAAAAAGTATAGTTAAAGAAATATTACAAAAAAGTGAAAGGTGAAATTCTTTTCCAGCATGTGAGCTGCATAGGGCACAATAAACCTACCCTAAAGATGATCTCATGCATGACATTCTGTCAAAGGCAATTCTTGTTCCTTTAGGGACTCATGCTTGTGGCAGATTTATACCACCTGACTGGTATGCCTGGAGAAAAAGATGTATTAAATGCTAGCAGAGAAGGAGGAAAAAGCTTGTCAAAACTTGTGGTTTATGAAAACACTGCCAACATTTGGTCAGAGCCAGCTTTACTAGGGTTGTAATCAATTCTGGGAGCTGAGTTTACAGGGAAGTTTTGCTGTTCTATTAAAAGGTAGAACAGGATGAACTTTTCAACCTCGTAGGTAAAGAGCTAGTTTCCATGGGCCCAACTCTGCCAGCAAAACAAATGAGTGTTAAGAAAGAACAGCCAAATTATTAAGACAAAGCAATAGCAGAAGTGTTTTCTCACAATAAAAGCCAGATGACTGAAATCAGAAACTAGCTGGTCTTCTATGTCCCTTCTAGGACACTGAACGAGACACTTGGAGACCTGCTCAGAGACTGAACATGGCTTTCTTGAATGATGGTAGCTTCTACTCACAAAACAAACAAGCTTTAAGACCTTGTCCTTCAAGCTCTCCTGTTTACTTGCAACCATGCATGGCAGAAGAGTGTTAAACACAGTCTCTCCTGGAGAACTGTGAGGAAAACCCTTAATGAGAACAGGCATTCCTCTTTGGGAATGCTATTCCTCCTTTGTGTTTTGTACATGCCAAGAAGTACTTGTGTGATAAAGGTGGTTTATTGTTTTACATCGATAGTTTGGGTGTGGGATACATCCAGTTTCCATGGGCCAGAAAATCTCAGTGAGCTCACTGCTATTCTCACTTCCTGCTGAGGGAGAAATCTCAACGGGATTGCTAAGGTTTAGCAGTTGTGTGAATAAAGATATCTCCAAGATTAATGTTGTCAAGTGACAGGAACCTTCCTTTTCCAAACAAACACACTGGTGTTTCATAGTCAGTCTATGAGAAAAATAAGCTGTTAGAAAAATGGAATTTCTCAAAATCACAATATTTGCAAACTTTGTGTTGTTCCAAGTCAGAATAAAAAGGCCAAACTACCCATTGTACAAAACTCTGGGGAAAGGAGAAAGTTGATTTGTCACCATTGAAATGTTCATAATTTTATATTCTGTATAACCTTGCCAATAATACAATAACAGCAATCTTACTCTTTTGTAAGCTGAAGGAAAAGAAATCCAGTTTAGTAAAAGCACAATGCTTTACTTTGACATTATTACTTATACACATTTTGAATTTCCACCCATGTCACAAGACAATAAACAACTACACTCAGGAGAAGTGTACAGCTACACTCAAACTACACAATATCAAGAGTCCTTTTCATCTGAGGGGACGTGATTTAGACACTTCCTTTACCAAAGGTAAGACTTACTTCTTACATGATGTTGTCACAGGTTGTCCCTGTGATTTCCTCAAATATGAGAAAATCCACTGCAGTGTCTGTGGTAGTACAGAACTGCATTTGTGTTTCACCCTGGAAGTTTAAAATGAGCATTAAGTCTCCACTAAGTTCCTGGTACTTTGGGAAAGAGTATGAGAACAGGGAAGAACTCAATGGAGCCTTATTTCAATACTTCTGTTATTTCCTAGTATAAAGAAATCCACAGATTGAAAAGTTCCTGAGCTGGAAGTAATCTTTTTATTGTGTTTTTTGTTACTGCATCTTTCTTTTACTACTCTTCTTAATGTTTGGTTAAGTATGCAATTTTAGCATCTTAAATACTCTGTATTGGTTAGTTTAATAATTTAGTTTTCTTGAGTGGCACAGGAATTATTGGGTCAAACTTAGATCTGATCGTATTCTCAGATTTCCCTTAGATCTTTTATTTGAGTGTTATCAGATAAACATTTCCCTTCACCTGTTTCATGCCTATCATGACTCTACAAGCCTCTGTTTCCTTACTAATTTCTTTCCCAAGCTGATGTGTCTTGGTCAATTTAAATGTTTTTCACAGAGACTGTAAAACAGGACAAATATTGCTTATTTGTACTCTTCCTAGTTCTGTTATATTCTTTCTGAGAAGAGAATTGTGTGTGATATCAAAGGTATTTTTAAACTACTAATTCTGGCTTGTGCAACACTTTCTTTTTTATTTTCTCTTCTTAGATTATTGTTCAGATGGAGGCTGAATATTTATGTGCAGCATTGTCTTGGCCAATGCCAGCAGATGAAAGAGCTGCAGAAACAGGAGGACCCTTCCAAGAAAGCTGCAGCTGGGGCATTTGCTCAGCTCCAGGCTTTTGAATGTCTTGCTTAGGGACATGGCTTAGTGGTGGACAGGACAGTAAAATTTTTGCAGTTGCACTCAATGATCTCAAAGGTCTTTTCCAAACTCAACAATCCTGTGATTCTGTGTGCCACTTAGACATGGTTTAGGGAACTATTGCTAAGTTCTTCCATAACTTGTAGTTTGATAACCTGTTGCAATGAAGTTAGATTCATGCTTTAAAGTTGACAGGCACCTGCAAAGATATCCATAACACTATTGGGAAGGTGCATTTTAATGCCACACAAATTAAATGCATTGTTGTTGCATACAAATGACGAACAAAACTGACATCAATTAAAAAAAAAAAAAAAAAAAAAGGGAGTGAGACCTTGCAATTGTAGTAGAAAGGGAAAAAGTCGTTCTGATACTCATAGTCAAAAAGGAAATCAAAGGTTAAGAATTCATATGGGGAAATAAGAATGTATACAAGGAAAATAAAATAGAGTAAAAAAATTTGCTGCTGTGTAAATCCAAAGTCTGCCCATACTGTGCCTGCTGTGTGCAGTTCAGTTGTCTCTGTCCTCTGCCATGAAAAATCCTATAATAGAACTAGTTCAGAGAAAGCCAAAGCTGGTCTTAAGATATGAAATGGCTTCTACAGGAAGAATAAATAGGTCTTCTGCTTGGAAAGGACATAACTGACATAATTGACATAACTGAAAATAAATATTGCAAAAATATAGGAATTCATGGATGACAGGGAGATCTCAGAATCATTTAGGCTGGAAAATACCTTGAGGAGCATTGAGTCCATTTATTAACATTTATTAACCATTTATTAACACAGCACTGCCACATCCAACACTAAACCATGTCCCAAGTGCCACATCCACTCATCTTTTAAATACCTCCAGGGATGGTGATTCAACCACTTCCCTGGACAGCCTGTTCCAATGCTGGGCAACCCTTCTAGTGAAGAAATTCTTCATAATACCCAATCTGAACCTCCCCTGGCACAACTTGAGGCCATTTTCTTGTCCCTGTTGTTATTTTATGGGAAAAGGCAGTTTATTTGAGACTATGCAATGAAGAAAATAGGTGGTACATAAAAGGATGCAATTTTTTAACACAGGCACTTAAGTTATGGAACTCCGCTAGAAAATGTGGGTGATAAAAAGAACTCCATTTATTGTAATTGCACTAAGGTTGAGGAATGCTAAGAGGAAGTTTTGCTTCTTTACAAACCAGTTGTGCAGTGGAATGGTCTGTGCCTTCATGAAGAGTTAGGGTAAAAAGAGGCTGACTTGGTAGAAAGGAAGGATGGGAAAGAAGATGAAAAGTGTGAGGGATTCTGGATTCAAAAATGAGGAGAAATGTTTTGACTCTGAGAGCTGAGGAAGAGGTGACTTGTGAGAGGAGTTTGGACAGAAACTTGCAGAAGGGCTTGGGACATAAAAAGCCACAGCTATGAAAAGGCAGATGAGAGAAGAGAGTCAGGGGATGACTGTGCTGTGCTATACAGGATTTTGCTTGAGAATGGGCAGGGATTACTGTGGTCCCTCCCCACTGCCTCTAAGCTCTTATCTGGAAACACGAATTTGCAGAGACCTTCCTCTCCCAGCAGCAAGGGTTTCGTCACCCCTACATTCTCTTTTTGTCACTCAAAAGTATAAGAATTCAAGTGTAATTTCCAGACGAAAACGAAACTATTTTACCACCTATGTTAAAATCAATACTTCAGCATCATGGATCCCCCAAACTCATCTCTCCCTTTATAGTTTTTCCCCTCCTTTTCCAGCGTGAACTGGAGAAGTATGCACATACTTCTGTGCCGCGGGCAGGCTCAGCTGACAATGGCACCGTCTCCTTTGCTCAAATCCTTTTCCAAATTTAGTCAGGGAGAAGTAGTAATAAATTGCGGATAAAGCCCATTCCCGGCTTTGCCAGCAGATGGCAATTCCTGCTGTGTAAGATATCCTTAGGAGGCCTTTAAGGTGTACAGAAAGAGGAGTTTGCAGTAGCTGAGTCTCCGTAACACTACATTGAGCATAAAAACACCTCTGGAAATTGTGTTCAGGTTTCCTGTCAGTTACTACCAAATCAGATACCAGAGTGTATGAAACCAGTGTTGCCACACATTAAGGAGAAAAGAACACTGTTCTGTTCACTCCGCAGTTAACTCTGTTTCACTGCTCTAACAAGCAGCACAGGAACCTTTAGTCCCATTTAAATGATATTGCAGAATCTACGTTGCTTTGGGATGTTTTCTGTCACATCAAATGTTCCTGGCATGCATTGACATGGAAAGCTGAAATTAAAGCTAACACAAGAGGGTATTTCCTGCTGTTACAAATCTATGGGAAATGACCTGTTTCATTTCAGAAGAAGAAAAAAAAAAAAGCAGAGCATGTAGGTGTAGATAATATATGTATTAAATTACAGACTTCTGGAGGAGGTTAGCAGAGAAGACTGCTGCAGAGAAATCAAGGTAAACTTGAGTTAGGTTCTTTGCTGTAAAAGGGAAAAGTTTCAGGAATGATGTAAAAAGCCAGCAAGACAGAACAATGATTAATGGACAAATACATTGATATTTTCCTTTTCCTTGCCTAAATTTCTGTTTAATTTTCACACTGAAATGGTTCTGTAGGGCTAACTACAATTTTTATTGAGGGAATGTTGTGAGTTTTACATCTCAGGATTGGTAACTCCAATGCAGGGAGAAGAAAGGGTTAAGAAGGGAGTCCAAGCTGACATTACAGAAATGACTGGGCAGAAGGGGGTACAGAAGTTCTCAGTAAGTGGGGGGCAGGGTGGGGGGGAAATTCCTTAAATAATTTCTGGTGACCTTTTTGCCTGGAGAAGCATAAATGGGATATGAAGCAAAATTTATCTAGCTTTATGTGGCTCAAAGTTTAGTTGTCTTGACATGAGACTGAGGGCTGAAGGGACAAAAAGAGGAAAATTATTGGAAGAGGTACTAGGGTCCTGCCAAGAAGCCAGGTTTACTTTTAAACATTCAATATTTGAAATGGATCGAAATACTGTGTTTTACTTTCCAGTTGTACTGATACCATCAAAATATAATGGGAGAATTCATTCCTAGACTGAGTGTGAGTAACAGTTTTTAACTCAAGGTCCTTTCCCAAGCTACTGTACACAGACCAGAAGTGTGCAAAGTCTGTGCTTGTGTTTCTGTCCTTAGTGGCCTGTGCTCTGTGGCACCCTGAATCACAAGTCTTCTCACTGTCAGAAAAGAAAATGCTTCCTTGAGTGAGAGGGAGTCTGGACCACCAGAAACAAGCCAGTAGAAGCAGAAGTCTAGAGGGGCTTCTGGCCTCATGCTCCAAAGGAAGGTTAGAATTTGCTGTAGGTGAATAGTTTAGGGAGACCACAGGGACTGTGTTCAAACATTTGTTTAAAAAACAAACAAACCTGTAACTCTTACATGTTAACGGGTAAGAAATTCTTGCTCTAAGCCTGTGCTCATTGCTTTAACATCAAACTTGTTTCTGAAAACTGTTGTTAGGAAACCATATAATTAGGAAAGAGCAGGAGGAATTCATCTAGGTAGTTAGGAGGGTTGGTTTTAGGGTAGGAGAGAGAAGAGACTCATGGTGGTGAAAAGATTTAAATATGGGTCTGCACCTGGCAATTTGCTTGAGAAATCCAGAGTTAGGAACACTGTGTCTTTCTGCATCAGCAAAGCTTTGAAATGTGGGAGATTGAGTTTGGATACAGCCAGACTAAGCTGGAGATGTCTGGAGAACAGACATTAAGCCTCCTGTGGCAACTAAAGCTTCCAGATAATATCTCCTCATATATTGCTCTTAAAAAGGAGAGTGACAGCTCATCTTTACAAGAAGCACATGTCTTGACTAGAAAAAGTCAGAAGTCTCTCACACTGATCCTGCACATCAGGAAATGCAAAATGGGAAAAGTTCCACTCAAATCCATTTGGAGGTTACCCTAGTGTATCAGTCCTACTGTGAAAGTTGAAGTCAAGCACAAGGTTGAGGTCTTCTAAGTGTCTGTAATTCCAGGCTATGCTTGGCTTCATTGCAGAACAAAAACCCTGCTTTTTCCAACCGATAGCCTTGCAAAGTCATACTGAAACCAAAATATACTGTGTACTTTGGCAGAGGTAATACCAGCCATAAAGATCTGGCAACTGCAACCTGTGTAACAATCTTGCTAATTGTATTTAAATTGGAGTAGATCAACCCTTCTAACACTGAATAAAGAACATTATTTTTCCCAAGAAAAAAAGCAGATGGGAGGCTGGATGTATACAGGTGAGTAGGATTTTAACAAGGGTTTCTGCAATGAGATTTGACACCAGGTTAACTATTCCCATTTGCTATGTGGGTGCAAGTTATTAGATTGCATAAAGTAAAAGATGGTCTAAAGTTAAAGCTCTGTAGTACCCCCACAATAATTCATGTGCCAACACAACTTAAAGGTTTGTTTTTACTCCATAATAATTCATATGTAAAACAATGAGAATAATTAATTTTCTTCTTGTTCAACTTTTTCCACATGTCCTTGGAATATTAAGCTAACTCATAAAAAAAGGGTCCTCTTGTATATGTGGATATATAATGGTATATATATACCATTGGTGTAGTACTTTAACTTCCTGCTTTTCTACTGACTGGTGGCAGCACATCAACTATCCTGCAGAAATACAATTAGAAAAATGCCTTAAGATCAAAGGAATTACAAAGTTACAGTATCTGGCAACAATGTGGGTCGTTAAAGGTCAGCAAATATTCTTTCTTAGTAAAACTAAGGGTTCCAGGTTATTTTGAAGATCACCTCCTTATGTCAGGGGTGCCTTTCTTAGTGGGAATATTAGGCGTGTTTTGATAATACAGAAACCTGAGATGACTTAATGATTAATAGTGTTATTCTCCATAGCAAGCTTACCTCAAATAGAATAATTGTACATTATTTAGTACAGAGGTTTCATGCTCAGTCAGTAGCATTATAGGTCTTATTAACTGTAAAAACCTGTTAGTACACAGCAGCATCCTTCAGTAAATTCCAGCAAAGTGAATCCTGGAATGATGATAGTGCTGCCTGTGCATGGTTATAAATCAGATTTCTAAGTGTCTGGGATTTATTCATGGGGTTTAAGTGGCTTGGGTTTATATTGTCTTATTGCTTATTTAGCCCAATTTGAACATGCAAGCTTTTCCTCAAAGGGTGGTACTCTGCATACTGTATTATTCAAACAGCTGGTAACTTCTTAAAAGTTTAGATGTTACTGGAAGAGCTTACAGGAGTTGAAGGCTTTAAAATAATTAGGTAGAGTGTCATTTCATTTTAAATATTACTATCCTGGGGAGTTTAAATAAGATTACCTTGATTTCACCCTAATGAGAGAAGGAGGGAAGTGTTTTCTTTAAAGTGTTTCTAACTAAAATATATGACACAAACAGACACTTAAATGGTTAGACCTATTGTATACTGCATAATTCTGCCTGAAAACACATCTTGCTATGTCACAGTACTGTGATCAGAAGCTTCTGTAATGCAAAATCTTTACACAGTCTTTATTTAAAATAATTGGGAAGATCATTTTGATGATAAAGAAAATTGATTTTTAATTTTATCTGTCTTAGGGAGTGCATCTAGGATTCCCAGAAAGGAACCTTAGCCTATGTGCATCTCTTGAGTTATAAAAAATGCTGTTTCAGAGGGAGGACAAGGAGCACTTGGGAGCCACTGAACCTGAAGGATTCACATCTGGCTTTCAAATAAATGCTGCACTATGAATGACCAGCTATAAGGTAACCTCGTACTTCTCATGGCTGAGGCTGGCCAGGGGTAGCATATTGTCTTGCTCAGCCTAAGTAATAGGGAGGGCAATTTAGGATTCCTTAAAGAAATTGATTTGTGTGAATATACGCTATACTACAAACCTTTCTGTACTAATTTATTTTATTTTTGTATGTAAAGTAACAGTTATCCCATTAATCTGGTAGAGATGGATTTTATCAGAGTAGAAATAGAAAGTGCAGGGCCTATGAATGCGCTTACTTTTGAACAAGTGGTATATTTTTACTGAGCCACAAAGTAAATACATATTTAGAGGAAGGCCACTGATACAGGATATATTTAACTTTCAAGAAATTCCTGTCAACAGAAGGATTAATTTAATTCTGCTTTTGAAAGAGAGGAGATATTTAATGGTGCTAATAAGAATTGTTATGTTTATTTCACAAAATATAGTCAAACTAATGTTGCATTTTCACACACCTTTGTTGAAATCTATTTTACCCATATTACCATACATGGGATGAATTATGTGTTAAATAACCTATCAATTGGAGAAAAGTGAACCAGAGAGAGTATGTTGTTGTTTTTTTTTACTGACCTGCAAAAGATTGGTTTTTTTCTTGTGGGATACTCAACTTCAAATTCAGGATTTCAGATGATAGTTAAAAAGTAGATATAGACTGAGGACAATAATCTAGAATTTTTTTAAAAATGAAAAAAAAGATAATGTTTGTTAATCTTTCACATATTAAAGAAACTCTTCTTGAGTAGAAAAACAGAATGGAATTAAGTCCTTCTGTACCAGCTTCAAAGTAGATGCATGGAATTATTTACCTTATATTTAATGTCTGATATAGTTTAAATACTTCCATGCAAATATGTACAGCCCAAAACTATTCTTTGCTATATTTAGTACCCCTGTAACAGTCTTAAAAAGTTAGATTTTTAAATATTGTATTTCTCAACACAAATCTGCTCAATTTGCAAAGGCAAGTAGACTTTCTACATGGAAGATTTTGTTAACAGTTTTCATATGCCTTAATATTTGAATTGACTCACTTAGATACACAGTTTTGCTTACCTAGTAAGTAAAATGCTGACAGTGTTGTTAATCATACCTTGAAATGGGGCCACTACCACCTGCTAACCCTTGCTATAGCCTTTAATACAGAAAAACTTTCAAAGGGCCAAATGGACAACAGTGATCAACTAATTTAATTTAACTTCCATAGAAATTAGAATTATTAAAAATCAAGTGAACAAGATTAGTATCACTTCTATTCCTGGTGGATTTTCACTGTCAAAGGTAGTACTGTCAGAGGTGGTATTTTTTTTTTTCTTTTTCAGCTTTTTGCAACCTGAAAAGTTAACTGAGTGGCCTCTGGGCAACCAACTAAAATCTGCTTCTAGACAACAATCTGATTTGGTTGGTTTGGTAAAACATTTGCTTCTCTGAGGCTCCAAACATCTGTTGAAAACAAAATTGAGTTCTTGAGATTGCAAAGGTGGTCTGGAAGATATTAAATCTACATAAACAAAGGAAGGAACTCTGAAGTGCTTGGATCCTATGATAATGCCTGCAATATGAAACACTTGACCTGCGTAGTGGTATCAAACCAAGCCTGAAGACAGCCTAGAACAATGGCTTGAAGCAGCTCCTGATCATTTGAAAGAGATGTTAACTTTGAAGCTGAATGAGAATGTTGCCAGCACTGTTAGTTATTTCACTGCCAAGAGAGAGGTGAATGATCATGCTAGGACAATGTATCCTTCATGCTGCCTCATTTAGCAATAGGATCAAAATGAATTCTGTGTTTGAGGTCAGAATAAAAATTATCTTAAGATGTTCTTCAACTTAACACCCACAGGTGAGATTAATTTCACCAAATTTTAGGTGTCTAGAGTTCTCACTTATATATCTAAGCTAGTCACCTGGGCTCTTTCAGTATCACTTATCATAAATGCTAATATTTAAAGTAATTTGTGCCCCTGTTCCCACCTACCAACACTACATAGATGATGTCCCTGACCAGAGGTTCACAGTGGAGACAGCAATAAGGTAGGCTAGAGAAATCCTACACTAAAAGTCTGCCATCAAAAATTTAGCTTTGTGCTGCTGGGGATTGGCAGGGGCAGAGGGCTTTGGCAGGTACTGACTGCCACTTCCTTTCACTTGCTCACCTTTAACAGTAGCAGTTATGTGTCAATCATATTCCAGACAACAGCTGGTCAAGTCCCATCCACACTTCACTGAATGATAAACTAAACACGAGTTTAACTTGTAAAGAAGCCAGACTTGAGCCATAAGGTGAACCTGAAAAAGGAAAATGTTAAGTCTGGAATTGGTGTTTTAAATAAATGCAGAAGTGGGAACTGGACGTGCTGCTTTTCCTTAGCTTCACTAGTTAGACATTTAGTCTACCTTCTTTCCCTCTCTCATACTGGTTGGAATTAGGAGGGAACCTATATCTTGACAACTAATAGCAGTCTAGAAAACTTGCACAGTAGGTAATACCAAATTTAGATTAGACATTTTCAACACTCTCCACAATTAACAAGTAAAATCTGCGGTTTTTACCTTTGAAGATGTGACTCATCTGCTCAGCAGTCAGATGCAGCACTGGTAGTTCATACAGCTCAGCTGGAGCCAAGTCTGAAACACCAATAAAACATCCTGTCTGGCTAAGAGGTGCATAAACACTGCTTACTGAATAGGTTTTAATCTAATGTTGATCTTCACAGAATTGGCGATACCGTATGTTTTTGTGTTTTAATGGTTATCCTGTTTATCTCATCTTTCTGACCTAAGTCCAAATCCTTCTGCAGAATAGGTGTCTCAGCTGAAAATTAAAGAACAGAAAGGCTTAGTCATTAATGTCATGCATTAATCTAACTGGCCACAAGATTTTATATTAGCCTCATGTCCTCTCTGTATACTTCTTCTTTTTCTTGGATTTGCTTCTACTGTACAGCTTGTTAAAAATTTGTGGAAAAGTTAGGCATTTTCCTGAAGACCTATTTTTTTTTCGGGATGATGTAGGCATATCCTTTTCATTGATTACAGTACAAATTCTAATCAGATCAACAGAAGAAGGAAGAATTAAACTCTGAACACATACTCTTCAGGCTTGGCATTCTGTGCACTTTACATTTCTGGAATACTACATGACTTTGAAAAGCTTTAAAAATAAAATGGTTTATGGAAAAGCTGTCTTGGTGTGTCACTAACAGCATGCTTCAACAATATAGGCATTTTTTTTAAAGTCATAGGAAATTGAAATGCTCTTTATGGTCAAAGAAAATGCTGCATGTGAGAGCTACTGAAGTCTTGGTCTATTTTCAATAGCTTGTGAGAAAGTGAGTCGATGTTTAATGGGGAGCTGGCTAGAATTTCAGATAGGGTTGCAGAAGATGCCATTTCCCAGCCCCTGGGGCTTTTGAAAGTCCACAAATGATAGGGCAAATTCCTCCTTTGGCATTGGCTCTTATGTATTGATCCTAAAATAGGCACAGCCTAAGTACCACCGTAGCAGATGTCTGTTGCAGAGTATTATGTCTTTTGTGTGCACAATTGCTGTTTGTTATCAGCTGTAGGGTATTAATAAAACATGTAAAACAAGCACATTACCATAAACAGGAAGGAATCTTAGATAAACCCAAGGCTTTCCTCACATCACATTTCTCAGCTTATCCATACTCTCTTGGTTTTTTCCACTTTTCTCTCTGTTTTACTGTTGGTTTTATGATTTTTTCTTTTTGTTTATAACAACAATTTAGCTGAAACATATGCAGTTATCTGTATATGAGGTATACCTCATATATCTCCGTAACCTCTTTATTTTCACTGTTTTATGGTGATTATCTCATGTCTATCTTCCTTCTTTATCCTTTTCAGCTGTTTTTCTTGTGACCATATAGGGCTCAAATAGCAGAGCCACAAAGGTAGCTTTCCTTTCACATACTTTTCCAGAAGTAGTATTTTTTTCAAATAATACTTTTAAATTTTTTTAATAGCAATAATTCAAGCACCAGTGCTTTTATTGTGAATCTTGGGGGTTACAAAAAAAAAAAAAAATCAAAATCTTCAGAAATCAAACTGCAGTCAAACCTGCCTGTATTCTGTTTGCAAAGTACATTTTCCATGGAAATTATCTGACTGTGAAGAGTGAGATTTTATTGTTCTTGTTCTTGGGAACTACTAGGGAAAAAGCTGAGATCTCAAGAGACCTCTCTCAAAAGGGAAGAGGCTTAGCTCTTGAGAGGAGCAGAGTGTACCAAAGAGGTACAAAGTTTCTCTAGATACCTACTTAAGGCCTGTAAAGGAAGACCCATGAGCCTATTTTTTTTTTTAATAAATACTACATATTTTTTTTTTAGTTTAGCTAAATAGCAGTAGGACAACAAGGTACAGAATGCTGAAGAAATTCAGAATACTTATAGATATCACATTTGTAAAAACTATATGTACTGGAGAATCTGATTTTTGGACTATGCATTCCCAAATGTAAGGAGGAAGGGAAAAGAATTTGTTCATACCAATCAGGGTATAAGAAACACTTAATGACTGGAAAATAGAATCTTTTTTTAAAAAATGCATGCAAATGGAAGCTGCACACAATATGTTCACAAAGGGTTTTCTTAAAGACATATCCTTTATCTTAAAAAGGGGGGGAGTCGTTGTAGTGTTTATAGGAAACAGGCAAATGAAACTGCAGTACATAAATATTACCTTGAAAAATACACAGAGAGAGTCTTGAGTTTAACTGAACACTGTCCAGTGTTTCAGTGCCACTGAAAAAATACGTGGCACTTCCCTCAAGCTGATTTGACTTTCCATCATACTTTCCATCATACAGTTCACAGGCTTCCATTCAGGACTCCGACCTGAGGAGTCTCAGTAAGAGTTAGAAACATATCTGAAGGTTTGTGGAACCATGACCCCTTGCATCAGTCACATTAAGATCCAGTCTTGGATTTTGCCCTTGTTTATTTCTATGCAACTGAAAGTTTAATTAAGTTAATCGTTGCTGACAAACGTAATGAAAATTGAATCGGAAAGCAAAAAAGGTTGGTTTGCTCTGTCATAATTGTTAAAAAATGTTATGTTGTGGAGGAAGCTTTAATTCTTGTAAGAAAGCTTGACAGATTTAGAAAACAGCTTCTGGACAAAGACTTTGTGGAAAATGTGAACTGTTAACTTCTGCACATTAAATTGCTTATGAAATATTTTGAGCATAGTTAAGCTTATCATAGGCTTGGGGTTTTAATAAGCATCCAGACTTGTTCCTTGGGGAAAACAGATGTGTTTTTTAATGGTTGGCCCAATATTCTCTCTTTGCTTTGATAATACTTATGTATTTCATAAAACTATATCATGTTTCATTGCTGGGTTTTTTTGTTTTTTTTTTTTCTCTGAATTCTACTGTTGTATGTTTGTATGTAATGTTTTTATGTTTAATTTAGAAGGACATGGGTAACAAGACAGTGAGTGTGCAGTAAGATTAGTGCATCTATAAAATTCTCATAATAATAATAATAATAATAATAATGTATTTTACATTGTTATATGTAAATAACAATGTATTAGTAGCTACTGCTACTTTTCATGTGGAGAGCAATGTGTGCTTGTACCAGAAGACATGTTCTTAAGAATCTGTGCTTTGTTTTGGACTAAACTTTGTTTTTCTGTGTCAGCACAGGTAGGTAGGACAGAGAAGGTGATTCAGGGTCAAAAAAGGAGGAAGAGGCTTTGGCAGGCAGGCTGGGGAGTTGAATGGCACAGCGGGCATGGCAGTAGCAGCCCAGGCTCTGGGTGAAGAAATTGGTGTATGAATCCAAGAGGATGCTTTGAGCCCTCTAGGTCTCACAGGGAAGGACGAAGCATGCAGATTTAATCCGCTGATTTTCTTTCAAGAAGCTCTTTTCCTCATCCAGCCCAAACTGCTAAAAACGTAAGTAGCTGCCAAGCAGCGGGACAGATGTGCGCCTGCGAGCTTCGAAACAGGATCATGGATCAGAGACTCGTCATTTAACACCCCTGACCTGCGCTTTCCCCATCCTCTCACTCCCCTGGCTGTGGGGGGGAAAGGTCAAGAGTTGATGTCTCAGGTGTGCAGGAGCATTTTCTCCTCTTTAGTAAAAAAGCAGGAGGGAGGGCTGTGCAGGAGCGGTTCCCGCAGGGTGTCCCCCGGCACAGTGTCCCAGGGGAGGTGCACAGTTGTCCCGGGGGACAGCGGGTGCCCGGGGGGCCTGGGGCCGGCCGCGCTGCCCTGGGGAGGAGGTGGCGCTGGGGCTCCGCAGGGGCCGGAGGGCCGGGCAGGGCCGAGGGCTGGTTACCATCGCAGTGCGGGTGAGGGGGGTGTGTGTGCGGCGGGAGGCGCGCCTTTTGGGGCGGCTTCTCCTCATTCCGCTGTTGTTTGCGAACGGCCGGGGCGGAAGTTTCGGAGCTTTCCCCCGGCCCAGCTCGGGCGGGACGGCGCTGCCCGGCCTCGTGGGGAGCGGGCAGGGCCGGGAGCGGGGCCAGGGGCTTGTTTACCGCCGTGCCGGCCCAGGGCAGAGCGCGGTACCTGCGCGCGGGCCCGGGGCGCTCTCCCGCCCCTCCCCTCCCCCGGCCAGCCCCGGCACCGGGCGCTCACAGGCGCGTCCCGCCCCGCCCCACCCCCTCCAACGGAGAGCGGGCGGCTGGGGGGGCCGGGGGGGAGCGCGGCTTCTCCTGCCCTTCCCCAGCCCCCTCCCTCCCTCCCTCCTCCCCTCCCGCGGCCAATCGGCGCGGAGGGAAGCGCTCCTGCCGCTGACGCCCCCGAGGGAGCCCCCCTTTTAAAATAGAGCGGCGGCGGGAAGAGGGGCGTGTGTGCTCGGTCCTGCACACCGGCACTCAGACAGACAGACGGACAGACAGGCAGGCTGCACGATGCCCGCAGCCCGGGGCTGAAGCGGGCGGGGGACGAGAGGTCGCGGGGAGAAGGAAGGCGGGAGCGGAGCGCCGGAGGGTCTCAGGGCCGCCCCGGGGATGGCGCCGGTGAGCGAGCAGCCGGAGCCGCAGGGCGCGGGGGGAGACCCCGACACCGCCACCACCGCGACCCCCGCGCCCGGCCCGCCCGAGGTGCAGGAGCCGCGGCGGGAGAACGGCGGGGAGCGCTGCCCCGGGAGCGGCGGGAGCGGGGCCCGGCCCCGGGCGGCGGAGGAGGCCCCCGGGAGCCCCGAGGCGCCGGAGCCCCCCGAGGGCGGCTGGGGCTGGGTGGTGATGCTGGCCGCCATGTGGTGCAACGGCGCCGTCTTCGGCATCCAGAACTCCTGCGGGGTCCTCTTCGTCTCCATGCTCCGGCTCTTCGGCAGCAGCGACGATAAGCAGCTGGTCTTCAAAACAGGTGAGGGGCGAGGCCGGGGGCTCGGGGCCGCTCCGGCCGGCGGTGTCCCAGCCCCGGGGCCGCAGGGGCCAGACCCCCCTGGAGGGCCGGGCCGGAGCCCTGGGGCGCTCGGGAACACCCCCCGGGGGGACCCTGCAGGGTGGGCGCTCCCAGCCCTGCCCCCCGAGCAGCCACCCCCGGGATAGCGGGGAGAAGCTGCGGGACAGGAGCTGGTGTGCTCTCCCTTCTTCCACAGCTGGATCTTTAGGCATCCGCTGTCCTGCATTATGGCTTACAGTGCACGCTTCTGGCCGCAGAAACCTTATTTCCTTGCTCCCCTTAGCCTAAAGGTTACTCTAAATGATTAATTAATAGTAGGGTATAGCGACCCTTAAAATATATCAAGAATGGGCTTGACAGCTGCCAATCCCAGCATCTTGATGTATAGATTTACTACTGCAACCAGTGTCACAAAACTCACCAGTGAGGTTAATGATATTTACTAAACTTTAAAGACATTAACAGTACTCTCACATGTTGCTGATCTAAAGCGCTTTAGACACATACGATTCAATTAGTTAAAAAGTAAGCACACTTTCTCTTTTATTTTATGTAAGTTTTCTGTGGAAAGTGTCTTTATAAGTTGAAGAAATGCACTTTTTGGTCCTTGGAATAGCATCAATTGAAATTAAGGAACAGAATTAAAATTATAGTAAATAATAAAGTTGACTTACATAAAGGATAGCGCTGTGTTAATTTATTAAAATGGAATACTGAAAAATAAACACTGTCTTTTATAGCTTTGTTCCTTTCTTGAAAAAAAAGTCTAGCCTTGCAGAGTTGTAAGCCTTCTAGAAAACTTTTCCAGTACAGAGTGGGTGAAATATGAAATTTATGTTTTCCTTAATACTGCCATAAGTGGGCCTAAAGTTAAGATGTTAAGACAAAGAAGTTAATTTTCCTCCTGCAGCTTACTAACTATTTTTGTCTGAAGTAGAAAACCAGGGCAGGTGTTTAGACTGAAGTCAGAAAGCTGAAAAGCTGTGGTGGAGCATTAAGTGATGTTGTCTCCAGCATTTGAACCGTTTCCAGTGGTAGACAAGGTGTATTCCCCAGCGTTCTTGAGCTAGGAAGATGGGAAGCTACATCTGCACGTCAGGTTGAGAGGTGCCTGTTCCTCTGAAGGGGAATGCACATCCAGAAGTAGGTGCCCAGGCTTCTTAGCCCCAACAGAAGAAGAATGAGATTCAGAGAACGTGCTGTGAACATTTGCATACTGACCTGGGAGCCCCTGGCCAGTTAGAAATGCAGAAGCAAATGGGTGGCTGATACTCTGCCTGTTCATTGTACAGAAGTGTAAAAATTGCTTTCTCTGAGTATCTGGTTCAGTAGTAGCAATCTCTTAAAAATTGTTGTATTGTACTTAAAAAAATAAAAAAGGTCTTTAGGTAGGTAGTGCAGTAGTCAAAATAATCAACAAGAAAAAGACTAAAGTTATCTCCTACCTTCCAGAAGGGTAATTGCACCCCTGGTGTCTGAATGAGGTGAGATTGTGGGTGTGCTCCATTCATGTTTTTGAAAATTTGCCCAATTGCAGAAAAGAGTAGGGGGGAAAAAAATGGAACCTGGCTTTAGAGCCTAGTTGTTTTGCATCCTGCTTAGAAGAGCAGGAAGAGTTCCAAGTCCTAGATACAGCCAGCACCTCCTGTATTGCTTTCTAAGTGATTTGAGGAAAAGAAAAAAAGCTATAGCTGCACTTTGTTTTGCTTTATCAGATGTATTCTGGGCTGGGTAGTACAGAAGGCACCAATTTTGCTCTTTTTTTTTTAAACCCAAATGGATTCTAATTGGGAGGAATACTGCAAGATAGCTGCCTTGACTAGATGACTTGTGTGCATGTGAAGGACTGCAAATACAAGAAGTCTCCTGCAAAGAAATGTACAGCAGATAAAAATACGTTCCTTTCCTTTGAATGCCTGAAACTGCCTTGATGAGTTGGGATACTGGAAGGGAGAAGTCACTATGATTTTTTAGTGTTAGAGAAAAGTCTAGTCCGATCATTCCCATGGCATTGATTCAAATACTTAATCTGCTGCGTCTCTTGTGTTTCAACTGATTGCAACTCAGACCTGGCAGTGGTAACTGAGTCAAGTTTAAGGAATTGGAAAACTGGAATTTGTAATGAAAGTTTTCTTGCTGTGGGGCTTTGCTTTGGAAAGCAGAGTTTAATAGTCTAATCCTTCTGGAAAAAAAAAAAAAAAGATTAATATCTGAAATGCTGATATTTTTGAGAGGCATGAATATTCAAGGTAATTTCTTTGAGGACCCCAGTTGTCTGTGGAATTTTGCAGTTGATCCACAGTACCAAAGAATTCAGATCTGTTAGTGGTGTGTGTTTTTTGGTGATTTTTTTTTTTTTTTTTTTTTTTTTTTCTTACTACAGGATTACTTAGCTGTTGCCAAGAGCACATGTGTTGCCAGAAGTTTTTGTGTGCCTGCTCTTTTGAGACTAGTCAGTTGTTGCCTCTTGCCTGGTGTTTTTCCTGAAAAGAGGAATTAAGTAGATAATAATAAAAACCGCTTTTTGTATCTCTTAATAACATCTTGTAATATCTTAAAAGCCCATGCAAGGCAAAATGGGAAGGCACTAAATATCATAGTCTATGCTATTTTTGTTAGTATTAGTAGTTGGGCGAGTGTTTATCAGTGTGAAAGGCAAAAAGGGAGGAGACAAAATGGAGGAAGATGTAGTCGAGAAGTGACTCTGCCTGGCAGATGAGGAGTGGAAGGAACCAAAATATGGGCAAGGCAGCAAGGCTGTTTACTGCACACAGCATCAGCAATGGATAAATAAGTTAAAGAACTATAATTAACATTGTGTCTGGATTTAGGAGTATTAATGGAAAAACTTGTGGGTCATAGAGGGTTCAAAAGTTCTTTCAAGTGAGACCTTTTTATGAAAAGAAAATTGAATGTAACTAGTACGCAGTATTTTGGAATTTATATTAGCAAAAACCTAACTTTTTTTGCTTATGTGGTGCTCTATATAAGAAATTCCATTGTTTCCTTGTGTAGCCATTTTTTTTGTTCAAAACCGAATTGATTCACAACTCCAGAAGGTGAAAAGCCCCTAGTGTAAGTATAAAACTTCTAGAGAGGTTTGCCTGAAGTCTCAAGAAACTACTCTGTTCATTGTTTATAGCTCATTGTGTTTGAGAAACAAGTTGAGTGGAAAAAAACAAGGGCAATGGAATATAGGAGACTCAAGGCCCTTGGAAACAGGGCAGACCTAGTTGGCCTCTAGTGTTCAAATGCAATTGTAGTCTGATCACCCTTGATGGGAAAGTATTTGGTCCAGACCAGTCCAGGGTCTGGCAGGAAAAGCACTTGGTTCCTTTCCCTGTCGGAGTTGTTCACGTGGGGATGAGAAGCACTGAGCCAGTCCCGTTGTTATCTCAGAGATTTGTGAGCCCCATCTAGTCCCATGTTTTGATCTCTTGATAGGTGTCTCTGTTATATAGGTTTTTACAAATGTGTACCCATACTTGTTTTCAAAAGGCAAATAAATACTATGGTACTAGTGGGAACAGAGATAAAAATGGTAGGTTTCATTTTTTAAAAAAGTCAGATAAAATTACGAGTTCCACTTCTTTAATTGCTCCTTGTTCTATGATTTGCAGTGCTGGTTGTAACCCTAACTGGACTATTCTCTCATGTACAAGTATTAAGTACACCTGTGTGTACAGGCATCACCTGCACAGGGAGTATGTGCTGCTGTTAGAGTTCTGCATCCACGTGTTTGCTTTGTTAGCCAAGGTTCCTAGAAGACGCCGCCTCACCTTGCCTGGAGTGGTTATCTGTGTGCTTGCATGCCTCTGGGTTTGCTCTAAGGTGCAGCCTTTGGTGACGTATCTGGATATCAGCATGATTGATTGGCTGGCTCAACACTGTTGGCACCAGCAGGACTCCCGGACCTGGATTGCTGAGAGTTCAATAGAGCAGGGAGGAGAATTCTGATTTTACTTTCACATTCAGGCTGTGATTCAGATACTGAGAAGATAAGGTTGAATGACTACAAAGATCTACAGTAGATTATTTCACAGGACGGTTGTGAATTCTCCTTTACTCTTTCCTTGAATCTTTTGATATCTTCCTGAATTTTCCTCCAGAGATAAAGACCATCAGCAATTTTGATATAATTCAAGTCATCGTTGTGTAACTGTCCTTCAGAACCACACTTATGTTACTAAATCTCTGGGCTGCTGTATCCAGTAAACTGGGAACCTTGGCAGGCTGGACTTGTGTCATGTAGATTATGAGAGGGCAATTGACTTTTCTTTTTAAGAAGTAGTAAGTCAAATTTGGAATGCAGAAGTTATCAGAGTACACAAGTATAATTTATGTGAGGTACAAGGAAGTGTACCTCACATAAATTATATGTATAACACCGTGGTCAATAAGGATTACATTGCAGTGGAGGATGTAGTTCCAGAAAAAGCCGGACTTCAGTTTTGAACAAAAAAATGAATGAGGAAATAATGGAATTGCTTATGTAGTGCATGTGATATAAGTGCTGCTGTAGTCTGCTTTCCTTCTCATGTTTGTGTGGCTATTGAAACCAGAGCTGGGAACTAACAGTGAGTTCTAACCTGAAAACTAAGCTGATATATAAGTAGTGATTCATTTTATTCAGCTGCAGTAATTTTTGTACTCCTTTGACCTGGCTTTGTGATTATAAATACCTATGTAAATGAAGATTCTGGAGTAGTTGATATGATGACTGAGTCAAACTGGAAAGTTGAAGGCAATTTCTGTAGTATGCTGTCTTTTTTTAGACCAAAAAGATTAATACCACTAGTGTTAATGCATACACGCATGTGATGTCTTTATACCTCTGGAGCATTTCTCTTGTAGTCTTGTTAACTGTTCTGCAGAGTGATTACTTAGGTTGTCCTTTTGTGGGTTTGTTTTTCTTTTCTTATATTGGATTTCACATTGGTTAGGTTCTTCCTGTTGAAGCTGCAGATCAACTTGCAAAAAACAGCTTCATGAGGGAGAATAATCTTCCTAATATGTCTGAAAGCTAGTTACCAGTTAATTTTTGTGGGTTTCTTCAGAGGCAGTACTTGAATTTCATAGTGATGAAACATCCCTATAGAATTCTAAAGACGAATGGTAACTGTCACTGTTGCCTGGAAGGCTGACCTGAAACAGAGACTAGACAGAGCCAGAGAATAAAGTAGGTGTTTATTGAAAGGCCTCCAGGATCCACCTTGGGCAGGACAGGAGCCTGACCAAGGCTGCACTCTTGGACCAAGAATAGTCACAAAAAAATGGCCCCCAGTCATGAGATCTTACACTTTTATAAGCTTTGGTTCATTTGCATATTGGGATTTAATTGTCCACTTACAGCTTCAGGTTGTGAATTCCCATCCTTCTTGTTCCTCCCTTCAGTCCACTGTTGTTTATGCTTTTGGGCCTGAAAATTGTCCTTGGTTCTCCACAGAAAAAGGATTTGTTTTGTCTACCTATTCTGTGAAGAGAGCTTACTGCCATTTAATATGAGGCTCAGAACTACATCCCTAGGCAGCACAGAATCTGCAAACACGAAAACTAAAACTTAAGACATCATCACCACTCTGCATTAAATCCACATGCCTCAAGTGCTCTGGTGTGCTGCCTGTCAGACAAAACTATATCCTCTAAAATTTCTTCATACAAATCTACTGAAATACTAAGTTTCACTGTAATCTATTTGTGATAGTTTTGTTGCAAATGAAATACCTTTAATACTCCCAATGGTATTTCTTTGTCAATGTCTCTGTTGCTCTAATTCTGTAATGTAGCCAAGAAAGATACTGTGTCATGTTACAAAATGAGGCTTTGCTGTTTTCTGGCATGAGTGATGTACTATGATGACATTGTGCTATCTATTTTGCATTATTTACATAACATAATGTTTTTCTCACTGCTTATTATCAGTACCTGCAGTCAGTGAAGCTTAGTTGACTTTGAAGTTTTCCAGTGTGGATTACTCCTTGCTCTTCAACTTTGTTTTTTCAGTTGGTCCTTGTAGTCTGTTCAATGCCATCTTACTCATCCATTTTTTGTCTACCATTCTTTGAGGTTTCTCAGATCTCTTCCTCATTTTTGAGTTGCCTGAAATAACTGCTGTTTAAAGGAGAAGTTAGCAAAATGTGTATTTTTATTAATAAACTTTTTTCTTAGACTTAGCAAGATGTACCTGTACTTAGTGTTTGCTATCCATAAACATGGTTTCATCTTTCAACAGTTTGCTTGCCTCTGGACACTTTCAATTTTCTGATAATGTTAAGTCTCCTTTGTCATGATTTCTTTAGCCTCCTAAAGGAGTGCTATTGAAGGCCATCTTGAAGTTTAAATGTTATTGATCTCTTTCTGTTATTGAGTTACTAATCTTGTATGAAGCAATGTAGTAGACTGTTCTTAAAATATGATAGCATAATATGTCTATATGTCCATTTACTCTTTTAGCCAGTTTGAGTTAGAGATAATAACACACAGCAGCCTCTACTTGGAGCAATGTCTACTAGAGCAGGCATCCATGGACCTTGCCCAGTTGGGTTTTGTTTGCCTGCAAGAATGGACACTCCACAGCCTCCAAAGTGCCAGTGTTTGACTACTGTGGGCAAAGAAGGTTTTTCTTACCTTTAAATGGAATTTTCTCTATTTCCATTTGTGTCCATTGCTTCTTGCCAGAATACTACTGGGAAGAGTTTGGCTCAGTCTCTTCACATCGTCTTATAGGGTATTTGTGCATATTAAGATTGCCCCCTGCAGCCTTTCCTGCTTGAGGCTAACCAACACCACCTCTCTCAGCCTCTCATCTTGTGTCAGATGCTCCGGTTCCCTTATCTTTGCAGCTGTTTGCTGGATTCACAGTAGGAATCAGACTGCCTGCTCCACCTTCGGCATTGTTGGTGTTTCATGCTTTTGACACTTGAAGGTCTCAGAGAAGGTAAAGTCAGTCCATTGTCACCTCCAGTGTCATGCATTGTTCTGACCCCCTCCCACGCTTCCCTCACCTGGTAACATAAATACTGCACACACCTCCTCAGGCGTCTGAGTGCCTGCTGCCTGCCATGCTCTTTTAACAGAATTCTGTGCATCAGAGATCATGCTTTGAAATGAGAAAAGTATTTGGAAAATTCTAACTTATATTGCTGTGTATTGCTGAGGAAAATAAAGATTTTCAATAAACGTTCATCTGCAATGCTTAGCAATTATCCAATTTGAAATTGCTTCCGCTCTGTGAACTCCAGGGAAGGAGATGCACTGATTATTTGCATCCAAGCTAATGTAGCACTGGTAATACAACTGCTTGGTTTTAAAATAGTCATTGCGTGAAGGAATGATGTAAGTTCTTTCATTTTGTGAACAAACCATGCAGCCCTAGACCACTGCAGTTCAACCTTCAGCAAATATGTACAGAGGATAATTCTGAGAAAACATTCCCTTGTGATCTTATGCTATCTGGTTTTGTTTCAGGAATCTAATTTATTACAATAACAGCAGCTCTCTTTTAGATATTGCCTTTTAATTTTCATGGGAACTGGTTAGGAATGACTGGTTCTAATAGCTAAGTTAATAGCAGCTCTTTAGTAAGGATGGGACCAATTTAAAAATGATCAGTGCTGGTTTGTTCCCACACACAGGAAGGGATTACTGGGATGTTGAGCCCAGCCTCTTTGTTATCAGTGGCACGTCTATAATCCCACGGAACATGGTGTGACTTAGATTGTAGGGACTTGTACTTAGTAAAAAGGCAGCAAGAAAATTGCTTTACAACTTCCAGTCTGAGTAAGCAGAAGTAGCGCTATCTTTGGCTGTTTATCTTCTGCAGTGTGCTTTGTTCAGCAGAGCTCTACTGTATGTATATTTTCTAAGTGCTCAATAGTTTTGTTTTTCTTCTTCTTTTGGATTTTTAAGAACATAGATTGGAAGAACAACAAGTAATTCAAAAAGTGTTAACTATTAATTTAATTCTCTTAGTCTCTAGCTGTTGTTTTCTTGGAAATTATTTGTAAAAGGTGAAGTAAAGATTGTCTTCTGGCTTCTAAACTGGATTTTAGCCTTTTTTTCAAGATGCTTCAATAAAAATATTGCAAATAGAAAATGCATCGAGTAAATAAAATAAGTCTTCCTACTTCATCGTAAAGAAGTATGTTGATATTGGTACCACATAATTTTAACTGTGTTTTATCACTGCTGTAACCGAGCAAGCTTAAAACACTATGATATAATGTTCTAAATAAAGTGTGGTCTTTAAGCTTTTGCAGTCTAGATTGAATGAGTAGTCCTTTCTTTTGGACCAAAACATAGCTTTCTTAGTGGTAAGTTCATTATATGAAACTGGGAACAGTGTTCTTGTGTAGGAAAGTTTTGATGAAAGAAAAACCAAAAATCCCCACTTAACTACAGCATCAAAAAATAATGTTCTAATTAGAGATGTCCTAGTTTTAGCACTTCCTATACTGCCTTGAAAGCTTAAGATTCAAAGAATTCAAGAGGAAAAGAGAAGGTTAGTATTCATTACCCGGTGAATCCTGAGTGAGTGTTGAGATGGGCTGTGTCTTTGGAGACTTTTGTCTGTGCTGTCTCTTGTATCAGCACTCTAAACCTGTCTGTTGTCCTTGGACTGACTTCTGTGTCTTTGCCTTGTTTGGTTTCTGTACCCAGGCATGTACTAGCCATGTATCTCCTGAGGAGCTGCTTAGTCTGCTCTAGATTAGAGTCTGGATGGCAGCTAAGCCACATAGAGTGCACAGTTGAGCAACAAGGACATGGGTGTAAAATGAATGGATTTGGTTGGTCCAAGGAGGCCTCTAGCTCTTACCCAAAGAGTTGGAAGCACTAAGTGTGCTTGGAGTACGCAGCCAGGGCTTTCTAGGACAGTGACTTGATCCTGTGTTGTGACTGAACATGCTGGGATTGGAACAATCTCAATGGGTTCCATGGATCAGACTGAGTCTCTTTGTTGTCAGTGTGCTCCAGTGTGGTGCATACTGTAGTAATTTCAGTGGTTGGAACTGGCTGATGAATCTGCTTCTCTACAGTGCTGCTTGTTTTTCTGAGAGAAAGGAAGGTGTGGTAGCAGTGCTTTACCTAAAGATGCTGTTAACCTCAGAGCATGTGAGATGGAAATTGAGAGCCTGAACTGTGGCGCATATTTTGGACGTGACAGTGGTATGTGTCATGGTTCAGAGAAACAGCCTTATCAGAAAGTTGATTTAGTATGGCTAGATAATATTTTTTTTTAATCTTGAGTATACGATTTATATGATAACATTTGGATTCTCCTTCTATTTATCTGTGAAAATACTGCCTGTGGTCCCTTGAGTTCACTGTATTAACTTGTCATTTGTGTGACAAAACTGAAGGTATGTACTTTAAAGAAAGCCTTTATGATTTTGGCACACAAAAGGGAATTTGAAGTTGCCCTTTGTTCTTTTATAACTTCAAGTAATTTCTTACCTTTGAAATATTTATGTCGCTTAGGCTCTTCAAAACTCAGCATTGCATTCCAGACTTGAAAGAAATTAGAACCCTCAGCTTATAATTTCTGCCGCAGCTGGGTACTGGCAGTGATCTAGAAAATTAAATCAACACTAGGAAGTTTTCTGGAAGCTTAAATATGCAAGCCTGGGATGTATTTTTTAATCCTATCAGAGTAACCCCATTTTTTACAAATTGAAGCATGAACCATTATCAGCTTTTTACACCTCTGTACATATCAAAGTATTTTGTTCATAGTGCAGCAGTTTAATGACTACTTAGTTTCATGCAATGAAATCACTGGCCCTTGAAGGTGTGGGGGAGGGGGGACTGCAACAGAATTGGGTAAAGTATTGGGAAGGCTGGAGTAGAACTGCACAAAATTGGTGTGGACCATGTTAGTCTTTGTATGCTGTCAGAGGTTTAGTCAGTGTGATGCAGCTCTAGTGTTCTGACTTTTTTTTTTGCTTTTTCTGATATTAGGCAAAGAAAATAGTATGTTGCATGCAAATTATGCAACCACATGCTGTAGTATTGATCTTTTGTGTATGTGGTTTAAGGCATTTAACTTAATGTATGTTATGTTTAGTTGCTGCATTGAGGTCTGTGCCAATAACTGTACACTGTATTTATAACTTTTTAATCTGAAAATGTCAGTATTTCAGCAATTGGTCAAAATTTTAAAAATATTTTGTAAATAATTTAGTAGTATTTATTAAAGATAATTGTACTGGGAAAATACAGGTCAAGAAAGGCAGATATCCTACAAACTACTCTGCTGCCTGTTCTTTGGGATACTATCTCTGAGCAATTGAGATTTCTTTTCTGTTTTATGTGGTATCCCACTTACCAGTATTCCAGGTGCATATTTTCCTGATCAGAGTAGGTAAGATAGGTGCTATAAACAGTAAACTTTAAACCCAGGTGAAAAAGTTTATTATGTCTTTAAAACTGCCTCCATTTGGACCTATGTGGTTGTTCAGGAGTTTCAAACAAAAAAGGATGTGGGTTCTAAATGGGACAGCATTCCTCTAAGTTTCAAGTTAAAGATCAGACAGGAAAGGATAGAAACTTAAAACTTGTTGCAAATTTTCATATTGAAATTATGTTGCCTTCTGTAGGTGATAAATCTTAGCATTTCTCACAGCTTGCTCTTTATAAGCAGTGTGAATTCCCTGGAAACTGGGTGCTGGATCTTTGGGATAGGATCTCAGCCTGAGAGATTGCTGGCCCATATATTATACAGAAGATGGGGATGGTATGAAGAGCATTCTTAAAATGAAAAGACTTTCATTATTTTTTTCCAAGACATTGCTTTAACAGAAGAGGGTTAGGGCTCTGCTTTTTCTTGATCTTTTGCAGAGATCTATGGAGTGTTCCATGAACTGTTCTGGAATTCCCCTTCAACACACTTATTTGGTTTTTTGAAAGAGAATAATTTCTGTGACTAAGATACCACAACTTAGTTCCAATGGCTTAAAACCTATTTACTGCTTTTCTTTATTGTGTTAAACTAAAATATGAAGCAGGGGAGGCTCAGTGGACTCTAAAAGATAATTAAGAGTGGTCATGCTTGGAAATGGGTAATAGTAAGGTGGACCAAGTGATCCCAACAGTCCCCAGGTACCTGAGAGCACTGTCCAAATGCTTCTTGAGCAGATTTGGTGCTGTGACTTCCCTGGGGAGCCCGTGCTGGTGTCCAACCACTCTCTGGGTGAAGAACCTTTTCCTAATATCCAACCTAACCCTCCCCTGACACAGCTTCAAGCCGTTCCCTTGAGTTCTGTCACTGGTCATCAGAGAGAAGAGATCAGTGTCTGCCCTGCCCCTCCTCTTCCCCTCATGAGGAAGTTATAGACTGCCATGAGATCTCCCCTGAGTCTCCTCCAGGATGAACAAAGTGACCTCAGTCCTTTCTCATATGGAGTTTCCCTTCTAGACCATCTTTGTGGCCCTCCTTTGAATGCTTTCTTAACACTTTATATACTTCTTATATTGCTTATATATATAATTTATATATATATATATATATAATTTTTATATATAATATATATACCCGCTTATATCGCTGCCTGCAGGACTCAAGGTAATGCTGCCCCAGTGCAGAGCAGAGCAGGATAATCTCTGCTCTTGCCTGGCTGGTGATGCTGTGCCTGATGCACTCAGGATATGATTTGCCTTTCAGTTTATAAGCTCTGCTTTTTTATGGACTTTAAATTTCATGACAGAAAAATCCCAGGGGCCATGAACTAACATTTTCTCTCAGGCCCTCCATGTCATTATTGCCAGAACCACCACCTATCTTTTGTGCAAAACTCATAGCTTGGGAGTGGTGAATTCATGTTAAGGTAATCTTGCCATCAAGTGTGAAATTATATAATGAATGAAGTCCTTTTTTCTTGAATAAGTGCCTGAAGTGGCTAACCTTTTAGTGAAGCGGTGAGTGTAGCTTTGTGTGAAACAGACATCAAATTAGTCATGGGATTAACAGTTTGGGGGAGTACATGAGTATTTAGTGGGAGACTAAGAGGTAGTTAAAAACATCTTAGCAGTGTTTACACAAAGATAGTTGAAATGAGTGGAGTTCAGGGCTAGAGGAAGGAAAAAGGAGCCTCCACCTATTGGGCTGGTGAAGAGGTGATCAAAGGTATCTGCTTACTTTAAAAGTGGGACATCTTGTTAAGCCACCCTCCATTGAGAATGCTGCATCCACACATATTTATTTGTTTGTTCATATAAGTGCTTGTCTTCCAAACTGACTTGTACTGCTTCTGATTACAGCTCTGCTTTGTTGACATTGTTGTTTGCTTTGGCAGTTACTTTGTGTCTTTAGCTATGTCTCCATTTTTATGAAGTAATTTCATAATTGTAAAGCATTTTCCTGTGTGAAATTGGTTTAGCTTAGATGGGTATAACCTCTGTGAATTTCTGTAAGTAATTAATTTCAGTTTAGTGTAAGACAAGGGTATCGCAAATGTTTTGTGATAGAAGACAGTATCATAGGCTTTTAGAGCTGCTCTGTTCATATGCTTGTCTCCAGTTTAAGGAGAGTTTCAAGTATTATAGTTACATTTTTGCCCTCAGTAGTTATATCTGGCATGTGTTAAAATAATAAATGGGTAAACTATATATAGTTGTTCCCCTCCCTTACCTTTTTTCCTGTTTTTATCTGGGTCACTATGGGAGCGCTGAAGCAAATGTGATGGTTGGAGGTTTTTTTAATGTTATAAAAGGCTTGATATATACTGAGATGAGACACAGTCTTCCTAAATGGCACTGGTGCCAGTTATTCAGTGATGCTTGGCATCACACTGTACCAGTAATGTGCATTGTGCTTTCATTGGTAGTCTTTTTTCCTTTAGCTTTGCTCTGCTTGTCTGTTTTGCTGCACTGCTATGTTGGGTGACATTTTCAGGCAGCGATGCAAAATACTCAAGAGTGGTGTTACACCTGGAGAAAACCAGCAAGGTGTGGAATTCAACTGGCAGATTATAGTAGATGGAGGTGTGTTGAGTACATTTAGTGGCTTGTGGAGTGTTACTCAGCTGGGCAGATGCCAGCATTTAACTTTAGGGTGGACTGAAATTCTGCTGTTAACCCAAGCTGTGCTGACCAGATCTCCACTGCCTCTAGTGGGAGCTTTGACTCCTCACTCACACAGGCATCCTCACTCGGGTGTTTTCACATGGAAGTTGAATCCTACTCCAGGTGTCCTGTAGCACCCCCAAAAGTACCGTCATACCCTTATGAGTACGTGGTACATTTTTGTGGCCTTTGCTCTGACAGTGTCTGCAATGACATGCACACCAGTCCATGCTACTTAGAGGTCACATTTACAAACCTGGTCAGTTGGATATTTAGGGGGTTATGGCCAAAGTTATCTTTCTTTTGAAGGTTTATCAGAGCCTGGTAGGATCAATACAGAAAGCAATGCCCCGTGGAGCTCTTTGATGCTCTGATCTTGTATCGAGTCAGTAATTTATTTGCTGAAGAGTTTTTCATGTGATGTTGTATGATCTTCAGCTAATTGCTCTAGAATTTACTTCATGGCCTTTGGAAAACAGGCTGATGTTGACTTTGTGACCAACACTTTTGAATGATTCTGGAAAGGTAAATTCAGTTGGAGGTAAAGGTAAATCCATGCATTTGGAATGCTTAAATTCATTTATATAATTCTCAAAAGTTAGACTGTATTTATAGGTACTGGATTAATTTCAGCTGTTTCCAAATATGAGGTAGTTATAGGCAGCTTTTCCAAGTATGATTGAGGCCAGTGGTTTCTTGATGAGCAAAATTAGTCTACAAAGAAGAATAATAAAAAAAGTGAAAACATCCAGAAAGTTTAAGTAGTTTACCAACCACCACTGGTAGAATTGTAAAACTTGTTCTTGGAGGCAAGATAGAGCTGCTTGGTGTGTCCTCCCCACCCCCACTGCCCTTTAATCTTTTCATTTCCAGTTTTGGTCTTGGCAGAGTTATAGAGCTGCTGGCATACAGAGATGCCAGCCAGTGCCAGCCAGTTATGCCCTGTCTCTGGGAGAGGGGATTCATGCTGAGTCCCACATTTGGTAGAAGTTGGAAACTGCAAATTGCTTTCTCTCTGAAGCAGTGCATTGCTTCTCTGAAATTTGTCATGGCAGGACCTAATGCTTTGCCAAAGTATCTGAGAGATACCAGTTGGTACCTGCCATTCAAAATTTTTTTTACGTGTTGGCTGGGCTAATAGGCTATTTGAGGCTTTTGTTCGTGTGTTAATTGCATCTCAGGAGGATAACCAAATACTTGTAAATGAAATCTGGAATTATTTTTAGGAGAAGCTGTCTAATAGACAAATCATCTAACTAGTATTTAGGTGGATATATCCAAATACAAGTGGAATCAGTCTGGTAATGTTTATTCTTATTCTAAGGAAACCACTTAAGATCTTGCAGCAGTTAAAACTGGAAAGTATTTAGCTATAACAAAAAATTTGCAGTTACTTTTAGTTTATGTTGATATTAGAGGTTAAATAAAACAATAGAATAATTGAATCTGAAAGCCTAGATTGCTGATACCTTTATATTAAAAAAAAAAACCTGATTATGATCCCATTGGTAGTCACTTTTATATATGCTCAATACATTCTATATATGAAAATGCTTTTATTTTGTTTTTATAATTTATTTAACTTGAATATTCTGCCTTTTTGTGTGTGTCTGTGTTGGGGGGTTGTGTGTGGGGCTTTTTTGGTTGGTTGGGTTTTTTTTTGTGGCGGTGGTTTGATTTTTTTTTTTTTTTTTTTTTTTTTTTTTTTTTTTTTTTTTTTTGACTGCTTTGTTTTTGTTTTGTAATTCTTTTAGTTCCTCTGGAAATAGACCAGTTGCTATGAAAATAGTTTGGAATAGCATGCTGCCTGGTTTTGGCTTAAACAGGTGTAGGCAACCAGTGGCACTGCTGAGTATCTGCATGGAAATGAAGAGCCACTTCCTTCTTTTCCTAATAGTTACTGAATATATATGGGCAGTATCTGGAAAAGTCAGTGTTGCTCTTTTAGAAAATAGCTTGAGGAATATTTTCAGTGTTTTCCTTTCTGAAATGGTTCCCTTTTCCCTTTAAGAATGTTATCTAGACTATTAATTTCATGATTTTGTCTGTACTGTTGATTCTCAGCAGCAAATTGTCAGGTCTGAGTTCCTGTGTGTATCAACTCTTGATACTTTACTGATGAGAATTGCCGAGATGAAGCAATGGTTTCTACAGTTTCTGTTTGCAGCTGTTTCTGCAGTTTCTGCTTTTCTGAGCTCTCAAACCAGAGGTAATGCAGGAAAATGGAAAAACTCTCCTGTTATTTTAATAATTTTACTACTCTTATTACATTTACTTGTACATTCCTTACATTAAATGATGTAAGATTTTCTCCACTTTCGACTGGAAAGAGGGAAATGTAGAAGCAACACTTAATCCAATTAATGTATTTTCCTGCTCTGATTCATTGTGATGACTTTGAGCATCTGGTGGTAACTGAGCATGAGTTGCTTAAAGTCACAGAAACCCAATTCCTATTATTTCTGCTCATTGAAGAGAATAAATGAATTACCAGACACTAATCTTGGGATAATTGCTTGCTGAGCAGGAGATCTTAGCTCTTAAAGAAATTAGTTTTGTAAGTTTATGGAACTGTCAGAACTAGTGAACTATTAAAAAAAGGTTAACCACAAATGAACAGCAGCTGAGCTTTCAGTCTTTTATTCCTAACTATTTCAGTTGAATTTTGCAACATAGAAATATATGCAGTGGAGATAAATATTATTTCTTCCCCTTTGTTGTAGTTTAGTCCCAGCCAAAACTGAGACATCCTTATTAGTTTTACTATTATTTATCAACTGAAGTTTTAAGCTGGAGACTGAAGTTTCAGTGTTTCTGGCAGTACAGCAGTAAGAGGTATGCGCAATAAGATCCAGCATGTACTGCTGTTTTGAATGACCAAAGCATTTTTGGATTTGAAGTAGCTTAATTTTGGTTGGTCCTCTGATTTGGACATAGCAGAAGGTGTGTGCTTTTTAGCTCTAGACAGTTTACCCTGTGACATTGCATCGGTTTTCCTTATTCTCCTTCATTTGACATGACTTAGGCAGGTTAATGTCCAAAATCCTTTCTGAATACTTCAGAACTGTGTAGCCTTGTGATTTGTCTTTAGGATATTGTATTTGAAAGTCATGTTGCTTTCACTGGTGGTCCTACTCCTTTGCCTTTGGAGAGCAGAGTGAAGGAGGTGTTAGGAGTCATCATTCATAGTTCCTGTTTGGTGGAATTGACCTCACTGGAGTCTTCTACTGGGTCTGGGAGCAGATTTCCTCCCCCACACATTATCTTGAAATATTCAGAGCCCAAAAATAACTAGACAAGAAAGCCTCAAATACATGTAAAATTTTTCCCTGTAGAGTGAAATACCCTTTAACTAATTTTCAACAGCTTTTTTTTGCAGGATAACTAAGGCGTACTTCCTGGATCTTTCTGTCCTGATGGGTATTTTCTATCTCTGTAGATTGTTGCTATGGGCAGTCAATGTATTTTTTTGAGGCTACAAAAATCTGTATTTGTCTGTCAAATTCCTGTTCTCCATCTGGTCTTTATTTATAATGGTAAATAGTAATTCAGATTTTTTTACACTGTTTATTATAATGGTTAATACATTACATGCTTGATCAAAACTCCACAGGGATTCTGGCAAAGTGATAACAGTGTCCTGGGTTAACTTGGATTAAGTACTCTGATTGGAAGTAATTGTTTCATGCAATATGTTTCTGCCTGTCAATGAGAAGTGCACTTCTGTCCTGTAGACAGTCTCTTTATTGTGGAATCTGTGCTTGAAACTTCCTCAGCTTAAAAAAATAAAATTTATTTGTTTATATAAGGATGCTATTATTGATATTCTTTAGGGACAAACTATGATCCCTGTAAGTAGTGTTTGACTTGTATTCAGAGTGGGCATGGAGGCTTCAGAGCTCTCCTCCAGTCAATGTCCAGGTATCATCCATGGGTTGGTAACAGTGGAAGTGTAAAAGCTATGTACTGTCACAGGTGCTTGCTGCAAATACATGCTTTATTTTCAACACACAAGTAGGTAACAGCATTTCCTTTTGCTTAGGACTTCTGTTTCTGGATGCAGACATACACTTTCAGGAAAGTACAAAAGCAGAGTCAAACCCAGCCTAGTGTTTTGAGATTTGTTTCTGCCACAGCATAGCCCCAGTGCTTTTTTTAAAATTTTAATAAAAACTCCACACAGTGGATAAATGTCTATTATGGGAAAAAGTCAATGTTTTATGCATTTGGCATTGCAGAATTGAATTTTGATAGTGAAAATATTAGAGTAATTATAATTACATTTATCAAAAAATCTTTGAATAGATTGGTACAAAATGCAGAAGTATGTTATTTCAAACTTATGGGCCTTCAAAAATTCAGTTGTGCAACAAGAAAATGGTTTATTCTTGGTATTTTTGGGTGGTCAGGATATCACACTGTATACAGCATACCAAAGGCAGAATAAATTGAAAGGACTGTTACTTCTTTCCCCCACTGTTGTATTTGAGCTTCCTGGACTATTTCTAGTAGACGCTTCCTTGATTTGGTATTTCCAATGCCTTTTTTTTTCTAATTTGGAGTTAATTAGAATTGCTTTATACCTTTCTTGAGTGCTTGAAAATTGATTTTAAACCCAGATGGTTCAAATTCTGAGTTTGATGAAGAAGTTAGTGTATGCAAGAGAATCAATACACCCATTGTACAGGCACAGAAGCATTAAGATTGGAATAGACCTCTGAGGTTGAGCCCAATGATTAACCCAGCACCGTTAAGTTCATCATTAAACTGTGTCCCCAAATGCCACACGGGCATGTTTTTTGAACACCAACCACTCTCCTGGGCAGCCTGTTCTCAATGCCTGACCACCCTTTTGGGGAAGAAACTTTTCCTAACATGCAGCTAACAATATCCTTTCCTGGTACAACTTGAGGCCGTTTCCTCTTGTCCTATGACTTCCTACTTGGGAGAAGGGACCAACCCCTGCCTCGATACAACTTCCAGTCCCTAAATTTGAATGCAATCCAGGAATGTGGCATAATAAGAAGCAGGGGTGGCTTTCATTTTGCACAAAACTTATTGCATACATCCCTGTCTGTATTTATCCTGTGATTTACTGCTTTTTTGAAGTGGGATTTGTGTTGCTGTGACTAATGAGTGGTCATGTTGTGTCAGTGTGCTCACTGGCATGACTGTGCTTTAGAAAAGACACTGACTTGGTGCTAAACCTGATAATAAGGGGTTTTTAATAATTGAATTCAACTTTTGTCTTTTAAAGTATGTAGTATGAGAACTCTCCCAAGGAGAATTGGGAACTGCTGACAGAAATATGTAATAGATTCTGTAATTTTTTGGCAGCAATTTCATTATTAAAATTGATATTTTATTTACTGTAATAAACTTGAGCTACTTGGGAACAAATCTCTACGGTAAACTAAAGAATGTTTAATTTATCAAAAAAATGTGGTTGCTTATTATTTCTATTGTATCTTCTTCCTTGTGTTTGGTAGTTATGGAGAAAAGAAACTCATTGCATAAAAATATTCCAGGACTTCAATTTGTAATGCTGTGTTTTGCATGGATCTTCCTGTTGATTTGCAAGGAAGATTTATGACCTTTCCTTTCAAGCACACTGGCAGCAGATTTTGGAGGAAATAGTCCTGCTTATGAAAACTCTCCCAGCTATGATGTCTGTATTATCGATAGGTTGGGTAGGATCTCAGGATGCCCTGTTCAGAGCAAGTTAAATCAGATCAGATTACTCGGGGCCTTTGTCTTGTTGAGTATGGATAGAGATGCCATATTCCTTCTTCTGCCTCTTGTGTTATAGCTGTGCACCTTTGAGCAGTGTAGATATGTTTTCACTGCATTTAGCTAACTGTAGATGTCAGTAAGATCTGCATCCCTTGTGCCTCCCAAAGCTTTTCATAGAGCTGAAAACCCTCAAATCTGCCAGTCTTTGCTCCAACAGTAGGTGCTCCAGCCTGAGTTGCCTTCATGGTCTTCTCTTGCTCTCAGTCCAATATATCAGTCTATTGCTCTGGGGTGCAGAAAACTTGGAGCAGCTCCAGATGAAAATGATTGAAAATTATTTCCTCATGAAAATGGAATGCCTATATCCCTCAGCCTGCTGGTAGTGCTCCTGCCAATGCAACTTGGAGTGCAGTCAGTTTTTATTGCTAAAGGGCACGCTGCTGGCTCACGTTCAGCTTGTGTCCGTGAGGTCTCACGTGTCCCCCTCTGCAAATTTGCTGTCTAAGCGATTGACCTACAGTCTGTACTGGCTCCTGTTCTTTCATCCCGGATGCAAGACTACATCTGCCTCTGAATTCCTCCTCTCTACTGCTGTCCCTTTTCTCAGCACGTTGAGGTCCCTACACATGGCAGCCCTGACCTTCAGCATATCAGTCATTCCTTCCAATGTGATACAAGTTGGTATATGTGAAGTGTTTTTTAATCCATGTTATCTCTAATAAAACCAGCTGTATGTCCTTAATGCTTAGTAAGAGATTTTCACACTGGAAATTATCTAAGACAGTGTTCTGTATCCAGTAAATGATGCTTACAAATCACTAGTAATTGATGCTTACGAAGCTTAAAAAGTAATTTCTGCTGTTACAGACCTTCTTCCCCGTGGTCAGTCTGTGATTTTTGAACTTGGAGAGGCTGAAGTCCAACTGACATCAGTTGCACTTAATACCTGTGGACTTCAGAATGCTCAGTTGTAGAGGATGCAGAGTTAAAATTTATTTTCTTGACATAATCCGGGCTTCCTTGTGTTCTAAATGTGTTTTCTGATAATTTTGGAAGTTCCATCCCATTTTTGTTTGATGAGAAATTACAAAGTAAATTTCTCTATCAGATCATCCATATTTATTCTCTCTCTAAAAAAAACCCCAAGCACACAATAAAGCCAACAAAACAAAAATGCTGCACTCACCTGAGTTGTGTTTTAAGATGTGGAATTTTGTCTCTTCACCCTTTCTCTGTTTTCCAGGTTTTTAGTTAATATTGGCAACGGCAAGGAACTCAAAATGGATTCCTTCTGGATGTTGCTGGTACCTGCACTCTGTATGCTAATCTGACCTCTCGATGTTTCTTTAACCTACTTTATTCATACCTCCGAGGGCTTTTCTCTTATCAAATGGCAACTTTGTTTTTCTAAGAATCTTTTGTGATGGATGAGCCCTTTGTTGAAAGCTGCTAGAAGTTCCATCGTTAAACACACTTTGAATGGCATGTTACTTTAGCATATCCAGATAATTCTCGATAAGTGATTATATCTAAACACTGTTTTTCTTGAAGCCTTTTATTCAAAAGAAGTTTAATCGCATGATTCATGATTGCTTGATGAATGTAAGTATTTAAAGCTGTCTTTAGATGTGCAAAAGTTCATGATATTCAGCTGCTTTGAAGAGGTCTTGTATCAGAGGTGGTGACCTCATCGTGGTGAACAACTACTTCTGCAGTGCTTTCTACAATAAAAATTAGATGAAGGGGAAGAGTACTCCTTTAGAAAGAAATAACCTTGTAAAAGAATAAGGAAACTCTCACTTCTAGGTTTTATTCTAGTTTCTTAGCAAAATGCAGAAAACATACTTAAAAATATAAATTCTAATTATGTACTGAAGAGCTTTTGTTCTTCTTGAGGGGTAGTTTTAAAAACAATTTTTTTAAAAAAAAACTAGTTTTATCATTGCCGCATGGAAATGCTGGGCTCTTTTCTACTCAAACAAGAAAAAAAAGGGGGTTTTTTCTATCCCCCTATTTAAAAAAAAATAATACTTTTCTTTTATCTGGCTGTATTAAGGCCATGAAAAGGGTAGTGGTCTTGAAGCTTCTACCAACTTGCACCTATCAAACATTTAGTCCTGATTGTCAGGAAACCTACTATTTATGTTCAGCAACACTGCAGTGTATGGCATCATCTGTTTGCCTTGGCAAGGTTATGTGAAGATACTTGCTGACTAGGAGTGAGGGGCACAGGAGAAAGATTGATAGACACTTTCATGCCTTGTTCCTCGCAGGCTTTTGAAAAGCAGGAATGACCCGTTTGACAGGAGTCATCTTGAATAGGAGCAACTTGAGTGAATTTGTCCTCTGTCTTCTAAGGAGCTGTCCCTAGTTGCATTTACAAATGGAAGAGAAACACGTAAAAATAACATCGTTGTTTCAGGTCTCTTTATTTTCAAATTTCTGTAATTTCTCATATGAAGTCTGTAATATTCTTACTAGTAGTAAACTGGTTGTAGAACTACCAGAATCTTTTAGTAACGATGTTAAAGGTTTTTTGGTGTTGGTGTGTTTTTTCTTTTTTAATGGATTCACTTCAGAGCTCCTGAAAGTAAAAGCATTGCCTCAAGCTAAGCATGATGTTGGCAGGAGTTGTGCAAACTCTTTGTGTAGTTTTTGCCAAAGAACCTCGTTCTTGACCTGAAATATCCCTCCTGTTTCCAGCTGTGAGCTTCATGAATGAACAGTATGAATTTTGACAAGCTGATCATTATTCACGCAGAATAATTTATTAGATCAAAATTTTGTTCCTAATTAGTTTCCTTTTGTTTTTTAACAAGATTTACTTTGTTTTCACTGCCTTCTTACCAGCTCTTACTTTTTGCTCGTGTCATTGGGTTGAGTAAGTTATTCTAAGAAATGACTGAAGCAAGTGATATGTGACGTTTCATTGTCTAGTTTAAATGTCAGATACCACATGTAACTTACTGTCTAAGAATAAATTAAAATGCAACCTAATTTTATTGGTACATGGAATTATCTGAATTGGTCTTTAGATTGTGATGTTCATAAACCAGGAAGACCCAGGGAGAGAATTAATTAAATTGGAGCTTTAAAAGAAGATTGAATTAGGAGTGGTTTGGCATTTAAATTGCTGCATCAGGTTTTATTTCACAATAAGTTAGTGTTATATGCTGTTTAGAAAATCAGGAATTTCTCCTGCAATGAAATCCAGGAAAATGAAATTTCCTCAGTCAAATAGTGGGAAATGTTGAGTCAGACATACAATAGTCTGTACTAAAGCTAGTATTTGTGATTCCTTAATACCTGAATGATATGGTGATGGAAGTTATGGACTGTTTCCCTTGTTAATACAGTATACATTTTTTTCCCCTCTCCCTGTCCCAGTCATCTCCTTCCATTTGAACAATAAATAACGTTGAAGCAAAGTTCACTGTGAGCCCTTAGAAGATGGGAGGCAATTTTTAAAATTGAAACAAGCCAACCCAAAATCTCATACAAAGGCTAACCAACCCTTGCCCCTGTGCATGCACACAGACCTACCCACGTACTCAGTACCTGCTGTTGGGCAACCAGGCCACAGACATGAATGTGTCAAAGTGGTCTTGCTAGAAATTCTCTCAATGCAATGAGTGATGGGAGACTGCTATCAAAATCCTCATGTCTGCTGGGTTTTTCTTAGGTCAGTAGTTATGTGTGGAATCTGGACTTTTGTATGCTATAAGAGATCATAGTGGAGAGGATCTCTTAATCCTGTTCCACCTCTGAGTCATTACTTAGATTAGAATTTACTCAGTCTCTTGTCTCCCTTGTGGCTGCTTTGTATCTTCAATCCTGTTCAACTTCTCACTACTATCTCTCAATGACCTAACCTACAGTTTGTCCCCTGCTGTAGTGTAAATGTAGTCCCTGTTTTACTGACTTAGGTATTTTGAGGAGCAGATATGTAGATGTACCGTGGTCTTTGATCTGCTTATCTCGGTATGATCAACATGTGCTGTTTTCTCCTGCTACTCCTTCTGGTGTTTCCACACCCAGGCATTCCCATTCATTATCCAATTACATCAGTCTTAATGTTTCCATCTCTCTGCATTTGTACGAAAAGGGAAAGAACACATGCCTCTGTTTCACAATAGCGGTTTCTCATCTGTTACTATCCCTTAAACTATTAAAATATGCTTTTCAGACCAATTACTTGAATTGTTGTTAAAATTATTCCCTTTCGTTTGGGTAGCTACTCCACCTACCCATTCTTGTATGGGGCTTCAGTTCCTTAGAATCTTTTTGTTCCTATCCTGTCATCCAAGAAATCTGCCTAGTTTTCCTTCTTCCCCTTTTGTTGCTTGTTCTACCTTGCTGGTGCCGAAGGAAACACGAGACTCTGGTGTCACACTAGCTGTTGTGTTGGAGCTTATCGCCTTAATGCTTTGCTTGGTTTTGGTATTGCTGCTCCTGTCTTGTTCATACCTGCAGAATTACCCATTCTCAGATCCTACAAACCTGCTCAATACTTGGCAGTTCCTCACTTTCAGGCTCCAGATTCACTTCCTCTGGTGGGCTGAGTATGCATTCCCTGTACAGTAAAGCTTCTCTTGTTCTCCTTAAAGCTCTCTGAAGAGCAGCCACCTTCTTCTGGAGATGGATTCCTAGAGAACTGGTGGGGTGGTTGTTACCAGGTTTGAACTGCCAAGGGCTCCTCACATTACTGCTGATTTCATCCTTCTTTGGCACCCAGTGCTTTTTACTAAATAAAGCGCAAGCCACGGGCCTTTCTGCGCTCCAGTCTGCACGCTGAATAGAAACCCATCTGGCCTTTTGATTCTTTGTTTCCTTTGGGCTGGCTGGGGGATGCTGAGTGTCAACAGCTTTTCTTTGAAACACTTTAGCTAAAGAAACACGCCTGCTATAGTTTAGTTTCTAATAATTTTAGAATAATTAAAAACCAGTCACTGTTCTTTTGCTGTCTGCACTCACGATAGTTAATTACTTGTGCAGTCTGTTGGATTGATACATTTGTTTGCAGTCTTGAAAATTCTCCAACATTACTTATAAGCAGGCATGGCAGTAATTCATGTTGTTTGATTACTTTTACCTAATGCTAGTTTACATTATGTTATCCTATCAAGGTCAAGCTATGTGTAACAAATTTCTCTATTTTTGTTTAGGGATCAGGCACGAAAGTCTGAGGGTGGTGGGTTTTTAAAAATTTTTTGTGTGTGTTGGTGGTTTTTTTTTCCATGAAGACGTTTGGACTTCGTGGAAATTTAGAGCAGCTGCTGAGCTCCCTAACTAGTATTCCAATTGCTGCAGGAAAGCATTTTGTCCTAGGAGCTAGTCTTTGGGAGGAAGTGCAGAGCTTCCCAGATGCTATTCTTTATGATGGAATAATGCTCTTTTTATCAGTATAAAAGCTACGAGTGAATTTACCGAGTGAATTTACCTCACAGGGACATCTGCAGGGGGATTTTAGTGCAACTGCAGTGCCTTCTTAACCCTTGATACAATTTAGCACTCCTGATGCCATCTCAGTTAACTCTACTATGTAGCTGGGAGTAAATGCTACAGTAGCTCTTCAGGAGGATAAACCTGTTGTCAAATGGATACTGTACATGAAAACTCCTTTGCTGAGTTGGTGGAATTAAAACTGGACTTTCAGAATTGGAAATGTCTTGTTTAGCCAGCCCTACTGAGCTTTTCTATGTCACTAGTTTTTCATTTACTGGTGTAAGAAAGAACAAGTGCAACTTGCTGAAAATAGAAGCTTGGACCAGAAGAGAAGGGACTAGTGTGCTTTAAGTAGAGCTGTAAGGTTTTTTTCTTTGATTCTAG
The DNA here is from genome assembly GCF_965231275.1 of Zosterops lateralis. Classification (NCBI taxonomy): domain Eukaryota; kingdom Metazoa; phylum Chordata; class Aves; order Passeriformes; family Zosteropidae; genus Zosterops; species Zosterops lateralis. Next base: position 67,617,220 of record NC_139764.1, on the reverse strand, counting down.
ATGTTTGGGAAAATATTAACATTATTAATGTTAATCTAACTGTTCACACTTTATTTAGTGACAGTTACTGTTATAATAGCACTTTTGTTAGGCCTAATGTTATTTTTACTACTTCTCTTCTCCTAAAATCAGAAATAGGGAATAATAGTTCACTTGCTTATATGGAGTTAAACTGCATAGGTGGAAAATTGTTGGTGTAATTCCTTAATTGATAGAGTTCTGGAAATAGCAGTGAAGTAAAACTGTAGAAATGGTGGTGGTAGCTGAGCCACTTAGTGCTTAGGTAGCTAGGTGATAAAATAGAACATATGTAAAATGCAGAGATTCTAAGAAATCAGAGTGGAATGTTATTGGATGGAGATTGAGCCTTCAGCAGAAATAATTGGGTGCTTGTCTTTTGCGATAACTGTTTTACTGTTCTGTAATGTACTAGTATGCATTCTAACTGGAAAAAAAAAAAAAACAAAAAAAAAACAAAAACAAACAAACAAACAAAAAACCACAACCAACCAAACAAACAAAAAAAACCACACCTGTACTCTTTATATACCAGTTCTTGTTTTTGACGGGTCAAAAATGGCTTTGTCATTGCAAAAAAGTATTTCATATTTGCCCACTTTAAGCAAGACTACTAGTTTCTAGGAAGAGTGGTGTTTTTAGGCTTTTTTTTTTTAACAAATAAAACGGTTTTTTCTAGTGAACAGTTAAGAAGTAGAGCATTGAAACTTCCAAAGATCTTCCAACTCCCATGAGATATTTGAAGGAGACAACTGATTCCTTGACTAAACTTTATAGTTTCTCTTTAAAAAAAAAAAACAAAAAACCCTAAGTCAGCTTCCATTAAGGAAGTAATAAACAGTGTTTTAATCCAGGACTTAAAAAAATAAAATATACTGGACACCGTGTGCCTGTTTGTTTGCTATGGCAGGTACAAAGAGTCTTTTTAAAACAGACATCCAGAAGCTTGAAGAGCTAAAGGCATTGGTGAAAAAAGGGGAGGAAAAGAAGCAGCAGTATGATTGGCTCATTTTTGTGCTGTTTTACCTACTTATTTTATAAATAAGAGCTTTGGACTTCTGATATTTTTCCAGACTACAGCAAAATAGTCAGTAAAAACATTGGTTTTATCCTAAGACAGTGTGATTTTTATCAAGCAAAACTATTTTTTTCTTTAAAATAATTTTCAGAAGGTTGTAACCTTAACCAAGATTTGATGGACTGGTGTGTGTTGTGGTGTGTTTGGGTTTTTTTAACAACAGTTTTGGTAAAGAATTGCTAGTACATGAATGCCCAGTCAAAGAACAAGTAATGTAATAGCAGTATTATTGGAATAGAAACATGTGTTTCTTGATTAAACCAACAAATTGATTTGTTATGATTGTTTATACACACTTCTTATTTTTTATATGGGATATATATGCTTTATTACTCCCTTATCTTTGATGGGATTTTATCTATATAAAAAAAAACTTAACAAAGTATTTACTTTGTAAGATACTCAGTATTTTGAGAGCTGATTTGATGTCCTAAGCATAACCATATAATTTTTGGAAAGTAATACTATACTATAAAGGAGAGAGCCTGTAATGCTAAAGAGGACTTACATATGTGAAAGATGTTGTAGAATAAAATTTGTGCTTTATCTCAAGGAAAGAGTTTTAGCTCAAAACAAATATTGTCATTTAAAAATATTAAGACAATACTCAAGTAGCTCAGTTACTTGCCCATTTATTTGTATTTTAAAGTTAAATTGCTGCATTTTGCTATGGAAGTACCTGGTGCTGTGTGTGGAATAAGGAAATTGTGTGAAAATGGCTATGAAAAACTGAGTTGAAATTGGTTTTTTGATAAACTCAGTGACATGAATAAATCTGTGGACCCCTGGAGAGAGGAAACCCATGCTGCACCAGGTTTGCTGTGACCCAGTGGGGGACCCACAGTGGAGTAGCCTGTCCCTGAAGGTCTGCACCCCATGGAAGGGGTCTCACAGCAGTTCAGGAAGAAGTGCTGCCTATGGGAAGAACTTGTACTGGAAAAGTTAGGGGAGGACTGTCCCCTGTGGAAGGGGCCCCATGCTGGAGCAGGAGAAGAGTGTGAGGAGGAAGGAGTGGCAGAGAGAACATATGATGAACTCTCTGCAACCCCCATTCTCTGTATCCCTGTGCCACTGAAGGGAGAGGTAGAGAATTTGGGAATGAGACTGAGCCCAGGAAGAAGGGGAATGTGTATTTTAGGATTAGGTTTTATTTCTCATTACTCTCATTTCCCCAAGTTTAGCCTGTTTTGCCTATGACAGTTAATTGGTGACTGATCTCCCTGTCTTTGATCTCAACCCATGAGCCTTTAGTTATTTTCTCTCCCCTGTCCTGAGCTGAGGAGGGGAGTCATAGAATGGCTTGGTAGGTACCTGGTGTCTAACCAAGATTAATCCACCACAAATTCAAATTCTCAGCTCTGGATTATTAACTTGAAATAAGTGTGGTGTTCCTTTAAAATAGTCTTTAGGGAGTGTTTGCTTTCATGTTTCTCAATAGTGTTTTCCAAGGAAAAAAACCCCAAACCCCAAAACATTTTTATCACAGAACCATAGCATAGTTTGGATTAGAAGGGAGCTTAATCATCATGCAATTCCAATTCCCCTAATGCCAAGGCTGGATGCCCAGGGAACCCCATGACATTTTGGGGGGGTCGGTTCTTTAAGTCAGAAATAATAATTTTGGATACCAGGAAAGCATTGCCAGCTCTAGGAGTGTGGGGTGCAACTACTGCTGCAGCTCCTCCTGCTGCCTCCTGGGAAGCAAGTCTGGGAACCACTGTTCTAAGAAACCGTTTCTGGTTTGTGGCTTGTTTTTAACTAGGGCAAAGTGGCATGTTTAGAAACACAAATAACTTACAGCCCCAGGGCATGCTGGCATTGTAACAGTAAGTCTCTCTGTGGTAGGTGCTCAATCCATGCCATCTTTCTCAGCAGCAGGTATTCAAACTCCTCTCCTTTCTCCTTCACCTTCCTTGGAAGGAAAAACAAACATTAAAGATTGATAAAAAACTACTTTCCCAAGTTCCTGCCTGTTGGTGACTTTAGGATCTAGCAGAAAATAGGGTTTGGACAGTATATTCTATCTTGGGGGAGGGTGTCTTGATTCAACACCTTATCAGGAAGCATTTTGTTTAAAAAATTTTTGTACTTTACTAACTGTAAATATCAGCCAGATTATAACTGCAACATGTGATATTTGCAGTGTTGAGACTCCACTCAAAATCCTTTGTTGTTCATAATAACTAAAAATATGCAGATGTGAACCCAAAATCTGCTGAGTTCCTCAACAAGCTTGCACATGTCCTGTATCTGTCAGGCTGACCTATGCAGCAACTCACATCCATCTGCTTAGCTAAGATAAAAATACTCACTGTGTGTGCAGTGTAGTAATTTGTTTAAGTTTTCTAGATTAATTGCAACCCCTGACCATTTGTATTGCTGGAAGTCATATAGATAACTGCCTGGGTAGCTGGGCATTATGTTAATGAGAAATAGTTTATTGTCCCAGTGAGTCATACTGGCAGACTTGAAAATTTTGTCTGGGTATGAGAGAGGAGAGCAAGGTCAAGAGTTGCAGTGGCTGGTTCACTTGGTTGCAAGGGTTAGAGTGCACATGAGTGTAACTGATACAAAGGGCACACGCTGACACAGATTTATTCCATCACACATGCTGTCTGCTCTTATCAGGCTTTCCATGCAAATGATTTCCTCTCACTATCGATCCTCTGAAAGGGAGGGTACTTTAATTCATTTATTTGCTGTCCAAAAGCTTAAAATGCCCCTATTTTTGACTTAAGTTTTCTGTACTTGAAAGGAGAGAGTAGGAGATGTGGGTAAAAGAAAATTAAATGCATGAAATCCCATTTTTTTTCTTCAGCCTGTGAAAACATCTAACTCATAGTGTTGCTTAAAAAATACTGCAGTTTTGGACTTCTGTTTCCACTTGTATTTGTGATAGGCCTGATAAAAATATGTGGAAAAACAAGAAAGCATTCTTTATGAAGGGTACCTACTGAACTTGTTGATTGTAACCTCACTTTACCTGGAGGTTCCTTGCTTTAAAGTCAAATGTCGCTTTCCACATAACTCCAGCAGAAAATAGTATTACAATGCCAAATACAGAAATTTGCTGTACAGTTCAGTGTTTGTACTTGTATTATTACATGCAGGCATGTGACTCTGAACATTTCTCTGGCTTTTGGTTTCTAAAGTCGTGTTGCAAAATAGGCACTGCTGTTTCTGTTGCAAATACAGTCCCCTCTGAAGCAGATTCAAGTTAAACAAATCAGATCTTACCTTGAAAAAATACCTTTTGCAGCATCTAAATTATTTGCCCTAAAATCACTTGTTTGTTTTATTTGGCCTGCTTGATAGAGTTTGGTTAGGCTACTTTTTTCTCTATGGTAACTAGTCTGTCCCTTGCTTAAAATGCTTATTGACACTGCTTTGGGGTGGAGAGTGGGAAAGGGTGGTTTGTAACATGGAAATATCTTTTAGACAACAGTTTGAGCCTTGAGGGTAGTGATTGAAGACCTAAAGTATGATTATTTTGTAGGGACTTACAGAATACAAGGGGAATATGTTGATGTAATTAGGGAAGAAAAGCTGATGGAATCTGTCGAAGTGAAGTTACTGACTGTGATGAGGTCTTTTAGCCAGTCCTGAAAGGTTCAGAAGGATCTTTTAATGTGAAAAGTTAGGGTTAGTTTGTGAGTTGCTTGGTGGTAGTCTATGCTCCTGAATTTTAAATAGTGCACCAAATGTACCTGTAAAGTAAGATTTCTTTATCTTGCTGCTTTTATCTTCACAGTCTCACAAGGACTTCTGACACCGTAGAAGTGAAATGAATGCCTGTGTCAATTCAAAGGCAACCTTGATTTTCAGGTCTTGCCCCAGTGCAAATGAGGTGAGGGAAAGAAAGAAGTCTGTTAGCTCCATTGCTCCATTTAAGAGTGTAGGAATTTGAATCTTGAGGTCTAATCTATGCTATACCTCTAAAACATGAGACCATTGTATAGTGTTTGGTTGCAGATATGTTTGGAATGTGTGCAGCTGTTGGTTGGGAGAGCAGTTAGGATTAAATCTTTCTGGAAAATCAAAGTGTCATCTTTGAAGTTAATAGCTAGTACTTCCTTATGCAGAAAATTACTGATCCTAAATAAAAACAGAACATGATTCTTGGCCTTCAGCTGTTTGGAATTAAGGAAAAAAATGAATAAACAAACCTGTGCTAATCTGAGGGGAGGAAAGATAAAAACATGCCTGGAAATAAGTTCTGGAGCTCAATTTTTAGGCTATTAGTTAAAAATGTGATTACATTGTGATTTGAATAGAGTCTCAGTCAGCAGAAAACATTCTTGTGTGACTCCTAAACGGAAAAAACAAGTGGTTACAGTCATTTCTTATCGATTTGTTCCTTGTTTATTCTTCCTACCAGAGCATTTCCAGACTTTTATTAAGTGTCAAAGGTCAAGCTCAGTTTGCTATGAAACCCAATTGCACGTGTTTTTCTGTTAATGATTTACTTCAGCCTTCCTTTAAATGTTCCTGAAGGCTTAACACTTAAAATCTCTAGCAGAAGCATTTTGTCTAAAGCTGCACTTTAGCGCTTTTGTTTTAGCTTCTACTAACTTAAGCCATTGTTTATTTTCCTCTAGCTTTTTGAAATATGTAGAAGAGTTGTAGTCTCTCTAGTAGTAAGAGTTGTTGACCAATAAGTACATCTTTAACTGTTTCAGGTTTATATTTTCTCACATGTTTGAAGAAAACTTTGTGATAACTTCTCATGGTGCTTGCTTTACGTTCACCATTACTATCTGTTTTGTTAAAGGGGGAAACCAACAAGCAAAAAAATAGAGCTACAACACACTGCCTAAGCTTGTGTTAATATAGCAAGTGTAAATCAGATGGTAGTTAAATAATTGTCTAGTTGCTGTGGTATGGGATGTTTTGTCAGTATATGAATTTTTTTCCCACTGTTCTGCTTTCCTGCTGCTTATGCACACATGGAGTTATCTCAGTAGAAATTCTGATCTTCTGTTGTCATGACTTATGAAGGCAGAGAATGAAATTAGTCTAGTCCAATTCTGGTAAATGGCAAGCTTGGGGATGCTCATTGTATTAGGGATATATGTGACTCTCTTCTGGCACTTGGTGTTGTATCTTCGCACATCATGCAAGAGAAAATAGTGCAAAAAGTCTTGAAAGAAACAAGCCTATATTTTGACTTGATAGAATGTTTTGGTTTTGTTTTTTGCAGGTACAAGCTTGCTTTGCTTGTAGAACAATGTTACAACACATTGGCAAGTTTATTCTTTCTGCTTTCTTGCCTTACATTCAATGTGGCATACATGAACCTGAACTAGTGTTTTGGACAGTCCAGAGGCAATACACTGAAGAGATGCTACACATAAGCACAGGAAAGCCTACAGCTATTGGCAAAATCTGGGAGTTCAATCTTTCATTCAGAATAAACTAATTCAAATTGCCTGATAATGACCTCAAATTTGCTGAAAGCAGAGATTGTGTTTTCATGCTTTGTGATATGGAAACAAGGTGTCTGTTTAAATGTCTCTTTACAGGGATTCAGTGACTCATATTTAGTTTCTGGATTTGGATGCATCATAACAAGCAGTATTTTTCAGTAATAAAGTTATTCAATGAGAGGTTTTTTTCCCCAGCAACAATAAAAGAGTGTTGGGGGAAATCCCCCCAATGCTTTGTATTCCTGTTGGATACTTCCACTAGTTCCTGGTTCAAAAATCTTCATGCATTGACCATAACCTCTGGGTGTGTTAAGGAAATCTGATTAGATCCTCTACTGATAATTCTGATTTCATGTTCAAGATAGCCTTGCTGTCCAAAAGAGATGGTACTTCCTTGCACTAAATTATCTTTGCCCAAAGTATTTCAGAATTTTCATTTAAATTAGAGTTCAATTTTATTAATTTTTTAAAATAGTATTGCTTTAAGGGAGAGCCTAGCTCAGACATCTGCAAACTAAACACAGGAAAGTAAGCAAACTGAAAGCTGTAGTCATGTAACCTGGGTTCAGACTATAGGATACTTCCTGTGGCAGCATTATGTCATAAATTTATTTTTAGCCCTTAAACACATACTTTCTCTAATGGGATCAGCAGTTCTCTTTTGGATAGATGAAGCAGTGCACTTCTTTGACAGTAGGGATTCTAAGTATGTCTGTACGTGCATTTTAACATCTGCTTTGCTTTTCCACTGACACATTTTTCCATGGATTACTCAGTAATAGGAGTGGCCGTGTGGAAAACCAGTTGCTCTCCCTTTTGCACCCACGACTAATGAAATTTCTCACAATTCATGAGAAGTTACTGAGCTGGTTCTGAAAAAATTTCACAGGCAGGTGTAAGCAAGGCATGTAGCACAAGGTATTTGATGTTGTCTTTGGGTAGTGATAGATTAGATAAAAATGGGATGGCAGTTTCCAGGAGACTGACCTACAGGGGCTCTCAGAGGACATGGGAGGATATTGGAATATTTTTTGGGTCTAACGGTTGTGTTGATCTGTTAGGTAACTAACATCTGCTGAACAATTCCCTCTTTTGGAAATTGCTGGCTTTCCATGCAGAAAAAAAAAAAAAATAGATAATGAATAAAAGAGGATGTATCTGAAGTGCCTGAGGCAAAGGATAACCCAGTGATTATGGGCACAGGGAGCAAGAATAAAACAATACTGATGAAAAAATTGCATCAGTAGGAGGAAGATACAGCAATTCTTAGTGATGAATTTCATATCTCTAATTTTAATAATAGGTCTCATAAGGTCTACTTGTTAGGATCTATTTGGTTTAGAATTCAAGGATACTCTCAGCTCCTTCCTATTCTTAGGGGGGAAAATAGTTTTAATCTCATGGCTCGGTTTTATTTATTTATTTATTTACCTGAAGGAGTTCATATTGCCAACCAATTTTTTTTTAATTTATTCTGAAGAACTGCTGATGTTTAACATGATCTTCAGAATCCAGTTTTTCAAGCAGCAGCAGCAGTTTAGAAGAGTGCTGTTCCATAAATTATATGGAATAACTTGAGTTGGAGGAGGCTCTCTGGTTATCTGGTCTGACACTCTTCACCCAAAGCCAGCCAAGTTAAAATATATTGAACCTCTGAATTAAATCAGGTTGTTCAGTGTTGTCCAGTCAAGTTTTAAATACACCCAAGGAAGAAATTTCCACAACATTTTTGGGTCACACTTTCTAAAGTTTGACTATCTTTATGATGAAAAATTTTCATGACATCTGATCGGAATATCCTTTGTTGCAATTTCAGTTGGGTTTTTGTCCATTGCTGTGCACCACTGAAAAGGAGCTAGCTTTATATCTATAGTAATCACCTGTTAGATACCTGGAGGCACTGACTGGATTCATTTTGAGCTGCTTGTCTTCTGCATGCTGAACAAGTTCAAACTCTGTAGCATGTCCTTAGACAGGAGTGTGTTGGTGGCTGACCACTAGACTTGCTGTGTTCTTCTGTTATTGCTGAGTGATTACTATGGCAGATTAAATTCAGTTTACGTACAAGTCTCATGAGGAGAAATGTTATCCAAATAAGTGGTAAAGAAAAGGCATCTACTCCTTCAGACATCATTAGCACTTGTAGGAAAATAAGGTCATGGATAGTTTTCTAAACATATTTACTCTGAAGCACAATACATAAAGAACAAAAAGAGGGAGAAAGAAGAGGAGATATAATTAGAACATAGAGACTGGGAAATAAATTGTTAGCACAGAAACTTATTTTTAAATGGTGCATGGAATTCTGGCTACCTGGTCTCAGAAACAGTGGGATGTACTCAGACTCAATATAAAAGGGCAAAGTACATCTTCTGTGCAGACAAACTGAATCAAAAAGTTGCTTCATTTTGCAGAAGAAATTAGTATGAACAGATCTGATTAAGGCATATAAAATCATGGGTTTCAAGAGGAACCGCAGCAGGGATGATTAATTCATGTTTCTTATAGTAGAAGAATTAAATATGAGTAAGCTCAAAGCCAAGGGGAGTTATTTTTAATGTGATGCTGGTGCCTGGGCATGTTCTGTAACTGATTACAACAAAAGCAGAGAAGCCAAAGTAATATTGATGGAACAAAGTGTTCTTGTTGAATGGTTAGATGCAACATTCTGCTTAGGCTGTTTCTAAGCTGCTTAGAGCTGGATGTTGGGAGGATGTAGCCAGGGAAAAAGCAGGATGCTAGCCCTTTCTCCAGAGTACTTTGTCTAAGTACTTTGTGTTGGTCAGAAACAGACTGTTGGGCTAAATCAATCTTTGAGCTACACGGCATTGCAATTATTTTGTTATTTTAAAAATTAAATGCCATATAAATGTGATTATACAGACAAAGAATTATTAATACTAGCTGGAGACAAGCAAATTATTTCCAGAAATAACTTTCAACAACCACTTTTGTTTCCTCCAGAACAGGATCTCTCAAATTCCCAAACTATTCTTATAACAAATCTTTTTATGGAAGCCAATCTTCTGCTTTGCTGAAGAGAATATCCGTGTGTGCAGCTGGCCGTGACAGAAGTACGGGTCCCTTACCCATTCCATAGTTAAGTTTGGAGTTTTTTGCTGCAAGAAATTGTGGATGCTGAAAATACACCAGTGTTCCAGGGAAGCTTGGCAGTTCATGGAAGAGAAATTGCCAGAATATTGAAAAATACAGTGGAAAAAGGAGTAATGTCCAAATTTATGTATAAAGAAAAACAAATAATAATAGGCTTAAAGTCTCTCTGCTGTTAATGGTTTGAGGCTGGAGACTACATACAGGCTTCCTTATTCTTGCATAAATTGTAACTAATACCTTAGAGAAAGCTAAATATTATTCAAACTTATTGAGCTTTTAGAAGTTGCTAAATGCCTTTATTTTTCTTGCTTCATATTGCTTGTCTTCTAGACAGTAGCATTTTGTTCCCTTTCTCAACCAGAACAATCTCAAGGGAAAATATTAAAAAAAAAAATCTTGAAGCTTGTTGAAGGATGGAAGGGTATTACTACTGTGTTGAGCCAACCACTTGAAAGACATTTGAGGATGAAGCTGTTAAGTTCCTTATTGTAATGCTTAGAAAAAAAAATATTTTAAACAAAAATGTTTCGGACAACTAGCCTTTATTTAAATTTGTGCATTACAATGGAACATGAAAATAATGTTTTCTTTTTTGTTGTCCTGTAAATCCTAGTGCTTGACTCTAAAAGATGAACTAAAATATTTAATAGCTTGTTTTATAATTTGGCAGATAAATATGTATTGTGTAATCTATCTGACAATGGTAATAATTCTGAGAGTGCTCAGATATTAAATACTGTATTTATAGCAAAGATACTATTAAAATATTTTTTTTTAAATTTTTAGAGTTGTGGTAGAAGAGCAGCATATTTTTGGAGTATGTGGTACAGTTGCATGGCTGTAGACTTTTGAACAGAGGAAATAATTAAAGAAATAATGAATAAGAATTAAAGAAATAATGTTCAGATTTTCAGTGAACTGATCAGGAAAGAACATGTAGCTGTGACTCTCATGTTTGAATAATTCTAGCTATAATAAAGTTTTGAGATTTGTAATCCATTATGTGTTTCAGTGGCACAGAACAAACAAACAGACTTTTCAGTACAGCTGCTCTCTGGTCTGATACTTTTATCTTAAGGATGACTACTTTTCCATTTTTTAGGGAAGCCTGAGAATTGTTATATCTACAAAAAATTACATGTTTTGAGGAGCTAATTCTTAACTTCTAGTACCTTAAGGAATGTTTAAGTCCTTAAAGTAGGAATAGGTTTTCTTCTGTAGCAATCAAAATGTTTTGTGTATGAATATGAATGCTGTTATATGTAGCAATTAGGTGCTGTATTAGTATGTGAATTAGCAGCTCTTGAATATGGCCAGCTTGTGCCAGGAAAGCAGCCAGTAGCCTAAAGGTGAAATACTTTTAATATGTAATAACTGCTTTAGAGAGATCTCAGTATTCTGGCAAACTGCATTTGTAATTTTTCTTATTACTTAGGACAGTTGTAATGTCTGTTTGAAAAAACGTGGAAGACAACTCAATGTACGTTTTTCATACTGCATGAAAAAGTGTAAGGGTGCTTGAAAACTTACTTAAACAAAGTGAGATTGAAAATTTCTTTGTAGAATGAAGATCACAGCCAGAATTATTTGCCTTAGAGCATTTGAAGATTTACTCATGTACTATTCTCTTTATTTTTGGTGCTAGGTTTCTTCACGAAAGAAGGAGACAGTATGTTTTCTCAGTCTATGCATACATGTGAAGTTTAACTTCAAGAATATTCTTTTCAATAAATAATAAAGTTGTTCATATAAGACATGCCAACCATGTCCCTAAATTATATTTTTGTAGGCTAATGAGAGCAACTTACTGACCTGAAGCAGTAATTTAAAGGACTCCAGTTTTCATTGGGTAGATAAGTAGTACAGCATGGGCTCCTACTTCTACAGTGAGACTTTCTCCCACATGACCATTCCATTCTGGAACGCTTCAGATAAGGCATCACGATTTATCTTAACTGTCTATTGTGTTGAAAACCAGTGGGAACCTTCTCTTTGAGGCTTTGCCCTGTTATTATTTTAACAAGAAGAGAGAATCAAGTGATTAAAAAGGGATAGCTTTTTCATATGTACCTGAAAGCACAGAGACAAAATCAACATGTTTTTAGTTTAATGTCTTCACTTCAGCCTTTTATATTCCAATTATTTTATTAGCTGTATAGGCTATTAAAGAACACTGTAAACCGTGGCTTCAATAAGGAGAATGGTAATAAAATCACAGCCTGTAGCTCTGAAGTAATTTCATCTGTTACTTTATGCAAGCTACTTAAGCTCAGTTTTGGATGCCCACTTTCTTTGCCTGTTTTGCCTTCCTGAATAGGGCCCATGTGAGATTGGGTTCTCAAAACCAGTCATTTCTGGTGGCCTTCTTTTTGTACCTGGGCAGGAAGGGTGTCAGGAATTTCAGCCATTCCTTGATACCTTCATACCACATGAAACTTGTGATGGCTGCTTCTCCAGGCTTAGCTGCCTCTTGGCCTTGCAGGAGGGGGACTGATTCTTAGTGCTGCCCCGCAAATCACGCAGAAGTGTTCAGGACTGTTCATGGTGGTGTAGCCACCATTTATTTGGGAGGGTTACAGGACAAAATGGACATTCTGTCCCTGGTGTTTGCAGTTTCCTTTGGACAGTAAAAATGCAGGCTCACTCTGGAAAAGATAAGTAAAAAGATGAGTGGTCTTGTAGAAGTTGGACTTCTTAGAAGCTTTGTAACTGGCTGGTCTCCAGGCTGTATGAGAGTATCTGCTCCCTCAGACTCCTGCTTACAAGCTGTGGTTTATATCAAGTCTTGTCCCATCAGTAGCCATCTGGGCTGTAACAGGGGACAGATCTCAGAGGAGTTGTGTCCTGCCACACCCAACATGCTCCTGAGATTCCTCAACTGCAAAGGAAGACTAGACTTTCTGTAAACTTAGTCTTTGCTGTTCAGGCACTGTCACTGGGTCTTTGTTCTTCTTAGTCTCTTGCGCTGTCCCTCCATACCCAGCTTGAGTTTTTGCTGCAGAGGTGCAAGGCTGGCAGGGCTGTCATATATGGGGTGGTTAGTTCTACACAGGAAATGGCCACAGAAGTACCTCCCTCTTTAGATTGTGCCTTGAAACTCTCTTATTTTATCATATGATCAAAAATTCCCAGTAAAACACATCCCTCCCTCCCTTCCTTCCCCAGACAGTTAAGCCGTGGTTTGTTGAGGGCATTGATTGTCCTAAAATAAAGGTTTTGTTTCTTGTACATTTCTGGTTTTCTCTAAACATCTATTCTCTTGTCTTTAATTTACAATGTAAACTCTTGGAAGAAACAAGTTTTTGCTTGTTGGTTTGTTTTTCTGTCTTCAGTGCCTTGCACAGTGAGATCTTAGTGGATGTGTAGGGCTCATTGGCACTTCAAGAGCACCATCTCCTAAGCCTCGGTAGTGGTAGATCTACTTGCAAATATGCTTCATTTAGTCTTGTGGTTATACACTTTTCCAGATAATTTTATTTGGCTTCATCACTGAATCACAATTGTTTATCTAACTATATCTTTAGAAAAGATATTCTAAACGAAATTCCAGTTGCACAGATTTAAAGCTCTTTCAGGTTGAGTTGTCCTGTCTTCTGTACAATTTGTAATGAAGCTAAAATATCTCCAATTAATTTTGAATTAGCAGCTTTTTCCACTTCCTGTTTAGTCCACTTTTTTCTCCATAAAGTTGGGGACATTTCCAATGTATATGTTACTATATATATATATATCAAACATATTAGTTGTAACTATTAGTTGTGCTAAAAAACGACTTGTGGCTGAAACTATAGTGTACTCACCTGAATCAAATCTTAACGATCAAATAAACCAAGTACAGTTTTCACAATATCTGTAAAGCTGGAGCAGTATCAAAAGTAGTGAATTTTTTCTATTATATATGGAAGTGGTTTTACTAACTCAATTTTGTTTACTAAAAAGTAAAATCATGTGCCTAATGCGTATATTACAATATAAAAGCCTAGTGTTGATTACTCAATATTGATGTTCAGTATGACCTACATTTAGTAATGAAGTTTAAAAATTATTAAATTTTTTTTCCAGTAAATGTACCTGTTTAAAGTCATTAAGGTCTAGCATTAAGTCAAGTGAAATTAACTAACTGATGTCAGAATGGATATGGATCCTCAAATGTATCTTTAATGATCTAGGCATCAGTTTGAATATTAGGTTAGTTACTAGACAATTGTCTGTGTGTTTATTAAAAAAAAAAAAGTAGAAGTAATAGCTACAAAAAAGTTAATCACATTCTTTGAGCTGATAAAATTTAAATTAGTTGATTATGTAAATTGTTAGACTTTTTTACTGTGTTAGGTAGATATATTTTAAGATGTAATTAAATGTTTTTAACATCGTTACCCAATTGCTACCCAATTTTTGTTCAGCAACGTAAAATGCCATGTGAAAACAAGTATTAACTGAAAGCTGAAATCTCTTGGTCTTCTAAAATATTGTCTTTTTTTTTTTTCTTTTTTTTTCTATTTTACAGCATGGGTGGGCTCTCTTTCTATGGGAATGGTCTTCTTCTGTTCCCCAATAGTCAGCATATTTACAGACCTCTTTGGCTGTCGAAAAGTAGCCGTTGTTGGAGCTGCAGTAGGTCTTGTTGGACTCCTTTCGAGTTCTTTTGTAAGGTAAAAAAATTAAATTCATAACTTTCAAAGTATTTTATCAATATTTTTAGTGTTGTAATGTTGGTCTAATCAACAGAATTATATTATCTGTAGAAAACTTGTTTCATATGGATTTGGTTTTGTCTTTCAAACTATGACTTGTGAACTTTCAACTTTAAAAAGTATTTTTAAAAATATGACGTTTATGAATAAAAACGAGAGTCCCTATTTAACAGGAACCACTGTGTACAGATATATTAACAGCAAGACTAGTGCTACAAGATCATCAGCATTTCCAGGATAAAGTTATATGTTTGTTTGATGTATATTGTGTTTTAACAAGTACATAAATGTTGTTGTCTTCCCTTCCTGCCTTGTCTCCCCTTAATTTTCTTTTGAAACAGTTTTAAAGGTGATAAAAACACAGTAGGGCCTCCAGGAAGCTGTTAAAGTTCTAGTGAAATTGGATGTTTTCTTCTGTTCTTACTGGCCAATTGCCAAACATGGAGATAGAGAAAACCTTGGTATATTAACTATTCTTAAGGCTTATTTGTTTTTTTTTTCTTCTAGTTTGCAATTAATTTCTATATTTATTTTCATCTTTTCATTTGAATGTAACTTTTGCAGAGTAAATCCTAAGAAAGTCAGGAATGACTGATTTGTTGGCTATACCCTGTAGAAGATGAGGAAATGGGAAATTTACTTAGTCACCATCAGAAATTGGTTAGTGAAGGTAGGGTGTAAAAAGTAGCAGGAAAAGAACCCAGTTATCTCCAGTTCTCAGACAATTATTTTCCCCACTCTTAGCAGAATAAGTATAGGAACAATCAAGCTACATTCAGATGAGCTTTCCACTTAGATGCAAATGTATTTATACAGGCAAAAAGCTTGTGAAAATGTCTTTTCTGTGCTTGTACTCTGAACCAGATGGATGTGAGCTGCTGTGATCTGAATGGTTAATCCTGGTGCAAATATTTAGCTTAATTCATTTTATTAAACAAACAAACAACCCCCCCCACTTCTTGTTATGTTTTCAGAAGCTTCTTACTAAATGTGAAGTAAAAAATAAAAGATGTCTTGGAAAAGTCTTTCTTCCTCCTTGCTTCCTATGTTGAGTGATAAATCCCAAACCCCCCTTGTCCTTAAAGATCATTCTTGTGTTTGTCTGATACCCAGTGGAACAAGGACACAGAAGAGACATGCCAAGAGCAAGTTGTTTTGCAAAGGCTTTAAAAATATTTCAGGTTAATTAAACTTTGAAGAGCATTTTGAGAGGTGAATTCTTGTAAGAGTACATGCCAGGTTGATATGTATACTTGCTGTTTCATTATGTTACTCATACTAAAATGATTTATGCCTGTGATGTTATCAGTTCATTAAATGAGTGTAGTTCAGATACAGAAGTCAGTGTTCTAGAAGTAAAATACTGTAAAGCAGACAAATGTTACCATGATCTACTGCTTTTGCATTGCACTAATTTCTTAATATGTATTTTATGTCTTGGGAAATGGAGATGTGTTTATAATGAAGGACAATATTTTAATATGCATATTGTGCTGCAGACTCTTTGAGTGAATTTACATATGAAAGCAAAAGTTCACTGTCTTCATTGTATAATGTTGCTCCTCTCCTTTTGTAACTTCTGATTTTATTTTTCCTGGTTATTTTCTATCAATAAAGGTAATAAGTATTTCCTCCTTATGTTGTTTCTGCTGGCTTATGTTGTGTATCATCAGTTAATTATTTTTTACAATAATACACAAAGCCAGAGTTCCTGGAGTCAGACCTTTGTTAGTCAAATACTATTATCTAAGAAGTTCTTTAATTGTATAGGAAGCTTGTGGAATCTATTTTTGTACAGAGGGATGCTGATAGGTTGCATCCTGTGAAGAAAAGCACTACATAAAGCATTCATGCTCCTTAAAAAAAAGTTTAAATTATTAACTGTTTTCCAGAGGTGTGTTAAAAGCAGGTATTAACTGATAATCCAAGAGGTGAGAGTTGATTGTAAACATAGCATTAAAAAAAATTATGTAAACTCTCATGTGCCATCTCAGAAAACTCATATAAAAATTTCTTGCACCTCACCTCCATCTGAATGTTAAAAAATGTTTTCTTTCACTAATACTACAGCACTAATTTAATTAATTATAGTGATGCTATTACTTCATACTTCTAGCATTTCTTCACAAGTACTTTTTACTGATGTCACATGTTTGTGATCAATTACAATGTCTCTGCTTTCTGTTGTAGAGTAAAGGGTAATAATGGTGAACTTCATGATGAAGATCCACCTTATCCATGAGATGAGATGTTTCACTCCTTATTAACAATTATTTTAGTTCTTTTTTTAGCATATTCAATATATGTATTGAAGCACTGAATTTAAAATATTTATTCAAAAGGAGACTATTTGTCTAAAAAATTAATACCCAAAGAGTTTATAATTTATTAATATTACATTACAAAATTTAGTCAGTATTTAAATATTTTATTTTTCAGTATTAATATTTGCCACTTTTGTTACTTTATAACATTTATACTTTCATAACTAACTGTTTACTTGATTTTTCTGGGTTTGTGAGAAGAGTTCAGTATTACATTTGAACTACTGGCACAGTGAAGAAATGTGTAAATCAAAGCAGCACAATTTTCTTCAGGAAAGAAAATCCGAAAACCCAGCAATGGTTGAACTTACATTTGTCTAATTTGCCCTGACAATGATTTTTAAAACTTTTTTTTAGTCACACTATCTGATGCAATTAAAATTGAATCCAATTTTTCTTTTTTAACCTGTTCAGTGAATTCTATGAAATTTTTCAGTGGAAGGAGATAGATAGATAGAATAGTTGCTGAATTAAGCTGATATAGTGCTATTCAACTATAAGTATATACAAACTCTTATTTACAGTAGTGAGTTATGTTGATTGATTGATTGTGAAACTTTGTTATTACTTCCAGGTGAATGAGCATGCACTGCCTTACAAAACACTAATGATTTGTTCTCTTCTTTTGGTGCAGCACCATAGAACCTCTGTATTTCACGTATGGGATCCTGTTTGCCTGTGGGTGCTCCTTTGCCTACCAGCCGTCCCTGGTCATTCTCGGGCAGTACTTCAAGAAGCGCCTTGGACTGGTGAATGGCATTGTCACCGCAGGCAGCAGCTTGTTCACAGTGTCACTGCCCTTCCTCCTGAGGGTCCTGATAGACTCTGTTGACCTGTACAACACCTTGAGGGTCCTCTGCATCCTCATGTTTGTTCTGTTCCTGGCCGGATTTACATACAAACCTCTTATTCCCAACACCAAAGACAAGGAGGGAGGAAAGAAGGGAAAATTCAAATTACCTCCTGCGAAAAAGATTTGCAATTTCTCAGTTTTCAAAGTTCTCAGTTACCGAATCTGGGCTTTTGGGATCCCAGCTGCACTTTTTGGATACTTTGTGCCTTATGTTCACTTGGTAAGTGCACATTTCTTCCTAAGTGTGCTGTGTTTGAAACCATATATACTTGCCTGCCTTTGTGTTATTGATTTAGAAAGCAATTTGTGATAGGAAGCCAGATTTAAACTGCAAGTTGTGTTGAGGAGAAACGCAAAATTTATTTGGATGTTGTCTCATTAAAAGAGTGCTTTAATCAGAAGTATTAGTTAAGCCAGTTAAAATCTTTGTTCTTTGTTCTCAATGCAAGGTTTAAAATACTTTAACCATGAAAAGAGAAATTTGAAAAATATTCTGTTCTATTTCAAAGAGAATTTTTTATTTTGGTACTCATCTGCATATGTTGCCAATGACACTTGTGTGTTTTAGAGGAAGTGTGAAAGGAGTAAATAATGGGAAACATGTTAGAAATGTAATTTTTCTTCCTTTGTATGGAGGTGTGCTCAAGTGTCAATTTTTAGGATCTACCGTATTCACCATTTTTAAGGTTTATTAAAAGGAAAATACCTGGATTTTTCTATCTCTCGAACTTCAGACTTGTAGTATAGCATTAATATAACTGCTCCTCTTACCTTGTCCCTCCCAGCTGCCAGGTGAGCTGCCTACAGCAGCTGGCAGAGCTTTGGCTTCTGGTGAAGCCAGATGGGGAAGATGTCAATTAGCCATTTCCTCTACACATAATAGAATTGTTTCCCTAGCAGTATTTTTTTTCTGTAGTACACTCCTTAACTAAGAAATTTAGGTGCAACTGGGAGATGCATGCATTTGTGTCAGGCTGGCTGACACACACTGCACTGCTTAAATGGTGAATTATTCTAGGACAGCTTGCTGGTGGTGCTCTCTAAACTGCAGTGGTGTAAACCAAAAGGCCTAAAAAGGAAAGAAGGGGAAAAAGCTCACAGTCTCCAATAAGATGCTGCTTTGAGACCATTACATATCCTCATATTAAGAGAATTACATATCCTCATATTAAGAGAATTTGATAGAGCATGGGCTACTAGAACTCAGTATGAAAGCAGAAGGGTCATTTTAATATTCATTATTCACCAGTGATAGAACACTGAGGTTAATGATAATATCTTTACTTCTGTCAAAAAACCTTAAAAGCTGTTTTTTATGCAAAATAACAAGTGGTTGTCACTGCTCACTGATAACTGGTTAGATTACTGACTCTGTATCAGATATTTATTTTTAAAATTACCTTATGGTGGCAGCTAATGTGTTTTGGAGCAGCTGTAAACAGACTTTTATTAATGGCAAGTTCTTAATCATGTAGATCTTACTGTATAACACTTCAAATTAGCCTGTTTCAAAGGATTATACAATCCAGATGATATCTTATGCTGTTTTCCAATAAGCTTTGTAGAGATGCTTTAAAATAAAACCGACTTCAGAGGCGTAGAAGTCAAATGTTCTAGAGCAAGCTATTGGATAGGTCACAAATGGTTCTTGACCCTTGCAGAGAACTGAAGAATAAGGCTATACAAGCAGTACAAGCAGGAACAAAGAACTTCTAAAGTATATTTATTGAACAAAGAGCTTGTGATTTTTTTTTAAGATGCTTGTATTGCTGCTTCCTGTTTATAAATCAGGCTAAAGCAGCTAGTTGGCTTGTAGAGAATAAAACTCCTTATATTGTACTACACTGTACTATATAATATTATAATAATGTAATTTTTCTTTCTATGGAGTGCTCTCACTCCTGTGGAGTGCTTTCCCCCCATCAGATCAGCACAAATTCTGCCTATGTAACAAATCTCTAGTATAGGAGAACAATTTGATTGAGGCTGTTTCTAATATAGTGTTTGATAACACTGTAAAACTTATTTCAGTGTAGTGTTAGAATCTAATATTTTAAAGATTGCCTCAAAATTATATGAAGATACTCTTTTTGCTCAGAGTTTCACAGAGACCATGATGCTTGAGTGTTTATACTATAGAATCTTCAATGGTAGACAGACACACGCTTTGTATGCCCCCTTGGAGAGGGGAAGCTTCAGCTCTTGGTAAAACTTAGACTGAATAATTTTTGTCAAAAGCCTTCCCTGAAAACCCACAAGTTTTCATTTTTATTTACTTGTGTCTAAATAATTAATTTGACTTAAAGTCCCTGTGGATCTGTATCTGAGAAAGAGACTAAATCAGTGTTTATGAAGGTACAGGATGGATTGTGCCCTTCAACACAGATACTTCAGCTCAAGTAGACAGCTCTGGATATTTTTTATTGTAGTTTTGTCTGCTTTTGATAAAAAAGCCACACTTTGTGTTCTTCCAGAAGTACATGGAAGTATGTACTTACAAATAATTCAAAGGCTATGAGAAAAAATACAGTTTTTCAGTGGTACATCTACAAAACCATAGACTACTTTCCTCAGCTTTTGCTTCATTGTTGCTTCATTGTTTATTGTATTTTTAAAACTGTAGCAATACTGGAAAAGGGAAATGATCCTTAGACAAGTGATAGCTTTTGTTATACTAAAATTCTTGCATTTTTCCCTGTGTTAGGGGTGGTTGACAGCAGCCAGACTGTTAGGCAGGGGCATGCTGGTTGGTTACAAGTGCCTTAAGAAAAACATACTTAGATAGTGAATGTCATGCCCTCTGACATGGTACCTGCACTCACCAAGTCCCATTTTTCCCACCTGGAAAGACAGCTTCTGCCAGAATGGCTGCATTTGACCATGAGGTGAAGCACAGGTGGCACAGATGCTGCAGGTTGGGGTCCTTGTGTGTCACTGCTCAGCCTGTGGTGGCTGGGGGTACAGGCTGGCTGTGCTGCAGTCACTGTCTGCCAGCCTGGCTCTGCTCTGGAGCTCCTGAGGTCCCAGCCAGGGTCTCTGTGTGCTTCTGTGCCATCCCTGCTCTCTGTTCATCCCTCTTGCATTTTCTGAAGCCTGCTGGAAAGGAGAATACATGCTGTGACCCCTGTAGTAAAAAAGAAGTAAAAGCAGTTTTGGGCTTTGAAATAGCAGAATGAGCCAAGTCTTTGTGATTTAACTCTCTGCACTTTATTTGCTATGTGGAGTAAAAGGTCTTAAAGCCAAAGAAACAACCTGCTTATTAAGTAGGCTCTAATTAAAATTAAATGCACTAACAAATTGATTATATGGCATGCTAGATAGGCACTGGTAACTCATGCCAGCTCCTTGACATGGATCCTGAGTGATAGGTATCAGGCATCAGATTCTTTTTGGCTCTTGCAGGGAAGAACCAAAAGGGAGAGCTTTTCTTATCCCAGTTTAATTGGTGTCAAATTCCATTAATAGGTGTTCCATTACGTGTAACTTGGGAATTGGGTTGAGATAAAAACTATAAATAAATTTTGACTCAAATTTGTTACAAGCTTTTAGTGTTAATTGAGATTGTTGAAGAACAAACCGATAAGTCATAATATTATTAAATAAAATGGTTGCTATTCTGTCTATTTTTAAACCAGTCCAAACTAGTGACTGAGATTTTATTTTTTTTTTTTTTTGGTGCCTCTCTAAAATAGGCAGACAGACAAGTAAAATCCTTGCTTAGTCTGTTTTGGTTTAAATTGTGAATTCATAACAGCAATCTGTAGAATTAGTGGAAAGTGCTCTTTCCAAGTGTTTTTAGTAAGGACTGTCTCTCAAGGAAATGAAGTATATTTGAAAGAAAGTATACCTAGTCTCTGTGGCACTTGTCCTGTGCTTGTTTTGACAATAAATAGAGAACTTCTGTTTTGCAGTCTGATGTTAAGAGCTTAGTGTTGTTCTCTTACCCTGAAAAAAATATTTACTCAATCAGGATCATGCATCCTTAATTCTTAGGAGCTTGTTAGGTCATTTCTGTTAAAATTTGATACAAGGTCACATGCTTGGTAGCCTGCAAGATGTGGTTGTCTTTTGTGCTTTATTTAGCAAGGTGAAAGAAATACTGCTTAAAATGGATGTTGTCACTGCCTGGTCTTCTCTAAGCAGTGACTGAAGTCATTACCAGGTTTCAGTATGAATTTAGGAGAATATTAATTATGACACACTTACAGAAAGGGGCCCAGTATTGTGTTATTTTGATGTAGCAGTATTCAGCCACTATGAGGAATACTACTAAGACTGATAATATCATCTTAATACTTTCAGTGCAGTGTTTCAGTTCTGTAGTAATTTGTCTTGGGGTGTTTAGAAGTATGGCTTGATTTAGCAGTTACTTTTATTAAATGCCTCTTGTTGATCATAGGTCCTGCCTTATTTTTATAGTATTTGACACCTTGCAGGATGAAAAATTTGAATTTAACAACCAAGTAGTTGAAAAAAAAAGTGTACATATGTATGTGTTCTACTTTAAAAAAAAGCAACTGGATGGTAGATAATGCAATAAAAATGTGTCCTGATAAAGTTTACCCTTTCTAAGTTTAAATATTTGTTATGAAGAAAATGCTCCTAAAGAATGACTAGATATATTTGAAAATTAGGCTTATGGTTTAAATATGGCTGCAGGCTTGTATATAAAGCTACCCATTAATTGATATGCAATGTGAAAGTTACTATAACACTGACTGTCTTCTTAAAACTTCAGAGTAGCTCAGGAAAAAGATTTCAGTATTTCTCACCTTGCTATTATTGTTGCAGACTATTTCTTAATTTACTCTTAAATCTGGCTTTTCCTTTGATGTTTATCCATGCTCATATTCCACAATGGGTACATAGTTGCATATGTAGAGATTTTTGGGTAGCAGTAGCTATGTGGAGTGGAGGTGTTCTCTGTCTGCTTGCTTCATGTTTAAGAGTTGAAAAAATGGTTTGTGTCTAAACATTTTTTCCAACAACTTTCTTTGTCTTGGTAAGTACTGGACTTAATGTCCTCCATAAATAGATGCTGAAGATTCAATGCCTCATTGCTTCTCTGAAATCTGCATGTGCCAGGAATAGGCTCATCTAGACCTTCAGAGAACAGGGAAGTGACAGTGCAGACCTCATGCTCAGGGAAAAAAAATGTAGATACTTCTGCTGAGAAAAAATATCACTTTGGACTCTGCTCTAAGATTCTTGGAAAAGAAAATGCATCTCAGAATGAAAAGTAGAGATGCTTCCAAGCAATTTTATTCATGAGAGAGTCGAGAAGCCGGTTAGAGTTGCTGTAGAGTACATGTTAGTCAAATGAACTTTTTCATGCATATAAACAAACTCATTTTCTTGGCTGCATCACAAAATCAGACAACTTGGATAAATATTAGTCTGTCCTCTGGGTGGCTGTGTCTGTCTCCAAATCTTGTGTTTGTCACTTTGAAGTTGCTGAGTCTAGTGCTATGCCCACATAGTCTGTCCTTGGACAAAAAGATAGTGCTGTCTGCTGGTCTATGCTTTCTGTCTTTTGCTGGAACATCCATTTTGTTCCTGCTCTTTAGATAAGAAAAGAAGTATTTTTCACTTTAGAAACATCATAATTTACAGGAGGACTTGCTGATATGGATTAGAGCTGATGCAGACTTTTTTTGCCAGATCTGATTCCTCCCCCTCACCTTCTGATCTGTAGTGTAAGTTCTGTCTTTTGTGTGATTTAACTGTTCTACGACTACTTTATCACCTTGGAGTACGTTTTTAAATTGAGCCTTGAGGATGACTTGGCCTTCAGCTCTGTTCTTTATGAGCCATATATTTTGGCTTGTCTCTGCCCATTTCTCACTCTCTATCAGTGATGTGCCTTTTCTTTGTTAATAAGAGATCAGATTCTGCTGTGCAAATTCAGTGTGTTTGAACCTTTGCCCCCTAAAATATGTGCCAATAGAAACTGTTGTCTTGTGCAATCGGCTTGAAGAAATGAAGAGCCAAGTTCTTGTGAGATCCTCTGTAGTTACAGTTTTCACAGGAACTTATCTGAAATTCTTGCTCTGTAATTCGAAAGCTGTATTTACTTCTGTATACTCTGGAAGTTTCTGAAACTTATTCAGGACAAAATATTCTATCTATTCTGCCTATTAAGAAAAATTGACATTTTCCACTTGTAAACTACACCTTCCCCAGGCAAAAGCTTTGGGTCATTTGGAAGAATTATACTGGAAAAATATAAAGGGGGTATAGAAACCACCTAAGATTCTTCAGGCAGATCTGAGCTGCTGTATTGGGATAAGCTACAATAGTCAAGATGAATCTCACTGCAGTGTTTGATGTTCTGTCCAACAAGACCCTAATCATCATCCATAACATTTCTTACAAATTATTCTGGAACTCCTCAAGTCTCCCCTGAGGGGAGAACACACTGATGTTGTGTTCCCTAAATGTTGTTAGATGTGACACCTCTAAATTACATCTCCTCATTTGAGAAATGAGGTTTTAGCTTCTGCCCTTGTCCACGGACCGTGGCAGTGGCTCTGTGTTCTCTGCAGTGGGAGACCTGCCCAAGGAGCCATAGTAGAAAGGCTTTACCTTGCAATTTGTGAAGCTGTTCAGGTTTTTCACTGTGTGTAAAGTCCTAATCCTACACCTCTCTCCTCCCTTTAATTCTTGTGCTCCTGGATTCCACAGTGGAGACAAATGGAAGCGCAGAGATAAGTTTTCCTCTGTCTGAGGGCACAGCTTGGTGAAGAGTCTGATGTATACTCTAAGGACTCTAGTAACCAAAAATCTCTCAGCTTTAATATACAAAGTCTGCATATCCAGAGTAAAGTGCATACACATAATACATCTTGTAAAGCAATAACACATCAGGTCTTGTAAGGTAAGTAGTGTCTGTTTTGTGAACCACCTGTATTATGTCATAAATTTGCTACTTTTAGAATGTTGTGTAAAATAATGCTGAATATCCACTGGGTGTATTTGGATATTTTTTTTTTATTCAAACTGGAAGAAACCAGCCTCCATCACTCCATTCACTTGCTTTTATGGGCTGCTATTCAAGAAACTTCTTCATTTCTTCAAATCTCCTCATCAGTCATTTGTCTGAAGTCTACCATGTCTTATTTCCCAGAATCTGCTGTTAGTCTTGTAATGGTAGGAAAGTATCTTTTAAATTATGTCTAGTAACTAGCTGTAACTGTGTATCAAACAGATTTCTCTATACTGTAGGTATTCTAAAAAAGTTAAAACTAATTATAGCTGTTAGTTTTAGCACTATTACCTTTCTCATCCACTTAATCTATAGTATTTCTTTCTCCAATGGAAGACTAACTAGACACTGGTTTTGTAAAGGTTTGATGTAATTATTAAGCAGATATCTCTGAGACCCAGACTCTTCAGTGGCTCCCCATGCTTTACTTGCTTTTCTAATCTTTGCATTTATCTCCCTTCAGATCTCAACATCTGCTGCAGTTTGACTGCCCAGGTTAGTGAAATTTTCCCCCTTTATCCCACTTCTATTTCCCATTTCTCTCATTATTCTGTGCACCCATTTCTTTTCCAGTACTCCTTAATGTTGACCTGGGAGTATTTATTCTTGGTTAGATCATCCACTTTGGACATTGGGGTGGTGGTGGGAAAAGAAATGAATTATTTCTTACTTTATACTTGTAATTGCTATTGAAAGCATATTTTAGATATGTTTTTCAAATAAGTAGTGAAGACAAATAAATAATATAGGTACAGAAAGAATAGAAACAACAACAAAAAAAATAAATCTAAGGTTTTCTGGGGTTTTTTTTAGAAGTAAAAGTAAATGAATTTAAAAAAAAAAAAATAGGTAGCAGGTATGCTCAGGTACAAACTATGTGGTGACCCTGAAGGGTAAGAGCAAAGCAGTCTTCCTCATGTCTGTGCAATACTGGCAGGTTGAAAGGTCTGAGTTTCATTGTGATTTCCTTTGTATCTGTCTCTAACAGCATACTACCTCATGTATACTCTGGCATAGTACAAACTATTCTGATAGTAGATGGAGTGTACAGCTCAAACTCAGAGTAAATTGCAAAGTGTTTTATCCTTTTTAAAAAAGTTTTAATGTTATTTTAATGGTAAACTCAAAATCCTGTCTTTGGACGCTTTAAGCATCTTCACTTGAACTGAACTCTTCAAACTCTTCACATGCTCAGAATCCTGAGATCACAGCTGGTTTTGCCCTGCTGTCCTCATACAAAGTAACAAACACTCATTGCCAAATTCCTTCACTCATATACAGACCTCCTTTTGTGTCCAGTTCCTGCTCCTGGAAGAGCTGTATGGCTAACGTCTTTACTTTTGAAGTCCTGTTCAGACTTGTGAATATCTCACCATGTGTTTTGAATCTTCTGTTGAGGAGATCTCAGAACCTAGCTCTTTATATTTGATTGTAGCAATTGTCAAGGTCTGAGCTATTTTTCAGGTTCTTTTCTGATGATTGAGTTAAATTTTTCATTACTACCGAGTGAAATATTTCCTAAAAAAGGGAGAAGTGGTTTTGGATTGCTACAGGTAGGGGAAAAAAAAGGGAGCATAAATATATATATTCTGAGTAAGGACTATAGCTCTGTGTAAGGAGGAGGAGACTATCATTGTCATCTTTTCCTCAGGATTTAAATGACAATTTGATTCAATTTCTCAAGGCCCTGATGCAGTAGATACTTGGCAGTGTGTTTAGGACTGTCTTGAAGAATTGAGACAATTGAGAGCTTTCTTCTGTTCCCAGGAGAATGAGTCAGGTGCTTCACCCAGGTTTGTGAAAGCTGAGGGCATTATGATTATGACCATGTCCACAAGTAGATCTCTGATACTGACATGCTATGGATGCCCTGGGAATTCTGTGGTGGTTGAACAGAGGTTTAAGAATCTGGTTGGATTTTACTTGCCTAGGTCCTGTGGTTTAAGGAGTCTAATTTTGAAGATGTGATATAAGAAGCACAAATGCTGTTGTTGAGCAAGGACATCAACCCCTCTTAGGGATACAACAGTAGCATTGTACAGTATTTGTACAGGATATCCTAACCCATTGCTTTGATATTCCATAATTTCTTAATCATAGTATATAATATAATGTGCTTGGTTTTAATTAAATAAGTTGTAAACTGATAGCATTTTATTGTATTAGTAAATGCCACAAAGATTTGAAAAGAATGACTTAAGTTTTTACAAGTGCAATGTAAGTGGCGACGTTAGAAAATTGCTTCCTTTAGTCATAGGTTTCCTGTTAATCAAATGTGCAGCAGAGTTTTACCAAGCTAGACCTAAATTAAGAGGTTTTGAGTTGTAACAGTAAGTATGTATCTGTGACTATTCTAAGACATCCATCAAATCACTTTGGGAATCACAGCAAATAAGACTTGGAGGTATGCTGGTACTTTATTCAATTTACTCAGGTTTTTTTTTTTTTTTTTTTTGTTTTTGTTTTTTTTTTGTTTTTTTTTTTGTTTTTTTTTTTTGAGTGCCAACTTACTTTGGTGTAGGACCTTTTAAAATAATTATTTAAAAAAAATCTTTATTGTAAGTCATGCTTATCGAATTTGTTTGTTGCAAGGTCTTTCTTTTGGATTCTGTACACATGGTCCATGTAATAATGAGTAACGAACAAAACAGGACATAAAAATTAGCTGAGGCCTTACTGTTACTGAACAGTATGAAAAGGTCATGTCATGTCCTGAATTTATGTATTTTATTATTCTTGTATTAGATATTTATGCTAAACTGGCTCATAAGAATTACGTTTGAGAGAATTCTTAAATGCTGGCCAAAGTCAAGATTTGTTACATCTGCCCTTCCCTCTGTGGGCAAGGTTTGCTACCTACTATGTAATAGAGAGAAATTAGAGAAATTAGGGTTGTTTGTTTTCTTTTTTCTCCTCACAAATCTGTGTTGGTCCTTAGTTTT
This sequence comes from Zosterops lateralis, assembly GCF_965231275.1. Classification (NCBI taxonomy): domain Eukaryota; kingdom Metazoa; phylum Chordata; class Aves; order Passeriformes; family Zosteropidae; genus Zosterops; species Zosterops lateralis. Next base: position 67,589,786 of record NC_139764.1, on the reverse strand, counting down.
CGATGCTACCTGTTAGATGTTTAAAAATAGTTCTGGTGTTATTCTGGAAATTCAAATTAATATGATTGACCTGTAACGCTCTAGGATGTCCTGATAGTAGCTGATTTTGGACAGAGTTGAGATTTGAGAGTAAAGTAGGCCCTGGAAACAAAGCTTTAGACCAAAAGAAACAGAACTGAGACTGTAAAATATGGATTGTAGTCACAAATAGGAATAATTTTTTTTTAATTATTTAAAAGGGTAAGTTTTATCCAACAATTTAACTCTCATCCCTTGTGTACATAACACTTCACTTCTTGAGGATCCCTGACTTTATTTTGCATCCTTTTGCTCAGTCACTGTGAGCTTCAAAAGATCTGTGTGTACCTTATCTGTCTTGCTGCTGCAACTCAAGCCACACCAAGGCACTGGTTTCTTTCACATGCTCTTTAGGATAGCACTAACAGCTCTGAGATTTAAAAAAGTTGTTATTATTATAAGCATATGGCTTCAGGACTTGCTATTTGTTGGAAAAAAAAACCCCTCAAGATTATTTTAACTGTGTAATTGTCAGCCTTGGGTATTTCTGAATTTTTAATGCTTAGTGTTTTTATGCTAAATAGGCTTAACAGTTAACCTGTTAATTGTTGTGTTCAGTTTTACTTAAGAAATTCAGATTATGTTTGTTTTTAATCCTCATGATGTACGAATTATTCTGCTTTACTCAGTGGAATAAGAGAAAATTTCCTTATTGGCGTGTAGTGAATCGCCTTGTTTATTTAATTTTTTCCTTGTTCTTTACAGAGTTTAAATTGACAAAAGTTAAAAAGTACCACTGTTGGAGCAAGTGTGTAAGCAGGAATTGTTTGAAAATGTGTATATGCATATTTATCACGTGAAGACACTTAGCTATAGTAATATTTCATAGAAATTATCTCAGGATATTGGTGCTCCCTTAAAAATTGATCCAGCTTAGGTATTAATAATGCTATTTCTGTCTCTTAACATGAAGATCATTTTTTCTGTAGAAGTGAGTTGCTGGCTCATTTTGCTGGTTTTTTGCTCACCAGTAAAAGTTTCTTTGGTGGAGTCTGGGCTAGAAATGTATTTGCCTTAAATGATCTTCCTGGTGCCCGGTATTATAAAGCTTACTGGCAACCAAGTTTCTTTTTCTGTTTCTCAACCCTCCTTACCCCCCATTTTTGTGGTGAGTCCATATGTTGGAGAATAAACAGTGACTTATCCAGAATTACTATATGCTCTGCTTTTTAGCACTTTCTGAAACTTCCTATCATCCAAGACAATTCACTGCAAAGAGATCACCAGTCCTGGCTACAGTGTTGATCCAGCTGATGGGATGGTGAGGCTGCCATCTGGGCTTGGTGGGGCTACTTCTCTCTGGCCTGGAGAATAAATTGCATAGAAAGTGAGAAAGTTATGCACAGTCTGTGCTTGTAGACCATCCTGGAAATGGGTTTCAGGGCTCTTTGGTCCTGATTCCACCCTACAATCCATAGTGGCTTCTTGACCTTGTTCCTGTGGTTGCACTGTTCTGTTATGCTTATCTCCAGGAGCCAGAACAAGGACATTTGTCCTGGAAAAGTGCTGCCCTACCTTTGTATGGCCCTCTTCTTCAGCCACACACACTGTTCTTTTTCACAGTATGTTATTGCCAACAATCCTCAATTGGCTCCACAGCTATCTGGCTATCAGTGTTTGAGACATGCACATGAGCCCTCTTATCTTCTAGGCTTCTACACCCCCTGCACTCTTTCAGAAAACTTAATTTGGAGCAGTTAATAATATTTCTAGTATACAAATGGTACCAGCAGTACTCTCTAAGCATCGCTTTTTATCCTTATGCTTTTTTTCAGTGAAACTGTCAGACAGCAGGTCTTGCATCAGTAATTGAAGGAAATGGTGGTTTTAATGTGCTCAGAGTTTCCTAGGTTATATATTGCCATTGGCCATCTCTTTTGGTCAGACTATTGCATTTAACCTACTAAAGCTTTGCTTGATTGGGAATCCCCAGAATGGATAATACCTGGGAAGAAAGTGGTTGACAGAATGAGTTCTTACTAGTTCATAACCACTTCTTTCAGATTCAGGTTCTTTGTGTTTGGAAAAAAAGGAGCTATGGCTTTGCTTGGATTGATGTCTTTGATTTTCTGTGTGAACATAACTGAAATGTGTGTGCAGTGAAGGGAAGGTCTTACCAAAACCTGGGTCCTGGCTGGTTGGAGAGAGGCCAACCAAAACTGTATATCAGAAAGCATTCCAGCCACTAGCAAGTAGCTGGTATTTCTTCTAGTCTTATTCTAGCAGTAATGAGAATTTGGACAACAAGACCTGTGTGTGTCACCCTGACAGAAGAGAGCACAGGTGTAAAGGAGAATGCTGATGCCAGGGATGCATTCAGTTCTGGTCTCTGCTGTCTATATATCTTTATTTGCAAAACTGGATTGTACAAGGATAAATTATATTTTTAAGTAATGAAGAAGCTGTGCTACCCTGGACTGTAACTTTGCCTGAGCTAACCAGGTCTTTTCTACATTTGGAAAAATCATACCTGCAATTCAGTATGCACACAGCCCTGAGTGAAGAAGCAGCTGTGTAACTGAGAACAGGCACAACACACATTGAAATTCTTTGCCCTTTTTGTGGCTGGGTCCCCATTTGGCTGCTGTAGACAATGCCTGAAAAGTCATATAATTCTGTATAGTTGTGCAGTGAGGAGAGCGTTAATGCCTGAGGATGTTCACAAGCAATTGCTCATTGTAGGATTTTTGAGTAGTTCTAACAGCTAAAAAGCTGTGGAAATCTGAATCTTTCTTGATCTACTTCATGGATATATTTAACCTGTTACTCTTAGATTACTGAATTGGACCTGAATCACTGTACGTTCAGACACTGTATTTTCAGACAGCTAATACAGCTTACAGCTGCTGCTTACAGCTTACTCAGTGACTGTGTCACTGAAGATTGAATATGCTGTTTAGAATCTGAGCATCAGCTCTGAGAGATCAGGCCAGATTGCTCAGGGCTTTGTGCATTTGGTCCTGAAAAACCTCCAAGGAAGGAGACTGAACAAGCTCTCTGGACAGCCTATGCCACTGCCTTCCTGAGGGAGAAAATTCTTATATCTAGTTGAAAGCTCTCTTTAAGGTTGTGGTGTGCTTAAGAGTAGTGGAAGCAAGAAACAAACCCACCCCAAAACAAACCAACAACTAATTTAGATATTTTAAATTTGGGATGAGTAGTGGTTATTTTCTTGCTTAAGGAGTTAATTGAACCAATATTTTCCCTCCTTGATCAGAGTGGCAGCATGTGCTGCTTTGAGAAATCCAGTTACTCAATTGCAGGTGCAGGGTTAATGGTTATCTAGATACAGAGCTTTATCTTGCCTCTTGAAAAGCCTCCAGGGAGGGGATGGATCAGGCATGCTGATTAAACAATCTAGAGGCTGCAGAAACCTGGAAGTAGAACAGGTGACAAAAATGGCAAAGAACACCTTGGCTTCTCTTGCCAGCTGGGCCAGCAGGTGTTGACAGGCACATAAAGGTAGGGGTGGGAAAACTGTCAGCTTTTCCTTTTCTCACTTTTGGCACAAAGGGAATAAGTAGAACAGCTTATCTTTTATGTTTAAATGTCATTTCAGATGAAAAATTGCATCAGATTCTGTTCTCAAATGTGTCTTACAAAGCAAAGGAGAAAACAGAGCAAGCACCCGTCTTCAATTGAAGTTAGAAGCTTTTCTTTAAAACTAGAATAAATCTCCTTGTTTTTTTTCTTTCTTAAAAAATCAGTTATATTGGACAAATTAATATTAGGTTTAATAGGCTTTCTGTGACATGTAAAAAAACCTCAACAGATTTTATACTTAAGAAAATGGCTCTTACTCAGCGAGTCCTATTTTCTTGTTGGACGAAAGGGCTCTGCTTGTATAGTAACATTCTGGCCAGGAAAGAATTAAGACTATTTTGCTCTAGAAGTATTTACTAAAATGGAACCTTTTCATTTTATAGCTAAGAAATGAAGGGGTCTCTGGTTTGAAGTGATATCAGCCTGTGGTTACCTTGTCCCTCAAATGTTCTTACTACATCTTTACTTAAAATCACTTACTTTCTTCTGTTTGCACTTTCACATCTCTGGACTTTTACTTGTTTTTACTTGTTTTACTTTTCTTGTTTGGAATTACTTATGAACATGGAGATTGCAGGACTGTGCAAATGATTTCTACATCTTCTAGTGCCCACTTTGGCACATTTGGTCTTGCCAAACATGTTCCAAAAAGCAATAGTGCAAAAAAATCTCTTGTGGGTAATTTTCTGGTGTTTGGGGATGATTAAAAAAAAAAAAGTCAAACCAAAAACCACAGCAAAAACCACCAAAAAATCACATTGGAAGTAGAGAGAATATTAAAAAATCCAAATCCATCAAGCATGTCTGGTGATATATATATTTACCATGACTTGAAAAGTTGTAATTACTGGCACTGGTAGTTCATCCTGTTGTGGTTGATGGTCTGCTGTCAGAAGCATCAGTCTGTTGCTTTAGTGTTGCTTTAGTTCTTCAAGCTGAAGTGGCTGATAAATCATTCCTCCAGTCTGCCCTGTTCATTGCTGCTGTAGTTGCACCCTCTCGTGGGACTGTTTGCTGTTGTGTTTGGCACTGCAGCTGGCTTCTGCCCCTCGTCCTCGTTGGCCCTGGACATCATGGATGCTGGGATGAGACATTCTGGAGGGCCTCTTCTACTTGCACTGTCTGGTCTCCAGCTCTCTGCTTCTTGTTCCTGCCCTGAGATATGTTGCAAGCTTGGTAGCCCCTGAGGCTTCTGTGTCACTTTGAATCTATCACTAGTAAATGAAGAGTGGTTGGAGAGAACACTTCTAAGTTATCTTTTTTTAATTTTTTTTTTTTAATTTTTTTTTTATATTATTAAGCAGAGCCTTCTTGTTTTCCTGAATTAGGTTCATTCATTGTGGATAAAGCAACAACACGTTTCAGATTGTTTTTATTGTGTCACACTAAATACTGCGTTTTAAAAATCTGTAAAAGCAGAGTAAGTCAGATGACCATTTGTAGCTGAGTTTTTAAGTCCGAGATAGACAGATGACTTCTATGTGACTCAAGTTTTCCAAGGTCTATCTTTTTAATTCTAAAGCAAATTTGTTTTCTCTTTTTAAACAGATGAATCATGTAAAAGACAGATTTGGTGACAGCGTGCCAGAAGAAGTTCTTCTGCTGTGTCTAGGCATTACTTCAGGAGTTGGCAGATTGATCTTTGGCAGAGTTGCAGATTATATTCCTGGTGCAAAAAAAATTTATTTACAGGTATGTCTTTATTGATTCTATATTCCTTCCAAACTGTAGATTCTAAAGGATTTGATTTCGGGTAATTATAAGTAAGCAAAATTAATAAGTAAGCAAAATGAACTGATTGGAGATTCAAATTTGAGAAGTTTCAGAATTCTAGTAAACTCAGTGTATGGGTTTTGACACTGGGAGCCTTTGGTGCAAAGTTTATGAATCTCTGATTTTTGTTTTTCGTGCTAAGAAAATGTCTGTTTCCTGCTGGCTGTTTTCAGCTGGAAATGAAAGAAATTACTGTTCATTAGCATGTGAGTGAGAGCCTTTGGGGATTCTCTAGATTCTGCTTTCTCTGTTTTATTCCAGATTAGGATTTCATAACAGTTTTCCCCAGATAGGGGAAAAAATTAAGCCGTGTTTCTCTGTTAAGGATTTTGGATCTCTTGATCTCTGACAAGCACCAATTTGATGTCAAATATGTTCTGTGCATAGTACACAGGGACACACAGCCATGGCAATATGAGATGTGATTAGTTGAGGAGATTTGCAGAAAGAATCCCAGAAATGTTGAAGCTTGGAGATGAAGGAGGATATACACTACTTTCCCTCCATGCTCCTAAATGATTTTTTTTGAGAAACTAGCAGTGCTGGTGTGCTATTTTGGAAAAGCTTTAGTTCACTTTCCTATTGGCAACCACGAGGTGCTCTCCATTTGGTCTCTTAAAACGAACAGCAAGAGAGGCATCTAGTGGGGATTGTCTGCATTGCATTATGGAAATCAAAAATTCTTAGGAAAGAATTACTGTTCTGCTGGAGTATTTGTTGTCATGGATAAATTTAGCTTCCTTGATGTTTTATTGCAGTTAGGTGGAGCATTGGTTTCTAGTGCTTAGATATGGATGGTGCACAGGCAAAACTGTTGCTGCTTTTACTTTCTTATTAATTCTGCTTCCTTTTGGTGAAAGACAGTTTTATTTCTTTAATCTAAACCAAATGAATAATCTAAGATAATATTAGAAAATCTTTGTAAATATGCATAACTACACCAGTACATCAGGATACTTTTTTTTTAATGGAAAAATTTATTGTTTTCACTTCTGTTGAATATAAGCACCCTTAAATAATCACTCATAATACTGGTTATTAGGATATTTTTACTTAAAACACTGAAGAATCTAATTACAGTATTCCAGATATATTAAATTTTTAATATTTCTGTGACTTATTTCTCAAAAAATATTAGTGCATGAGAAATGACCTTACACAATCACTGTAGGATAGTGGATTACAATTGCATTTTCAAAGCTTACAAAATGGGTAGTGGAATTTATTTCCCTATCATGAGTTATATGTTTGTTTCATCTTAGTATGTAACTTCTGATGGTGGTAATCCATGAAGACTGATTATTTTAAAGTAAATACAGGCAGGCAATTTAATTCACTGCCAATGCAAGGAGGTTCATGTGGTCCCTTATGGGTTTACAAATTTGATGCGATGCATTTTTATATTTTCTTCCTTGTTCATATTTAGGTGGCCTCATTCTTTTTTATTGGGCTGATGTCTATGATGATTCCACTGTGCAATGTCTTTGGAGCTCTTGTTGCTGTCTGTCTCTTCATGGGCCTGTTTGATGGGTGCTTCATCTGCATTATGGCTCCTATTGCCTTCGAGCTCGTTGGGGCTCAGGATGTCTCCCAGGCCATTGGATTTCTGCTTGGCCTCATGTCAGTGCCTATGACAGTTGGTCCACCCATCGCAGGTGAGTGCGGGCAGGGTTTGTAGCTGTAAATGTGTTTTTATGTTTCCATGACTTTTTGGCCGTGTTTCCCATTCCTGCATCACGTGCAGAGCTTTGCCATCTGAGGTTTTCCCTGTGTGTGCTTGAGAAGATACAGGAAATTTACCTGGTGCTCATGAGATATTATTACACTCTTCAAAGTTTGCTCAGTCTTTTTCATTGTTTTGCAGGTGTAAAATGTTCCTCAAAAGAAACATAGATAGGTGTCCGGTTAGATTTAGGACCTGACACTTTTCTTTTTGTACAAGTGACAGCCTGTTGGGTGCTCGTGTTACAGAGAACCTCCAAATTATAATCTGAAAACTAACTGGATTCCAAAATTTGTTCATGTTAAAACCATTGTGAGGATAAAGGCTCCAGTCACTTTAATTGCTCCTCATAAGTAGGAATGCTGGCTTTCTTCATTCTTTGGTGGAGACAGACAAAGTACAAGTTTTGAAGATGAAAACTTGGAAATTCTTGTGAGGTAGAAATAGCTAAAGCTGTATTCCTCATCACTGTAAAGGTGATATACATAAAGCTGTATTCCTGATGATTTTCAGTGCTAATTTACCCTGAGGTCTGGTGAATGCTACTGAAAAGTATTTCGTAAGATGTAATTGAACTATGCAGCATTATAAAGGACAAAATTTTAATGCTAGAACAACACAGACTTGGTACTTCCTGATCTGCTTCCTACTGTCAGAGCTATTAAGACAAATAGAATTTGACTAATGGGAGGAATTTGGAGAGAGCAATTAGAGCAAATTATTGGAAAACACACTTTTTAATAAGGGGCCACGAGGAATGCAATATGTGAAGTATATCTAGAATCAGAAGAACCAGTTCTTCTAATGTATCAAAGGCAACTGTTTCCAAAAGAAGGGAGAATTTCTCTAAGTCATGGCAACATACAGGTGCTGGAGAAGTTCAGATGAGCAACTTTCAAATAGGAAAGATGGTGCATGTTTTTAGTGGATGGTTATTAAGCAATTTTTAATTGCTCAAGGGGTGACATACTGAGCTCTTCATTACTGCTCCAAGTCAGCTCTGGAATACTTCTCTACCTGCATGTACACCTCTGTTTGGCCAGGTTCTAGTGGTTATAATCTGTGCCAGCTCTTGGGTTTCTGAACCTGAAGCCACGACCTGTTTTTTGTAGATTCTTGAAGCCCCTTTATTTTGGAGTGGTAACTTTCTGCCTTTCCAGGTTTGCTGCGGGACAAGCTTGGCACCTATGATGTGGCATTTTACCTGGCTGGAGTCCCTCCCCTCATTGGAGGAGCTATTTTGTGTTTCATCCCCTGGGTCCACGAACGGCAGAAGTTGAAAGAGAGAGCAAAACCTGTTGATGGAGAAACTACTGAGAAAATGCTGGAAAATGAAAGCACTTTGGTGTCAGACACAACAGGAAAGCCAGTCAAAGAACTGGATTCTGGCTTTTGATGCCTTTTTCTTTTCCCTGCACCATCCTGACCTCCTCCTATTGAAGCTAGATTTCTACTTTTTGGCTGAAGATATTAGTGAAATACTGAAGTCTTGAACTATTGCTCAAATTGCAAAACAGCTACAAGAATCTTTTATACCATTGAGCGTTTTTGACAAGTCTTTGAATTTGATTTCAAGCCACATTTTCAAGGTATTTGAAGTTTTGTAGCTTTAGTGTGTACGTGCGTAGTGATTCTGTGTGTGAAGAGAATATTTTTCTAATCCATCAGAACTGATTTCTGGAAATGTGAAAGCTGTTTTTCCTTCACTGACCTGGGATTCTTCAATGATGTCTATGATCCATCCTCTGCAGGCACACCCCTGGGTGTTTATACTGGATTATGTAGTAGCTCTTAAAACTGATCTGGTTTTTTTTGAAGTTTATCATGCTGTTTACAGTCATTTATAAATCTCTATCATGAACACAAATATGCATCTTTTTGCTGAAATGATTGTTTTATTAGAAAGCTAAATTATTATACAATTGTTGAAACACTCACTTGTTTGAATTCACCTTTCACAGTAGCCCAAAGAACATTAAGGATGGCATTTTTGATGGGCTCAGGTTTTGAATATGTGCAAACCAAGCTCCAAGTGCACACACTTTCAGAAGTTAAGCTGCTGAATAAAAGATTTTTTTTATTATTATTATTATTTGGTGAAGGCAATACCCTTAAGATGTATGTGTATAAATCTTTTTTCAGCCAAACCTCAGAGTAGTGAATAGTTTTGAAACTGTACTGACTAATTATTTGGAGCAGTATTGTGAATTAAATTTCAAATTATTCTGTTGTACTTGTTAAGATTTCTTTTTTTTTTTTCTTTTTTTGTAAAACCAAGACAGCTTTAAAGGATACATTCTAAGTGCAATACCAAGTTGTTTTTAATGTGGAAATATACACAAGCTATGAAAACAACCTTCAGCAATTAAAGATTTTTGCACTAAGTGAACATGCAGGTTTCTTACAGGTCTTTATAGCTGTGCTCAGTTTCCTGTAGATTATAGCAGGTATTGCCATATTTTATTCAAATATAAAGAAATGTCTTTGCATGTCTTATTTCTTGCTTAACTTCCTAAACAAATGGCCTCATTGCTTATGTATTCTTAGGTATTATGCTTGACTGTTTGTCAAGCAAGTCACCTTTTTCTGAAAAATGTTTAAAAGCATAATACTTTGAGATGAAAACGCTGCTCTTCAGTTTATCATCAAACACTTCTAAGCACATTGCTTTTCTGTGGACATGGTTCAGCAATCACTGGAATACTTAACCATTCTTTATTTCAGGTCCATTTAATACCAATATTTTTTGTTGCCTCATTAAAAACTGTCATAGCAAAGAGTAAACTAAATGTGACCTGGACAACATGTATATTTAAGTGCTTTTTAAATTAATAACTGTTCTTTACATAAACCATGGAGGCATACTGTTTGTTTGTTTGTTTTTATGGTAGCCTTTATTATCTTTTCTATTTTCATTCTTCTTTTTCCAGTGTTCTAGTAAATTGCTCAGAAAACCCATATAAAACAGCAATACTGTGGCATTTAATGTTTACATCTAGCAACTGACAGAAGTTCTTTAAATACAATCATGCAAAGCATTCTAATCATTGCAGACCAAAGCTCAGGCTTTTTAAAAATATATTGCAGAATTTCAATCCCTACTTTGCATGAGTGAGGTCTGAAAGAACTGAATATTAAAATGTTAGAGAGACATATATGGAAGGACTTGGAGGTGGGGGGAAAAAAGCCAGTCTGGAAAACTGAGGTTCCTTCAGGTTCACTGGGACTTGTGCTTTGGCACATTGTAAGTACTTCTACAGATGTCACTAAAATGTGCATAGTAGTGTTAATTAAAATTACTGCCTTCATGACAAAAGTGATTCTGACAGCCAATGCTGCTCTTGTCTGGAGTGTTGCTGTAGAACATGATATTCAGTATTATTTTCCATTTGGGCAATGCAGACGGGTGTTGTTGGCTAAGTGTGGTAAAAGACTTGTTTCCTGTTGTTCTGTTATGAAAAATTAATGTTCATCACAGATCTTACATTTCATGGGTTTAAGCCCTGAGTTTTATACCAAAACCAAAGCTGCTGCTCTTTTTATCACTGGTGCAATTTGAAATGATTGTGACTAAGTATCTTGGTGTATCATGGTATCTTTCCAACTTGCTGCTCTGCATCTCTAAATTATCTGGGAGAGTATATGCAATAATTATTGTAAAGATTTATTAATGACATGGAAATGGTGTATCAATAGTATAGATTAATTATTGCTATGCTGTTTAAAAAAAAAATAAAAATCCAAACTCTGATATTTGCATAAAATTTATAAAAATCCCCAAACCAACAAACCAAAAAACTGCAAAACCCATGACCTCCATGAGGAGGGTACAATGAGTAATTGTTTAGGGGTGATTTCTCTGGTAAAACCAGCTAGGGATATTGGATGAGAGGGAAGCAGAGTTTAGGGGGAAGGAATCTCTGCTGGTGTGATGGTGCTGGAATAACAATCCAGTTTCTGATGCAGTGCTTGTTTTGCAACAATGCCAAAATTGGAAAGGCTTTTTAGAGAAGATAAAGTAAATTACTATTTAAGAACTCTATTAGCATCTTTTCTGTTAGCTTGTGTCTGTGGGGGAAATGCCCAGTTGCAAATGCTCTTTGCTGGAAAAAACATGAGGTGTTTGTGTCCTAAAGTTAGGTAAGATGAAAAGCAACCTTAAATTGCTTGTGCTGAGGCTGACCAACCACTGAGAAACTTACTGAGAGAGATACTAGATTCTGTATGCCCTGAGATTTTAAAAATGAGGTTAGATGACTTTATTTAAAAACAAAATAAAATAAATCCCCAAAGAAACTAAAACAATAAAAACCCTACACAGATAGCAACTATTCAGTAAATTTATTTTTAAAAATATTTAATATAGTAGCAGTGGAGAAAAGGACTGAATATTCAATTTTATTTAAACTGAATGAATGCAAATAAGATTCTGTAACAATTTATTTTTAGGTATGAAAACCTGTTGATGGGAAACATGCTGAAATCGTGTTTTGATGACCCAAATCATGCCAGCCTTAATCTTCTTGGGCGTGGATTCTAAAATTAAAATAGTAGCTTAATTCAAGAAGAACCCATAATCACTCTGATACATCCCTCTCTTGAGAACAGTTGATAGAGTACTTTCCATAGACATTCTGTTTATAGGATACAAGAATTGTAATCATTTTCCATGGAACGTTCTCAGGGTAAATCTTCAGAAGAAAATTAGTAGAAAGAGGTTCACTTAACATGGCAGTGTGACATTTCCAGTCCCACGTGGTGCTGTCATTTAATACACCAGATCTTGACTGCTATGAAGAGGGTGTGTGTGTATCTATAAATACAATGTATTTTGACCAGGGCATGCGCAAACATTCTGCATCTCACTAGAGGAGGAGTAGCTCTGAAATGTGAGAGATGGCTGAGGAAAAGGTGATCCCTTTCTCTCTGTGCCTCCCTGTTGACAAGCACAGCACCAGCAGAGCTCCAGCCAGCCAGTGAGTTTCCAGTCATGTAAACTTTGGCATATGTGCCCTGTGCCTTCTAGTCTATATGTATCTTGTGTCCACAGCTGTAGTGTTTTGAAAGGGCATATGGTAAGATTAGAGTGATTTTATACTAAAATGTTTGCTAATATTGACAACACTGACATGTTTAAGTATCTTTATAGACTTTGTATTTTGTATGTTGTTTTTGATATTAAAGGGTACATGTTTTGGTAGCCTTAACTCCATTCTGTCAAGTTCTGCTTTATGTTAGAAGGGTAAGGAATGAATGTTTAATGTTCTTTGTGGTGCTAAAGTAACTGTGATCAGTCTCAAATTATTCAGAATAAAGATGGTAGTTCTAAAGTGCCCCATTTGTTACTCCATGCATCATTTTGAAATGTAATTTTGTTGTACTCTGATAATTATAGAATTTAGTGTGCAGAGTTTTGTATAAAAGTCTTTACAGCTTTTATTGCCACTGTTGTCCTCATTGCATTTGCTCCTACATTAATATATGATGCAGCCCATTTTAAGACTAATGATTTAAAACCTAGGCTACTGAGGTGCTTATTTCTGAAAAAATAATATCTTCTCTATTTTCCATTCTGGGGCTTAGTATCAAACTTGCAGAAGCAGTTGCAAAGGAAAAAGGCAAAAGGAAAATTGAGGGAGGGAGGGAAGCTGGAAAAATAGTTTTAAAAATAAATTTAATTTAAAATTAAATAAATAAATTTAAACAAAATAGGCCAAATGTTTATTTTCTTTAATAAATGTATCTGATGATATGGGTGAAATATTCCCTTTTCACCTGGGGTTATTCTCTAGGCTGCTTGTAGTTCTGCCCAAAACCTTTATTAGTGCCCGGTTGCTGTTGCCACTTGTACACACTCACTGTACAAACTCCTTTGTAAGTGTGTAAAACAACAGTGAGGAGAAGCCTGGGGAACACATTTCAAATACTGCTGTACCTTTTTAAACTTGCTTTTATAACAAGGCAAAATACTGACCTCTAGAAATGTGGTTTGGTGGTTTGACTTGTGTGTGGCCACTGTTATTTTATAGTTGGAATTATTTTGTGTGGAGCCGTCTGTACCGCCGGCCGTATGAACAGGAGCTCGGCTGTGTTCTGTTCTGCAGACACCTCACGGCTCAAACTCTGCCCTCTCGCCAAGGGAGGAACGTGGGATCCATCAGCTCTCACTGTTATCTGCCAGTGTTACTTGTAGCAAGCAGGTACATTTTATTATTTTTTTTTTTTATGCCTCAGTGCACCCAGGCTGTCCTGAACAGGAAGGTACTTGCAACATGTTTGCAGTGCCAGGAGAAAGGGAATGGGTTGCTCGCTGTCCCTGCACTGGTGTGTCCCAGTGTCTGCTTGTTAGGAAGGACTTGCAGAACAAAGCAGTGCAGTTTGGAATTACCTTTTGAGTTGTTTGTGATGCTTAAACTTACCCAATAGGGTGAAACTCGGAGCCCTTTCTTACAGGGATCAGAGCTCAGTGCAGACAGGGAGCAGAGCACTGGGAGCTGTTGCACACTCCGGGAGCTGCTCCACGTGTGTAGTAGGAATTTACGTAGTTTTAAGTGTTAAAACTTCTAATGCCAGGCATGATTTAATACCTGTCCTTAGCAGAGCCAGCAGTTCTCTCTCTCCCGAGCAGCTTTATCAGCGTGACATAACACAGTGGCTGTGGAAGACAAAGACCTTTTATGACGGGCTGTTTGAAAGGTCGAGTGCAGTTTGAGCGATAATACAGATTAAGAAGAAATAAACTAATAAATGCAGGTTTATAAGGGCACTTCCTCGGGCCCGGAGCACAAGCCCGGAGCGGTGCCGGCTGCCCCGGGGATGTCGCTCCCCAGCGCCGAGCCGTGTTCCCGGGAGGAGCCCCCGGCGGCGGAGGATGCGGCGGTGTCGCCCCCCGCTCCCGGTCCCGATCCCGCTCCCGGTCCCGATCCCGGCGGTCCCGCTCCTCCTCCCGCTCCTCCCGGCGCCGTGCGCGGGGCGGGGCCGGCGGGGCCGCGCTCCCCGGGCCCGGAGCGGCGCTCGGAGCCGGCGGCGGGAGCCATGCCCGAGGCCGACCGGGAGCTGCGCGTCCGCTTCATCGAGCCGGACGAGGCCGAGCCGGGGCCGGGGCCGGGCGGCGGCCGCTGGAGCTGCGGGAGCTGCGGGAGATGCGCGGAGGGCGCCGCGCTGCGCTGGTGCATCACCGGGGTGCTCTGCGCCTCCTTCCTGGGGCTGGTGAGTGAAAGGGCGGGCGGGGGCGGCCCCGGCGCTGCGGGGACCCTTCCCCGGGCCGGGGAGTGACCCCAACTCTGCCCTGCAGGGGATGAGCATCGCCGTGCTGGGACCCACCTTCCCCAACCTGGCCGCCAACGTCGGCAAGAACGTCAGCGACATCTACTATATTTTCGTGGGCCGATCCCTGGGTTATTTGGGCGGGTCGGTGGTCGGCGGGGTGCTCTTCGACTGCATGAACGCCACTCTGCTGCTCGGTGAGTGCTGCCCCGCCGGGCGCTGCCCGGGGCCACTTCTGCTTCTCCGCGGCCCCGGAGGGAGATGAGGGGCCTTTCCGGGGCGGGGCGGGGCCGGGCCCGGGAGCGGGAGGGTCGGTGGGATGTGCTGCTGTTCCCCAGAGCCCCGGGGGCGGCTGTGCCGGGCGCTGCTGCTCCCACAGCTCCTGCCCAGAGCCCGGGCCCGGCACAGCCGCCGGGAACTGCCATTGGACTGAAAACACCTCCCTGCGCTGGCCAAATGCTGCCTTTGCTGTCCGCTGGAAAGTCCAGCTGGGCTTATTTTAGTTTGCATCGAGTAACTGCAGTGTCGGTGCTCTCGGAGCGGAACAGGCTCCGGCAGGTCACTACAAGGCGGGGAACAGGAAGCTGTTTTGGCTGCTGTGTGTGCAGCAGAAACCTCCAGCAGCCCCCCTGAGGCACATTTGTGTGGGGCAGCTTCCCCTTCCCTTATTTCACACTCATCAGTCACCATCAGCTTCGTGCACTGGATGAAACTCTGTGGCATTTGACTGGAGGGCCAGAGTCAAATTTTAACTTATTTCAAGTGGGAAACATTCATTACTGTCTGTAGTGGTGGAAACATTTAAACGGTGGGAACCGCAGTTGACGAGTTTTCTGGACTTGTGGGAACTTGCTCCTGTAGGAGCCCAGGAAAGCTTTGCCCAGGCAGAGCAAGGCTGCTCAGCCATCAGGGTGCCAGGAGCCGCACTCCACATCCAGAGAGGAGTGGCTCCTTTTAGGGCTGTGCTGGTGTCTCATTCCCGCAGAGACTCTCAGAACACACCTAAAATAGTGGAAGCCCTGTCTTTTTTACTTTCACCTGCCTTTGTGCTCTAAATTAGGGATTAAAATGTTTACCAGGGCTTGCTCTTCTTCTCCTCAGTTCAGGGAACTGTGCCTGCCTTAAGGACCGTGCTCTGATCATATGGTCAGTTCAGATAAGATCCCTTTTTCTGTTGCTGGTGATTGCAGTTGTGGAGTGAGTTTCCTTTAACCTCCTCCTTGTGCACCTGACAAAGTCAGACTTTGCCTTCTGTTATGGCATCAGTGCACACACCTGTAGAAATGCATTTTAACTTGAAATAGTTTAGTAGTTCCCTCTTTTCCTGAGGATCGCTGTCTGCCAGCAATGCTTGGGAAAGGATGGATGTCCTTACCCTTTCTGGTTTGGTAGTGCTTATGGCAAGACCATAATTTGAAACTTGTTCTCATTTTTATCATCTGAGGACTGCCAGTCAAAGATTTTGGCTTGTATAGTTTTACCTCCCATCTTTCAACTGCTGGAGCTCTATAGAAAAAAACTGTCTACAGAGGAAAAATTGGAAGCATCATCTGTGTTTGTCAAGAAAAATTTTAAGTGCTGATCATCAGGCATGGAGCCGAAGTTGACAACTGAGCCCTTGCTGAGAAGTTATTTTTCAGGTCTGAGTGGGGCACCTGAGGAGCTGTGCTTAATCTTCTCCATCTCTAGTGTTTTGTTTATGCAGCTCAGCAAGCTCACCTTCAAAAATGTTTTGTGGAACGTATGCTTAGTATCTTGCTGGGACTTTAGGGTTCTGGACATAGCTGCTGGATTTTTTTTTTTTTTAATCCCCCTAAATTCTTAATTACTTCAGCCCCCATTGATGTTTTAAGTATCTGCTGCATCTATGATCATGTATTGATTTGAAAAATTATAATAGAGGCAGCTGAACTGGTACAAGCTTTCTAAGAACCTAATGCTGTCTGTTCAAGATATTAATTGCAGATGGTTTTGTTATGGAGACAATTATAAGCATAGAATTGAACTGGTGAACTTCCTCCCAAATTGTAATAAAAGCAATTCCATCTGCCAAAAATATTTTTTGAAATGGCATGTTGTAAATGTAGCCAGTAATGGGAAAATGAATATAGTTAATGAATTGCTGCACAATTTATTTATGAGAAATTTTGTAGTTCTGTCTAAAATTCCAGAAATCCCTTGGAATACATCCCTTATGTGGGAACAGAATATAAATAAAAGTCAGCATCTTTATATGGAGATCACTTGGTGGACAAGGCACAATTACTTTATAGGATTTTTTTAAGAGCTTAGTTATTTGGGCTCTTTTAAAAATGGAGGCAAATGAAATGTTGTGCAGTTCTCAGAGGACAGGCTTGACAGTGTTCAAACCCGTGTTTTGCTGGTTGAACGGTAAAGTCACATTTCTAAGTCAGAAGACTTCTTAGTGTCCCAGCAGGAGCTGCTGCTCTCTTTGCTTTAGCCAAAGAAGTTTGTCATGCAGGTCATTCATTCCTAATGAAATTCTTTTTTTTTTTTTTTTTCCAACTGAAGAATGATTTGTTGATCTTTCTAGCTGCTGCTGCTAACCATGGATTGAGGTATTTATATTGCATCACTTATTAGGATTATCAGTAACTTTAATAACCATGAATTTATTTGTATTTCTTGGTCTTCTGTGTTATTTAAATGGAAACTGTAGTATGTGAGTTTCTTGTTTTGTTTTTTGACCTTTCCAGCCTTATCCATGCTTGGAACAACAGCTGGTCTTTATGTGATCCCCTGGTGTAAGGAATCCCTGCTGTTAACAGTCTTGATGTCAGTTATTGGAGGTTCCATGGGAATTCTGGACACAGGTAAGGGAGCCTGTGGTTTGACAGTTCTTCCACCAAAATAATTGGGAACTTCAAGCATACGAAAACAGTTGCTGGTTTTTCTTGTGATACATCTTGAATTAAAAGAGGGGAGCTGTTTTACCTGGCTGTGATTCTTGGGTTAATCTGGTCCTGAGGCTTCCAGTGTTGGTGTGACAAGCCTTCCTCTAGGGGTTGTGAGATGGGATCTCTCTTGCTTCCTGGAGAAGATCTATTTGCATTTCAGTGAGCCATTAGAGGCATAAAAGAAATGCCTTGTGCTCTTTAAGCAGTGTTTTCTTTAAATTACTCATTTAGTAGAAGCTGGTCAGGATATGGTTCTTTAGCATTAGCTGGGCCTAAGCCAGTCCTGAGCAAAGCTTTGGTGTTTGATATTCTTACAGCAGCTAATATTCTTACAGCAGTTATTCAGCTGATATTCTTACAGCAGTTGGCAGAGTTGTTGACCTACAGCTCAGCAGCAGCTGGGGGTTCACAGCACCACAGTGCCCATCTCCCTGAAATAAGGGATATTTTCCACCTTTGGCCAGCCATGCTTAGGTGGCTGGGAATACTAATTTGTTCTGTCTCCTGTGGCATGGGCATACTGCAAATGGCCTGGGCCAAACACCCCCAAACCCAGGACTTCTGCTGGAAAACTGTTCAAACCCAGCTTCTCAGCTGAGGCTTATTATTGGAGGAAGATGATCTCAGGGATTTTTTCCAAGATAATGATCCTTATGATCGTGGGATGTGTTGGTGAAGTGGCAGAGCAAGTATAGGTGTGGTCAGAAAGGTCAGTTTTACTGGAGGTATGGAAAATGAACTCCCACAGAAATGAGTCTCCAGGGCACAGCTTAGACAGGGTGGGTTAGGGAGGGCTGGTTTTAGCAGGCAGTTTGCATCAGGAGGGAAGGCCACAGCAAAGGGTTTGGGCACGCTTAGAGGTGCCTGGGAAACGCTGGAATACTCGCAAGTGGAGATAAGGAAAGGCCCACAAGTACATCAGTAAGCAGAGTGTTCTGGCCTTGCTGTAGCACGTGGTGGTGAAGTGACAGCAGGCAGCCCCTCCTGGCACCTCTCCAGCCATGCCCCAGCAGCGTGTGCTGACTCTGCTGCCCCACTGCAGGAGCCTGGGGATGCTTGCTAACCAGCAAGGTACTACTGGAGCTGGTTGATCACTTTCAGAACAGGGTTATATCGGACAAAGAGCTGACTCATGCGTTAGCTTAGCCATCCAAAGAGCTCTGGAGGCATCCCAGGCAGGGCCTGGCTATGGTGGCTTGGCTGGTTGGCAACACAGACAAACGATGGCTGCACATGTGAACTGCCTGCCTTAATTCTGTGGGGCTTGAGGGAGCTCTGCTAAGATGTAAAAAGAGCCTGGCACAGGATCCAGTAGTGAAGAGATGGTTTTGCATGGCACGGGTCGTGTTAAATAAACTGAGTGCAGAGCTGTATTTGCTGCCTGTGGTAAGATTGCTATACATGGCACTTGGTTTAAAAATTCTTTGTATGGGGAAATCTTGTCAGCCAATGGTAGAAATACCTTCAGTGGGTGTACTGCTTGGATCAGTCCTCAGAGCCAGAGAGACTTCCCCTGCTGAGCAGAAGCAGCAGAAGAAACTCACAGCAAGGCAGTAAAGCAAAGCTGAATTGATTTGGTAGAGTGCTGAGTGACAAGGGCTGCTGTACTGCAGCACAGGAATTTGATTACTGGTTTTCCTGCATTCTTCTGAGGGACTACTTCAAAACGCCTCTCTGAGATCTCATTTCCTACCATTATTGTTGATCTAACGGTGCTGTACTTTGGTATTGATGTAAGCCCTTCTATTTTTGGAAAGTCATTTGAACACAGTGGGATGGGCCCAGCCCATCAGAAGCAAATGAATTGTTATTTTTCCTGGGGTGTTGTTTGATGAAGCCTCTGATTCTTAGAATTGGGTGTTGTTGCTTTGATACTTAAAGAAATGAGAAGCAGTTCAATTTCCCTTTTCAAAAAGGATGAAAAATGCTGCAAATTGTCAAGTAGGGTAATTAGAACCCTCGAATCACAAGGTCCCTAGGTTGGAAAATGCCCTTAAGGTCATTGGGTCCAACCCTTAACCCAGCACTCGTGAGTCTAGCCCTAAACCATGTCCATAATGCCACATCCACATGGCTTTTAAATACCTCCAGGGATGGTGACTTAACCACTTTCTTGGGCAGCCTGTTCTAGTGTTTGACAACCCGTTTCCATGAAAGAGTTTTTCCTAATAGCCCATCTAAACCTCTTCTGGCACAGTTATGTCTGTCCATTGCTGGTGGATTAAGCCACTGTGTGACTCTTGGTTTTGCCTGCTGCGAATATCCTCCTAAAGCTCAAGCAGTCACATGGATTTAAGGCAGAATTTCAGTTCACTGCTGTTTTGCACATTGTATTTGCTAAACCAGCATTATTGTACATTGAATTAGTAATATAGGTTATGGTTTGTCTGGTATTGTTGTTCATTTCTTTTATATAGTATCTGGTCTCGGACTAAAATGAATCCTTCTCTCTTTGATCTGCAGGTGCCAATGTACTGGCACTGAATACCTGGGGATCAGAGTCTGGGCCACACTTGCAGGCTTTGCACTTCAGTTTTGCTGCTGGTGCATTTCTGGCTCCAATCCTGGCTAAAATGGCCATGGGGGGTTCTGAATCTGAAGAACTTGCAGGGACTGAAAAGACAAACCTGTCTGTCCTGAAGTCCGTGCCAACAGCATCAGCTGCATCAACTACAGCAGCACCGAAAGA
Organism: Zosterops lateralis; assembly: GCF_965231275.1. NCBI lineage: Eukaryota > Metazoa > Chordata > Aves > Passeriformes > Zosteropidae > Zosterops > Zosterops lateralis. The sequence goes on along the minus strand of NC_139764.1, from coordinate 67,569,796 downwards.
CCATCACGATGGAGATTTTCTCTGGTCCTATATTATCATAGGGACCTATGTTCTCTTTGTTTCCATCTTCCTTTTTGCATTGTATTCAAAGAGCAGCTCAGCTAAAGAGAAATCAAAGGGTTCTGCACAGAAGGGCAAGCTTGCCAAATACCACTGGCCTCTCGTTGGTCTCCTGTTTGTATTCTTCTTGTTCTACGTGGGAGCAGAGGTCACTTATGGCTCTTATGTATTTACTTATGCAACGATCTTTGCTGAGATGACGGAAAGTGAAGCAGCTGCTTTGAATTCTGTCTTCTGGGGCGCGTTTGCCGTGTGCAGAGGAGCGGCAATATTCGGTGCTGCTTTCCTGTCCCCTGCCACCATGATTGTGATAAGTCTTGTGTGCTCTGCTGCCTCCTCATCAGCCCTGGCCTTCTTTGCACATTACCGAGCCTTGCTGTGGGTGGGAACCGCCGTGTACGGAGCGTCCATGGCCACCGTCTTCCCCAGCGGCATTTCCTGGATAGAGCAGTACACGGTTATTGAAGGGAAATCGGCTTCTCTGTTCGTGGTGGGCGGGGCACTGGGAGAGATGTGCATTCCTGCCGTGGTGGGCTATCTCCAGGGCAGGTTCCACCACATCCCTGTCGTTACATATGCAGCCTTTGTCACTTCTATAATGACAGTCCTGCTCTTCCCTGTGATGCACAAACTGGCCAACGTTTCCCAGGAGAATGACTTGAAAGAAGTGAGTGACAGCGAGACCCGGAAAGCTTTGTTGACAAACTTGAGGCTTACTGAGGAGGAGGAGGAGGAGGATGTGAGAGAGTGGAATGATACAGACTTTGAGGTAGTAGAAATGAATGACAAGCTGAAAAACTCTGTGCCGGACTCCTCTCCTAGGATACCACGGGACTCTCCAGCTGAAGTCTCTCTCCAGCCCCATCTGGACAATGTATTGGGTGATTCTCCAGTGGTTACTGATGGCTCCCCTGGGAGACAAAATGGGATTGTTGACTGGGAGAAGAGTGAATAGAGTCAAAGCTCTTTTTTTTTTTTTTTTAAATTTTTTTTTTTTTTTTTTTTTTATGGAAATGCATTTGAATTGTTTCTGTTGTTAAGTGGTTCAGGAATCCTTCCATAGTGGTGCAGAGCTCAGTGTGTTCATTTGCGCAGCCCTTTCTCTTCTTTCAGCCTGCAGGAATGTGTCTTGGAGTGGGAAGGTCCTCAGTGATGTGAATGAGGCAACATGATAAATGTTTGGCTATGCCAAGACTGTTAAAACGTAAGAGATGTTTTCTAAATGGGAGACATGCTTCCAAGGAGGAGATGCTGTAACAGCAGGGAAAGAAGGGGACTGCTCAAGCTACTCAGTTTTTTGAGGTGGGTGAAAGGTGCAGGTCTGAGGTGTTTTGTCCAAAATGGTTTCATGAGAGAGGATAGAGGTCTGTTATTGGTAATACTGAACTTTCCTACCTGGTGAAGTGAATAGGTGTCTTGTCTCTGCCTCAAGTAGCCCTGACACCTCGACAGTCAAGGGTACGGCTCGGTAGCAGGATGAACCTCACCGATCCCTGGGAGCTCTTGCTTGCCCAAAGGAGTGAAGCATCGACAGCAGGAAAAAAGAGGAGGCTGTTTAGGGTTAACTGGTGGCTTTATTCATCAGAGTGTCTGCCCCAGCAGACACCCCTCAGCAGAAGCAGCGGGGAAGAAAGGCGAGAGAAAAAATGGTGGGAAACCCCCCAATGTAAGACCTTTTATTGGGGAGAGGAACTCAGGGATGGGTCTAACTGGGGACGAATCAGGGACCAAGGGAGTATGGCTCTCCAGGTAAATGACATATATTGTAACAAATCAATAACTCGGGTGGGGAGACAGCTGAAGTCTTGTCCAATCACTTGGGGTTCTTCCTGGAACTTTCCAGACTTTTGGGAGAGACCCCAAAGTGACAGACAAGACCCAGGGGCTGGATAACTTCTGACTGACATATAACTGGGGTTGGGATGAAACCAATAAGGGTGGAACATGGGTAACATGGGGCAAACCATTACAACTTATAAAAAAGGATATAAAACAAGGAACAAATACATACATAAAACTGATAAACCCCAAACCACACCATTACAGTGAAGGAGGAGCATTTCTACTGCATTTGAAAGTTGTGTGTGATCAGATCAGTTAAAATTTCTAGTGATCCCCTGCAGCTTTAAACTGAATAATCTTTTGGCAGACTTTAGGAGTTTTTGGTTCTAAGGCACAGACAAGAAAAATCTGGAAATTTATTTCTTGGGAGCGGAACCATGCCTTTGGGTCATTTAAAAGCAGTTTATGAGAACGGGCACAAAAGAGGTCATTGTTTATCTGCTCAAATGCAAAACTCCAACCTACTAAACAGTAGCAACAAATCTAAATAATCTGAAGTATTTGTGATTTTAATTATGGCACTACTCCTGAAATCAACAAATTACGCGGAAGATGATAAAATTGTTGTAATCTTTGAATGGTTTGTGTTGGAAGAGTCCTTGAAAGATCATCCAGTTCCAACCTGCTGCCATGGCAGGGACACCTTCCACTGGATCTGGTTGCTCAGAACTCTATCCAGACCAACCTTGAAAGCTTCCAGGGATGGGGCATCCACAGCTTCTCAGGGCAGCCTGTTTCAGTGCCTCACCACCCTCACAGGAAAGGGTTTTTTCTCCTGGTATTTAAATCAAACCTACTCTCTTTCAGTTTGAAGCCATTACTCCTTTTTCCTATCACTACATGCTCTTGTAAAAAGTCCCACTCCATCTTTCTTGCTGGCTCCCTTCAGGTAAGAGATTCCTTAATATATGGTATTTTTAAGCCAGTTGTTTAAGGTTATAGCAACTTCTCTGGCTTCCTGTGCCAAGACTTTAACAAGGTAGTGTGTTACAATGAAGATTTGAGAAGGAGAGGGAATTATCAATGAGACAATCCTTTCCAGTATGACCACTTGCCTCTGGCTGGTTGGACTGGTGACATTTGGGTTTTATTTCTTTGGGGGATGACATGGAGATGGACTCTCCCTAGCGGAGAAGCTGTGGTTTGTATGTGTAGGTTCATTGCTGCTAAGCAAGAAGGCCTGGGCAGGCACAGCCATGCCAGGGAGCCCTCCCAGTAAGAGAAAATAAAAAAAAGTAGCAGCAAATGGCAAAATCTGTCTCTGACTAGTAATCTTGCCATTTGTCAGCTTGGAACTCCAAATCAGTCAAGTGTTTTTTTAAGTCTGTGTGATCAGACTGTACTCTTGTTGGGATTAACTTTGCACTTTTATTAGTATTTTTCTGGCTACAAGGGTTGAGAACTGGGTTGTGATAAAAACTATAAATAAATTTTGACTCAAAATTGTTATGGACTTTCAGCTTTAATTGAGATTTTTGAAGACCAAACTTGTAAGTCATAATATTACTAAATAAAGTGGTTGTGTAGTGGTTTGAGAGCAAAACCAGTGAGACTCCAAGTCAGAAATACAATTTAATAGGAAAGAAAAAAAAGTAAAATAAATGCAATAATACAAAAGCGCACTGACAGAGTCAGAATACAACCTGAGCAGGGTGGTGAAAGCAGTCCTGATGAGCTGGTCTTCCTGAGGCAGTGATCCCGTAGAAAGGTCTGATAGCTCTTGTCCTCTGGGAATCCAGTAGGTAAGGGCCCCTTGTACTGTCCAAATCCCAGTTTATATCCAGGTGAGAATGCTTGGCTCTTCCTCCTGGGTGGAGCATCTCACAATGGGATGATGTGTTGTGAAGTGGGTCCTTGATGGCCCATTAACAGAGATAGTTCCCAGAAGGAGTTTCCTGTGAGTAATGGGCAAGGCGTTAATGGGCCATTAGCAGAAGACAGCCCAGAGGGAGGGGGCCTGGGAAGAACACTGCCCCACCTGGTTTAACAGTTCATGAAGATGGTGGCAGAATAAACACTTTGTGCACATCCTACACTGCAACCCAGTACACTCATCACGGATGATTTTCCGTGCTAATTTACCTTTGCAGTCTGGTGAGTGCTACTGAAAGGTACTTCATAAGATGTAATTGAAGTATGCAGCATTATAAAGGACAAAATTTTAATGCTAGAACAGCACAGACTTGGTACTTCCTTGTCGCCCCTGCATTTCTTGCTTTCAAGTGTTTGAACCTTTGCCGCAGCTTTCTCACGCTGCTTCACATAAACAATATTGTATTCTTAGAATTTATCTGTATGTTTTGCGTACTTGTTCTCTGAGAGAGAATTTGACTGATGGTCATATTGACCAATGGAGTCAGGAGGTTGTAACCTCCTTGGGCCAATCTTGGCCCTCTGTACAAAATGTATATAAGTTGTTGGAGTCAGATAATAAAGAGCCTTCCATGTTTGACCCTGCTGCTGCCTGCTGTCCTCTGTGAGGGTCCGCACCCACGTCGCAACGTGTTGCTCCTCTAAGGGCAGGGGTAACAAGTGGTGACCCCAAACGTGTCAGAACGGGGTCTCCTGTCACAAATGGTGACCTCAAATGTCTGAACGGACCCCTGACATGGGAGAACAGGTCACACTGGTGACCTCCGACTGCGAGAGAACTGCACATTGGGTGGACCTCTGTGCCCAGTGAGAGACTGCAGCTGCTCTGCCCTGAGGTATCGTGGTAAGAGATAATGATCTCTAAACCCTCCTCAGATGAGGAAACCCTCATGGTGGACTTTTGCCTTGAGGTCCTCCAGAGAGAAGAAGTCTCCTTCCCTGGAAATGCTCTCCAGAAATTGTTCAGTTATGTTAGAACTCATGGGTTTTTTTGCAGCCTTCAAAAAGTTTTTTTTACAGCAGAGTGGAAGTCTTTGGGCGACTATCTGCTCCAGGTTTTCTTTGCAGATCGCAGTGTGAAACTATTGGAACTGATAGCAACCTGGAAAAGGCTGGAGATGGTTTTGCCTAAATTGCAGCCTTCCGGCTCTGAGGACAGCTCCAGCCTCATCGGGCGGGGTTCCAGGGAAGACGGTGGAGTCATTCCTCCTGCTCCTGCCCCTCGGAGATGGGTGGGACAGCCGCCCCCCCTTCCTTGGAAATGCAGCAGCTTGGGAGAAGGCCTGCCTGCACTCAGCACAGCTGCTGAGGTGAGCATGGGTCTCCCGTGGAGCAGACCCCTTCCCCACCCACACCTCATTGGCGGTGGAGTGTGGGAAAATGTGGGGCCAGCCAAAGTCCCGCGGGACCGGAGAGATCAGCGCTCCCCAGTCCTGTGCCGCAGAAGCGGCGGCGGAGGCGAAAGATCGCCTCTCCCCACTCCCCCCCGCACCGTGCTTTTCTGGCCTTGGAAGCACCGAGAGCGCTCTTGGATCAGGCAGGCAGGGTGGTTTTCGTGGATTGTCCGCACTGTGGAATGTCGATAAGGTATTCTGTGTGGGCGGAGCGGCCCCAAGGAGTGAAGGGGCCAGCCCGGGATGGGCGATAAAGCTCTGCAGGGGCCAGTCCCGCCCTTGAGAAGGGTAGGGCGGCAGCGAAGCCATCCGGCATTGGAGCCCCCGTAGCCGTGGCTCCACTGAGGAATGTGGAACCGGGACACCCTCCCAGCCCCCGTCCTCTCTGTGCCGATCGTGGCACTCCCCCGAACCGCCCGTGTCTGTGGGGGCAGCGCTTGGTAAGTGGGACACGCCTCCTGCAGCGCTGCGATCTCCCCCCGTGCCCGGGTCGAGGCCGCGCACAGGTATTTGAAGTTTTGTAGCTTTAGTGTGTACGTGCGTAGTGATTCTGTGTGTGAAGAGAATATTTTCTAATCCATCAGAACTGATTTCTGGAAATGTGAAGCTGTTTTTCCTTCACTGACCTGGGATTCTTCAATGATGTCTATGATCCATCCTCTGCAGGCACACCCTGGGTGTTTATACTGGATTATGTAGTAGCTCTTAAAACTGATCTGTTTTTTTTGAAGTTTATCATGCTGTTTACAGTCATTTATAAATCTCTATCATGAACACAAATATGCATCTTTTTGCTGAAATGATTGTTTCATTAGAAAGCTAAATTATTATACAACTGTTGAAACACTCATTTGTGTTTGCATTCATCTTTCACAGTAGCCCAAAGAACATTAAGGATGGCATTTTTGATGGGCTCAAGTTTTGAATATGTCCAAACCAAGCTCCAAGTGCACACACTTTCAGAAGTTAAGCTGCTGAATAATAGGTTATTATTACTATTATTATTATTATTATTATTATTATTATTATTATTTGGTGAAGGGCAAATACCCTTAAAGAATGTATGTGTTATAAATCTTTTTTCAGCCAAACCTCAGAGTAGTGGATAGTTTGGAACTGTACTGACTAATTATTTGGAGCAGTACTGTGAATTAAATTTCAAATTATTCTGTTGTACTTGTTAAGATTTCTGGTTTTTTTTTTTTTTTTTTTTTTTTGTAAAACCAAGATAGCTTTAAAGGATACATTCTAAGTGCAATACCAAGTTGTTTTTAATGTGGAAATATACACAAGCTATGAAAACAACCTTCAGCAATTAAAGATTTTTGCACTAAGTGAACATGCAGGTTTCTTACAGGTCTTTATAGCTGTGCTCAGTTT